>NC_091727.1:55985576-56590000 GCF_042477335.2 Ovis canadensis
GTGCTTTTTCTTTTTTACTTTTCAAATATAAGCATTTAATGCTATACATTTTCCTCAACATGGCTTTATCTGTGTCACACAAATTTTGATATATTGTATTTTCATTTAACTAATGTAATTTGTATTTCTCTGGAGAATTCCTCTTTGATCCATAGATTACTTAGAAGTGTATTGTTTAGTTTCCATTTGTTTTCTATTCATTCCTATTTTAATTTCACTGTGGTCAAAGAATATACTATATATAGCTTCAGTTCTTTTAAATTTGTTCAGGTTTGTTTTATAGCCCAGGATATAGTCTATCTTGGTATATATTCAATGAGCACTTGAAAATAATGTGCATCCTACTGTTAGGAGAACTAGTCTATAAATGTAGATTGGATATTGTTGGTTGATGGTAATGTTGAATTTTTCAATATCCTTAATTATTTTCTGTCCAGTTGTTCTATTAATTGCTCAGAGAGGAGTGTTGAAGTCTCCAAACTTAACTGTATTTCTGTATTTTTTCCTTCCAGTTCTATCAGTTTCTGCTCATGAATTTTATATTCTGTTGTTTGATGCACACAGATTTAGGATTATTAATTCATCATGGTAGGTTGTTGACCCTTTTATCATTTGGCAATGTTGTTCTCTTTCTCTAGTAAATTTCTTTGCCCTGAAACCTGCTTTATCTGGTATTAATTAATATAGCCATTCCTTCTTTGTTTTAATTAGTATTTACATATATGTTCCTATTTTTTTATTTTCAACTTCTATTATTTTATTTGAAGTGAGTTTCTTTTGACTGTAGTTGGATCATGTGTTTTTATGCAGTCTGCCAATCTCATCTTTCAATTGGTATATTTAGACTATTTAAATTTAGTGTAGTTATTGATGTGTTAGGGCTTAAGTATAACATTTTATTTAATTTTCTCTTTGTACTCTTTTTTTCTTAACTTACTGTGGGTTACTTAAACATTTATTATAATCCCATTTTATTTATATCTAGTTTTTAGGTATATCTCTTCATATAGACATTTTAGTGGTTGCTATAGGTATACACTGTATATACATAAATTATCTCAGTCTGTTGGTGTTGTCATTTTACCATTTTGGGTGAAGTATAGAAAATTTATCTCCTTTTACAACCCTCTATCCTCCCTGATTTATAATAAAATTGTCTCCAATATTTATGCTACATACATTTACAATCATATCAAGCATTGCTATAATTTTTGTTTCCACCATCAAACAAAATTTAGAAAACTCAAGAGGAAAAGGAAGTCTATTATTTTTACCCATTTTTCATGATGTTTTCTTCCTTCCTGATATTTCAGGATTTTGTCTCTTGTCATTTCCTTTCTTTTAGGGAGCTTCCTTTAGCCATTATTTTAGAATAGGCCTGCCAGTGACGAATTCTCTGTTTTCCTTCATCTGAGACTGTCCTGATTTCCCCTTCATTACTCAAAGATATTTTCTCTGGATATAGGGTTCTGGGTTGATAGCTCTTTTCTTCCAGCACTTGAAAAATTTTGTGGCACTTCTTTCTGGCTGCATTGATTTATGATAAGAAATCATGTCTTTCAAGTAATTATTCCTAAAAAGGTAAGATATTATTTATCTCTCTCTGCTTTTAACATTTTCTTTTGTCTTTGGCTAAGATGGGTCTTGGTATTAATTTCTTTAGGTTTATCCTGTTAGAGTTTGCTTAGCTTCTTGAATTTCCAGGTTTATGTCTTTTGCCAAATTTGGGGAGTTTTCAGGTACTATTTATTCAAGTAGTTTTTAGTCCTGTTTTTTCTCTCTTCTCTCTTTCTGGAACTCCAGTGCCATTAATGTTAGATATTTCATTATAGTCCCACAAGACCCTAATATTCTCTTTATTTTTTTCAGTCTGTATTCTTTCTGTTGTTTATATTAGATAATTTTTATTGTTCTGTCTTCAAGTTCACTGATTCTTTTGTTCCCTTCATTATGCTATTGAGACTATTCATCTAGATTTTTATTTTGAATATTGTAGATTTAAATTTTAAAGTTTCCACTTGGTTCTTCTTCATATTTTCTATTTCTTTGATAGGAATTTCTGTTTTCTCATTTGTTTCATGCATGTCTGTAGTTGCTCATTGAAGCATATTTATTATGGTCACTTTCTCATTTGATTCTAAGATTTTTGTCATCAAGATATTGGAGTCTATTGATTATCTTTTTAAATTCAGTTTGAAATCTTTCTGTATTCTTTGTATGACAAATGATTTGCAATTTAAATCTGGACATTTTGAGTATTATGTTATGAAATTTTGGGTCATATTTAAACTTCTCATTTTAGCTGGCTTCTTTTGACACCATTCTGGCAGGGGTAAGGAGTTGCTACCTCCGTGCTGGCACATGGAAGTAAATGTCCAGATTCCCTGTTGGAATTTACTAATAGTCAAGGAGGGAGGCCCCTTTCTCCTGATAAATCTGTCCTTGGTGTTCCCCATGTGGCCTCCTCTGACACGACAGAGAGCAGAGTGGCCTCCTTACTGCTGGGTGGTAGTGAAAATTCTAACTATCCATTAGGCCCCCTCTGACACCACCTAGAAGGGAAAAAAGTAGAAGCAGTGACAGATTTTTTTCTTGGGCTCCAAAATCATTGCAGACAGTGACTGCAGCCATGAAATTAAAAGATACTTGCTCCTTGGAAGAAAAACTATGACAAACCTAGACAGCATGTTAAAAAGCAGAGGCATCACTTTGCCAACAAAGATATGTATAGTCAAAGCTGTGGTTTTTCTATAGTCATGTACGTATGTGAGAGTTGGACCATAAAGAAGGCTGAGCACCAAATAATTGATACTTTTGAACTGTGGTGTTGGAGAAGACTCTTGAGAGTCCCTTGGACAGCAAGAAAATCAAACCAGTCAATCTTAAAGGAAATAAACCCTGAATATTCATTGGAAGGAATGATGCTGAATTCAATACTGTGGCCACCTGATGTAAAGTGCTGACTCATTGGAAAAGACCCTGATTCTGGGAAAGATTGAAGGCAGAAGGAGAAGAGGGAGGCAGAGGATGAGACGGTTAGATGGCATCATCCACTCAGTGGACATGAATTTGAGCAAACCCCAGGAGACAGTGGAGGACAGAGGAGCCTGGGGTGCTACAGTCCATGGGGTCGCTAAGACTCAGACACAACTTAGTAACTGAACAAGGACAACACACCTCAGTAGGGAGAGGGAGTGGCTCCTTGTTACCACAGGCTGGGATTACATTCTCTTGCTTCTTACATGATCCCCATTGACACTGTGAATAGAGGAGGGCTTGCTACCACTCAGCATGGATGAAAATCCTATCCTAGTATTCAGTCTTTTCTGCTACCACCTTGGCCATGGTGATGTCAGAAAAGATTTCAGTATAGCCTGGCCATAGCAAGCTCCAGGAGTTGGTGATGGGTAGGAAAGCCTAGCATGCTGCAGTCCATGGGGTCACAAAAAGTTGGACATGACTGAGCAACTGAACTGAACTGATAGCCTGACCAGGGTAGAAGTCTCGGCTCTCCACTTAGCTTTTGTTGGTGTGAGTAGAGATGCTGATCACAGTTTTTCTGTGGTGTTTGGTTGGAGTAGAGCGGTTATATCTAAAAGTTTTCTGTCTTGCTTGTCTACCCCTAACCTGGTTCTCTGCATAGGAAAAACAGGCTTCTTTGGGGATTTATTTTGTCTGTGCCCATTTAGCATACCCATTGTTGCTTCTCAGCTCCAAGCCTGCGTTATATAACTCAAAAAGAAAATCCAGGAAACTTATGACTGTATTTTCCTTGGAATGGAAGGTCTCTTAGTCAGCTTTTTCAATATAATGTCTAGCAAGGATGTGGAGCAACAGGAACTCTCATTCATTGTTAGTGGGAATGTAAAATGGTATTGCCACTATGGAAGATTGTTTGGCAGTTTCTTAGTAAATATACTCTTACCATAAGATCCAGCTGTCACACTCCCTGGCATTTACCCAAATGAGATTGATACTTGTGTTCACTCAAAAACATGCACATGGATATTTATGTAAGCTTTATTCATACTTGCCAAAACTTGGAAGCAACCAAGATATCCTTCAGTAGGTGAATGGATAAATAAACCACAGTATATCTAGACAAGGTGATATTACTCAGTTAAATATATTGATACAAGAGCTAACAAGCTGTGAAAAGACATGGGAAAATCTTAAATATGTATTACTAAGTGAATGAAGCTGATCTGAAAAGGCTTACTGTATGATTCCAGCTATATGACATTCTTGAAAAGGCAAAACTATACAGACAGTTGAAATACCTGTGGTTATCTAGGGTTACAGGGGAGGAAGGAAGGGATGAAAAGGCAGAATACAGAGGAATTTCAGGGCAGTGAAACTGTTCTGATGATTCTCTAATATTATAAACAGTGTAATTATGCATTTATCCAGACCCATAGAATGTACAACACCAAGAGTGAGCCCTAATGTAAACTATAGACTTCGGGTGATTATATTGTATCAAGGTAGGTTTATCACTTGTAACAAATGTACCATTTTGGGGAAGAATATAGATAATGAGGAAGATTACGCATGTGTAGGAGAAGGCAATGGCACCCCACTCCAGTACTCTTGCCTGGAAAATCCCATGGATGGAGGAGCTTGGAAGGCTGCAGTCCATGGGGTCGCTGAGGGTTGGACATGACTGAGCGACTTCACTTTCACTTTTCACTTTGATGCACTGGAGAAGGAAATGGCAACCCACTCCAGTGTTCTTGCCTGGAGAGTCCCAGGGACGGGGTAGCCTGGTGGGCTGCCATTCATGTGGTCGCACAGAGTTGGACACGACTGAAGTGACTTAGCAGCAGCAACAGGGGCAAGAGGTGTATGGGAAATCTCTGTACCTTCTTATTTTTGCTGTGAATCTATACCAAAAAACAATCTTTTGTATTTTCTTTCTTTTTAAAAAAGTTTTATTGGATTATAGTTGATTTACAATGTTTTGTTAGTTTCAGGTGTACAGCAAAGTGAATGTTATACATATAAAAGTCCAATGTCTTTTTAAAAATAGCTAAACTAAGCAAACCTTCAGCAACAAAGGTGTTTGTTTTAGCTGATGAAAGAAACATGAATCCTGAAGGCAGTCATTATTTTTCACCAGCCCTTATTATTTAATAGCTTCTTCAAGCCTCAGTCTTAAACTTGGATCTTGATGAGTATGCCAATCCTGGATCTTATTGCAAGTGTCAAGATCTCTTCTGGAGATTTGTCCCTGAACTGCCAGCTCTGGACTTCAGGCCAGTTTCTATTTTGAATGAAAGCTCCAATCTAGCAAGAGTACATTGATTGCTTTCCAGCTAATCAAAGGGAAAGCATTGGTTTGCTGTTCTGGCATCCTTGTTCAGCTAAAAATGATTATGTCTCTGGCTTCTAATGCAAAGATATATTCTTCCTTCTTTTTCTGTGATGATGGTGCAGAATATCCTTCAATTTTGTTAAGTATAAAGTTAATGTATGCCTTTGAATAGTCTTTGAGGAGTTATACAGGGTATTTTTTTTTTTCCCTAAGGGAAAGAGCAGAACATTACCTGCCCTCCTCTTTCTCTCAGTCATAAAATTTGTGTGATTTAAATTTACATACAGTGAAAGTTACTTACCTGAGTTTGTATGTCTTTGCACTTCAGAAATAGATTTCTTAAAGTATACCCATGTCCCTTCCAACAGAATGGGACATTTGAAACAAAAATTTAAAACTAGTCTTGGTACATGAATTTTGTATGAAATTAGGAAAATGTTTTCTTGTGATATGCTTCATTCTCTCTCTCTCTCTCTTTATGTGTGTGTCTGTGATTCTTTGCTACTCTGTACTTCTTGAGAGAACCTTGAGGTTTAATAAATAAAAGTTTAAGTAGAGAGAATTCCCTGATGGTCCAGTGGTTAGGACTCCATGCTTCCACTGCAGGGGGCCTGGGTTTGATCCCTGGTCAGGGAACTAAGAGGCCACAAAAAAAGGGTAAGTGGAAGAGGGCACTCATGAAGTGATGGAAAGTATAGTTGATCTCTTACATGTGATTCAGGATCACAATTTTGATGAATCTCTCAGAACTGGAAGAATTGCTAGAAGCCTCTTTCCATGCCACAGTAAAAAGAATTTCTTCTTTCCTCCCTGATGCTCATCACATTAAACATTGCCATAGCCATTGGTTTGCCATAACTGAACAGGGAAGGTAGCTCTGTATTGTCTGTGTATTACATCCCAGGATCTGAGTGACTTGCTTGGCTGAGACTTCATGTGATCATGAGAATTTAGTTAGTAATGGCACTGTAACATCTATTGAATTCTCACCTAAGTTGTATGAACTGTATATTACTTGAGAAAACCAAGGCTCAAAATGGACATGTCAGTTGTCTGAAGCCATATAGCCAATAAGTACCAGAGCCAGGACTTGAATCCGATCTCTGTGTGTGACTCCAGAATTCATCTTTTTTTCCTGTATTCACATTGCTATGAATTCCAATCATGGGGAATCTATCATAGTTCTACAACTCACTGAGATAGCGATGTATCCATTTTCTACCAAGTAGTTCGTTTGAAAATGTTCAGGCCAGTAAGGGATGAACTGAGTTCTCCACAAGAATTTGGATTCATGCTGAAGAGTTTTTCGAAGGTGTTTTCCCACCTAAGTTTGAAGAGATACAGTCAGAACTATGATTACTTTCAGATTTAATAGACATACTATAAATATCAGTTCTGTCCTCCTATCCCAGCACTTACTACAGATCAGATGCTTGTAAATCAGGTGCTTGGAGCTCTCAAATGCATCATGTTATTTAATCATCATAGCTCTATTATGAGGTATAGGGATGAACATATCCCCATATAACAGGTGAGGAGACAAAGGTACAAAGAAATGAAGTAACTGGAATGTCCATTATCTCATAGTCAGGTCCATCTAACTCCATAGTATTTTTTTTTTTCAAAAATCTGAAGGCAGCTCTCTCATTTTTTATTTTTTAATTTTTTTTTTACTTTTTCTTTATTTTTTTTAATTTTATTTTTACTTTATTTTACTTTACAGTACTGTATTGGTTTTGCCATACATTGACATGAATCCACCACGGGTGTATACAAGCTCCCAATCCTGAATCCCCCTCCCACCTCCCACCCCATATCATCTCTCTGGATCATCCCCCGTGCACCAGCCCCAAGCATCCTGTATCCTGTATCGAACATAGACTGGCACTTCGTTTCTTACATGATAGTATACATGTTTCAATGCCATTCTCCCAAATCATCCCACCCTCTCCCTCTCCCTCAGAGTCCAAAAGTCCGTTCTATACATCTGTGTCTCTTTTGCTGTCTCGCATCCAGGGTCATCATTACCATCTTTCTAAATTCCGTTTATATGTGTCAGTATTGAAATAATAATTTCCTCTCTATAATACCTCATTTGGTTCCTACCTACCTACCTATTTTACTTCTGTCTCTGTAACATTTTCAGAAGCTTTAAATTGAATATTTTAGTTGAGATCTTCAAGAAATCCTTGTATGACATTAAAAATCCATAGGCTGTGCATGCTTTCTCACTTGCCTCACCTTGTTAGTATTATCTTCAGCAGTAAGCTTGCACCTCAGTAGAGCTCAGAGCAAAAGAAAGTGTGAGTTTCTCTGAGAGATAGTCACCCAGACCTTAGCTTTGCCTTGACCTGGAATGCTTGCTCATCTTGACAGAATAATCTGAGTTAATCAGCTCATGGATAGGGTGAGAGTTAAGGTTCTAGGTGTGGGTCTGTTTGCAGCTGGACTGATGGGTTTTGGCATCTTAATTAAGGAATTCAATAGCCATCTGCTGGGTGAAGACATCTTCCTTTCTCAACTAAAGCTGGGTCAGTCTCAGTCAGTGGGAAAATGTTGTCATTTGTATTCTGTATTCCTCCTGTTTCTTTGGGTTGTGCTATGTTTAATAAAGCATGCATTAGGAGATATTGAAAAAAGAGTTTTTAATTTAGTCTTTTTCTCCCAATAAGTTTAAACTCTTTCCAAAGTGCCTATGTGTATGTGTATGTGTGTGTTAGACAAATTTCTCTGAAGAAGTTGACACCTCATTATGTGTAGGTTATTGCATTTGTGGAACAAAAGCCTCTCTTAATATATATTTCCCTTGATATATCTATGTGTCATAAAAAATTAATTCACTTGATATGAATGTGCTTTCATTTTGGGTGTCTTTAATAGGGAAATATATTCTAGTAGATTAGTTTATAATGTTTCTAAATAATAAATCATAAACACAGTAAAAGAAAACAGCTAAAATGTGCATATTTGAGAGTCAATTATATGTTGATTAACCTTATTGCTTTTGCCATAATTCTTACTATTGATTGCCATTTTCCTTTGCTGTCAAACAATTCATTTTTGGAACATAAAATGCATAATTATGAATGTTATTATAGCACCCTGCTGCATCTCATCTCTCTTTGTGTTATGGCACAAGTTTACTTTGTGGACACACAGATACTTTCTGTCATTATTCATAGTAACTGTTATTAGACACTAAAGTTGAGATATAAATATATTCATTATTTACCTATCTTGTTAGAAGCTATTCTTACATCAAGACTATAGAAAAACCATGTTTATAATTCAACTAAGAAACATAGAAGCCTGTTTATTTATTTTTTTAAATTTTATTGAAGTGTAGTTGATTTACAACATTGTAAATCAAATTTTCTTTTTGAAAGCAAGTCACTCAGTTATACATATATATATATATATATATATATATATGTATATATATATATATTCTTTTTCATATTCTTTTCCAGTATGGTTTATCGTAGGGTGTTGACTATAGCTCCCTGTTCTGTATAATGGGATCTTGTTGTTTAGCCATGCTGTATATAGTAGCTTTCTTTTTTTAAAAAAAATTTTTTTATTTTTACTTTATTTTACTTTACAATATTGTATTGGTTTGTTTTTTTTAAATGCCAACATCTTTTTTATTTTATTTTTTTAATTTTTATTTTTACTTTATTTTACTTTACAATACTGTATTGGTAAACAAATTAACCTGTGTTATAGAGGATGGAGCAATGGACTTGGGGGTTTTCATTGCAGGCTCTGAGTACACAGTAGAAATACTGGACAAGTCTTCAACCATCTCATAGTCTTGTATTTATGGATAATTCAGGGAAGTAATTCCTGCCTGACAGGAATCCATGAGAATTATTAAATAAGTACTTCATGACAATATACTTACATTAGTACTTGATACTGGGTACCTAACTAGTGAATGTACACTGTTTTTAATATGACATTTGAAAGTGAAAAAGAAAGACATTTTCTAAACATTTATTCACCAAGTATCTCTTTAATTACCAAGTTATCATAATACAATTTCATTGATTTAATAAATGTTTTTGAGTTTGTGTGCCTAGCATATACAGACAGCAAGGAGATCAAACCAGTCAATCCTAAAGGAAATCAACCCTGAATATTCATTGGAAGGACTGATGCTGAAGCTCCAATACTTTGGCCTCCTGATGTGAAGAGCTGACTCTTTGGAAAAGACCCTGATGCTGAGAAAGATTGAGGGCAGGAGGAGAAGGGGACAGCAGAGGATGAGATGGTTGGATGGCATCATTGACTCCATGGACATGAGTTTGAGCAAACTCTGGGTGTTAGTGAAGAACAGGGAAACCTGATATGCTGCAGTCCATGGGGTCGCAAAGAGTTGGACACAGCTTAGCGACTGAACAGCAATAAGCAATATGTTAAATAGTGTAGTGGGGCTCACAGCAGGAGTGTGTTCTAGCCATGAACTCTAGTGGAGGGAAAAACATATATAGGTAAAATGGTTGAGAAAGGAGGTAGGTGATTGTCAAAATGAGTGATACCAGCAGCAAGTGGTTGTAAAAATTGGAAGAAGAACATCACAAGGAACTTGAACAAAAGAAGGGGAGGTTGGCTCAATTCCTAAACAGAATGTGGTAAGGCACAAAGAGAAGATGGAGAGAAATGTGTATGTAGGTTTGAGAAATATTAAGTGAGCCCACCCAGATTAAGATTTATAAAGGGGATCAGTGAGAGGTGAATTCGAACCATCTAATAGAAGGCCCAGAAAAGCAAAGTTTATCTAGTAGGCCATGAGGAGTCATTGCAGGATTGTGCATAGGTGAATAAGAATTGGCATCTGTGGGAAACTGGTAGGGAGGCCATGTGACATGATTGCTTATATAAAGTTGTGACAGTAGGAATGGACAGGATGAATTAATAGGGGATATATTTCAAAGCTAGGATGTGGAGACTAATTCAATATAAAAGCCAAAGAAGAGAAGGAAACAATGGTTACAAGGCTTGAGTTAGTCAGATCTTTAGGGATTTAAGACACAACAGAAAGATAAATTAGGAAGAGCTAGGCTTGATGTCAATGTTTGTTTTTCTTTTGTCTTTAATTTGAGGGGATTGATGGGAGATGTAAACATTCAATTGGCAATTGTAGAGTATAGGTAGAACTGCTGTGGTTTGGGGGTTCAGATAAAGACCAGTGATTGTTCTAGACCCATAGAATGTTACTCATAATCTAAACTAATCTCAGTTACACAGATATCTTCTGGTGGTCACTTCATCTTAAAAAAACATCAGCTCTGTCTCCTTAATTTTTGTCCTCTTGCAATTACCAGTCTCTTTTCCTTCACAGCCAAGCTTCTTAGGCAGTTGAAAAGTATCATTACACTTTGTCCCCATCTTCTTCTTCGCATTTTCTCACTGTAGTCTGGCTTCTTCCACTACATGACAGTCTTATCTATAGGACCAAGATGAATTAGTGTCCTCCAGATTGAATAAAAAACTCAAGGAGCATCTTTTCTTCTTTTCCAGTCAGCAATTTTTCAGTAGCAGAAGGAGTACAATGGAAGGCACATAGTCATTGGTATTTAATAGCACCAGTGTCAAATCACAAATCAGCTGGCTGACCTTTTGTAAATTACTTAACCAAAATTTTCTCATTTGTAAGATGAGAATAATGATATTTACCTTAAGCCTTTTAAAAATAGTTGCTTAATAAATAATGACCCTATTTAACTTTTTTCTGAAAATTTCTTTTCTTTGATTATGAAATATGTCTTTCTCCTGGTTTTCTTCCTACTACTTATTTTCAGCTCTCTTTTCTTAGTTTCTCACTTGACTATAGGTATACCCTAGAAGAGTAGTCTTCAAACTTGAGTGTGCATTAGAATCCTCTGGAAGGTTTGTTAAGGAACATATTGCTCCCCTCCCCCACCCAAGTTTCTGATCCAGTCAGGGTCTAAGAAATTCTCAGGTAGTGCTGGTCTGAAGACTGAACTTTGAGAACCACTAACCTAGAGTTCTGCTTCAGACCCTCTTTCTCATTCTATGAACCTTTTTTGAGGGGCTTCAGATATCACTGATGACCCTCAGATTTTTGTATCCAGAGAAGATCATACTCCTAGACACTAGATTACCATTTTCAACAGCATGTTACAATTTGCCACCAAGATGTCTCCCAAACACATCATAATCCAACATGGCCAGGCTTATTCTAAAGTATATGTGCTAAGTCGCTTCAGTCATGTCCAACTCTTTGCTACCCTATGGACCACAGCCTGCCAGGCTCCTCTGTCCATGAGAGTCTCCCAGCAGCAGTACTGGAGTGGGTTGTCATGCCCTCCTCCAGTGAATCTTCCCAATCCAGGGACTGAATCTGCATCTCTTATGTCTCTTGCGTTGGCAGGCGGGTTCTTTAGCAATAGCGCCACCTGGGAAGCCCATCTAGAGTACATATGGAAATATAAATATAATATATATATGATCTGTAAGAGTAGTCAAGAAAAGTCTGAAAAGGAAGAGTAATAAGGGAGAAAGGGACCAGTCCTGTTGAAACATATTATAAAGTTACAGTAATTAAAACAGTTTGGTACTAGCACATGAATAGACAGATCAATGGACCATAATTGAGTCTAGTAATTGATCCAAAAGCATAGTTTAGTGTATGTTTTTTAATGTATGATTTTATTAGTAAATATTGAAGGTCTTTCTAAGCAAGACACAAAGGAAGCCATAAAGGAGGACATTGTTAAATTTGACTGCATGAAAGTTAAAATTTACAGTATCACAAAAATACATAAGTGGAATCCAAAGACAAAAATCTGAGAAGGATTTGTATCTGATATGAGAAATGGCTGGTTCCCTGTATATATAAAGAGCTCTTGAGACCGAGAATCACTTAGAAAAATATCAACAAACCATTATTTTAAAAATAGGAAAAAAAGAAACTAAACAACCAGTCCAGGGAAAAAGAATATTGGCTTATAAAAATAAATAGATACTCGACAACACTCATAATTAAAGAAATATAGGTTAATTTAATCAATAATTCTCACCTTAACACCAATACAACTTTCACTGATCAGAATGGCAAAAATCAGAACATGTAATACATATTTTTTGACAAGCATGTAGAGAAATATGTACTCTTACACCTTAATACATACCTTGCTACTCAAAGTGTGATCCTTGGACCAGCAGTATCTGCATAAACTGAGAGCTTGTTACAAATTCAGCCCTATCCCAGACCTACTAAATCAGAATCTGCATTTTAATGAGATCCCTAAGTGATTTGTTTGCACATGAAAGTTTGAAAAGCACTGCTCTAAAACATTGTTGGTGGAAAAGCAAATTAGCATAACTTCTTTGGATTTCAGGAGACTTTATCACAATTAAACATTCATATGCTCTGAACCAGAGCTCCACTTACAGGAATTCATCTAACAGATATAATCATATATGTGTGTGTGAAGAGTTGTTCAAAAACATTCATTGCAACATTAAAAAAATTAGAAACAAACTTAATGCTCATTAATTGAATAAAGGTTAAATAAAGTATGAAAATTCACACAAGTACAATAGTAAGTGGTTATTAAAAATTTGTGAAAAACTACATGCAGATACAAAATTATCTTTTACATATATTGTTAAACACAAACAGCAAGATCTTGAACAGTACTCTAGTATGCTTTTCTTATATGTCCTGTTATTATAATAGCTATTTTACAGATAATGTAAGTGAGGCAGAGCTGTTGAATAACTAGTCCAAGGGTACACAGTAGCAGTGGCAGATTCAAATCTAGACAGTCTCATTCCAGAGCTTATGTTCTTAAAACTATGTCATACTATGCCTAGGGATAAACAAGAAACTGTTAATGATGGTTTCCCCCAGAGTATGGGGAACTCATTTTTCATTGTATATGCCTTTATACTGTTTGAGTGGTTTACCTTTCACAAATACTGCTTTTAGTTCAGTTCAGTTGCTCAATTGTGTCCGACTCTTTGTGACCCCATGGACTGCAGCATGCAAGGCTTCCCTGTCCAACACCAGTTCCCCGAGCTTGCTCAAACTCATGTCCATCTAGTCAGTGGTGCCTTCCAACCATCTCATCCTCTATCATCCCCTTCTCCTCCTAACTTCAATCTTTCCCAGCATCAGGGTCTATTCCAATGAGTCAGTTCTTCGCATCAAGTGGCCAAAGTATTGGAGCTTCAGCTTCAGCATCAGTTCTTCCAATGAATATTCAGGACTGATTTCCTTTAGGATTGACTGGTTTGATCTCCTTGCTGTCCAAGGGATTCTGAAGAGTATTCTCCAACACCACAGTTCAAAAGCATCCGTTCTTTGGCACTCAGCTTTTTTTATGGTTCAACTCTCACATCCATATATGACTACTGAAAAACCATAGTTATCACTGGATGTACTTTTGTCAGCAAAGTAATGTCTCTGCTTTTGAATATGCTATCTAGGTTTGTCAGAGCTTTTCTTCCAAGGAGCAAGCATCTTTTAATTTCATGGCTGCAGTCAGCATCTGTAGGTGCTTTTGGAGCCCAAGAAAATAAAGTCTCTCACTGTTTCCATTGTTTCCCCATCTATTTGCCATGAAGTGAAGGGACTGTATGCCATGATCTTGGTTTTTTGAATGTTGAGTTTTAAGCTAGCTTTTTCATTCTCCTCTTTCACTTTTATCAAGAGAGGTTTTTGTTCCTCTTCACTTTCTTCCATAAGGGTGGTGCCATCTGCATATTTGAGGTTATTGATATTTCTCCCAGTAATCTTGATTCCAGCTTGTGCTTCATCCAGTCCAGCATTTCTCATGATGTACTCTGCATAAAAGTTAAATAAACAAGGTGACAATATACAGCCTTGACATACTCCTTTCCCAGTTTGGAACCAGTCTGTTGTTCTATGTCCAGTTCTAACTGTTGCTTCTTGACCTGCATACAGATTTCTCAGGAGGCAGGTAAGGTGGTCTGGTATTACCATCTCTTGAGCAATATTCTGCAGTTTGTTGTGATCTACACAGTCAAAGGCTTTAGCATACTCAATGAAGCAGAAGTAGATGTTTTTCTGAAATTCTCTTGCTTTTTCTCCGATCCAGCAGATGTTGACAGTTTGATCTCTGGTTCCTCTGCCTTTTCTAAATCCAGCTTGAATATCTGGAAGTTCTCAATTCACGTACTGTTGAACCCTAGCTTGGAGAATTTTCAGCATTACTTTGCTAACATGTGAGATGAGTGCAATTGTGTGGTAGTTTAAACATTCTGTGGCATTGCCTTCCTTTGGGATTAGAACGAAAACTGACCTTTTCCAGTCCTGTGGCCACTGCTGAGTTTTCCAAATTTGCTGGCATGTTGAAAGCAGCACTTTCACAACATCATGTTTTAGGATTTTAAATAGCTCAGCTGGAATTCCATCACCTCCACTACCTTTGTTTGTGGTGATGCTTCCTAAGGCCCACTTGACTTCACACTCCAGTAAGTCTGGCTCTAGGTGAGTGATCACACCATCCTGGTTATCTGTGTCATGAAGATCTTTTTTTATATAGTTCTCCTATGTACTCTAGCCACCTCTTCTTAATATCTCTTGCTTGGTTCCTACCGTTTCTGTCCTTTATTGAGCCCATCTTTGCATGAAATGTTCCCTTGGTATCTCTAATTTTCTTGAAGAGATGTATAGTGTTTCCCATTCTATTGTTCTCCTCTATTTCTTTGCACTGATCACTTAAGAAGACATTCTTATCTCTCCTTGCTGTTCTTTGGAACTCTACATTCAGATGGATATTTCTTTCCTTTTCTCCCTTGGCTTTCATTTCTCTTCTTTTCTGTTATTTGTAAGGCCTCCCCAGACAACCATTTTGCCCTTTTCCATTTCTTCTTCTTGGAGATGATTTTGATCACTCCCTCCTGTACAATATTATGAACCTCTGTCCGTAGTTCCTTGGGTACTCTATCTTTAAAAATATGAAAACTTAAAACTTAACTTGTCCAAAACTGGACTAATTTCCCTCCCTACTCTTCTTGGTGACAGACTCAGTCATTTACTGAAGTGAAATATCTGCACACACTCTGGACCCCTTCCTTTATCTCTCATATTTGTCCAACGGAGAACCAAGATTTATTGGTTTTACCTCCTAGACCATTCTCAGACAAGTCTCAAATCTGCCTTACCATTCTATCCCTGAATCATGGATCATGTTGGACTATAACATTCATTTCCTAACTGGTCTACCTGCTTCTTTCTCCCTAAAAAAAAATGCTAGCAGATGCATCTTTCCAAAATACAAATCTGACTCTGCCATTATCATGCTTAGAGGTTTTCACTGGCTCCCAGTGCCTGTGGGGAAAGTCCAAATTCATTAGCATGGCAACCTGGATCTTCTGTGTCCTGTTCAGCCTGCCTCTCTAGATTTACCTCCTACCACCCCTCCTCATACACTCTACCTTCAGAACACTATGTTTTTCTCAAATTTCCTTGATTTTTACAAGCTACTCTTATAGAAGTACTTTTCATCTTGGTCACTTCCTACTCTTCCTTCAGGACCAGACCTCATGCTTGACCTCCTTTATGTAGGTTTCTCTGGTTGCAGGCTCTTGTTGTTGTTGTTTAATCACTAAGTCATATTCAACTCTTTGCGACTCTATGGACTGTAGCCCACCAGGTTTCTCTGTCCATGGGATTTCCCAGGCAAGAATACCGGAGTAGGTTGGCATTTCCTTCTCCAGGGGATCTTCCTGACTCAGGGATCCAACCTGTGTCTCCTGCATTGGTAGGCAGATTCTTTACCATTGAGCCACCAGGAAGACCCTGTAGGCTGTTAGACATTATGTATTCTGTGATAGGCAGGTCAGGATACCCAAAAGTCCCATGACCTCTCAGTTTCCCATAGGAAAGAGCTGCTTCTCTAGCTCTTCCCCTCAACTAGTTCAGTCTTCTCCCCATGTTTGTCATAGGCCCCAGAATTCTTCTGGTTCACCTAGGACATCTGGGAGACTTTCCCTTTTATTCTCAATTTTAGATTCATCATGCCCCCCCCCCACTTCTGATCCTTCTCTTCAGGCAAGGCAGATTAGAATAGTGGTTAAGAATATGGACTCGAGCCAGGCTGCCTGAGTTTGAATACCATCTCTGTGACTTTGTAGATCTGTGATCTTGGGCAAGTTACTCTATCTCTCCAGGCCTCTGATTTTCCTCTCTGAATAATGGAGATGACAATAGTAGCACCTGCTTTGTAGGATAGTTATGAGTATTAACTGTTTTAATATTTGTAATACATAGTAAACACTGTAAGTGCTTTTGAGATAAAAAAGCCTAAAATGTGAGGTGAAAGAATCTTCTCAAATTGGCATAGAAGGCAAGCTTTTTTCTCTTCTGGAGCTGTTTTCTACTAAAACTAGCTCGTTAGTATTAGGAACAAGTATATATGAGTCAGCAAGAACCCCTATCCCTTTTCAAGTCTCCTGTACTTCTGGCTTATTTCCCCAAATGGATGACAGATTGAAAGCTTCTTGAGGGCAAGGATCATAGTACAGACTTTTTAGATTCCTTGTGTGTGTATGCTAAATTGCTTCAGTCATGTCCGACTTTGTGTGACACTATGGACTGTAGCTTCCCAGGCTCCTCTGTCCATGGGATTCTCCAGGCAAGAATACTGGAGTGGGTTGCAATGCCCTCCTTCAGGGGATTTTCCCAACCCAGGGATCAAACCCACATCTCTTACATCTCCTGCATTGGCAGGTAAGTTCTTTACCACTAGTACCACCTGTGAAGCCCTTTTAGACTCCTGAAGATCCCCTGGAGGAGGGCATAGCAACTCCCTCCAGTATTCTTGCCTGGAGAATCCCATGGACAGAGGAGCCTGGTGGGCTATGGTCCATAGAGTCACAAAGAGTCGGACACACTGAAGTGACTTCGCATGTACACATGCACAAACACATAATAGACACAGGATTTATTTCTATCACTCTTACCATTAAACCCCAAATCCTTACAATAACCCATTAACCTGGCCTCTGGCTCCTTCCCCAACCTTATTTCCTACCTCTCTTTGTCTTGTTTATTCTGCTCCAACCACACAGGCTTTCATGCTATTTTTGGACCATGACAAGCTGATCCTGTCTCAGGACCACTTCTCTGGCTGATGCCTCTGCCTAGAACATTTTCCCTCAGTATTTGGTTGGCTCCTTCTGTGACTTTGTTTATTAATACTTTTGTTGTTCAAGTATCACCTCAGAAGCCTTCCCTGACCACACACTCTAAAATAGAATTGGCCTTCATATAGAGAGACCTGCCAGTTTATCCCTTACCCTGCTTTCTCTATCTTCATAGCACTTATCACTACCTGTCATACTCTATATTTATAGAGTTGAGTTCCATGGAGACTGTTTTGTGTGTTTTATTAATTGGTTTGTCCCCAGCACCTTGAATGGTGCTCTCTTGGCTCTCAATAATGAATGAATGAATCGATGAATAAATAATGAATGAATTCAATGCAAGTGCCTTATAGAAGGGGAAATACAACCAATTCTGTTCACTCCTAGCATCTTGAAAATTTTATAATTCTCAGTCCTTGTTTTTGTCTTTCTGCTTCAGCATTTTCAAATTAAATCCATATCTATGTATGAGTTTTGTTTCAATTTGACGAAAATCACCTTGACAAAAGTTAAAATCCAATATATGTCAAATCCAGTTTTCCAAGGAGTAACTGATTTGTTTGTTCTCCATCTCATGGGGGAGGAATGTGCATGACTTTGTGTGTATGTGAGAGAGAGAAAGAATGAACAGTTACCTGCAGTGAGGAAATTGGGTGTCCAGGTTCCCCAGAAGGAAAATAATTTTGTTTCAATTGCTGTATATTTTTTCTCAGTTGTTGCTTCCAAATCCATTAAAAAAAAAAAAAACCGAAATACAAAGAGATGAAAAACCTGATGAACTAGAGGTTTGTAAACATAAATACGTCAGATCAGGGAATTTCCCAGAGGCTCATGCAGAGCATTGTAAAACCATGTGAAAGCTTTATTAAGAGAAACTTCAGCAGAGGAGATGGATATATGGCAGCTGCTTGCCAGCTCATGTCTCCACTCAACAATGGAAGTTGCGATGTGGGAACGGCCCTTTTGGTTCTGGGATGTGCCTCACCATGAAGTAGAATGTTCCTGCCCCCGGAGCCCGACTTCTGTTCAAGCAGATACCCTCTATTGTGTACATAGCCACTGGCTATGTGTACAACTGCCGCTGGCAGTTGAAGGGAGGCTCCCAGGCTGCCTTAGAAGACAAGACCCCACATAAGTAAAAGCAGCAGCAGCCAGTATTTTAAAGAAGCCGTTTGAAAATCTGTTTCAAATGTATGGTAGCATTTTTTTTAGAGTGATGGGTCTCAAACTTGAGCACGAATCAGAATCACTTGGAGGGCTTGTTAAAATTCAGATGGCTGGGCTCCACTCACAGAGTTTCTAGTTCAAAAAGTTTGGAGTGGGGCCCCAGAATTTTATTTCCTTCAATTTCCCAGGTGATGCTGATGCTGCTATATGAGACAAACTTTGAGAACTATTGTTTAGGAAAAAAACAGGAATTTGGAAGCAAATAATTTGGATTCAAGCCTTGTATGATTTTACCTCTGAACCTGACATGGAGGTTCTTCTTTTCTAACATGGAGTTTATAAGATTGTTGTAAGAATTAAATGGACTGGTGTCCATGAAAGTTCTCTGGGAACTATAAATATTAACAGTTATGGCTTCACAAATAGTACTTGCTGCCACCCCCATCATCTTTTCCTGTGCTTTGTCACCTCTCTACCAGACTTTTTCCTATCAAGTTCATCAGGCACCTAGAAAGAAACCAAAGTCAAGAAGGTCCTAAGTAGTAAAATGATTTTAACCCAATGAGTGTGGCCTTGATGCTGACTTTGACTTGATCTCCTTTTCCTTCTGACTGGCCTCTTCTCAACTTGCTCCTGTTCTTCCAGTTCTGGCCACATCTCACAGCAGAGAACAGTAACTAGTGCTGATATTGGGGTAAAAAAATGTCAGGTATAATTTTTTTTTTTTTTAGTTAGTAGAATAAGCAGAGGAATCTACTTCCAAACAGGAAAATATTTGTTGGGGAAACCATCTTGCTAGGTTGGTGGGCTCTGAGCTGATTTCCCTAAGGGCAAAATCCAGATGTTTGAAAGAGTTAAGTGACATCATAATTGCAAATTCCTAACTTAAGAATGTGTCAGACAGCTGTATTAGACAGTTGCCAGGATAAATAATATGTCTGTGTATGAGGGAGTCCTTTTTCTTTGGGAATTTTTTCTCATTTAAAAGTAATACACATGTTATGTACACAATTTTGAAATTTTCTAAAATTATAAAGAATGAAAATATCCCTTAATTCTGACACACAGAGATACTTAATGGTAAGATATTAGTAATTTTCATCTAGCTTTTTAAAAATTTTTATTTATTTATTTATTTGGCTGCGATGGATCTTTGTTGTAGCATGTGAACTCCTGATGGTGGCATGAGGGATCTAGTTCTTCTACCAGGGATCAAACCCAGGCCCTGTGCATTGGGAGCTCAGAATCTTAGCACTGGACCACCAGGGACATGCCCATACCGGCTTTTAATATGTGTATGCTTGTACATGAATATATGCATATGGTTATTTGTTTTTTGAGTTGGGCTGATACAACATACAGATTTGTATACTGTTTTTTCTCTTTTGTAATAGCAGACTATGGGCTTCCCTGGTGGCTCAGCAGTATAGAATCTGCCTGCCTTAATTTCTCTGTTTTTCAATTGTTAGTGTATAGGAATGCAAGGGATATCTGTGTATATCCAACAACCTTACTATATTCATTAAATCAGTTCAGTTGCTCAGTTGTGTCTGACTCTTTGCAACCCCATGGACTGCAGCACGCCAAGCCTCACTGTCCATCACCAACTCCCAGAACTTGCTCAAACTCATGTCCTTTGAGTCGGTGATGCCATCCAACCATCTCATCCTCTGTTGTCCCCTTCTCCTTCTGCCTTCAGTCTTTCCCAGCATCAGGCTCTTTTCCAATCAGTCAGTGCTTCACATTAGGTGGGCCAAAGTACTGGGGCTTCAGCTTCAATATCAGTCCTTCCAATGAGTATTCAGGACTGATTTCCTTTAGGATTGACTGCAGTCCAAGGGACTTTCAAGAGTCTTTTCCAACACCACAGTTCAAAAGCATCAATTTTTTGGTGCTCAGCCTTCTTTATGGTCCAACTTTCACATCCATACGTGATTACTGGAAAAACCATAGCTTCGACTAGACAGACCTTTGTCGGCAAAGTAATTTCTCTGCTTTTTAATATGCTGTCTAGGTTTATCAGAGCTTTTCTTCCCAGGAACAAGCATCTTTTAATTTCATGGCTGCAGTCACCATCTGCATTGCTTTTGGAGCCCCCCCCAAATTAAAGTCTGTCACTTGTTTCCATTGTTTCCAAATCTATTTTCCATGAAGTGATGGGACCGGATGCCATGTTCTTGGTTTTTTGAATATTGAGTTTTAAGCTAGCTTTCTCACTCACCTCTTTCACTTTCATCAAGAGGCTCTTCAGTTCCTCTTCACTTTCTTCCATAAGGGTGGTATCATCTGCATATCTAAGGTTATTTATATTTCTCCCAGTAATCTTGATTCCAGCTTGTGCTTCATCCAATACAGCATTTGGCATGATGTACTCTACATATAAGTTAAATAAGCAAGGTGACAATATACAGCCTTGACATACTCTTTTCTTAATTTGGAACCAGTCTCTCGTTCCATGTCGGTTCTGTTGCTTCTTGACCTGCATACAGATTTCTCAGGAGACATATAAGGTGGTCTGGTATTCTCATCTCTTTAAGAATTTTCCAGTTTGTTGTGATCCAGAGTCAAAGGCTTTGGTGTGGTCAGTAAAGCAGAAATAGGTGTTTTTCTGGAACTCTCTTGCTTTTTCAATGATCCAGCAGATGTTGGCAATTTGATCTCTGGTTCCTCTGCCTTTTCTAAATCCAGCCTGAACATCTGGAAGTTCTTTGTTCACATACTGTTGAAGCCTGGTTTGGAGAATTTTCAGCATTACTTTGCTAGTGTGTGAGATGAGTATGATTGTGTAGTAGTTTGACCATTCTTTTGCATTGCCTTTCTTTGGGATTGGAATGAGAACTGACATTTTTCCAGTCCTGTGGCCGCTGCTGAGTTTTCCAAATTTGCTGGCATATTGAGTGAAGCACTTTCACAGCATCATCTTTTAGTATTTGAAATATCTCAGCTGGAATTCTATCACCTCCACTAGCTTTGTTCATAGTAATGCTTCCTAAGGCATGCTTGACTTCGCACTCCAGGATGTCTGGCTCTAGGTGAGTGATCACAACATTGTGGTTATCTAGGTCATTAAAATCTTCTTTGTATAATTCTTCTGCGTAGTCTAGCCACCTTTTCTTAATTTCTTCTGCTTCTGTTAGAGCCGTACTGTTTCTGTCCTTTATTGTACCCATCTTTGCATGAAATGTTCCCTTGGTATCTCTAATTTTCTTGAAGAGATCTCTAGTCTTTCCCATCCTATTATTTTCCTCTATTTCTTTGCATTGATCACTGAGGAAGGGTTTCTCATCCCTCCTTGCTATTCTTTGGAACTCTACATTCATTGATTAGCTCTAATAATTTTCTGGTGTTATCTTTAGGGTTTAATATGTAGAGGAACATGTCATCTGCAAACAGTGAGAGTTTTGCTTCTTCTTTTCCAATCTAGATTCCTTTTATTTCTTTTTCTTCTCTGATTCCTGTGTCTAGGACTTCCAAAACTATGTTAAATAGTAGTGGTGAGAGTGGGCACACTTGTCTTGTTCCTGATTTTATAGGAAATGCTTTCAATTTTTCACCACTATGGATAATGTTTGCTGTGGGTTTGTCATTTATAGCTATTATGTTGAAGTATGTTCCTTCTATGCCTGCTTCCTGGAGAGTTTTTATCATAAATGGGTGTTGAATTTTGTCTAAGGCTTTGTCTGCATCTATTGTGAAAATCATATGTTTTTAATCTTTCAGTTTATTAATATGGTATATCACATTGATTGACTTGTAAATATTGAAGAATCCTTGCATCCCTGGAATAAAGCCCACTTGGTCATGATGTATGATCTTTTAAATATGTTGTTGGATTCTGTTTGCTAGAATTTTGTTAAGGATTTTTGCATCTATGTTCATCAGTGATATTGGCCTGTCAATTTCTTTTTGTGTGCCATCTTTGTCTGGTTTTGGTATGAGGGTCATGGTGGCCTCATAGAATGAGTTTGGGAGTTTTCCTTCCTCTGCACTTTTCTGGAAGAGTTTGAGTGGGATAGGTATGGCTCTTCTCTAAATTTTTGGTAGAATTCACCTCTGAAGCCATCTTGTCCTGGGGAAACAATCCCATTCACCATTGCAATGAAAAGAATAAAATACTTAGGAATAAATTTACCTAAAGAAACAAAGGAACTATAGATAGAAAACTATAAGACACTAATGAAAGGAATCAAAGATGACACAAATAGATGGAGAAATATACCATATTCATGGATTGGAAAAATCAATATAGTGAAAATGAGTATACTACACAAAAATAAACTCAAAATGGATTAAAGATCTAAATGTAAGGCCAGAAACTATAAAACTCTTAGAGGCAAACATAGGCAGAACACTCTCTGACATAAATCACAGCAAGATCCTCTATGACCCACTTCCCAGAGTAACAGAAATGAAAATAAACAAATGGTACCTAATTAAACTGAAAAACTTTTGCACAATGAAGGAAGCTATAAGCAAGGTGAAACGGCAGCCTTCAGAATGGGAGAAAACAATAGCAAGCAAAATAACTGACAAAGAATTAATCTCCAAAAATACAAGCAACTCATGCAGCTCAATACCAGAAAAACAAACAACCCAATCAAAAAGTAGGCAAAAGAACTAAACAGACATTTCTCCTATGCAGACATACAGATGGCTAATAAACACATGAAAAGATGCTCAACATCACTCATTATTAGAGAAATATAAATCAAAACCAAAATGAGGTATCATTTCGCACAGGTCAGAATGGCCACCATCAAAATGTCTACAAACAATAAATGCTGGAGAGGGTGTGGAGAAAAGGGAACCCTCTTACACTGTTGGTGGGAATGCATACTGGTGCAGCCACTATGGAGAATCATGTGGAGATTCCTTTAAAAAACTGGAAATAGAACTGCCATACAACCCAGCAGTCCCACTTCTGGGCATACACAGTGAGGAAACCAGAATTGAAAGAGACACATGTACCCCAATGTTCATTGAAACACTGCTTACAATAGCTAGGACATGAAAGCAACCTAGATGTCCATCAGCAAATGAATGGATAAGGAAGTTGTGGTACATATAAACAATGGAATGTTACTCAGCTATGAAAAGGAAAGCATTTGAGTCAGTTCTAATGATTTGGATGAAACTGGAGCCTATTATACAGATTGAAGTAAGTCAGACAGAGAAACATCAATACTGAATATTAACAAATATTTATAGAATTTAGAAAAACGGTAATGACAACCCTATATGCAAGGCAGCAAAAGAGACACAGATGTAAAGAACAGGCTTTTGAACTCTGTGGGAGAAAGTGTGGGTGTGATGATTTGAGAGAATAGCATTTTAACATGTATATTACCATATGTAAAATAGATGGCCAGTGCAAGTTTGATGCGTGAAGCAGGGGCACTCAGAGTCGGTGCTCTGGGACAACCCAGAGGGATGGAGTGGGGAGGGAGGTGGTGGTGGAGGAGCGATGTTTCAGGATGGAGGGACACATGTGCACCTGTGGCTGATTCATGTTGATATATGGCAAAAACCATCCCAATATTGTAAAATAATTATCCTCCAATTAAAATAAATTAACTTAAAAAAAAGATATGCACTGATAGGAACAGACATGGAGACAGAGATATAAATGGACTTAGAGACACTGATATAGAGAAATAGAAACAGAGATATGCAATATACAGAAGTCCTCAAAAAAACTTTTGTTTTGTACATGAACAAAGACATTCTAAAAGAATGTTTGGAATATGGTCGGCAGCCTATAAATATTTATTGAATGAATAGTAATGTCTTATTTATGTAAAAAAATTTAGGGAAACAGAAGTGCATTTAAATATTTCACTTTATACAGTTCTATACTGGATAAGTGTTTGAAATAAAAAGTTCAATCATGTACTCAGTTCAGTTCAATTCAGTCGCTCAGTTGTGTCCGACTCTTTGCGACCCCATGAATCACAGCACGCCAGGCCTCCCTGTCCATCACCAACTCCCAGAGTTCACTCAGACTCACGTCCATCAAGTCAGTGATGCCATCCAGCCATCTCATCCTCTGTCGTCCCCTTCTCCTCCTGCCCCCAATCCCTCCCAGCATCAGAGACTTCTCCAATGAGTCAACTCTTCGCATGAGGTGGCCAAAGTACTGGAGTTTCAGCTTTAGCATCATTCCTTCCAAAGAAATCCTGGGGTTGATCTCCTTCAGAATGGACTGGAAGGACTATAAAAATGTTTCTCATATTAACAAAGAAGAAAAGAATCTGGCTGCAATGCAGGAGATGCAGGTTCTGTCCCTGGGTTGGGAAGATCCCCTGGAGAAGGAAATGGCAACCCATTCCAATATTCTTTCCTGGAGAATCCCATGGACAGAGGAGCCTGGTGGGCTACAGTTGATGGGGTCACAAAGAGTCAGACACGACTGAGCAACTAAAGAACAACACAACTATGGTAGACTATTATTCCTTCATGTAAATACACAGTACTTCACCTAACTTCCAAAATTTTGAACAGTTCAGTTCAGTTCAGTCGCTCAGTCGTGTCCAACACTTTGCAACCCCATGAATCGCAGCATGCCAGGCCTACCTGTCCATCACCAACTCCCAGAGTTCACTCAAACTCATGTCCATCGAGTCAGTGATGCCATCCAGCCATCTCATCCTCTGTTGTCCCCTTCTCCTCCTGCCCCCAATCCCTCCCAGCATCAGAGTCTTTTCCAATGAGTCAATTCTTTGCATGAGGTGGCCAAAGTATTGGAGTTTCAGCTTTAGCATCAGTCCTTCCAGTGAGCACCCAGGACTGATCTCCTTTAGGATGGACTGGTTGGAACTCCTTGCAGTCCAAGGGACTCTCAAGAGTCTTCTCCAACACCGCAGTTGAAAAGCAGCAATTCTTCGGCGCTCAGCTTTCTTCACAGCCCAACTCTCAGATCCATACATGACCACTGGAAAAACCATAGCCTTGACTAGACAGACCTTTGTTGGCAAAGTAACGTCTCTGCTTTTGAAAATGTTATCTAGGTTGGTCATAACTTTCCTTCCAAGGAGTAAGTGTCTTTTAATTTCATGGCTGCAGTCACCATCTGCAGTGATTTTGGAGTCCAAAAAAAAATAAAGTCTGACACTGTTTGCACTGTTTCCCCATCTATTTTCCATGAAGTGATGGGACCAGATGCCATGATCTTCATTTTCTGAATGTTGAGCTTTAAGCCAACTTTTTCACTCTCCTCTTTCACTTTCATCAAGAGGCTTTTTGGTTCCTCTTCACTTTCTGCCATAAGGGTGGTGTCATCTGCATATCTGAGGTTATTGATATTTCTCCCGGCAATCTTGATTCCAGCTTGTGCTTCTTCCAGCCCAGCGTTTCTCATAATGTACTCTGCATATAAGTTAAATAAGCAGGATGACAATATACAGCTTTGACGTACTCCTTTTCCTATTTGAACAGTTAGGATATTCCTAATTTTATATTATAAATAATGCTGTGGCTGTTGATACTTCATGTACATAAATAAATATGTTTAGTTCTAATTGCTCTCTTAGGATAGAATCCTTGGGATGGAAAGATTAGATTAAAGGGTAGGAACATTTTAAAATTTTTATTTATCTATTTTAATTGAAGGATAATTATTTTGCAGTGTTGTGATGGTTTTTGCCATACATCAGTATGACTCAGCCATAGGCATATACATGTCTTCTCCTTCCTGAACCTCCTCATACCACCCTCCCCACTCCATCCCTCTAGGTTGTCACAGAACTCCAGCTTTGGGTGCCCTGCCTCATACATCAAACATTTTTAAAAACAAATATAATCCACCAACCATAAAATTAATTATTTTCAAGTGTGGAATTAAGTGGGTTTTAGTATATTTACAACGTTGTATAGCCACCACCACTCTCTAATTCTAGAAAAAAATACGCAGTGCTTCACAAATTTGCATTTCATCCTTGTGGGACAGCCATGCTGACCTTCTCTATATTGTTCTGATTTTAGTATATGTCAGGTAAAGCAAACACAGTAGGAACATTTTTATGTCTCTTGATAATATATGGCAAATTTCCTTGAGGCAAATGTATACCCAATCCATTCCCATCCAGCAGCTTATAAGAATGCTTCTTTCCCTGAAACTTTGCTGACAGTTTTTAAAAATATATTGCCAATATCACTGAAAATTACATTTTATTGTTTTGTCTTTCTGATTAGCTCTTCTTCCTCTTTAGCTGTTCTGTAGAGATATGTCATCCACTCTATTTCCTTTGCAGGCATATACTGTGGGCAGTCACATGCACTTGGCTGCCCCCTCTCTGTGGATAATGACCATGCATCCATACTCTACCCTAACGTCTTTCTAGCACTACAGCCCAGATATCAGGCTGCTTGTGGGGCATGACTATCTACATTAGACAGCATATCAAATATGCTCATATCTAAAGTCAAACTCATGTCTCTGGTTCTCAACTTCCCAACGTAGATAGTGATACCACTAGCTGTTTCATGGTCATCTTAACTTCGCTTTCCTCCATATTTAATTAGAAATCCAAGTTTCTTGATTCTGTCTCTTATGTCCTTTCTCACATCCTTTCATTCTGCTCCACTCTCACTGTCACCTGTCTAGTTCTACCTTTTATTAAGTCTATGGCACTAGCCTACTCACTTCACTATACTTCCAGTATTTATCCACATAATTCATCCTACATGTGGCTATGAGAATAACCTTCCTAACATACTGTTTTTACCATCTCTTTCCTCCTATTCTGGAACCTCCAAAGCCTCTGTCTTGCCTGTTGGTAAAGTGTTAGGATAAACACTTGAGGCTCGCCATGTTGTTGCATCATTCTAATTTTATTTCCTGTATGCCTTAGAAAAACTCTATGTTCCTCCTTCAGTATATTCCTGCTCTTCCCACTCTTGTTTTTACAAAACACCTCGCATGACCTCTTCTCCAGTCTCCTCCTGTTGAAATTATCCTGAGTTTTCAAACTTAGAGGCTCTGCAAAGTCTTCCTTGATTCAACTAGCTGTGCTTTCTCCTTTGTTTCCTCCTTGACTGTTTGGTTTTAGACACCAATTTTATAGCATTTTCAGCAAAAAAAATAAGAAAACTTGCTAAATAATGTTTTTATTACATGATTGTTTTTTTACTTTATTTTACTTTACAATATTGTATTGGTCTTGCCATACATCAACATGAATCCACCATGGGTGTACACGTGTTCCCCATCCTGAACCCCCTCCCACCTCCCTCCCCATACCATCTCTCTGGGTCATCCCATACACCAGCCCCAAGCATCCTGTATCCTGCATCGAACCTAGACTGGCAATTTGTTTCTTATATAATATTATACATGTTTCAATGCCATTCTCGCAAATCATCCCACCCTCGCCCTCTCCCACAGAGTCCAAAAGACTGTTCTATACATCTGTGTCTCTTTTGCTGTCTCGCATACAGGGTTATCATTACCATCTTTCTAAATTCCATATATATGTGTTACTATACTGTATTGGTGTTTTTCTTTCTGGCTTACTTCACTCTGTATAATAGGCTCTAGTTTCATCCACCTCATTAGAACTGATTCAAATGTATTCTATTTAATGGCTGAGTAATACTCCATTGTATATATGTACCACAGCTTTCTTATCCATTCATCTGCTGATGGACATCTAGGTTGCTTCCATGTCCTGGCTATTATAAACAATGCTGTGATGAATATTGGGGTACACGTGTCTCTTTCAATTCTGGTTTCCTTGGTGTGTATGCCCAGCAGTGGGATTGCTGGGTCATAAGGCAGTTCTATTTCCAGTTTTTTAAGGAATCTCCACACTGTTCTCCATAGTGGCTGTACTAGTTTTCATTCCCACAAACAGTGTAAGAGGGTTCCCTTTTCTCCACACCCTTTCCAGCATTTATTGCTTGTAGACTTTTGGATCATAGCCATTCTGACTGGTGTGAAATGGTACCTCATTGTGGTTTTGATTTGCATTTCTCTGATAATGAGTGATGTTGAGCATCTTTTCATGTGTTTGTTAGCCATCTGTATGTCTTCTTTGGAGAAATGTCTATTTAGTTCTTTGGCCCATTTTTTGATTGGGTCATTTATTTTTCTGGAATTGAGCTGCAGGAGTTGCTTGTATATTTTTGAGATTAGTTGTTTGTCAGTTGCTTCATTTGCTATTATTTTCTGCCATTCAGAAGGCTGTCTTTTCACCTTGCTTATAGTTTCCTTTGTTGTGCAGAAGCTTTTAATTTTAATTACATCCCATTTGTTTATTTTTGCTTTTATTTCCAATATTCTGGGAGTTGGGTCATAGAGGATCCTGCTGTGATTTATGTTGGAGAGTGTTTTGCCTATGTTCTCCTCTCGGAGTTTTACAGTTTCTGGTCTTACATTTAGATCTTTAATCCATTTTGAGTTTATTTTTGTGTTTGGTATTAGAAAGTGTTCTAGAAAGTTTCACTCTTTTACAAGTGGTTGACCAGTTTTCCCAACACCACTTGTTAAAGAGGTTATCTTTAATCCATTGTATATTCTTTCCTCCTTTGTCTAAGATAAGGTGTCCAATCAGTTCAGTTCAGTTCAGTCACTCATTTGTGTCCAAATCTTTGCGACCCCATGAATTGCAGCACGCCAGGCCTCCCTGTCCATCACCAACCAACTCCCAGAGTTCAGTGATGCCATTCAGCCATCTCATCCTCTGTCGTCCCCTTCTCCTCCTGCCCCCAATTCCTCGCAGCATCAGAGTCTTCTTCAATGAGTAAACTCTTCGCATGAGGTGGCCAAAGTACTGGAGTTTCAGCTTTAGCATCATTATTTCCAAAGAAATCCCAGGGCTGATCTCCTTCAGAATGGACTGGTTGGATCTCCTTGCAGTCCAAGGGACTCTCAAGAGTCTTCTCCAACACCACAGTTCAAAAGCATCAATTCTTGAGCACTCAGCCTTCTTCACAGTCCAACTCTCACATCCATACATGACCACAGGGAAAACCATAGCCTTGACTACATGGATCTTAGTTGGCAAAGTAATGTCTCTGCTTTTTATTTTTTTTTTAGTTGTTTATTTTTTTAATTTTAAAATCTTTAATTCTTACATGTGTTCCCAAACATGAACCCCCCTCCCACCTCCCTCCCCATAACATCTCTCTGGGTCATCACCATGCACCAGCCCCAAGCATGCTGTATCCTGCATCGAACACAGACTGGCAATTCTATTCAATTCTTACATGACAGTATACACATTAGAATGCCATTCTCCCAAATCATCCCACCCTCTCCCTCTCCCTCTGAGTCCAAAAGTCCGATATACACATCTGTGTCTTTTTTCCTGTCTTGCATACAGGGTCGTCATTGCCATCTTTCTAAATTCCATATATATGTGTTAGTATACTGTATTGGTGTTTTTCTTTCTGGCATACTTCACTCTGTATAATTGGCTCCAGTTTCATCCATCTCATCAGAACTGATTCAAATGAATTCTTTTTAATGGCTGAGTAATACTCCATTGTGTATATGTACCACAGCTTTCTTATCCATTCATCTGCTGATGGACATCTAGGTTGTTTCCATGTCCTGGCTATTATAAACAGTGCTGCGATGAACATTGGGGTACATGTGCCTGTACATGTCTCTGCTTTTGAATATGCCATCTAGGTTGGTCCTAACTTTTCTTCCAAGGAGTAAGCATCTTTTAATCTCATGGCTCCAGTTACCATCTGCAGTGATTTTGGAGCCCCCCAAAATTAAAGTCTGACACTGTTTCCACTGTTTCCCCATCTATTTCCCATGAAGTGACTTTATAGTTCCTCTTCACTTTCTGCCATACGGCTGGTATCATCTGCATATCTGAGGTTATTGATATTTCTCCCGGCAATCTTGATTCCAGCTTGTGCTTCTTCTAGCCGAGCATCTCTCATGATGTACTCTGCATAGAAGTTAAATAAGCAGGGTGACAATATACAGCCTTGATGTACTCCTTTTCCTATTTGGAACCAGTCTGTTGTTCCATGTCCAGTTCTAACTGTTGCTTCCTGACCTGCATACAGATTTCTCAAAAGGCAGGTCAGGTGGTCTGGTATTCCCATCTCTCTCAGAATTTTCCACAGTTTATTGTGATCCACACAGTCAAAGGCTTTGGCATAGTCAATAAAGCAGAAATAGATGTTTTTCTGGAACTCTCTTGCTTTTTTGATGATCCAGCAGATGTTGGCAATTTGATCTCTGGTTCCTCTGCCTTTTCTAAAACCAGCTTGAACATCAGGAAGTTCACAGTTCACGTATTGCTGAAGCCTGGCTTGGAGAATTTTGAGCATTATTTTACTAGCATGTGAGATGAGTGCAATTGTGCGGTAGTTTGAGCGTTCTTTGGCATTGCCTTTGTTTGGGATTGGAATGAAAACTGACCTTTTCCAGTCCTGTGGCCACTGCTGAGTTTTCCAAATTTGCTGGCATATTGAGTGAAACACTTTCACAGCATCATCTTTCAGGATTTGAAACAGCTCCACTGGAATTCCATCACCTCCACTAGCTTTGTTCATAGTGATGCTTTCTAAGGCCCACATGACTTCACATTCCAGAATGTCTGCTCTAGGTGAGTGATCACACCATTGTGATTATCTGGGTCGTGAAGATCTTTTTTGTATAGTTCTTCTGTGTATTCTTGCCACCTCTTCTTAATATCTTCTGCTTCTGTTAGGTCCATACCATTTCTGTCCTTTATCGAGCCCATCTTTGCATGAAATGTTCCCTTGGTATCTCTAATTTTCTTGAAGAGATTTCTAGTCTTTCCCATTCTGTTGTTTTCCTCTATTTCTTTGCATTGATCACTGAGGAAGGTTTTCTTATCTCTTCTTGCTATTTTTTGGAACTCTGCTTTCAGATGCTTATTTCTTTCCTTTTCTCCTTTGTTTTTCGCCTCTCCTCTTTTCACAGCTATTTGTAAGGCCTCCCCAGGCAGCCATTTTGCTTTTTTGCATTTATTTTCCATGGGGATGGTCTTTATCCCTGTCTCCTGTACAATGTCACGAACCTCATTCCATAGTTCATCAGGCACTCTATCTATCAGATCTAGGCTCTTAAATCTATTTCTCACTTCCATTGTATAATCATAAGGGATTTGATTTAGGTCATAACTGAATGGTCTAGCGGTTTTCCCTACTTTCTTTGAGTCTGAATTTGGTAATAAGGAGTTCATGATCTGAGCCACAGTCAGCTCCTGGTCTTGTTTTTGCTGCATAGAATAAAATCAATCTGATTTCGGTGTTGACCACCTGGTGATGTCCATATGTAGAGTCTTCTCTTGTGTTGTTGGAAGAGGGTGTTTGCTATGACCAGTGCATTTTCTTGGCAAAACTCTATGAGTCTTTGCCCTGCCTCATTCTGCATTCCAAGGCCAAATTTGCCTGTTACTCCAGGTGTTTCTTGACTTCCTACTTTTGCATTCCAGTCCCCTATAATGAAAAGGACATCTTTTTTGGGTGTTAGTTCTAAAAGGTCTTGTAGATCTTCATAGAACCATTCATAGGTGTGTGGATTTATCTCTGGGCTTTCTATTTTGTTCCATTGATCTATATGTCTGTCTTTGTGCCAGTACCATACTGTCTTGATGACTGTGGCTTTGTAGTAGAGCCTGATGTCAGGCAGGTTGATTCCTCCAGTTCCATTCTTCTTTCTCAAGATTGCTTTGGCTATTCAAGGTTTTTTGTGTTTCCATACAAATTATGAAATTATTTGTTCTAGCTCTGTGAAAAATACCACTGGTAGCTTGATAGGGAATGCATTAAATCTGTAGATTTCTTTGGGTAGTATACTCATTTTCACTATATTAATTCTTCCAATCCATGAACATGGTATAGTTCGCCATCTATTAGTGTCCTGTTTGATTTCTTTCACCAGTGTTTTATAGTTTTCTATATATAGGTCTTTAGTTTCTTTAGGTAGATATATTCCTAAGTAGTTTATTCTTTCATTGCAATGGTAAATGGAATTGTTTCTTTAATTTCTTTTTCTACTTTCTCATTATTAGTGTATAGGAATGCAAGGGATTTCTGTGTGTTGATTTTATATCCTGCAACTTTACTATATTCATTGATTAGCTCTAGTAATTCTCTGGTGGAGTCTTTAGGGTTTTCTTTGTAGAGGATCATGTCATCTGCAAACAGTGAGTGTTTTACTTCTTCTTTTCCAATTTGGATTCCCTTTATTTCTTTTTCTGCTCTGATTCCTGTGGCCAGAACATCCAGAACTATGTTGAATAGTAATGGTGGAAGTGGGCACCCTTGTCTTGTTCCTGACTTTAGGGGAAATGCTTTCAACCTTTCACCATTGAGGATAATGTTTGCTGAGGGTTTATCATATATAGCTTTAATTATGTTGAGGTATATTCCTTCTGTTCCTGCTTTCTGGAGAGTTTTTATCATAAATGGATGTTGAATTTTGTCAAAGGCTTTCTCTGTGTCTATTGAGATAATCATATGGCTTGGTTTTAAATTTTTATTGAAATATAGTTGATTTACAATATATCATGTTAGCTTCAGGTGTATAGCAAAGTGATTTAGAGATATATAAAGATATATAATATTCTTTCTAAAAATTATTTTCCATTATAGGTTATATAACATATTGAATATAGTCCCCAGTAAAGCAGAAACCCTTATTTTTTTAAACTCTCATTTTGTTAGCATTTACTTTATGACATGATATTCTACTCTGTTTAGTTACATCAATTTTTAAAATTAATTTATTTTTTATTGAAGGATAATTGCTTTACAGATTTTTGCTGTTTTCTGTCAAACCTCAACATGAATCAGCCATAGGTTCCAGCCATATATCCCCTCCCTTTTGAAATTCCCTCCCATCTCCCTCCCCATCCCACACCTCTAGGTTGATACAGAGCCCATTTGAATTTCCTCATCCATACAGCAAATTCCTGTTGGCTATCTATTTTATATGTGGTAATGTAAGTTTCCATGTTATTCTTTCCATACATCTCACCCTCTCCTCCCCTCTCTCTATGTCCATAAGTCTATTCTCTACATCTGTTTATCCATTGTTGCCCTGTAAATAAATTCTTCAGTACCATTTTTCTAGATTCCCATATATATGTGTTAGAATACAGTATTTATCCTTCTCTTTCTGACTCACTTCACTCTGTATGATAGGTTCTGGTTTGTGCACCTCATTAGAACTGACGCAAATGTGTTCCTGTTTATGGCTGAGTAATATTCTGTTGTATATATGTACCACAACTTCTTTATCCATTCATCTGTTGATGGATATCAGGTTGCTTTCATATTCTAGCTATTGTTAATAGTGCTGCAATGAACAATGGGATACGTGTGTCTCTTTCAGTTTTTGTTTCCTCAGGGTATATGCCTAGGAGTGGGATTGCTGGGTCATATTGTGTTTTTTTTCCTAGTTTTTTAAGGAATCTCCATACCTTTTTCCATAGTGGCTCTATCAATTTACATTCCCACCAATAGTGCAAGAGCATTCCCTTCTCTCCACACCCTCTCCAGCATTTATTGTTTGTAGACTTTTTGATGAGGGCCATTCTGACCAGTGTGAGGTGATATCTCATTGTAGTTTTGATTTGCATTTCTCTAATAAGAGTGATGTTGAGCAGCTTTTCATGTCTTTGTTGGACATCTGATGTCTTCTTTGGAGAAATATCTGTTTAGGTCTTTTCCCACTTTTTGATTGGGTTATTTGTTTTTTCTGGCATAGAGTTGTATGAGCTGCTTGTATATTTTGGAAATAAATCTTTTGTCAATTGTTTCATTTGCTATTATTTTCTCCCATTCCAAGGGTTGTCTTTTCACCATGCTTATAGTTTCCTTTGCTGTGCAAAAGCTTTTAAGTTTAATCAGGTCCCACTTGTTTACTTTTGTTTTTATTTCCATTACTCTAGGAGGTTTGTCATAGAAGATCTTGCTTTGATTTATGTCATCAAGTGTTCTGCCTGTGTTTTCCTCTAAGAGTTTTATGGTTTCTGGTCTTACATTTAGGTCTTTAATCCATTTTGGGTTTATCTTTGTGTATGATGTTAGGAGGTGTTCTAATTTCATTCTTTTACATGTAGCTGTCTAGTTTTCCCAGCACCATTTATGGGAGAGGCTGTCTTTGCCCCATTGTATATTCTTGCCTCCTTTGTCAAAAACAAGGTACCCATAGGTGCATGGGTTTATTTCTGGGCTTTCTATCTTGTTCCATTGGTCTATATTTCTGTTTTTGTGCCAGTACCATATTGTCTTGATGACCTTAGCTTTGTAGTATAATCTGAACTCAGAAAGGTTGATTCCTCCAGCTCTGTTCTTCTTTTTCAAGACTGCTTCGGCTATTTGGGGTCTTTTGTGTTTCCATATGAATTGTGAAATTTTTGATCTACTTCTGAGAAAAATGCCATTGGTAATTTGATAGGGATCACATTGAACCTGTAGACTGTGTTTGGTAGTATAGTCATTTTCACAATATTGATTCTTTCTACCCAGGAACATGGAATATCTCTCCATCTGTTTTTGTCATCTTTGATTTCTTTCATCAGTGTCTTATAATTTTCTGTGTATAGTTCTTTTGTCTCCTTAGGTAAGTTTATTCCTAGATATATAATTCTTTTTGTTCAAGTGGTGAATGGGATTGATTCCTTAATTTTTCTTTCTGAATGGTTTGTTGTTAGTATATAGAATAGTTACATAGGTATTTTTATTCATCCCCTGGTGATGATGGTTTAGTTGCTGAGTCATATCTAACTGTTGCAACCCCATGGACTATAGCCCACCAGTCTCCTCCATCCATGGGATTCTCTAGGCAAGAATACTGGAGTGGGTTGACATTTCCTTCTCCAGGGAATCATCCCAACCCAGGGATTGAACCCATGTTTCCTGCATTACAGGCAGGTTCTTTACTGTCTGAGTCACAGGGAAGCCCCATATTGACCCCCCACCACCACACTATAAATTTCTTTAGCTCAGGAATCATATCTTCTTCATTTTGGCATGTTTCATAGTACCTCTCCAAGCACCTTAAATGTAGATAAGAGTTCCATAAATGCTTGAATAAAAGAATGATAAAGACTGCTAACTTTTTTTTTAAGAACTACTAATGACTCAGTTTCAGGAATGAATTCTGTACTAAGAAGTTACAGATGCCAGGCAGCTCTGATGGCATGACTTCTTCTTAATCCCTCATTCTCCACATCCAATCCATCAATGAATATTGTCAACTCTACCTCCAAGATATCTGTAATCAAACCTCTCTTCTCTACCCCTACTACTTCCTCCCTAGAACAAATCACCATTATCTCTTACCTATAAAAGCCTTTTTAAACCGGTTCCCTCACTTCTACTCCTGCCCTGCCTAAATCTAATAGCCTAGTGAGATCTTTGTAAAACTTAGATCATCGTCACCTACTTAACAATCTCCAGTAGCTTATTTCCCACTACACTGGAAATAAAACACAAACTTCCTACCTTGACCTTGAAAACTCTGTGATCTGGCCTTCACACTTTCCCCAGCCTCACGTCCCTGTACTATCTACCTTGCTCACCATGTTCCAGCTCTGCTGAGCACTGATCCTCATTGTCATGTTTTCTCAAAGCAGAATTAGTAGGTTCTCTTGGTTCTATTGAGGTTCTCACTGTTACTGGACATTGTCTTTGGGCTTCATGCATTTAGTAGTGGAGATGATTTAGGGAGTGGCCAGAAGCAATTCTAAAGGTTTTTGAGACTTGACTTTGGACAAAGTCTTTGTGGAGTTCATCATTTTCCTGAAAATTGGTACTGCAGTACTGAGTTTGAGCTGAAGGAGATATTTGGCTTAAAAGGAAAAGAAAGGAAATCTTGTATTATTCCTGCAGTCATTCCCAAGGAACACTATGGTATTACTGATAGAAACTAAGGCTAGAGGACAAACATCCTCCACCTTCTTTATCACTCTGGGTGTTGGTTTAGGAAATTGGGCATCATAGCAGAAGCTGACTCAACAGATGGTATTCTGTGAACATGTTGTCATTTTCCCTGTGTGCTCATATGAAGTCGCCCTCAGCCCTCTGGTGTTACACCCTTAGCTTTTATATATACAGGGAAGAGAAAAAAAAAAAAACTCTCTTTCATTATTCAGATTCTTGACTTGCTCCCCTTGCTCCTAGAAGCTGCGAAATATGCACCATCCACCTCCTTGCCTTTGGGATCATTGACAAGAAACAGTCTATGATGGGTACGTTTTATCTGCCTCTACACAGATATGTAAACTAGAATATGCTTCACAGCCAAGTCTGAAAGAGAATTCTAAGTACTGTGTTTCTAAACTACTAAGCATTTTTCTAGCCCCTAATATTTGCAGAGCTCTCCCACTTCTTTCATATGGTTGCCTCCCTCCAACCTCCTTTAGAAACATAGGTATCCCCGTGTTTTAAAGATTCTAATGTGAAAAAATGGAGAAATGAAAGCGGAAAAGTCAAGTGTAAAGGCCCTAACCAAATGAGGGTATTACTCTTTACTTTCATACTTGGAAAGCCAAAAGACACCCCTTGACACACATCACAGCATTTGAGGGAGTCTTTACTCCCAACCCAGCATTCCCTTCCTTTCTTATTCACTACCCTGGGCTTCTTTTTAGCCTTGAATGGATCCTGAGGTAAAGGGTAGAGAGGCGGGGGATTCAGCAGATTTATATGAAAGAACTTGACCTGGCTATTCCAAGAGGGGAGGGGAAGTAGAAGAAGTGGGGAAGGTGGAAAGGCAGAACTGGGTACCAAAAGTCCCCTCTATATAAAGTACCTATATCTCAGATGACCAAAATTATAGCTCCCCAACTGACAAGAAAGGTCTTGACTTAGAGTTCTCTTTAAACTCATACATATGTATATATACACACATATACATAGATATACACATACTTACCCATACATGCACATGCATACATGCACACTTACCCATACATACACTTTCACACATTTACATACATATACATGTTCCTCCTTGGTTGGGTCTGTATAAGGAAGGCCTCCGGATCAGCAGCGTCCTCCAGCTAACAGTGTGAGGGTGTGAGGAGGCCTTCAGAGATCTATATCCCTTCATGGTGATCAAGCGGCTTTTGCCTCCTGTCAGATAAACAAGCCATGCATTGTTTTGTCCACTGGCTATGGACAAAACAGGCTTCCCTTCCTGCTGAGCAGGCCACAATGAGTTTGAATTTCTTCATGTGGGGCAGGTAGAATGTGCTGGTAGGGGCGGAGGAGGCTGGAAGAGCCATAGAAAGTAAACAGAGCTAATCAAGGACACCATTTTGTGCTTCTCCTTATCTAAAGACTTTCAGAAGAGGAAAGAACCTGCAGTAGGTTATGACCCAGACCTCAGGCTAAGCATAACCCCAAGAAACAAGGGCCATATTTTCCTTCTTGCCCTAGGTTGGATCAGAGCCACGGTTCTCTTTTTGCTTACCCCCTGCCTTCCTCCCTCCAAGTAGTTCTTGAGGGGTCTGCTGGGAGCTAGGCTCAGAGACCAGTAGTTCTGTTGGAAGGTATTGAGGTGACAGCCCTCTAGAGGAGCTAGAGAGTGACTCCTAAAATTGGTCCACTTCCCTCCCCTCACCTCTCACAACAGCCTTTATAAGGGAGCCTTTCTGACAGATCTGTCATTTCCACCTGCATGTGCCTACCCTCCTTGCTCCAGGCCAGGTTCTTATCCTCTGAGTGCTTGGAAAAAACACAGTCATCTTTACCGTCCCCTGAACAGAGGAGGTGATGCTTGCTCGTGTTGTCTGGAACTTAGCTCTGCTAAGTGAGAAGTTAGCCCCTTTATCCCAACTTCAAGTCTCTCCTTTCTAAATCCCAAACTGGCCAAACTGCTCAAATTCCTCTCTTATCATCCTCTCCACAAGGATTTCTTGAGTATATACTGCCTGTGTCCATCTGTCCATTATATCACCTCTTCTGGTGACTACCCAACTCTCATACTCCCATCCTGCCTCCCTACCTAAGGCAATCCCCAAAACATGCTTGCATCTCTAGTCAAAACTTCCTCAACCCATCTGACCACTGACAGGGCCAGGCTGCTATCACATTTGTTATTCTTTATTTCATTAGGAAATGGAGGTCAGGGAAGCATTTTTATGGACTGAGTTACAGAGTGGAAGGAGAAAGGCACTTGGTGACCAGATTTGGGAAGGCTAGGTACCCAAGCCTGAGTAATGGGATTAGAAGCGACTGTTTATTCTGATGCTGTTTCAGAGCAGGGGTTATTCCCTAGTGTTGTGCTATTGCTAAAGGTACTGTATTCCCTAGTGTATTGTCAGAATGTGGTTATTACACCAGCAGCATCACCATTACTCTAGAGCTTCTTAGAAAGTCCGAATCTGGAGCCTACTCTAGATCTACTGAATCAAAATCTGATTCAAGATGGCCAGGTGATTAGTCTGGCCACTGAAGTTTGAGAAGTGATACTCTAGGGAGTTAGGCTTGATTTTTGAACCTTCTCTTAATTAGTCCTCTTGCATTCTTATTCATTTGGCTTGAAGAAATTTTTTTTCTTGCCACTAATAGTACCTTATCCATTATTATTTGGGGTCAAGGATGATATTAATAATGGATATCATTTACTGAATGCCTTTTGTGTGCCAGACATACATTGAAGATGAGGAAATTGAGTCTCTGTGGCATGCCCAAAGCCAAACAATTAGTGTGTTGAAAAGCTGAATCTCCAACCCAGATCTGCAGGCATACTAAATCTCCAAACTCCCACCTTACAGGACTTCTGATTACTAAGGGAGGGTCTGTGGGCTTACTTGGATGACACCTGCCTTTTGTAGGCATGTGTAAACAAAAGTCCTTTTAAACTTCCCCAGGAGGTCCAGAGGGCAGAGCAGGGAAGGGGCCACCTGGCATGGTTTCCCTAGAGAGGAAGGGCCCTGGGATATTTCTTGGTCTGAGGAAGCTCACATAAGCTCTCTCAGGGGCCAGAAATGGCTGAAATTGGGACCAGAGGCCAAAGGAAACTGGCCTCTGGAAAAATCCCAAGTCTGAATCCCCAAGAAGAATTAAATTCTGATGCTTGAGCTTGGGCTTAGGGTATGTAATAAACTTCTATGGGGCTGCTCTGAGTCCTGGCTGTTGCATAGGTCAGTGAGACATCATGTGGACCCCCAGCCTGGAGCTGAGGACTGTTACCTCAGAGTGTGCCATATAGTTGGAGAGGTTGTTTGTGACAATGGGCTTTAATGTTTTATTTTGCAGAGAGGAAACAGAAGCCCAGACAGGGGGAGTAAATTGCCAGAGGTCAGAGTAAAGTCATGGCAGAGGCAGGGATGCTGACTCCAAGCAGCACTGTTTTGGAGTTGGAGTCTCTGGTGTGAAATGCAGTTTCCTCTGGGTCTGCTCAGATGCCCATAGGATGGACATACTCTGAAAACACAGTCCAGAATGGTTTGTGAATCTTTCTGTCTCAACAGGATATTCATTCTGGGAGATCTCTAGGTTCCTTGCCGCCAGCTATGTAAAACCAGCTGTAGTGCTACTTGCTTTGCTGGACCTGGAGGCTGCTGGGCCTGGCTGATCTGGGTTTTCCTTTTCTGGGGCTCAGAGGACCTGCGGAGATGGCTGGGTGGAGTCAACCCAGTCCAGGAAGCACAGGAATTCTTTTAAGTGTATGTGTCTGGGGTATTTTTCTCTCTCACTTGCGTGTATTTAAAAAAAAATTTTTTAGACACCCACTTTATCTTTCCCAAACATCATTTCCTTGCTCCTTTCCTGAGTTCTAGCAGTGGCTGGGGGCCCAGCTTCCTTATTGGCCTCTGAGCTATGTAAGGGGGTGGGCCAGAGCTCAGAGGAGGCTGGAGTAGGGAACAGGAGGGCTGTTTGTGCTGCTGGAACTGCCTTTCATTCTTCCCTTTGCCACCAGGGTGCTGGCTACTTTCCGGAGCAGCGTCTTCACTCCTATCCAGCTCTTGACACGGGCCCTCATTCCCTAAGGTGGTGGCCTCCTCTAGGCCCAGCCAGGCTGATGGCCATACCTTGCCTTCAGTGCTACTCCTTTCTGTTCTTGGAATTGGGACCTGACTGTGCCTGAGCCCCTTGGAGCACACTCGAGGGCTTGGGCTGATGGTCCCTTCTCTCACGAGGTTTTAAAGGAAGGCAAATGAGTCTCAACTAAGGGAGGATCCAGCCTGCAGAAAGAAGCCCCAGGGGCTGGCTGGAGGGGTTGTTGAGGACCGTCTGAGCTGGCTGGATACCTAGCCCTCTCCTAAGCTATCTCCCCATCCTGGGCAACTTCCATGGTAGGTACTACTGGTAGCCATGGCCATCATGGCTGCTACCCTTCTTCCCCCTTCTGCTTTCTTTCTTCAATATCCCTTTCTTTTTGCTTCCTAAGAAAGGAATTTGGGGGTAATGAATGATGTGTGTGTGTGTGCTCAGTCATGTCCTACTCTGCAATCCCATGGACCGTAGCCTGCCAGGCTCCTCTGTCCATGGAGTTTTCCAGGCAAGAATACCAAACTAGGTTGCCATTTCCTACTCCAGAGGATCTTCCTGACCCAGGGATTGAACCCACATCTCCTGCATCTCCTGCACTGGCAGGCAAATTCTTTATCACTGTACCACCTGGGAAGCCCCAATGAATGATAGTGTGTTTAATAATAGCACCTTAGGAGAAAGGGTAGGAGACTGTTGCCTCTATAGCTAGGTTGGTGGTTGGCATTTTCTTTTACCTCTTTGCGTATTTCTTCTCATCCTCCTTCCCCACTGCCTAAGGAGGGAATGGTTTAAACTTTAGGACTACCGAGACTTTCCTTTTCTGACTGCTTCTTGAGGGAATGCCTAGGAGAAGGCTCAGGTATATAAGCTCTTTAAGATAGATACCTCTTTGGGGAGGTGGGGGCATGTGGTATCCTAACAAGGGTTGGAGGACCAGAGCCTCATTCTCAACTGCTGGTTACTAACTGTGTGTACTTGGCAAAGCAGTTCAGCTCTCTGTGTCTCTGTTTCCGCATCCCATAAAGGGGGCATAATAATGGTGCTTACTGATAAGGTTTGAGTGATGATTGAATCAGCTAATGCATGCAAAGTGCTCAGTGCCAGGTACATCTTAAGTGTCCAGTAAATGGTCCCTGTTATTTTTTTTTTAAGTTAATAGTATATTAGGCACTATGCTGAGTGATTTCACATGTGGGACTGCATTTAATCCAGACTTTAAATCATGAGTAAGATTTGTTGATTGTCTCCATTTTACTGGTAAAGAATTACAACACAGAGAATGACTGTGCCTCCAGTCACGCAGCTAGGATTAGAATATGAGTGTGGACTCACTCCAAATCTAGGGCTCTTTAGGAATAATAGTAGACCAAGTATTAGACCCTATAGATGGTTTCCTTTCCTTTCCCAATCTAGGATTAGAAGGCTCCCGTTCTGACTGCCATTCTTGCACTGGGGTTTTCCTCCCTGTAGCGTGTGCTTTTCTCTCAGTGTTCTCAAAGCCTCCACTTTCTTGCTTCTATCTCCTTTAAGGTTGTTTCCCACTCCTAGAGAAATTCTAGAGAGAGTAGGAGGCTTTGTAAGCTACCTTTCAAAGTATGGCAAGGGTGATGCTAGTGGAACCCTGAAAGTGGATGGGTAAATCTGGGTGGAAGGACTCTTGAACTATCAAGAAGGCTAAGTCTGAGCCAACAACGCTTATTACAGTACCTTCTCCTTATTGACCATATGCTATACATCAGTATGTGTCCCAGAAGCTTTGAGAATGTTCTGCCTCATCCCCATAGTAACATAACCAGGTAAGGATTATTGTGTTTTTTTTTTTTTTCTGATAATAAAACTGAAGCTCAGATCTGTTAAGTGACTTATACAGAATCACACATCCAAGGTGGTAGAGTTAGGCTATGAACCTAGTAGATCTGACTCATTTGTCTTTGTTTTATCACCTTTGGGCTTGATATAGTTCATAGGATGAAACTAATGTACATGAAATGATGATGATCAATATCAAACATTATTTTTGATGGGCTAAATTGTGGGGACTAGATTACTAAGGACAAGCTCCATGGAGTAGACATTACTTGAGTAGTACCTTGAAGAACAGGTGGGACTTAGAGTACCAAAATGGGAGGGGGCATTCCAGGCAGAGGGAACAGTCACAGACATAACTGAAACTCTGTTCTAGGCAGTTGACAAGCACTGTATCATTTGAACGTTACAACCCTATTAATTAGGTACTATCATCACCATCTTACTGTCATGGCAGCTAGATCTCTGAGAAGTAAAGGCACCTGTCTAAACAACAGAGCTTGTAAGTGGTGGAGCTGGGATTTTAACCAATGTCCAATTCCAGGGCCTGTGTTAGATTCTACTAGAAAACCAAAAGCGAAGGCACAAAGCTGGTTGCAGAGTGTGATTGGAGCAGAGACATGAGAGGTTAGGTTGAGTGGGTAAAGATAGCTTAGAAAGGGCTTTGAAAGTCAGGTCCAACCAGTAAAGATTCTTGAATAGGAGAGTACCACAATACAATTGGTATTTGACATATGGTCTAAAAGTAGTGACTGGAGGTAAAACCAGGTGAGACTGGCTGCCAGACTAACACAGTATTTTGGTCACAAAATGTTAAAGGCCTGGACTAGAACAGGAGCTGTGGGTGACAGGTTCTGTGGAGAAGTATGGTTATGTAGAATAGTCTCAGTGAGAATGGTTTGGGTATGGGAAGAGAGAGAAAGAGGCCAAGCCAAAGAAATATTGTAAAAGAAGATTCAGTAGAACTCTATAAGGGATTGGATGGTTGGGAAAAAGGTGGTATCAAGGCTGACTGCCCACATTTTAAACCCTGGACTCAGAACTTCAAAAATGCTGGATTTAGAAGAAGAGCTCCAAATAAGAGAGGTGCCCAGTTCTCCATGTATCCTCAGTGCCTGGAACTGTGCTACACAGTTAGATACACATGGTATGTAGTATCTACTAGTACATAGTACTTCTATGAGATGCTTTATAAATAGTTGTTCATGGATGACTCCTGGGTAACAGCCACTGGAGAGATTTCTAGCAACATGGTTTTGTGTGTGAAACTCTGGAGCAGGCGCATTCCCCCAAGATCTTCTAGTGCCTTCAGCCTCCCTGCTGGCACTCTGAAATCCGTAATAGAACAGTGGTTAAATATGTGGCCCTCACTTCTTCTCCTTCCCATAAATTTTCACTGCTGCAGCTGATCTGTGGCTCTGGTTCCTGACCTTTGGCAGGCATCTTCCACTGCCCTTCCTTTTATATCTCCTTCTCTGTGTCTGGCCCGTTACCACTCAACACATGTTTTCCCCAGCAAGGCCATTTTCCTCAGGACTACTTTTTCAGGCCTTAGCCCTCTAGAGCTCTGCCCTGCTGGGATTTTCTGTATTTCTGCCAGGATAAGGGGCATTCCCCGCGAATATGGATTCAGCTCTAGTCTCTCAACTGCTGCTCCTGGGAGGTAGAGAGCTGATTTATCCCACTCGATAACAAGCATGTTGAAAACCAGGGGCCTTATCTTAGTCAACTCTGCTTCCTCGCTATCTAGTATGGAACCTGCCATAGTAATTGAATGAAAAAATTAGTAAATAAACTATCATCTGTTTATCTCTCTGTCCTCTCCTTTATTTATCATCTGTTTCTCTTACTCTATCATCTTGTTCTCTGTCATCCATTTATCCCTATATAGTTCCCTGTACTCTGTCTCAGACTTCTCCATTTCTGTCATTTGTTTATATCTGTACCATCTCTTCCCTCTTATCTGTCATCTACATGCCCATCTGATATGTCTTTCTCTCCTTGTTTCTCCTCCTCTCCTCACCTCTCCTTCCTTGTCCTCTCCTCTCTTCTCCCTTCCCTTCCCCTCTCCTTCCTTCCCTCTCTCTCTTCTTCCCCCTGCCCTCTTCCTTTCCCCCTCTCTTATTCTTCTCCTCCCCACTTTCTCTCCCTCTCTCATATCAATCATCTCTTTATCCTCTGGCACTACCTGTGCCCCACACATGTTCCCCACTTGCAACGGTGGCTTCTATTCATGTGAAATATACCAGAGCACAGGGATGGGTCCTATAGAAGCCTGTCAGTGCAGGAGTTGTGGCTGCAGCATTCCGCACCAGACAGGTACTGTGGTTGCATTCAGGGCCTTGGCCTCAGACCTGTTTCTCTTTAGTCACCCCTGCCCTGAAAGCCAGTCTTCCCTGTTAGCCTAGTACCATGCCATCTATCACATTGTTCTGTTCTCCCTGGCTGAAATGGGGGTTTCTTGCCAAACCTCTACCTACAAACTTAGCAGCCTCACCTCTGTGGCCATCTTGTCCTTCCCTCTCTCAGTGCCTTTACCAGTAAGTTCTCAGGAACAAAGCCTATGCTTGATTGATCTCTGTATCCCAAGAGTTATGTATCCACCATATCAAATTGAATGAGCCCAAAACTGGAGAATCGGCAGTCAGTTGGTGTTGACTTGTTCAAGCTTCTCAATGATTTACCTATTCCTTTCTTAAAGAAAAATGGGAAGATTGGCTACATTTATTTTTTCTCAGAGAAAACTTAGAGTGGGCACACTGTTCATTGAGCAACAGTACTCACATATTCCACAAATATTTATTGAGCATCTACTATGCATCTGGCATTGCTGCATATGCTTGGGACATACCCATGACCAAAAGAGCCCTATGACTCTCAAATTCTGTATGTCCATGGATTGTCTTTGGGGTGAAGGAGATTTGAGTTCTGGGAGCTGAGTGGGTAGCTGCTAAGATTCCTACACCAGTTCCTTGCAAGATGTGCTACTTCATTTAAGGGAAAGAGGGGGTGGGGGCGGAAGCTGCCTGGGAAGTGATTTCAGCTCTGGTTCCCTAAGTTGACTTCCTGTCCTTTTTTGCTGTAGGAGAAACGCCCCTGTCAGTAGGCCGCACTCATGGCATGTGGCCAAGCTGCTGGAGGGATGCCCTGAAGCGGCCACCACCATGCATTTCCCTTCTGAAGCCTTCAGCTTGTCCTGGCATTCCGGCTGCAACACGAGGTGAGTCTGGAACCTTCCCTTCAAAACAGGGTGGAGGCTAGACCACCCGGCCACTCAGGAGTGCTCTAGTCCCCATTGGAGGCTACAGAGCCCAGAGTGCTGTCCTGGAAAATGAAGGGGGGTGGGGCAGTCCAGAGGACCTGGCTTCCCATCGTCATCTATTGCTAACTGTCTGTGACTTTGGGACAGTCCCTTTCCTTTTAGAAAATGTTTCCTTGAAATATTTCACATGGCTTGCAAGACACCTCTCTTTCCTGTTCTTCACCTTATTTCCTTTGCAATCTCTTTCCCTGGCTCCCCCATCATCCTAGTCTCTGTTGTCGGTGACCCCAGGACTGGGTTCCAATCCTCTTCTCTAGCTATGGTGACTCACAGTGACCTCATCTAGTGTTTCTCATCCAACTCTGTCACAAAACCAAAGCCTTCAGAATGGGGACCTCCCTGAATAACAGGGTCCACCTGCAATAAGGATCTCTCAATTTAGGGAGCTACCCAGCAAATGCAGAGAACTTTTTAAGCAAGCCCAGAGCCAGGAAAGCTGCTAGCTTAAGCTGCCTTTTCCCTTCCACAGCAAGATCTTCCCTCCAAGAAGGATTTCTTTTGATGAGGCTCAGGGAAGCTAAGGGTTGAGTTTGCCCTGACTCGGTATCTTTATTTGATATCGGAAGCTAGGGGCTCAGGGCAGAGGCAGGGGCAGTTTTGTTCTGAAAGGATACACAGAAACACATTCTGAGCTTGGCTTCTGTTTAAGTGGGGGTGTGGCTGTTTTCAGCAGGAAGGGTGGTAGGGTGGATAGCAAATCTCCCTGCCAACAAGGAATTGATGGATTCTTAGCCCAGAGGTCAAGTAAGCGGAGTGGCTAAGGGGCAAGGCGGTGAGCAGGAATTAGGAGAGGCTGACCTGGAGGATCTTGTCGGTGCCTGCCACTGCTCAGCTCTGGCGTTTGGAACTGTGGCCTTTCTGAGCTGCCTGCAACCTCTGGGGTTCTAGTGACAGGGAGTTACTGGCATGATTTGGCTCAGTTTGGCTTTGTGTGTGGGAAATGGTACTTTAACTTCAAGATTGTATTTGATCCTAGTTCCGTCATTGGTCTCCCAAGTTTGTCTTTGCTGTGGGGTATGAGGGCAGCCTGGGTGGGCAGGGGCCACTGTAATGTCAATAGTCATAGTAGAGGGGATGCTGATAACAATACTCATGAAAACAACAATCAAGAGAGGTGCTACTCTCAACCAGGTGTTGAACCCTCACTAGGCGCCTGGAGCTTCACTTTTATTATCTGATTTCACCCGCAAAGCAACCCTCTGGTACAGATGCCACTATTATTTCCATTTAACAGACAGTGTAGCAGAAGAGCCAGGACATTAGACTTACAGAGGCCTGGGTTCAAATTCCAGCTCTGCTTCTTTAGCAGCTATATGAGCTTGTCATTTTACTTTCCCTCTCTAAGCTTCGGTTTTCTCATTTGTCAAGTGGAGATAATAATCTCTCCCCTTCAGTTTGAAACGAGACATTAGAAAGTGTCTGGCACATCATAGGTCCTCAGTAAACAGTGAGGAATACTATTATCAAGAAAAGAACAGGGGAATGCTAAAACGGTGGCCCTGTCTGGGCTGTGAACTAGAGCTGGATAATCTTGAGAAAATTACTCCCTCACAATCACTTCCCTTTGTAGGGCTTGCTTGACACCAGTGGTTCTCGAAAGTGTGGTCCCTGAACCAACAGCTGTAGCGTCACCCAGAAAACTGTCAGAAGTAAAAATTCTCAGGATCCACCCAGACCTAAAACTCTGGGCATGAGGCCTAGTCACTTGTGTTTCATTGAACCCTCTGGATGATTCTGATGCATGCTCAAATTTGAGAACCACTGATTTACAAAATAGGCTGACTGAAATTAAATCAGCCCTTTAGGGCCCCTCTCAAATGCTAATAGTCAGTGCTTGTTTCTCCAAGCAGAGCCCAGAGAGCTGGCTCCCAGGAGACAGCAAAAGGCCAGAAGCAATTCTAGACTCACTTAAGGCAGAGAAACAGAGGACTACCCCTAGTGGAGTTCTCACACTGTTAGTCTTTGGATCTTGCCCTATTCTTCTTCCACATATCGTCTTGTCTCCCATTTTACTACATTTCTGTGGCATCCCCAGCGTCCTTCTCATCCCATTTCCCTTCCTTCCTCTTTTGCCTTATCTCCCTCTCCCTTGTGGCATGGGTGCCTCTGGGTTGTCTTGCCTTCTCCCGTGGTAGGGATGGCCAAGGTGGGAAAGTAATCTAGTGACGTGGCTAACTAACCGGTGTGTCCTGTGTCTTGCAGTGACGTGTGTGTGCAGTGGTGTCCACTCTCCCGGCACTGCAGCACTGAGAAAAGCAGCTCCATTGGCAGTATGGAGAGCCTGGAGCAACCAGGCCAAGCCACCTATGAGGGCCATCTCTTGCCCATTGACCAGAGCACATACCCCAACCAGCGTGACTCAGCCTATAGCTCCTTCTCAGCCAGCTCAAATGCCTCTGACTGTGCCCTTTCCCTCAGGCCAGAGGAGCCAGCCTCTGTGGACTGTATCATGCAAGGCCCAGGGCCAACTAAAGCCCCTAATGGTCGCCCTAATGTGGTTGAGACCTCAGGAGGTGGCTGTCGCACCAGTGGGGGTCACCTGACTCCTAGCTCCCAGGTGTCATCCTGTCCGCAGGAGGTCTCCCACTCAGAGCCTGCCAAGGCTGCCAGGGGTCCCCCTCAACCTCCAGTGAGGCGGGACAGTCTTCAGGCCTCCAGAGCCCAACTCTTCAATGGAGAGCAGTGCAGGGCTTCTGAGCTTATAGATTCCTTGCAACAGAAGGAGAAACCTAGCTTGGACACCATGCTATCCCCAAGGAACCCTAATAGGTTCTGCTGCCTCAGCGGGCAAGACCAAGTGACAAATGAGGGCCATCAGATCTGTGAGCTCAGCCAACCTCCTGAATCTAGCCAGAAGGGCTCTGAGCATCTACTGATGGAGGCCTCAGCCAAAGCTGTTGGAGTCCCAAAAGCATATGACAAAACTTCCAGCAAAGGTTCCAGCCCACTCAACCAGGCTTCAGCAGAGCTAGCTAAGACTTCTTCTTTTGGCAGCTCTCCACTCCTCACAGGACCCACAGGGCATCGCCATAGTGCCCCTGAACAGCTGCTAGTGTCCCACTTGCAGCGTGTGCACCTCGATACTAGGGATTGCAAGGGGACAGAGCTCCAAGCTGGGCAGGATGGGCAGGAGTGGACTGTATCCCCTTTGCACATGCACAGTAGCCACACAAGCAAGAAAAGCCCATGTGCCCCTGCAGGAGGAACCCAGGACCAGCCGAGCAAAGAGAGAAAGACCAAGCCAGTGGATGATAGACCTCTGGGTTCAGGTCATCAGAGCCCAAGCCGTTCCCCACATGGAGAGGCTGACAGACACCATCCAGAAAGAGGTTTCCAGGCTCCAAACAGAGCAAGCAGAGCTGACAGTGAACTGGTCAGCCAGCAGTCCTCTGGCTCCCTTGCTCAACAAACTAGGGACTGTTCTCCAACCTCTAAAGTAGCTGGCAGCACAGAGGCAACTGAGGAAGGGGACAGTGAGCCCAAGGAGTGTGGCCGGGTGGGCAGTAAGCGAAATGGAGGGTACCGGGGCCGCTCGATCCAAAACCGGCGGAAGAGTGAACGTTTTGCTACCAATCTACGTAATGAAATTCAGAGGAGGAAGGCCCAGCTCCAGAAAGGCAAAAGTCCCTTGTCACAGCTGTGTTACACCAAGGAGCCAGTGGAAGAGACCGAGGAGACCCTGGAGAGTCCTCCACTTCCTTCCTCTAACTCAGCCCTTCTATCTTCATATAAAAAACCACCAAGCCCCAGAGACAAGCTCTTCAACAAGAGCATGATACTCAGGGCTAGGTCTTCAGAGTGCCTCAGTCAAGCCCCTGAGGGTCAAGAATCTAGGATTGGCTTGGAGGGACGAGTGAGTCCTGGCCAGAGATCTGGCCAGTCCTCTTTGAGTCAGAACACCTGGTGGAAAGCATCTGACCCATCCTCGTCAGACTCTGAGAAAGCCAACATTCACCATGGAGTCTGTGGAGGTCGCTGGAGATGGTCACCAGAGCACAGCCTGCAGCCACATGTGGCACTAGCCGTGGAAGGCCCTTCCAACCCAGGGGACAAGGAAGTGAAAACGTCTACTGTCCAAGCTGGGGAGGAAGCCATCCTCTTGCCCTTTGCAGACAGAAGAAAGTTCTTTGAAGAGAGTAGCAAATCCTTATCTATGTCTCATTTGCCAGGTTTAACCACTCATAACAAGACTTTTACCCAGAGACCAAAACCTATTGACCAAAGCTTTCAGCCAATGAGCTCCAGCTATAGAGAATTGAGGCGCCATCCCATGGACCAATCATATCACTCCACAGACCAACCCTATCATGCCACAGACCAATCATATCACTCCATATCACCCCTTCAGTCAGAAACTCCCACTTACACAGAATGTTTTGCAAGCAAAGGTCTAGAACAATCCATGTGCTGTAAGCCACTACACTGTGGTGATTTTGATTACCACAGGACATGCTCTTACTCCTGCAATGTCCAGGGAGCTGTAGTCCATGACCCTTGCATTTATTGTTCTGGGGAAATCTGTCCTGCTTTGCGAAAGAGAAATATGATTCCAAACTGCTACAATTGCCGGTGCCACCATCACCAGTGCATCCGGTGTTCAGCTTGCTGTCATAATCCCCAGCATGGTACCCTCGAGGACAGCAGCTTGAAACCTGGCAACACTTGGAAACCCAGGAAGCCAACAGTGCAGGTAAGGACTTGGTTCTTGGATGGATGAGCTTCATTATTCTCTTTGCAAGGAGAAAGCTAGGTAAATAATTTGAAATATAACAATCATAATGCCTTAAAATTATATAGTGCTGGGTCCACCAGCTGGCATCTTACTAACTTTGGACAAGAAATCATCATTTTTATAGATAGAATAAAATAACTTTGCTTCACAAAACCAACAGAAATGGGCTTTATATCCTGACTGTATAATTGGTATCAGAGTGACCTTTTGCAAGTCATCCAACCACCAAGAGTTGCAGTTATGTGATTTTTTAAAGGGAAAAAGAATTTTTACCTCATCAAATGACCAGTGCTAAATAAAGTCTTATTACATCATCTTTAAATAGGAGGAAAATAATGGCTGCCTTATGAATTAGTTGGATGGATCAAATGAGTTTGTGTAACATAGAGTGCCAGGCCCAGTACCTGATACAAAACAGCATGTACAGTAAGTCCCCTACATACAAATGAATTCCACTCTGAGAGTGTGTTCATAAGTCCACCCAAGTTAGCCTAGGTACCTAACTAATGCAATCAGCTATATGGTATTGCACTGTAATAAGTTTATAATACTTTTCACACAAGTAACACATAAAAAAACAAAAAAATTAACATTTTTAATCTTACAGGTCAGTCAGTACCTTGAAAAGTACAGGAGTACAGTACAACAGCTGGCATACAGGGGCTGGCATCGAGTGGACAGGCAAGAGTTACTGACTGGAGGTGGCAGAGGAGGTAGGAGATGGGAGAGCTGAAGGATCGTCAGCAATAGGAGACGGAGGGCAAGCTATAATTTCACTCATGCCTGACGATGATGGCACAGGTTCTGGTTCCTTGCTGGATTCAATTCTATCTACCATCTTACAAAAACAGTCCAGTGATGTCTAGGTAGTAGCTCTTTTATTTTCGTCATAGATGACCTGGTAGCCCTAGATTGTATTCTGAATGCCTGCTGCAACCTTTGTTGCATTCTACATTCTACATTCACGTCCTGTGCTTCACAAACTAACAATGCCTCCTCAAATAAAGAAAATCCCTCTGGCGTTTCCTACATCGTGTATCTCTTCAGTTATTCTTCCTCTTGTCGCTCTGCTCTCTCAGTTATTTCCACTTTTGTTCCCATCGTTACTACTTGGCACTTCTTAGCAGTACTGCCTTTATGCTTGCTTCTGGAAGTCCTGGGCTTGAAATAAAGATACTGTACTACTGTACTCTATACACTACTGTACAGTAAAGTACAGAAAAGCACAACCACTTGTAGAGGATGCATGCACACGACAATGTACACCAGATATGTGAACTAACATGATTGGACATGCGAACACAGTATTTGCATCTTTAAAACTTGAATGTCCATATGTAGGGGACTTACTGTATTGCCTTTCATTTCCTGCTTTAAAACTATTTGGAGCTGTAAAATTTGCAAATGTCTCCCAGGTTTTGCTTCCAGAGGTCTGACTTTTCTGCTCTTCTGAAGGACAAATCCTTTCCCTTTGCTCCAGTCTGAAGAAGAGACCCAGGCCTAAATTGGCTATAACTATATACCCTAGTTATGATCTACATCCCTAATGCAAGCCACCACCATCCCCCATGGTATTTCTAGGAGGACTTCCCATGTCACTGCCAGCTCACTGCCAGACTCCTTCCCCATAGCTTTCCTAGTGCCACCTTTTGGCTGGTGCATTCAAAGTGAAGCCGCTCAGTCGTGTCCGACTCTTTGCGACCCCATGGACTGTAGCCTACCAGGCCATGGGATTTTCCAGGCCAGAATACTGGAGTGGGTTACCATTTCCTTCTCCAGGGGATCTTCCCGACACAGGGATCGAACCTGGGTCTCTCACATTGGAGGCAGGCACTTTAACCTCTAAGCCACCAGGGAAGCCCAAACTAGAAGTTAATTCCTGTGTTGGAGTGTTGATGCATAGACTGACACTTCTGAATGACTTAGCATATGTAATTTCTCAGTACATAAGCATATGTAATTGCTCAGTACATATTCTTTCTTGAAACAGGAGAATTCCTAGGTGGTTCTGTGTTTTGAACTTTGCACTTCCACTGCAGAGGGCACAGGTTTGATTCCTGGCCGGGGTACTAAGATCTTGTATGCTGCCTATGGCACGGCCAAATAAAAAAGGAAAAAGAAAGACACTTAGGGGTAAAAGAAGCCTTACACAAGAGAGTATGTACTCTACTATCCCTTTATATAAAGTTCTAAAACAGCTAATCTATAGGAAAAAATTTTCAAAACAGTGGTTGCCTGTGGGAGGTGTCACAGAGATTAACTGGGAAAGAGCATGAGGAAACTTTGTTGTGTGATGATCTATATCTTGAAAAGAGAGTTACACAGGTGTATACATTTTCCCAAACTCAGCAGATGTATACTTAATGTTTGTGCATTTCACTGAAAGTAAATTTTGCCTAAAATATTGTAAACAAATATCGAACTTTATTTAATGGATATGTATGCTTGAGTTTTTGAAATGCATTGATCTATGCAGCTTATTTTCTAGTTTTCAGCATACAGATGTTGCACATATTTGTTACATTTATCTCTTAAGATTGCATGTTTTAATGCCATTGTAAATAATATTGTTTTCTTAAGATCAAATTAACATTATTTACTACCATATAGAAATGCTATTTAATTTTGTATATTGGCCTTGTATCCTGCAACCTTGCCAAACTCACTTTTCTTGGTAGATTTTAAAAGATTTTCTACAGAAACAATCATGTCATCTGCAAATATAAATGATTTTGTCTTCATTTCCACTGTGTATGGCTTTTCTAGGAAAAGGGGTCCTATTGCACTCCCTAAGACCTTCAATACAGTGGTTAGTAGAAGTGGTGAGAGCAGATCCTGTTGCTTTGTTCCCAATTTTTTATTACTAAGTTTGATGTTAACTGTAGATTTTTTTGGTAGGTGCCTTATAACAGGTTGAAAATATTCCCTTTTATTCCTAGTTTATTGTGATAGCTTTTATCAGAGTGGATGTTGGATTTGTTTTTTCAATTACTTTTTCTGTATTATGGAGATGATCATATAGTTTTTCTCTTTTAATCAATTGATATAGTGAATTACAGTGATTGATTTTTAAAATATTTATTATTTATTTGGCTGCATTGGGTCTTAGTTGCAGCATGCAGGATCATCTATTGTGGCACTTGGGCTCTTCCTTGTGGTGCTTGGCCTTCTCTCTAGTTTTGGTGCAGGCTCAGTAGCTGTGGCACATGGGCTTAGTTGCCCTAAGGCATGTGATATCTTAGTGCCCTGACCAGGAATTGAACTCCCGTCCTCTGCATTGGAAGGCAGATTCTTAACCACTGCCCCACCAGGGAAGTCCTACATTGATTGATTTTTGAAACAAGAACTAGCCTAGCATCGCCAGAATAAATCCCACTTGGTTATGACATCTTAACCTTTGTATATGTTACCAGATTTGGTTTGCTAATAGTTTGTTAAGGTTTTTTGTTTGTTTATGTATTGATGTTTCAGGGATTTTAGTCTATAGTTTTCTCATGATGTCCACGTCTGGTTTACATATCTAGATATTGACCTTACCAAATCAGTAGGGAAATGTTTTCTTCTCTCCTATTTTCAAGAAGAGTTTGTATAGAATTGGCTTTTTTTTTTTTTCCTTGCGTGTTTGTTAGAATTCATCATTGAAGCCATGTGTACCTAGAGTTTTCTTTGTGGAAAGATTTTTAATGACAATGTCAATTTATTTAATAGATACAGAGTTATTTGGGCTATCTATTTCTTCTTGAATGAGCTTTGGTAGTTTGCCTTTCAAGGAATTTGTTGATTTCATTTAAGTTTTCAAATGTATGGGGTAAAGTACTTTGAAATGCATAAAGAATTTAAGATGAATTTGTGGATGGATAATGGAACAAATAGATATGTGATAGGGTAAATATAGTAAAATACTAATTGTAGAATCTATACAATGGTGGATATATAGATATTCATTGTAAACTTGTTCAACTTTTCTATATGTTGGGAAATATTCATAATAAAATATAGGGGGGGAAAGGAGAGGAAATATAAAATAGTGGTTTAAGGACATGATGTTAGAACCAGACTACCTGGGTTTGAATTCTTAAGCATTCCCATCTAAAAAATGGGAATAATAATAGTACCTATTTCGTACATTGGTTGAGAGGATTAAATGATGTAACATATACAAGGCACTTAGAACAGTGACTGCTGGATAGTAATTATCTTTTAAGGGTGAGTTATTATCTTTTAAAATAAAGGGAGATTTGGGCTTACCTTGAGAAATTTTTGCCAAAAGAAGGATCTGCATGTAGACAGTGGAGGAAAAGTGTTAATGTTCAGAGTGGGATAAGCATAAGATGGTTGCAGAATTGTCAGCTACTAACTCCATGAAGGAAAGCAGTGAAAACTGCACATTGTAGTAGCTGGCAGCAGCAATACAGGTGTGCCTGTGCCCATGCATGTCTCTTCTTTTATATTCTGAGGGAAGGACATATTGGCCTCCTAATGTCTGTTAGATGAGCTAAGTAGGTCTGCTTAGATGCTAGGCTTTTAGACATGCGGACGGCCATCCACGAGGCACTTTGTGCCCATTTCTACCCCTGCCAGCTGAACTCACCTTCCCCTCAGACATGGGAAAAACTTTTAGCATGGGTTAGGATTCCCCAGCTCAGCTGGCTAGGTAGTTGTGATGGTGGCTATCTGAAATAGGGTTGAGATCCTGCTCATTATGCCCCCTGGAAGTGGTTGGGAAGCTAACTGGCTCCTATTTGGTGCTGTTAAGAAAACTGAAATCAGCACACATCTAAATCTTTAATGCTTCGTGCCAGTTAGTTCTGCATATATATTCATTTAGCAATTATATGAGATATGTTATAATAGGACTCCATTTTCCAGCTAAGAAAGCTGAGGTCACACATCCTACAAGTGGTGAGGCCAGGATTTGAACAACATAATGATTACCAACATTTGAGTGTCTGCTGTGTGCCAGGTGCTGTTCTAGGTGCTTTACATGTATCAACTCACATGGTTGTCAAAGCAGTCAACAAATAGATACTGTTATTATTATGATCACTATTAAATAGCTTGAGAAAATGAGCTAAGATAAACTGCTAGGTAGTCTGCCTGAGGTCACACACAGTGTGTGATTTGAATCCATGTAGTGTAGCCTCCTGGAGAAGGCAATGGCAACCCACTCCAGTACTCTTGCCTGGAAAATCCCATGGATGGAGGAGCCTGGTGGACTGCCGTCCATGGAGTCGCTAAGAGTCGGACAGGACTGAGCGACTTCACTTTCACTTTTCACTTTCATGCATTGGAGAAGGAAATGGCAACCCACTCCAGTGTTCTGGAGAATCCCAGGGACGGGGGAGCCTGGTGGGCTGCAGTCCATGGGGTTGCATAGAGTCGGACACGACTGAAGCGACTTAGCAGCAGCAGCAGCAATGTAGCCTCTGAGGCCAGGCTCCAAGTTGTGCTACATTGCCTCTCCATAAGTTGATTGCAAAGCCCATGCCCTCTCCAGTCTGGCAGGATGCCTTCTAGCAGTATAACTTCACTCAGGCACCAAGTTCCTACCATAATCAATCCTTATCCTCAACAAGTTGTGGAGATAACTGCCTCTTTGATTTGAAGAGTGCATACAATTTACAGCAACCTAAGTGGCTCGGCAGGGAAAATAATGTAAGGTGACATTGGGGACTTGGGGAGATTGAGAGTTGGGACAGGACTTTGTTTGCTTTGGACACTGCTATTTACTGAGCACTCCCCATAGGGCTAGACAGGGAATGGACAGGAAATCCTGGCTCCCACTGTGGCCGAATGAGTAATACTGTCTTTGAAAGCAGGGACATCTCACAAGGGTGTCAGGCACAATCTGAAGTTGAACAAGCGGTTTTTGCTGCTCTAACTTGACAGGTACAGGCAGCGAGACTGTTTTGGTTATATGAAAGCTGTGAAACCTCATCTATTCTATGGCCACTAAGATCCCTAGCCTCCTACATGCCAAGTGCTGTACTAGGCATTCTCTGCACACATCCCATTTTATCCTCACTCCTGGGAACCCAGCAAGGCTAGATAGCACAGTCCTTATTTTCCAGATAGGAAGTTTGAGGTCCTGGGAGGTGACATAGCTGCTCTCAAATAAAAAATATCTTAACCAGAGTGACTGACAACCACATCTTACCTACAAAAGGTAGTAAAGTGTGTGTTTTTTTTTTTTTTTTTTTTTTTTTTTACTGAGGCAAAGGTTTAGAAAAAATTGAGGTTTAGAAAAAATTGCATTCCCAAAGGACTAAGTTCTGAGTCTCTAGGTAGAAGGTGTGGAATGCTGAAATCAGAGAGTATGTCAAAGGCAAATTTTCATTAGGCTTGGAGGTAGGATAGAAGGCAGGGACATTTCTACAAATGGCATATGCAGCTTGGGCTGCAGGGAAAGAATGCTTGGGCAAAGCCCTTATGGATAAAATGCCCAGGGTGAAAAGTCTGCTCTGGTAATATGGGGACTGTGGCACCCAGCACACATGTTCCCCAGAAATGAGCCCACCTCAGCCCCTTTCAGCAGATCTGGGAGGAGGAGGAAGGGCCCCTACAGTACTGGGGTTGGCTGGTGTGCATGTTCACTAGCTGCCTCCCCAGGACAGGGTTGCAGCAGCAGGAGTTCTCAAAGTCATCTCAAGGGCTGCAACATCCAAGAAAATGCTTTCTATGGTGGAAGAGGCTAGAAGAATGAGCAGGTCCACTGGGCAGAGCAAATAAAAAGGTCTTTGCAAGAGCCAGAACAAACAGCAAACATGCTAAACTGGTTTTTAGCATGGTTTGGGAGGGGAGTAGAGAAAAAGGGTAACTCAGAGTTTCTAGACCACACTGCTGAGGTCCTGAGTGCTATCTTAGACTCTGCATGGCCCCAGCAGTGCAGAAGGCCTCCTGACAGAAAGGCAGCCCTCTAGGTACATAGTTCTCTACCCTGCATAGGAGAGTAAAAGGAATCAGTTGGGGGCACAGGGGTGGCACCTGGCCTTGGACAGGCTCCTGACCGATTCACAGTTTTGAAGCTGTCTAGATTACCTGGCTGCTCAGAGCTCCCTAACTTATCAGAATTTTGCTTTGCAGGAATTTCCTGGGGACAAATGGAAACCAATAACAGGAAACAGGAAGACCAGCCAGTCAGGGAGGTAAGTTGACCACTCATGGAGTTGGGTAAGTTAGTAACTGTGAGGTTTCTGTGGAAATTGATAAGGTTTTCTATCTGCTCTGCTTCCTTTGAGGAACCTGGTCTGGTGTCAATACCAAAGGGTTGTCGTATAGATGGAATCCAGCCTGCCCCCCAGGCAGCTGGGCTATAGACCAAACTGATTGGTAGCACATTTTGGGATACATCATAGTCAGAAGTGTTGCAGGACATTATGCTTATCAGCTCGGAGGCCTAAGGCAATTGCCCAGGCACAAGGACATGGGGACTAGACCATGCTGAAACATAGATGGGAAGGCATAAAAAACTATGCTTACCTTTCCAGTGGCCACTGGGTGATTGGAGGGGCCAGAGAGGAGGCAAGGCTGTCCAGCTACTGCTGTGCCTTTGTTTCAGAGTGTTTCTTGTGTTCTGCCACCTTTCTTTTTATAGGACTCATTGAGAGCTTCAGGTCTGCTCATTAAAAATCCAAGGCAGAGCCTGCTAACAATAGGTTAGAATTCCTGAAGAAGATAGAAACATTTTTACAAATAGTATATGTAGCTTGGACTGGAGGGGAAAGAGTTGCTTGGGCAGAGCCCTTAATAATACCTTTAATAGTTTGTACTAATTTAATAAAAGGCAGAGCCCTTAATAATGCCCAGAGTGGAGACTGCTCCTGTAATGTGGGGAACATGGCACCTGGCACTCATGCTCCAAAGAGATGAGCCCACCTATCATAGTGATCACGGCGAGGAGATAATTACCTCCTCCAGGGTCCTCTCCATCAGCCTGGTTGGAACCCCTCTTTTGTGACGTTTCTCTTCTATCCAGTGGTATACTTTTCAGCCAGTTCTTCTCCAGGACAGTATTAGATATTCAACACAACCCCTTTCCTCAAAGAGCTCACAGTCTAGTAAGGGTGCTCAGTCACATCTGACTCTTAGTGACGCCATAGACTGTACCCCACCAGGCTCCTCTGTCCAAGGGATTCTCCAGGCAAGAATACCGGAGTGGGTTGCCATTTCCTTCTCCAAGGAATCTTCCCAACCCAAGGATCGAACCCATGTCTCCTGTATCTTCTGCATTGCAGGTGTATTCTTTACCTGCTGAGCCATTGGGGAAGCCAAAATTGTACTGATTCTTTTACTCAAACTCCACAAATGAAGGACAGGCAGGGAAGATGCCTTTAGCTGTGCCTCTGTGGGGTCACCTAGGGAGAGGACTAGAATCTGGGTCTCTTGCTCTCTGAAAATCCCAGGGTTCTTTCCAGGGCTCCACATTATCCCCTGTGATTTGGTAGTCAGGCAGAAATAATTTTGGTTTTCTTCTGACTCCAAAGTCTGGGAAACCTATGTTTTCCAGTTGGCAATGGAAAGAGAGGAAGCCAGCATTTATTGATCATCTACTAAGTGTCATTCATTGGGTTGGATCTTCTTATACCCATAATCTGGTTTTCCACAACAGTTAATTGTACTACCTATTTTATAGATGAGGTCTAAAGAGGTTATGTAACTTAGCTGAGGTCACACATCTAGTTAAGGGATGGAGCCAGGATTCAGACCCAGGTTGGTCTGGTCCCAAAGTTCATGCTTTTTCCATTATAACTGCTTCAGTCAAGATCCCAGAGGAAACCCTTCAAATGGACCCCTCATCATAATTTCTCAGGAATCTAAGGCCTGGGTGGGAATACTATGGGATTCTGTGACTGGTCTTGATTCCCCACTATAGGCTGACTTGTACCATGTTTTTGGAGAACTTTCACCATGTTCTGGTGGGTCTGCTGAGTTTCCCATATTAGACTGAGACTGCTGAGAAAGGAGACCACACCTTGGTCATGGATGCCTCCATGCCTAGCACAGTGCCTGACACAGAGAAGCTGCTTGAGATATTTTTGTCATTTGCTTACCAAATGAAGAAACAGAGCCTCTTCCACCATTGAATGGGTGAAATGACACAAAAATAATAATGCTGACTTAACATTTCTTGAGCACAGTGCTCGATTCTAGGCAGCATTCAAAGCACTTTGGAAATATTAAATATCACCATAACCTTAAGGGGTATATACTATTAATTGGAGAGCCAATTGACAGAAGAAACTGAAGCACACACAGATAAATTTATTTGCCTGATGTCCCATAGCTAGACCCCAGTTGTTGTTTTTTATTCGCTAAGTCATGTCTGACTCTTTGTGACCTCATGGACTGCAGCACACCAGGCTTTCCTGTCTTTCACTCTCACCCAGAGTTTGCTCAAACTCATGTCCATTGAGTTGGTGATGCCATCCAGCCATCTCATTCTCAGTCTCCCCATTCTCCTCCTGCCTTCAATCTTTCCCAGCTTGAGGGTGTTTTCCAATATGTTGGGTCTTCGCATCAGGTGGCCAAAGTATTGGAGCTTCAGACCAGGTATTCTAACTTCAGAGACACTATACTATGCTATGGTGCTTCTCCAAAATGGCTCTCTTACTAATCAGCCAGTCAAATAGGAGGATTTTATTTAAAACCTGGTGTGTGTAATGCCTGTTTTGAAGCAAGCAGGGAAATATTAGAGAAAAGCATCAGGAAGCATAATGCCTGCCCATCCCTAGCTTGAGCAAGGAAGACTAATCTATACAAAGTTAAGTAGCAGTAATGATAAATTACCATTTGCAAGACAACCTAGGCGCCACCAGCTAAGTTATACATACTCTGTTTTATCTTCCCCAAAACTGTCAGATAGGCATTGTTATAGGGCATTGGTTCTCAAACTTGTGTGCATTAGAAACACCTGGAGGACTTGTTAAAAAAAAACTGGGATAGATGGTAGTTCCCACCCCACCCCCAGGGAGTGTGATTCAGTAGGTATGGAGCATGGCTCAAAATGTGCATTTCTAACAAGCTCCCCAGGTGATGCTGATGCAGTTGGTTCTGGGATCACATTTTGAGAACCATTGACTCAGATAAAGACTCTGAGGTTCAGTGGAGCTAAGTAACTTATTCAAGGTCTCACAGCTATTAAAGGGACAGGCCAGGTCTTCAACTCAAGCCAGTAGCTATAAGGTGAAAAGTGGTTTAAACAAACAAGAAAAGCCTGACGCATGATAACAGGCCAATACATGTTAAGTATCATTGTGCCCTATTTAAGTGCACTGGGGGTTAAGAAAACTGAAGGCTGGAGTCTAAAGAAGGAAAGGACCAGAGAGGACACTAAGCAGGCTGTATTGCAGGAATAAACCCTGCTGGTTGTTAAGTGTTCTAGCCTTGAAGTCAGTCTGTGTGCTAAGTTGCTTCAGTCTGACTGAAGTTGCCTCATATCTGACCCTTTGGGACCCCCTGGACTGTAGCCCACCAGGCTCCTCTGTCCATGGGACTTCCCAGGCAAGAATACTGAAGTGGGTTGCCATTTCCTTCTCCAGGGGATCTTCCTGACCCAGGGATTGAACCTGTGTCTCTTATGTCTCCTGCATTGGCAGGCAGGTTCTTTACCTGGGAAGCCACCTGGGAAGCCCTTTGAAGTCAGTCTGCATGGGTTCAAATCCAGGCATTCTGTTCTCTAGCTCTGTGAACTTCGCGTGTGGCTTTCTCTCCATGCTGCCTCCCCCCCCCCCCACACACACACACCTTTCACTCCATCCCATTGGTTTCCTTATTTCTGAAATAGGCTAAGAGTACTTACCTTCTATGACTGTTGTGTGGATTAACTGAGTTAATATATGTAAAGCATTTAGGACAAAATATGGCACCATAAACCTTCAGTAAGTGTTAGTTGTAAAGAGGAGGAGGATGAGGAGCAGCAGCAGCAACAGTAACAGTAGAGAAAATGGGTCAAGAGTGAAGTATTGCATCCGGATAGTTAGGCCTTGAAAACTAGATAGGATGGCAAATATGGAGGCGATTGAAGATTATTGGTCAGGTAAGTGACATGGTAAATATGGCACTTTAGATAATTTGGCAGCATTTGCAGCCTAGATAGGTTGGAAGGAGACCAGGTTGGGGCAGTGATCCAGACATGAAAGAGTGTGCCCCTGTATTGGGAAGGTAGGGTACAATAGAAGTGGAGAAGAAGGGACAGATAAATATGTGTGATATTTGGGGGGGGGGATGTTTATTGTGAAAGAAATATTACAGGAAATTAAAAACAGAATAAAAGGTATCCTAATTCTTACCACCCTAACACCCTGATTGTTTTCATTTCCCTGCCAATCTTTATCTATAGGTATAAAGGATTGGCAGGGGTCTCATGATTATAATAACTGTGTAGATATAATTTTGTGTGTCCTGTTTCTCTTTTTCCACTAGACATTTCTTGGTAAACAGTTTTTCCTGTTGCCATAAAGACTTCCTCAGTAGTTATAAATTTAATGGCTACATAATATTTCACCAGCTTAATGTGCTCTAATTTGCTTAATCATTCCCAAATTGGTGGATAATTAGGTTTTTTTCCAATTTCTTGCTGTTATAAAGTAATGCTGCTGAAAAATTTTGAGCAGCTATAACCTTTTTCTAATTTTGAATTATCTCATTAAAAACAATTATACAGAGTTGTGTATATATACTAGTTAAAAGAAAATGAACATTCTTATTGTTCTTGATTTATTTCCTAAACTGCTTTCCCTGGAGGTGTTTTACTCTGCCATTAGCAGTATATGAGAATACCAGTTTCCCCTAAAATTTGCCATCATAGAAAATTTTCTAATGAAGTAGGTTTAAATGGTACCTATTTTAATTTTAATTTGCTTACTTTGATTATTCTGTTTTGAAATTTTTTCATGTATTTAATATTTGCATTGCTTTCTATGTGAATTGTTGGTTCAGATTATTTGCTCACAAATACATAACAACTTTTGAGAAAAAAAAGTAGAAAGAACTCAGTGATTAGAACTTGGGAAGAAAGGAGTTAAGCTAGAAAATAATTCTGAGCCCCAGTGACTTGGAGAAAATTATTGACATATTGGGGGCAGTTGAGAAGGGTACCTGATTTGGTAGAGATGGTAAGTTTGAGTTGGGATATGTTGAATTTAAAGTTAGCGAGGAGGACAGGGAAATGCTTTTGAGCAGGCTTGTTGATCACCTAGCCAATGAGAGTAGGATGAAGAAGAACAGCCAGCAAAGGAGATTGAAGGAGCAGGCATCTGGAGTGGTAAGAAAGAGAAGTATGCCAGGGCACCATCACAGAAGATAAGGAGAGGACTATTGACTTTGACAGTTTGGACTCACAAGTGAGCTTCAAGAAAGCAAACTTAGTAAAATGATGGGCATAGAAAGTAGAAGGCATGATGGTCTGTAAAGGGAATGCATAGAGAAGAAATGCACACAGCTTTACACATCCTAAATTCACCCGTTTTGAGTATACAATTCAGTGAATTTTGGTTAATTTGAAAATGGAAGTGTTAGTCGCTCAGTCGTGTCCAGCTCTTGTGAATCCATGGCTCTTCTGTCCATGGAATTTTCCAAGCAAGAATACTAGAGGGTATAGCCATTCCCTTCTCCAGCAGATGTTCCTGACCCAGGGATCAAACACTATGTAACCATCACCACAATCCAATTTTAGAACATGCCCATCTCCCTAAAAAGATCCCTTTTGCTCATTTCTGAAGTAAAAGTGAAGTGTTAGTCACTCAGTTGTGTCTGACTCTTTGCAACCCCATGGACTGTAGCCCAACAGGCTCCTCTGTCCATGGAATTCTACAGGCAACAATACTAGAGTGCATAGCCATTCCCTTCTCCAGAGGATCTTCCTGACCCAGGGATTGAACCCAGGTCTTCTGCATTTAAGGCTGATTTCTTACCATCTGAGCCACCAGGAAAACCCCTTGCTCATTTCTAGTGACTCTCTATTCCCAACCTCAGCCTCAAGCAACCACTAATGATTCCATTTATATGAAATGTACAGGATAGGCAAATTCATAGAGATACAAAGTAGATTAGTGGTTGCTTGAGCCTGAGGTTAGAAATAGAGAGTGATTGCTCATTTCTAGTCACTGTCTATTCCCAACCTCAGCATCAAGCAACCACTAATCTACTTTCAGTCTCTATTAATTTGCCTATCCTGTACATTTCATATAAATGGAATCATATAATAAATGGGCTTTTGTATCTGGCTTCTTTCACCTAGCATACATTAGAAGTTCATCTTTGGTGTAGAGTATAACAGTATTTCATACTCTATTTTTTTCCCAAATATTTCATTGTATGGACATACCACATTTTATTTATCCATTCATCCATTAAAGGACATTGGATTGTTTCCACTTTTTAGCTATTGTGAATAATGCTGCCATGACTGTTCACACACAAATTTCTATGTGGACCTCTGTTTTAAATTCTCTTGAGTATTTAGGAGTAGAATTTCTGGGCCATATGATAACTCTGTTAACTTTTTAAGGAACTGCCTGTTTTCCAAAGTAGCTGTACCATTTTATACTTCCAACAACAAAATAGGAGGGTTTCAATTTCTTTTCATTAATTTTAATGAAATGATTATATATTACTGTGTGATTTGGAAAATAGTTTAAAATAAGATGCTTGAAAAGATATATCTTCATGTGAGAAATATCAGTAACTTCAGATAGGCAGATGACACCACCCTTATGGCAGAAAGCAAAGAGGAACTAAAGAGCCTCTTGATGAAAGGGAGAGGAGAGTGAAAAAGCTGGCTTAAAACTCAACATTCTGAAAACTAAGATCATGGCATCCAGTCCCATCACTTCATGGCAAATAGATGGGCAAACAATGGAAACAGTGACAGACTTTATTTTCTTGTGTTCCAACGTCACTATAGATGGTGGCTGCAGCCATGAAATTAAAAGACACTTATTCCTTGGAAAGAAAGTTATGACCAACCTAGAGAGCATATTAAAAAGCAGAGACATTACTTTACCAACAAACTCTTGTCTAGTCAAAGCTATGGTTTTTCCATTAGTTACGTATAGATGTGAGAGTCGGACCATAAAGAAAGCTGATTGCCGAAGAATTGATGCTTTTGAACAGTGGTGTTGGAGAAGACTCTTGAGAGTCCCTTGGACTGCAAGGAGATCAAATCAGTCAATCCTAAAGGAAATCAATCCTGAATATTCATTGGAAGAACTGATGCTGAAGTTGAAGCTCCAATACTTTGGCAACCTGATGCGAAGAGCTGACTCATTAGAAAAGACCCTGATGCTGGGGAGGATTGAAGGTAGGAGAAGTGGACGACAGAGGATGAGATGGCTGGATGGCATCACAAACTCAATAAACATGAGTTTGAACAAGCTCCGGGAGTTGGTGATGGACAGGAAAGCCTGGCATGCTGCAGTCCATGGGGTCACAAAGAGTTGGACATAACTGAGCGACTGAACTGAACTGAAAAGACATTTATACATTTAAAACTGTATAAAAAGTTGGCTAAGAAAAGGAAGGAGAGAAATGGGGTGGTGGTTAGAGAGGGAAGAAAGGTTTAAGTTAGTGATTCTCAAAATGTAGTCCTAGGGCTTCCCTGGTGGTCTAGTGGTTAAGAATCTGCCTGCCAACGCAGGGGACATGGGTTCTATCCCTGATCCTGGAGGATCCCACATGCCACAGAGCAACCAAGCCCATGTGCCACAGGTACTGAGCCCATATTCCCTACAGTCTGTGCCTTGCAACAAGAGAAGCTACTGCAATGAGAAGCCTGTCCAATGCAACTAGAGAGTAGCCCCCCTCACCATAAGGAGAGAAAGCCCTCAGGCAGCAACAAAGACCCAGCACAGCCAAAAGTAAATTAATTAACTAAAATATGTAGTCCTGGGACCAACACCCTCAGTATCACCTAAGAACTGAAGTAGAACTGAAAATTATTGGCCCCTACCCAGATCAACTGAATCAGAAACTGGGGCAACATGGCCCAGAGATGTGTGTTTTACAAGCCCTCCAGGCAATTCTGATATAAGCTAAATATGAGAACTTCTGGTTTAAGTGAACTTTTGATCAGGATTTGGGAAATTGGCTTAAGTTTAAAAACAGAAAGGGGAGGTCAATGGAAAGGTCATATTGATGCTGAATATGGAGCTGGCAGATCATAGTTTATGATCTCCAAGGAAGATGAGAAGGCCTAAGAAAGGTCAAGGGCAAAGATGACATTTAAAGAGAAATTCTGATGGAGCGAGCTTCCACTTACCTTCCTCAGACTACACACACATTTTTAACTTTTCTTATGTCCCTTCTACCCCACTCCAGTACTCTTGCCTGGAAAATCCCACGGACAGAAGAGCCTGGTAGGCTGTAGTCCATGGGGTCGCTAAGAGTCAGACACGACTGAGCGACTTCACTTTCACTTTTCACTTTCATGCGTTGGAGAAGGAAATGGCAACCCACTCCAGTGTTCTTGGCTGGAGAATCCCAGGGACGGAGGAGCCTGGTGGGCTGCGGTCTATGGGGTCGCACAGAGTCAGACACAACTGAAGCGACTGAGCAGCAGCAGTAGCAGCATGTCACTTCTATCACAACTAGAATGATGAGTATAGGTGGGAAAATTAAATATATATTCTTGAGCCACTCTGCCTGGAAGCCTGCAACAAAATTTAATTCCAGGTAGTTGTGCTCTTGGTTGTCTCCCTCCACTGTTATTTGGTTTGTGTACAGAGAATACAAATGCATTTTAATATTAGTAGGAGGGGAAAAAATTGGCAAGTAGCTCTGCTGGGAGGAAAAGGTACATAAATGTGACATATTTAATAGCTCAAAGAAATTATTTTATGGATTATCTCTCTTGGTTTTCTGTACTTAAAATTGCCTCCTGTGGTCTTTTCCATTTTTCCACTTTGCACAGACCTTTTAAAATGTGTAGAGTGTATATACACATATATAGCCACAGTTAATCCTCACAGCAACTCTGTGTGGTTAAGCCTTATTTTCCCGATTTGACCGATAAGGAAGCTAAGACTCAGGAAATGTATTGCTATACTATTATTAATAACAACAACAAAATGTATAATATCTAACATTTGCTAAGTGTTTATTGTATATCAGGTACTCCTATAAGCATTTTCATGTGAATTATTTTATTTATTACTAATCATGACCCTATAAGATAGTTACCCTTTACTGACACAGTTTTAAAGGTGAAACTTATTCTCAGATAGATTAAAGTCACTTGCCTAAGTTCAAACAAGCATCTGACTCCAGAGCCCATTACTTCTTGAATTATACAGCAAGTACATGACAAAGTTGGAGCATTACCCAGGTTTTTCAGTTCTAGGCCTAGGGCTCTCTTCCTTCTTTTTATCATACCACATCACAAGCAGAGTGCGGACCATCCAGTACACATTTCCTGTTTGCCAATTGAGTGAAAGAAAATGGATAATTGAGAATTGAATCTCATTTCATTAGGTAGAGTACACTTTTCAGGAAGGCTTATGAAACCTTCAGAGGCAAGAAAGGATTTGTCAAAGAGCATGACAAAGTGAATTTAAATACTTGGGTATTAATTTAATCCTGGCCACACAAAACTTATTCAAGGAAAATTAAGAAACTCTAATGGGAGAAATAAAGACATGAATAAATGCATAGCTATTCTCTGTTTCAATTTGGGAAGACTAATACAGTAATGATTACTCCCTAAGTTAATGTATAGATTTAATATACTACCGATTAGAGTCACTGTGGGATACTTTATAGAACTTGTCAAATTCATAGTGAAATTTATCTGAACGAAAAAGTGGGCAGGAAGACCAAAGAATACATTTATTTAAAGAGGTAATGGTGGTAGACTTACCCTATCAGATTTTAAAGTTTGCCTTAAAGTGACAATTATTAAAACCATATGATAGTGGGTTGAAAAAATGTCAAACAGTGAAATTAAATAAAAAAGAGATTCTAGGAACAGATTCTAAGACTACAGAGCACACTGGAGGCAACTGTGAACTGCAGAAAGCAATCATCTTTCTTCAATAAATGTTGGGAACTGTAGGTATCAATATGGAGAATAATTACCTTAGAGCCGCAGCACATACAATACTCTATAGTATAAATTTCAGAAAGCAGACCAGTGGAATAGCATATTCATTCCAGCTATGGATGAAAGATAAATTTGTGCCTATTAAATGGAGGATATCATCAGAGACAAGATGGATGATTGTTATATAAAAGTTGGGGAAAGAAACTTTTGTACAACAAAATGTAATAAAAAGCTAAATAAGAGAATGAGAAAAATGTCTGGGGTCAGCATCACAGATAACAGTTGACTGTCCAAAAAATATAAAGAATGGATACAGATTATAGAAGGTCAACTTTCAGATTCAGCTTCATAAAGGACAAAGAAAATAAACAGCCAATTTACACATGAGGAAATAAAGACAGTAAAATCATTGCATGGAAAAGTACAACCTCGCTACCAATTAAATAAGTACAAATAAAAACAACTTCAAGGTGTCACAATCAGCTTATTAAATTATCAACAGTTGATTGAAATTATAAATAGAAATTACAAAACCCTATCTTGACAAGACTTGAGGAAACAGTATGTGTTTCATGGAGCAGTATAAATTAGTTCAGTTTTCTTAAAAGACAATCTAGAAATATGTGACAAGAGTTATAAAACTGTACATACTCCTTGATCTAGCATGCCCCCCAAGGACGTAACCTAAAAAGGGAAAAGTAAGTTGTTTAAAGATATTTATAGTAGTGCTATTTATAATCATGGAAAAGATTTACCAATCTAATATATCATCATGTTGGTATAGTATTTAGCCATTAACTATGATGGGTATACAAACATTGGGTCTTGCACAGATTTGACTATTTGTAATAATATTAACAACAAAAAAGGCTAAATTGTAAACCACATGTTAAATCTGGTAGTAGCCATGTACAAAGAAGATTCAGAAAGGCATCTGGTAAAATGTAAACAGCTGGAGCTGAATGCATGTGGTGTTCTTTGGGTACATGTCAACTTGCTGCAATTCATAACAAAAAAGAAAATCTGAAGAAGAGGCAACCCACATCGGTTTGATGTAGGCCTGCAAAAGTTAAAGATCAAGGGCTTTGGAAAAATCCCTGTACCAATGACAGACAGTGTTACTTAGCAGCCATGCTTGATCTCTCCGTTAGCTAGAATTTGTTTTGCTAGAATTCTCCATCAACTAGCATTTCTGCTTATCTGTCTTGACTTTTCTGAGGTGGTACATCACCAGACCTCTGTGAATCTTCAAGTTTGTCACCATCACTACAACATAGAACCTCTCCCTCCACTCCCACTAATGAACATTTTATTATCTGACTTAGAGCCATTACTTTCTCAAGACCTTTACATTGCTCTTCACTCCATCATTAGCGCTAGTTGGCAAGTAGTTTGCATTACAGAGAAGCACTTTTTCTCTCTCCCAGGGTTACTGTGCACCTGTGTACCTTGACCCCAAATAGAGACTCATCAAGCCACATTGACATGCGAGTGCCAAGTGGTTGACTAGCCTCCCTCCTTTGCTTGGTGACTTGCCCTGCAAACCAGTATTATAATACCTTGCAAGTCAAATTCATACCCTTTGCATAATGATAAGTTACTACACTTCATGGACCTTTAGGGTTACTCTTAAAGGGTTAAAACCTCAAATGGTATATACATGCATGCTGAAGAGCTACTCTATAATGATAATTGCCATTCATAACTCAGCACCCAGATTGCCTTTTAAACTATTTGAGATTAAATTATGTTCTTTGTAACTTTGGTATTAAATCTATTCCCCTGTCTTTGAAATTCAGTACCTTAATACCTGGTATCGGAGAAGGCAATGGCACCCCACTCCAGTACTCTTGCCTGGGAAATCCCATGGATGGAGGAGCCTGGTAGGCTACAGTCCATGGGGTTGTGAAGAGTCAAACACAACTGAGCGACTTCAGTTTCACTTTTCACTTTCATGCATTGGAGAAGGAAATGGCAACCCACTCCAGTGTTCTTGCCTGGAGAATCCCAGGGACAGTGGAGCCTGGTGGGCTGCCATCTATGGGGTCGCACAGAGTCGGACACAACTGACACGACTTAGCAGCTTTAGCGGCAGCAACACCTGGTATACATGGGGATTCAAATATACAAAAATTGCTCTCTCCCTCTAGCACATCCATTGTTTAACGGTGGTGGGGCACTGAATTTCCTTAAATAGCATCAAGATTCCCACAAGAGCTATGTGGACCTCCAGTATACTCATTTTATTTTGTAAATCTTCATCCCACTTGTCACATGGGTGGTATGTATATAGTTAATTAAAATTCCTTTTTAAGAGTTTTTTTAAATGGGTTTAGACCTCTTAAGATACCCTAGTAAGTTGGGAACCTGGAAGATAATGACTGATTAAAGCAGTGTATCTCAAAGTCTGATTTGGGAGCAGCAGTACCATCATCATTCTGAAAATTGTTAAAAATAAAATTTCTACACCTTGCCCCAGATTTACCAAATCAGAAATTCTGGGGATAGGACTGAGCCACCTCTGTTTTAATAAGCTTTCCAGGTGATTCTGATGCATGTTTAAGTGTCAGAACCACTGGCTACTAGAGAATAGAGCCTCAATAACCTCAGGCAGCCTAGTCCTCTGTTAAATTGTGCTGGTGGATATCAAACCCTCCTGACCTCTCAACAATACATTATGTGCACTTAAAATGTCTTTTATTAAATCTCTTGAGAAGGTTATGAGAATGCTGAAGAGTCAGCATGTAGTGCGGGCATAAACCATGGGCATTGGAGTCAGATGGACCTTGGTTGTAACTTCTCCCGGCTGCTTACGTTGTTTAAGCTCCCTGAGTCTCATTTCTAACATGCACAAGATAATGCTCAAGCCGCAAGATTGTCTCAAGGATGAAATGAGATCGAGTCTGTTAACTGTCCAGCCCTGTGCCTGACACATGATGGACTTTGAGTAAACAAGAGCGATCACTACCCTCCTTTAGCACCATGTTTGTGACACTACATAGAATTCAGAGGAATAATGGGAAAACCTTCTTGAAAACTCCAAGCTGGGGTCATTGGAGAGAGGGATCTAAGCTTCACCCAAGATAGCCACAATAAAGCAAGGACTTCTCAGATCTCTTCAAAGGACACTTTGCACCAGACTCCTGGGGGCTCTGTAAGGCTCAGGGCAAATCGTGCCACTTGTGTTTGCTGTTGCCAGACTAATTGTTCCTTACTTGAAGTTCTGTGGCCCCAGAGGCAGAGAAGGGTGGCAACAATAAGCATTTTGGGCCCTTCTCCCTCCCTGTGTAGCCTCCTTGTGTCTCACTTCCTGGACCTTGCAAATATTTCCTTCAGCAATAAGCTGGGAGTGGCTGTTTCTCTTGGAGCAGTCGTATCTTTTGGCTGCTGAGAAAGAGGGAAGGGGAGATGGAGCTGGAACTGTGCCATCTTGCTGCTGAGATCCTGGAATGCCAAGCTATTGTGGTGAGGTTAAAAATAAAAATTCCAAACAAGAAAGCTTCAAAAGGCCAAAGGAGGCAGGAGGAGATATTTCAGCCTCTGCAAATATTGGTTTTCATTTTCAATTACTATGAACCCCTCCCCAAAAAAGATTGTAACAAAAGGGGAAAATCTATTTATCAGAAGCACAGTCTACCTGTGCCAAGAGGAAAAGAGAATAACAGCCCAGGACTTGGCACATGATTTGCTTTTGTTTTTGAGATGTAGTCTCCTTGGCTAGTGTCAGCAAAGCCCTTTCTCAGACTTAGCTTTCATGCTTCCTCCGCTCTCTTCAGCAAGGAGCCAAAGTCTTTGAGAACACCTTGTGATGAATGTAGTGCGAGTACCTTTTGCCTCACTCCAGGAGTCCTTGCTTCAATGTGATTGTCCCTTGGAGCCAAATAAGGCAAGTTCCAGTCTAGACACTACTACTACTCAGTAGCTGGTAAAATTAATTACCCTCTCTAAGCTTCAGGATCCTCATTTTCAAACCCACAGTAATGGTATAGTTACTTCAGTGAGCTTGTGTGAAAAGTAATAGAAATACATAGGCAGAAGTGCCTACAACAGTACCTGACACATAGTAAGTAATAAGTAAGAAACCATAGTTCTTTTTCCTTAATGAAGTTCCTTATCCTCCACTCTAGGAAAGAATCCTTACTTGGTCTCAAAGAAAACTGTAGATTTCTATGCATATAGGGCCTCTAGAGAACACTGTTCTTGGCTTGAACCTGACACACTTCAGTGGAAGCCTCCCATTCACCAGTCTAGGGCTTCCCAGGTGGCACTAGTGGTAAAGAACTCACTTGCCAAAGCAGGAGATGTAAGAGACTCAGATCATGATCAAACCCATGTTCGATCCCTGGGTCAGGAAGATCCCCTGGAGAAGGGAATGGCAACCCACTCCAATATTCTTGCCTGGAGCATCCTATGGACAGAGGAGCCTGGCAGGCTATGGTTCAAGAGGTCGCAAAGAGTCGGGCAGGACTGATGTGACTTAGCATACATGCATTCACCAGTCCACTTCCGTTGTTAGTGCCTGGAAAGCAAGGACTATGGGTTTTGCTCCCCTTAGATCTGGTCATCTTGCACAGTGTAATACTGAATGACAGCTTGGAATGACGTATATACACATTGGCCCAGCTGATCTCTTTGAGGGCAGTCTTTCCCCTTTTCTGGAGTCTTGCCTATTTCTGCTCCCCTCAGGTAAGTGACTCTGAAAGGTTTAGGCTACCCTTACACAGCCCATGTTGGCAGGAGGGATGTGCTTTTCAAATTAGAATTTATGCAGAGGATAGCAATGTCCAGGTTGCCTTGCTGGAGCCCTGTGCCACGGATAGTGTTATAGTGCCATGGATTGTGTCACTGAATGTCCCTACAAGAGTGTGCTCTTTTCTTCCAACTGGTTCTGGAGTTGGCTACTTAGAGTTAAATTCTGTAAGGCTGACATAACTGATTGATACCTAAACAAAAAACAACTTAGAATATCTAGTCTTCTTGATCTTCACACTGCTTTTAAGCCAAAACTTGGCTTTTTTTCTCTCTCCTTTTTAAGTAGTTGAGAAGAGTGAGTAAATGAACCTATGGTTAAAATCCTTGGTAATCTAGGGCCTCCTGGCTCAGCAACCATGTATCTGAGCTAAGACCCAAGGTCTCTTGGTTTCTTGGCTATTGAATAGGGCTGAACATTAACCAGAGGATGGTGCAATTCAACTCTCTTGATGAGAACAAGGAGTAGGGCTGAAGCCTACAGCAGTGAAGGTTGTACATTGCAGTTTGTATAACCATATGCAGGGGCCCTGAGTAAGTGACTTCACTCTAACAATAACTAGCCTAGTGTTATTCGCTCAGTCATATCCGACTCTTTGCTACCCCATAGACTGTTCCCCGCTAGGCTCCTCTGTTCATGGAATTCTCCAGGCAAGAATAGCATTCAGTTCAGTTCAGTTGCTCACTTGTGGCCAACTCTTTGCGAACCCATAAACCACAGCACGCCAGGCCTCCCTGTCCATCACCAACTCCCGGAGTTCACTCAGATTCACATCCATTGAGTCAGTGATGCCATCCAGCCATCTCATCCTCTGTCATCCCCTTCTCCTCCTGCCCCCAATCCCTCCCAGCATCAGAGTCTTTTCTAATGAGTCAACTCTTCGCATGAGGTGGCCAAAGTACTGGAGTTTCAGCTTGAGCATCATTCCTTCCAAAGAAATCCCAGGGCTGATCTCCTTCAGAATGGACTGGTTGGATCTCCTTGCAGTCCAAGGGACTCTCAAGAGTCTTCTCCAACACCACAGTTCAAAAGCATCAATTCTTCAGTGCTCAGCTTTCTTCACAGTCCAACTCTCACATCCATACATGACTATTGGAAAAACCATAGCCTTGACTAAATGGACCTTTGTTGGCAAAGTAATGTCTCTGCTTTTGAGTGTTATCTAGCTTGGTCATAACTTTCCTTCCAAGGAGTAAGCATCTTTTGATTTAATGGCTGCAGTCACCATCTGCAGTGATTTTGGAGCCCCCCAAAATAAAGTCTGACACTGTTTCCACATCTATTTTCCATGAAGTGATGGGACTGGATGCCATGATCTTCGTTTTCTGAATGTTGAGCTTTAAGGCAACGTTTTCACTCTCCTCTTTCACTTTCATCAAGAGGCCTTTTAGTTCCTCTTCACTCTTTGCCATAAGCGTGGTGTCATCTGCATATCTGAGGTTATTGATATTTCTCCCAGCAATCTTGATTCCAGCTTCTGCTTCTTTCAGCCCAGTGTTTTTCATGATGTACTCTGCATATAAGTTAAATAAGCAGAGTGACAATATACAGCCTTGATGTACTCCTTTTCCTATTTGGAACCAGTCTGTTGTTCCATGTCCAGTTCTAACTGTTGCTTCCTGACCTGCATACAGGTTTCTCAAGAGGCAGGTCAGGTAGTCTGGTATTCCCATCTCTTTCAGAATTTTCCACAGTTTATTGTGATCCACACAGTCAAAGGCTTTGGCATAGTCAATAAAGCAGAAATAGATGTTTTTCTGGAACTCTCTTGCTTTTCCATGATCCAGTGGATGTTGGCAATTTGATCTCTGGTTCCTCTCCCTTTTCTAAAACCAGCTTGAACATCTGGACGTTCACAGTTCACATATTGCTGAAGCCTGGCTTGGAGAATTTTGAGCATTACTTTACTAGCATGTGAGATGAGTGCAATTGTGTGGTAGTTTGAGCATTCTTTGGCATTGCCTTTCTTTGGGATTGGAATGAAAACTGACCTTTTCCAGTCCTGTGGCCACTGCTGAGTTTTCCAAATTTGCTGACATATTGAGTGCAGCACTTTCACAGCATCATCTTTCAGGATTTGAAATAGCTCAACTGGATTTCCACCACCTCCACTAGCTTTGTTGGTAGTGGTGGTTTCTAAGGCGCACTTGACTTCACATTCCAGAATGTCTGGCTCTAGGTGAGTGATCACACCATCATGATTATCTGGGTCGTGAAGATCTTTTTTGTACAGTTCTTCGGTGTATTCTTGCCATCTCTTCTTAATATCTTCTGCTTCTGTTAGGTCTATACCATTTCTGTCCTTTATCGAGCCCATCTTTGCATGAAATTTTCGTAGTTCTGTCATTTATGAATCACCTTTGCATGTACCTAGCATCATTGCTAGGTCCTTCTTATATGGTTAATCCTCACAGCAGCTTTGTAAGATAAATATTTTACTAAAACTGAGATAAATAAACTTTGCTCGAGGTCACAAAACTTTTGGGTTCTGGAGACAGATTTTTAAATTTTACTGGAAGTCAGACTCAAGTCTTTCTAAACACTGTGTTCTTTCCACTCTGCTTTGTTGTCTTCCCTGTGCCCTGGGAAGGAAAGAGTGATAAATTTAATGACTGTCACAGAGCAGGGTTATTTCTCACCACAGCTGCAGGACACTGACCCCACCAGAGCCTTTGGTGATGTTGCTTTTACCACCTGCATCTCATAAGATCTAGATTGGAGATGAAGGTGGGGAAAAGTGGGAGAGGCAAGGACAGAGGGTAGGAATGTGTGTGCTGAGGGTTGGGGCACGTACTATAAATGGGAAGCCAACCTAACTGAAACTAGTAACTCTATCCCCAAACCTCTTCCCCCAAACCACAACACTCTCATCTTTTTCATGCTGGATCTTTGTAGAAACAAAGATACTATAGAAATAGTATGACCCCTGAACTATTGATATTAGAATCTCGTGGGACAGTTGTTTATAGATTCCTGAGGTATTAAATCTCAATTTTTAGAGGTGGAACCAAAGAATTTGCATGTTAAACAGCATCTTCAGGTAATTCCAATTAAGTGCTACTTTGATTAGGAGCAACTTCCCCAGACCAATGGTTTCCAACTTTTTGGATCATGCACCCTTCTCAGAAAGGGTCTTTAGAACCTTTAATATATGTTGGTAGTTTATTAATAAATTCCTTATATCTACTAATGTTCTAATATTTCTGTTTTACATGCAAAATGATGAGTTTTGCATTAGTATTCTTCAATGAAAATAATCTCTGGTTTTCCTTTATGTATGTTCTAGTCGCTGGGTTTTGGTGTTGACGTTATACAGGATTCATTTCATCTCCCTTTTTTCTCTAGATTCCAAAATCTAGAAAGGGTAAATAGCATATGGGTTGTCTGATGCTTAAGGTTGATAGAATTAACACTGGTGGCTCAGACAGTAAAGAATCTGCCTGCAATGCAGGAGACCTGGGTTCAATCTCTGGGTCAAGAAGATCCCCTGGGAAAGGGAATGACTACCCACTCCAGTATTGTATTGTTGCCTGGAGAATTCCATGGACAGAGGAGCCTGGTGGGCTACAGTCCATGGGGTTGCAAAGAGCTGGGCATGACTGAGTGACTAGCACTTCTACTTTCTTTCAGAATTAACACAAGACCATGGGAGTATAGGGCTTCCCTTGTGGCTCAGCTGGTAAAGAATCCGCCTGCAGTGTGGGAGACCTGGGTTCGATTCCTGGGGTGGGAAGATCCCCTAGAGAAGGGAAAGTCTACACAGTCCAGTATTCTGGCCTAGAGAATTTCATGGAATGTACAGTCCATGGGGTCACAAAGAGTCAGACATAACTGAGAGACTTTCACTTCACTCACATGGGAGTATGCTATTTTTTGGTCAAATTTATCAATTTTTTTTCCTATGGTAACTGGTGGTTTAGATATTTTCATTTTTCTGCAATCAGTTTTGGTAATTTTTGTTTTTCTAGAAAACTATTCTAAGTTTTCAAATTTGTTTTCATAAAGTAGATCAAAGTGTTCTCTTACTCTTTTCATTTAGTCTGTAGCTGTGGTTATTTGTCCATTTCTAATTTTGTGCATTTAGGGTTTTTAATTAGCAAATGGATAATCTGTTTTATGTTTTTTTCTTTTAAAGAAAGTTGTTGGCTTTAATTATTAGTTCTAACATTTGTTTTCTAGTGTATTAATTTCTGCCACTAGATTTTTTTGCTTAGTTCTATTTTTGTGTCTCTTAACCTTCTTTTGTTGAAAGCATAATTCATTTATTTTGTTTTTATGTATTAATGTAAGTATTAAAGACTATCATTTTTTTCACCATTGCTTTAATCATCCGTATTCTCTCACTTCTGATATTTTCATTATTGTTATTTTCTAGGTAGTCTACAATTTTAGATTGTCTCCTTTTTGACTAGAGTGGAGGATATTTTCTCCCTTTCATTTTCTATGTGCTAGAAATATTTGTTTTTCATTAATTTTTAATGTTATTGTGTTGTGACTAGATACAAGTCTGTGTATATTAGTTGCTCAGTCGTGTCTGACTCTTTGTGACCCCATGGACTGTAGCCCGCCAGGCTTCTCTATCCATGGGATTCTTCAGGCAAGAATACTGGAGTGGGTTGCCATTTCCTTCTCCAGGGGATCTTTCCTCCTCAGGGATAGAAATCGGGTCTCCTGCATTGCAGGCTGCATTGCAGCCTAAGCTACAGTAGTAGCTCTTCTACTTCTACTTTTTGGTTTAATATGTAGTCAATAAAAAATTTTTAATGGGCCCTTGAAAAGAAAGTAGAGTCTGTTTTTGGTATATGAAGAAATTTAGATTTTTTTTTCATTATCTTTTGACTATCATGTCTGTCATCAGCTGAAACAGTCTCATATTTTGTTTCTGCTTTTTGTACCTATACATTTTATATATTTTTGCTTTATGAATTTTAATGCTATATTACTTGGTACAGGATAATTAGATCTTGTCTTTTTAAATTGTTAATATTATAGTGTCCTTCTTTGTCTTGTTTATTACTTTTTGCCTTTAATTCAACATTTTAAAAATTATATGAGTATCATGGCCCCTGGAATTTTTTAAATTACCTCATTTATTAAATATTTATGAATGCCTACTATGTGCCAGGCACTAGGTATCAGATGAATGACACACACAAGATCTCTGCCCTTGTGTGAATTTATGCTCTGAGAAAAACAAAACAGAAAAAGAATAATTAAGGATAAGTTGTCTCTATTGTAGATTAGGTGGTCAGGAAAGGCCTGTCTGCCTGATAGCATTTATCATCCTATTGCTTCCCACTCACCGTCTTGTTTGTTTGCTTCCTGACCAGGGGAAATGGCAGGTGGAACAGTTTGTACACAAGGAATTTTTATAATCTTAAGAAGCTAGAGGTGGGCTAAGGTCCAAATGAGAAGAGAATGGGGAATGTGTGGCTGTGAATTTCTGATCCACATGAGGGATGAGCTAGCCAGGATGGGGACTGGGAATGAGGGGAGTGAAGGAGATTTTGCTTTCCATTCTATCTCATTTTGGCCACCATTATGTGTATTATTATTTTTAAGGAAATATTTTCAGGCTCCAACATGACTACTGAATGGGTATTCTGTCTGATGGTTTAATTCAACTGCTGGAATTTCCTGTCAGGAGGCAGTACTTAGCATGATGCTGATTGCTCACAGGCTAAAGCAGGAAACCAGATCTTCTGGCTTAGAGAGTTTAACTCTTCAAACTCTGAGACTGAAGAGATGTCCTTTGCTTTGGTCATTCTTTATTATACCGAAGTTTGACTTTTTAACATATTTAAGTAAACCTGGACTTCTTTTCCTTGGATATACTCTTCTATTACAAGATTAGAATTTCTTATTTCACTTCGCAAGTGGCAGCTTTTAAGTTTTCTGATAGTTTTTTTCTTATAAGTATATAATATATACATATATAACACATATATTAAAATTTTACACACATACACACACCCTTAACTCTTGAATCTGGAATTTATTTTTATATATAATATATGGTACAGCTTCATATAACACTGCTCCTCTGCTATTGTCTCAAAAGTATATTAATACATCTTTATCTTCTTGTTATGGAAGGTGAATTACACATTTTTATAGTTTGATATTAAATATGTCTCTGGACTTTCAATTCCATTCTATTAATCAGTAAAGCACTGTTTTAATTACAATTGCTTTATATTATGCTTAATGCCTTACTTAGCTCCCATTTCTTCTGTAGCAAAGTATACATTTTATTATACAGTAGTCCCTCCTTATCTGTGGGGGATACATTCCAAGACCCTCAGTGGATACCTGAAAACATGGATAGTGCTGAGCCCTATATATACTATGTTTTTTTCCTATACATATATACCTATGATAAAGTTTAATTGGGTGGTATGTGTTAGTCACTCAATTGTGTCCAACTCTTTGAGACTCCCACTGTAGCCCGCCAGGCTCCTCCATCCATGGAACTCTCCAGGCAAGAATACTGGAGTGGGTAGCCATTTCCTTCTCCAAGGGGAATTAGGCAGAGTAAGGGATTGACAATAATAATTAATAATACAATAGAACATTATAGAAATATTCTACAATAAAAGTTATGTAAATTCTGTCTCTTGATCAACTTCTCAACTCTGCCAGAAACATGGCAGATGCAGCCTTTCCAGTAACTTTTATGTTTTTCAATACAAACCTATTCCTGAGTCTTTATAACCATCCCTTACTTACAGTAGTCACTTATTTCAGGGAATTCCTTGCTGAAGTCTTCACATAGGCTTCCTGTTTTCTGGTGCAACACGTTGCTGTCAGCCAGAACATGTTTTCCATTCATGTCTTGCATCCACAAATTTAATGCCTTTTCATCTTAACTAAACCCTTCTCATGCACTGTGGCCACAACTTTTGCACTTTGAGGTATGATAGCAGAATGAGCACAATTTTTTTTTCCTTTTTCATAATTTGACAGATAGAAGATTCATTCTTACCATAGATCTTAGCAACCTCAGCATATGATTTGTTCCCTTTCTTTATTAGGTCAAGAACTTTCACCTTTTCACTTAAAGGAAGATCTTTATGGTTTCTCTTTGGCAGATCTCAATTGCCAGCATCACTACTCTTGGGCCTTAGGGCCATTATTAAGTAGAATAAGAGTTACTTCTACACAAGCACTGTGATACTGTGACAGTCCATCTGATAACCTAGATAGCTACTAAGTGGCTAATGGGTGGGATCCACTGGACAAAGGGATGATTTACATCCTGGACAGGATGGAGCAGGACAGATAGAGATTTCATCACACTACTCAGAATAGCACACAATTTAAAAGTTCTGAGTTGTTTATTTCGGGAATTTTACATTTACTATTTTTTGGACCATGGTTGAATATAGGTAACTGAAACCATGGAAAGTAAAACAGTGGATAAACGAGGATTGTTGTATCCTTCTTTATTTTGCAAGTTAACAAAAAAAATTCTACAGTTAAAAATTCCTGTTGAAAATTCTGTTTGGAATTGCATTAGAAGGGTATATTTAAAGGCCAAAATAGCAGATATTTCTGAATGGCCTGCTTGATGTTTTTTGGCACGAGAACATGGACAGAAAGTATACATGCCAAATTCATGATATAGCTTGCATGTAGAGAGGCAGCAGGGTTATAGAAGTAGGGGGTGAAACAAAGGGGTATTATTTATTTATTTTAAAAATTCACGAGGAATTCCTTGGTGGTCCAGTGGTTAAGACTCTGCCTTCCAATGCAAGGGACATGAGTTTAATCCCTGGTCAGGGAACTGAGATTCCATATGCTGCACTGTATGGTCAAAGCAATAAATAAATAAAATTTAAAAACTAAAAGTCGTGAAACATAGATGGCAATGTATTAAAATATCTTAATTCTGGGCAGTAGGTGGGGATATTTATTATAGCAATCTCTGTATGTTTTAAAACATTTGAAATGTTTCACAGTTAAAACAAAAACAACAAATATAGCAGGATAACTACACAGCACATTCAGCCTGAGTGAGTGGGATAGTGTCTATATCCAGACTTTGGAGCAAGACTCTCCATGTTTAAATCCTAGTTCTGCCACTTACTGCTAATGGCTCTGTGACCCAGAGCAACGACTGGGTTATAATTATAATAGCTACTTCCTAGGCTTGTTTTGAGGATTAAAGAAGTTAAGACATGGAAATCGCTTAAAACCATGTCTGGCACCTAGATGTTAGCTATCAATGTTATATATCATATATTAGTATTACTAATATTATTACATTTACTACCTATATTATATTGTTTTTTTGCCATTTTAAAATTTACATAAATGAGGTTATCTAAAGTTATGGGACCATCTGCAGTGTGCTTGTTTTATCCAGCCTTCATCTGCTGTTTTGCAGGGAAATGGCTCATTCCAAGGCTAGCTTTTCATGGGCAACCCCATTCCATCCTTGCCTTGAGAACCCAGCACTGGACTTGTCAAACTACCGAGCAGTCTCTTCTCTTGACCTCCTTGGAGACTTTGAGCACTCCTCCAAAAAAGCAGAGGAAACCTCCGTTCATGAGGGGGAGAGCTCCCTCGCCTCCATGCCTCGCCCGCTGCGCAGCCGTGCCTTCTCAGAAAGCCACATCACCCTGGATCCTCAGAGCTCCCCGGCCTGGGAACAGCACAGGAAGGAGCTCTTCAACAAAGTTGATGAGACCCAGCCAGACGCTCTGGGGGCCAGGAAGAAGGCCTTTCCTCCTCCTCGCCCTCCTCCTCCCAACTGGGAGAAATACAGGCTCTTCCGTGCAGCCCAGCAACAGCAACAGCAGCAAAAGCAGCAGCAAGAGGAGGAAGAAGAGGAGGAGGAGGAAGAGGAAGAAGAAGAGGAGGAAGGGGTAGAGGAGGAGGAGGAAGAAGAGGAGGAAGCGGGGGAGGAGGAGGAGCTGCCACCCCAGTATTTCAGTTCAGAAACCACTGGTTCTGGTGCCCTCCATCCTGAGGAGGTTCTGGAGCAGCCCCAGCTTCCAGCCTTTGGCCACCTGGAGGCCCCGAGGCAGGGCTCACAAAGCCTCCCAGCAGAGCCAGAATCCTTTGCTCTGCGATCCAGTGATTTCCTGCCTCCAGTAAGGGGCCACTTGGGATCTCAAGCTGAAAAGGCTCAACCCCCTTGTTATTACGGCATTGGTGGGCTTTGGAGGACATCAGAGCAGGAGACCACTGATTCCAAGTAAGTGCTTATGAAAGATGTTAGGTCCCTGAAGAGGGGGCAGCATGAGTTTGAATTCCACCTCCACCATTTGCCAGCTGTATGACCTTCGACTGGTCAATTAAACTATTCCCAGTCTCATTTTTTCTCACCTGGAAAATGGCCATGATTCTACCTATTTCACATGGTTCTTGTGAGAATGAGGATAATTCACATAAAGGACATAGCCCCATGCTTAGCACATAGTAGGTGCTCAGGAGGTGGCTCAGACAGTAAAGAATCTGCCTGCAATGCAGGAGACCCAGGTTTGATCTCTGTATCAGGAAGATTCCCTGAAGAAGGGCATGGCTACCCACTCCAGTATTCTTGTGTGGAGAATCCCATGGGGTCACAAAGAGTCAGAGTGACTGACTGAGCGACTAACCCTATCCCTAAATAACACTATTGAGATACTATATTTATCGTTTCTAGTTTGTCTTTAAGGTACTCATCAGTTTCTGGCCCCTGAAGGAGAAGGCATTAACCCTTTGTTGCCTTTTCCAGAAGCCTGGTTCAAGTCCTCTTCTGCCCTTTCTTTTGCTTGTTCTCTAGAATAAATTGCCAGCTTACAACCTGACTGCCTGGGCTTCTAAACTCTTCCCCTGTGCCCAGTATCAAAGATGTTCCTGGAGTTGACCATTCCTTACAACAGCCAAAGGCATTCTTTTCACCTTCCACTTTATTCATCACCCCACCCTTATTTCCTCTGCCTCTTTCCTCTGAAGCATTTGCTTCAGTGAGCAAATGGTACTACCAAAAGCGGTAGTTGACAGAGTTCGCTGTCTGGGCAGCGAGGCTGAAGCAGGAGTAGTCTGACTGGAGAACTGTTCTCTTCACCGTGCCAGTGCTCAGCAGCATGCCCCACACCATGTGGTTGTCCTCTGTGCTCCAAAACAAAAGAGCTTTGACTTTCAGTTCTGCCAGTCCTCCTGCAGAGAGCTGCACCCACTCTCTGCTGAGGGGGGGATAAGGGGCAGGTGAACCAATACAATATTGTAAAGTAAAAATAATAATAATAATAATAATAATAATAAAGTGCTTTCCTTAAATAACATTATAGAAGGAACTTGCCTGAGTTTTGTTGCTATTAGAAGTACCTTGTTATCGTGTCTTTTACTGATGGACAAATCCATTAATTGATTATCTGGAGCTGCTGCTGCTAAGTTGTTTCAGTCGTGTCTGACTCCGTGCGACCCCATAGATGGCAGCCCACCAGGCTCCCCCGTCCCTGGGATTCTCCAGGCAAGAACACTGGAGTGGGTTGCCATTTCCTTCTCCAATGCATGAAAGTGAAAAGTGAAAGTGAAGTCGCTCAGTCGTGTCCGACTCTTAGCGACCCCATGGACTGCAGCCTACCAGGCTCCTCTGTCCATGGGATTTTGCAGGCAAGAGTACTGGAGTGGGGTGCCATTGCCTTCTCCATATCTGGAGCTAGCTAAGAAGTTTTCCAGCCGCACATGCCACAAGCTCAGCACTTACAGGGCCTGGCTCCCAGACATGGAGATCTCTTATCAGATCTCTAAAGGCTCTTTCTCAAGCTGCCCATCTATCTGAAAGCATTCTTATTGTAATTAGAGAGCATCATGGAGTTTCCATGATCTATAGTGAACTTTGTAGGAGTAAGAAATAAGGTTTTATCATTTTAACCCAATGAGATTTCTAGGTTGTTTATTTATTGCAACAGTGATGTAGCCCAAAGTTAATAATACAACACAGATGGGGTTTTGATCCTGAACCCAAGTTCTAGTATTGACCACTTGATTCTCCATCTCACTGATTATGGTAGAAATTGCAGCTCCTTGAATAGCTAAGGCTACTCTAAAATCGTGTGCTCTAGGTCTTCTAATAGTTTTGTAAGTACCTAATATTCTGTGAAACCCCATTCTTTGAAAATACACAAAAGAAAGCTTTGTGGAAAGTGACTGGATTGTTATCTATCACAGCAAGGAAAAGGTAAGCCAACATAGCACATAATCGACACTTAATATTTTGGAAGAGAGAATGAATACATGAATGAATGAACATGTATTAAGCATATGCTATATGCCAGACACTGCTTGTCATTTTATATCTATTATTTCATTGAATCCTCCCAATGACCCTATGAGCCCTTATCCTTATTTGACAAATAAGGAAACTAAAGCTGAGTAAAATAAGGGACTGCTTAACTCTGAATTACACAGAAAAGACTCAAAGCCAGATCTGACTCTAAAATCTATGCTTCTTTTGCCATTCTGGGCAGCCCCTCTCAGGGAGCTCTGGTTCCTGCAATAGCCAGGCCTTCACTTAGATCTCATGTCTCCTAGAAGGCAATGTGCACCAGAAAGGGAAGTCACTCAGTCGTGTCTGACTCTTTGCGACCCCGTGGACTGTAGCCTACCAGGCTCCTCTGTCCATGGGATTCTCCAGGCAGGAATACTGGAGTGGGTTGCCAATTCCTTAATGTGCACCAGAGGTAGTAGTTAAAGGCTCCAGGCTTACCCCTGCCAGCCTCCTAGTCCTTTCTCTTCTATGTACTTCCATTCACTGTGGCACCTTGTCCAGAGAGAAGGAAGTTGCTAGTACTAGGGATTTTATAACTTATTCCACAGATTCGTTTTTTCTTAATGACTGTGGGATGTGAGGGGAAACATTTGCACAAAAGCATGGCTTGTGGTGGCAAAAAATCAATTATATATGCTTCTTTAAATGATGGAGATTTAAGGAACATCATTCCCAACATAGCTAATATTTCATTGCCTGTTCTCTATGTGCCAAGTATTGTTCTAAGCACTTTTGTGTATTGACTGACTTAATCTTCACAACAAACTTATGAAATAGATACCATTAGTCTCCTACATGTTTTTTAGATGAAGAAAGTGAGGCACAGGGATATAAAGTAAGTTGCAGAAGATCGTAAGTAGCCAGAACCCAGATTGTCTGGCTCACTGTGCCCACTGCATCACCCCCAGGAACTCCTCAAGAAGATCCTATTCCAGACCCTCAGAGAGCACAGAGTTCTACCCAGAAGGAAGTACCTTTAAGGTTTTATAAGGGAAAGTAGTACTAAGGGCAAGTAGATGTGTAATATTTTGAATCTAAAATGTAAAAAAAAAAAGACATCCTAATTTCAGCCAAGTTAAACTAGAGTATCTCTATAATCGACATACTCTTTTGTTAAAAAAAAATGTCAGGATACACATAGAAGCAGGTGAGTGGAATTATCGAGTGTTGGTTAAATCCAATAACTGATTCAAGTACAGGTATAGTTTGCTTTATGGACTCTATGCATTTCTTCTCAGTAGTCTGGAGAAGGAATCTGCTTTTCATATCAAAGTTTGTTATCAAAGTCAGATTATGATCTTATAGGTCTCCAATAACCTCTGCCCTATTAATGGAGTGAATGAGGAAAGGAGCCTAGAACATAGTGCCTGATATGATACACTAAAATATAGTACAGGGCCATGTCTGCTAGGGAACTGAGTCACATCCACTTTCAAATTTTTTCTCCAGTTTTATTGATATATAATTGATGTATAGCTGCATCCTTTAAAAAATAAAACTTCTGTGCTTGCTTTCAGTATTTCATAACTCTGAAGCCACACACATGCCCTAAATATTTTTCTTATATAATTCTTTTAGGAATTCCCTAAGTTCATACATTCATATTCCCTCTAGAACATTCTCTCTTCTCTGCTAACATATAATCCAGCCAGAAAATTCCTTACATGCAGGGTTTTATATGATGTCAAGTTGTCCCTTTGGCAGTATAATATAGTGGCTAAAAGCACAGATTCTGGAGTTAGGTCACCTGGGTCTAAATTTTGAATTTGCCATTTACTGTCTGATGACCCCGGGAAAGTCAGTTTACCTCTTAGTGCCTCATGTTCCTTATCTGTAAAATGGTTGTCATGAACATGACATTTTATATCTATATTTACACACACACACACACACACATGTTTTAGGACAGCTCCTGGGCATAGTAAACACTATGTGAATATTAGCTAGTAGTAGTCTTTTATCCCTGCTGTTAGCTTAAAAATCTACACATAAAATGAATACCTAGGATGAGGAATATTGGCATGCCTAAATTTCTTTTGTATGATGAATTAGGAGACAACATAGTGTGAATCAGTAAATAGCTGTGGAGCCTTTTACCCATTATTTTTGACCTTTATCTAAGAGCTGCAAATAGCTGCAAAAATGACTAATGCATTTCTCCTATTTTTCCTTTCAAACTGCTAGAGGTTAGTGAAAGGGCAGTGACACAGACAGGTGTGGCTGGGAGGCAGCAAGAACATAGTGGGTATGGGTCTCCCCCTTACATAAACCATAGATGGAATTATTTGCCTTTCCATTACTGAACCCTAACATTGAAGCGTTTCTTTTCATTTCTTTCCTCACATCAGACCAGAAGCTTTGATGGCAGAAGAGTCCAAACCCAAACCAGCATGGAGCCAGAGCTACTTCTTTCCTGAGGAGCAGTTCTCTTTCCTGGGCTGGGGCTCGGAGAAGCAGCACCTCAACACTGCAGGCTTCAGTGAACCCAAGACAACAGGGTTTGCTATTACACTTGTCAAGTCCATAGGCACCGCTTGTTCTGTTCCCATTTCATTCTGCAACCATGGAAGAGGCTGGGGCCATTGGGGATATACCAGAAGTGAAGAGATGTTATCTTTTCTCAGGCCAAAGACCTGCGCCACATCAGGCAGTCTCAGAAGAGCTCACGAGAGATGTTGTACACCATGACAAGTATCTGGCAGGGGTGCTAAACCCAGCCTCCAACATGGTGACAATTGCTGAGGTCCTGGGTGACCTCTTTGCTGTGGGAGAGCTGCGGTGTGTGTGTGTGGGGGGGGTTATTTTCAGCAGGAGTGGCACCACCAAGAAAGAAGAAATGATGAGGGTGTCCAGGAAAGCCATGGGATTCCTTTGTAAGCCAGCAGACTAGATAGACCTGGGGTGGGCTGGCATCCAGGATGGGTAGGAGGGAGGCCAACAGTCTTAAAGGATGAATAGCTAAGGTCTCAGACATGTTCTTACCATGTAGCCCCTTCCTGGGGATCCATATATTGAGACCATGAACCAAGGAGAATCATTGATGATCAGAAACCCAGAACTTGAGGAGACTATTTTTTTCTGGATTTTAGTAGGGTATTAATGATGAAACCCATTGATCTCTAAAGTGAAGTCTCACTAGCTGTGGAAGTCAGGGATGTAGAAATAGCCTTCTCATTTCTTCAAGTTGACCTTAACTTGGTTTCTGGAAAGAGCCTTCATATGGCCTGTTTATGTTTGAACAGGCCCTCCTAGTCCATTATTTCCTTATTTTACAACTCCTTGGTGAACCTGGGTCCCATTTTACAAATGGAGAAATAAAGAAGCAGGAAGGTCAGCAGATTCTCAACAGAGGTACTCAAATGTTCATTTTTTTGTTTCCACAGACAAGATTTTCAGCACTTCTCACCTCCTCAGGGGCCCCCAGGGATCCCTACCTCTTACTCAGCTTATTACAATATTTCTGTGGCCAAAGCAGAGCTGTTGAACAAGTTGAAAGACCAGCCTGAGATGTTAGAGATTGGCCTAGGAGAGGAGGAAATTGACCACGAACTGGCTCAAAAAAAGGTGACGTTTTTGGCATGCCTTAGAAGTTTTCAGCATTTGCTTAAGTGTGGCCAGAGGTTGACCTGCCTTCTACCTTCTCCAGAATATCTTGGTGCATTCCTGTATCTTCAGTATAGAAATCAAATAGCCTCTCTGGGTTTCTCACAAAGGCAGCTCCAGTCTCTCTTTGATCTAGTCAATAGCAGTAATAATAATATAGTAACCATCATCATCATCATCACCACAGTGTTGCTCGAATCCTAAAAACAACTCTACAAGGTAGGCGTTACTGTGTTCTTTTCACCAGTTGAGAGGACCAGTTCTACCCAAGGTTACAGACTAAGGGTAAATCCAGGACTTGAAGTCAGTGCTCTCTGACTTTCTACTCTGAAATAAGCAAGCCTTGTTAAATAACTTGTTATCCAAGGCACATCCGAATTTTTCCTAGTGAGCTCTAACCAGTGGCAGCAATTGATTGTATTCTCTGTAACTTTCTAGAGGAGAGAACAGACTGACCAAGAAAGAAAAGAAAAAAAAATTATAGGCCAGTCAACTTTAATATTTATTTGCAAGTATAATCAATTATCTCTTAAAAATACTAGACTAGATAAATGGAGATGATGTTGTTGTTCTGAAGCCTCCCCTTTCTTCCTCTAAGTACCCCTAGCGTGGGTTTCTAATCAAATTCCTGGAATCACTTTGCCCTCCCTGCACTTACCCCTTTTATTTCATAAGCAAACAGGGTTTCCATGGCAACCTCAAAGGCCCAATTTACTACTTGGTAGACATCTGAGCTCAATGTAAATTGCTCTTCTGCCCATATTTATTATTAAGGACACGACCTGTACAAAAGCTCAAGGCCATTTGCGAGAGACCCCCACCACTTTCCAATCTGAAGCAAAGGGTCAGGGGAAGAATAGAAGGCATGGTAGAATCAAAGTTTTATTGATTCAGATGCCTGCTTCCTTGGATTCCATGTTTCCTGAGCATGACAGGGCTCCTCCTGGCTTAGCCAGGACCTTTTTATTAGGAGCAAACCTAATAAATGTCTGATGAGGAGAAGGGAGAAATGATCAGAAATGGCAAAGCACAGAACAGCAGATAGTGAACTGAAGTGATTGTGGGTGGGCTAGGACAGTTTTTTGTCTCTGAAGAACATAGGTGAGGAAGGTCACCAATCTGCAGTATCCCAGAACAGTCACTCAGCTCGAGCTGGTCTGTGATGACTCCACAGCTCTATCCACTACACTTTCCCTAGAGTTGAAGTTCAGGTTGCAAAGCCTGAGTGCTGAGAAACAAAGAGCTGTGTCCACTTTCATCCCTCCAGGTCTATGGAACCTAAGAGCTGGGGTTAGGTAGGTGATTTTCCAAGTTGATCATTTGGCCCCCAGCCTTCCCTTGTCCTTGGCATTGAGTTTGTTTGGGGAAAGCAGAGGGTGTGGATATAACTGAGAGCCTCTTGGCATCTAATTGTGTTGCCTGATTCATATCATTGATCCTTAATTCCCAGTGGGTTTTGGAATTTTCCCTAAATGTCTACCTGTTACATTTTACATTAAGGTAATGGTGATCTCCTGACTTTTGACTGCTTCTGAAATATGACAACTGGCCCAGACCCAGAGCAGGCTCTCTTGTCCTTTGTCACTTTGGACATCTCTAAATAAATGACTAGAAAGGAATATGCTCTAGATAACTACAGGCCTATGGTCTGAGAGCTCCTAGCCAGGAAGAGTACACTGAAGCATATTTCCTATATACAAGACAATATTCTAAGCATGTAGCATGTATTAATTATGTTATATATTTCATTCACATAACAACACTATGAGTTAGTAATACTGTTACTCCATCTTTTAGATGGTAAAATTGAGGCACATAGAAGTTGAGTAATTTGCTCAAGTTCACACCACTATTTTGTGTCAGAGCTGGAGTTGAAACCCATGTAGTCTGGCATCAGAGTCCTTGCCATTAACTATAATGTGATACTGACCACAAAGGCTGAGGGCAACCTGGGACAGGTCTATTCTTGCAGTGTCCTTGCAGCTAGACAGGTATCCCTTAGCTCAGAGTGCCTGGTGATTGTGGTGGCAGTTGTAGCAGCAGTAGCAGTAGTAGTAGTAGTAACAGCATCAATAAATATGTATCGAGCACTTAATGTACCAGGCACGATACTAAGTATTTTACTTCTATGATCTCATCTAACCCTTACAACAGTGGAGGGTTGGGGGCAGGAGACATACTTCTCCAATTTATAGATGAGAAAACGTAAGTCGTAGTAGGATTGGCTCTCTTGTCCAAGGTCACGCAGTTTGGAGGAGGTGGAATTGAAAACCAGATATCTCTTAACTCCAGAACACCACTCTACCATACTACCTTCCCATAAGTGCAGTTCCACAACTGGTTACACCTATGTGAAGTGAAGTCACTCAATCGTGTCCGACTCTTTGTGACCCGGTGGACTGTAGCCCACTCAGGCTCCTCTGTCCATGGGATTCTCCAGGCAAGAATACTGCAGTGGGTTGCCATTTCCTTCTCCAGGGGATCTTCCCAACCCAGGGATCGAACCTGGGTCTCCTGCATTGCAGGCAGACGCTTTATCCTGTGAGCCACCAGGGAAGACAAATCAGAAGACACATATAGTGCTTCCCTTGAGAAACTTAGCCAGTAGTAGGAGAGGGATCAGATGCACACACAGGAAACAGAAAGTCAACAACTTCAAATTACACTCTCAAGTGCTCTCATTTCCAAAGACTGAAGAGTTTAGAAAAGAAAAAGATAATTGAGAGAGGAGTTATGGGGACAGGAGCTTCCAGTAGGGAGAGTGGGTCAAAGCTGGGCTCTAAAGAAAGAATGGGAATAGCCAAAGTAAAGGAAGAGATAAAGAGTTGGCAGAATTTCATAAGCAAATCAGGAACATAAGAGTGATTGTTGTGAACACAGTGTGAGGAGCTAATCCTCAGAGGTTCTGAGGAGTGAGATTAGAATGATAGGGTGAGGCCAGGCTGAATAATAATAGCAGCTGCTTTTATTGAGTACTCAGTCTGTGCTAAACCTTTGGCATGCATTATCTCACTGAACCCTTATTACCATTCAGTGAAATAGGTACTGCAGTTACCCCCATACTACAGATAAAATAAACCTCCATGAAGTAATTCACCTAAGGACTTCCCTGGCAGCCCAGTGGTTAGGACTCCATGCTTCCATTTCAGGGGGCACAAGTTTGATCCTTGGTCAAGGAACTAAGCTCCTGCATGCTGTGTGGTATAGCCAAAAAGAGAGAGAGAAAGAAAGGAAGGAAGAAAGAAATGCATCTAAGGTCACATAGCTAGGAAGTGGCAGAGCTAGCAGTCAAACTTAGTCATTATAACTCCAGTCTTAACCAAAAGGCCTCAGAAGTCAAGCTGAGTGGGGGAGGATCTAGCACAGTGCCATCAACATCAGAGCTACTAAAATGGAGTGAAGGAGAATTAAGGAAGCACAGGGAAATACTTGATGGCAGTGCTTTTCCAACCTATGCTCTCCCAGACATTCCTTTTTATATTTAATAAACAGCAAGTATTTAGTGAACTACACTTGGCAGATGAGAATTAACCAGTGGGTACCACTCATCTAACACCAAGAAGTTTGGTGGTGACAGAGATTCCTAGCAGATCTGAAGGGATGGAGGAAAGGCACCCATCCAGAAAACTGAAATTGCTCATGACTCTCAGGTTTCCTTCATTTCCAGTGACGAGGGTAGAGCCCACCATCTGTGACTTGAATCTCAAAACAGATGTTCCAGGCACAGATCTGTTTCTGTCAGTCCCCATTCTCATCCTTTGCTTTATTTCTCCTAGGTACAGCTTATTGAAAGCATTGGCAGAAAACTTTCTGTCCTGCGGGAGGCCCAGCGAGGACTGCTGGAAGACATCGCTGCCAATTCTGCCCTTGGGGAGGAGGTGGAGGCCAACCTAAAAGCCCTCTGCAAATCCAATGAGTTTGAAAAATACCGTTTATTTATCGGGGACCTGGACAAAGTAGTCAACCTGTTGCTGTCGCTCTCTGGTCGGCTGGCACGAGTGGAGAATGCTCTCAACAGCATTGATTCAGAAGCCAACCAGGAGAAGGTAGGGTTGAGGTCTCCAGGGTATGGATGAAAGGAAGTGCCATCTGCTTCTTCCCAGGACTCCTCCTTTCAGATCTGGCTAGTCTGGGAAGCAGTAGACCATAGTGTGAAGAATATAGGCACTGGCTTTTAAGTGGAAATTCTGGCTGTGTGATTGTGGGCAAAGTTACCTAACCTCATCTTGTCTCCATCTCTTCAAAAGTAGGATGACCCTACTACCTACCTCATGAGGTTGTGAGACTTAAATTAGGTAATCTATGTTAATAATTTAAAACAGAGCCTAGAACAAGGTAAATACTGAATCAGTGCTAGCTGCCAGTGATAGTAATAATAGTATCAAGTAGTTGAGATTAGGAGGCTGTCCATTTCATAGGTTGGAGCATTCTGTGTACATTCCTAAACCCAAACTGCATTACCTCTTCCTGTCCACGTGGTTTTTAGATCCAAATTTGAATGCACAGTAAAAGGCACATAGGCTTTTGCATACACACATGGATACATCCTGTCACACTCACAAACTATGTTGAAAACCATCATCACAGTGATGGTTTTTCACCAGATAGAACATGTGCCAGCTGACTTTGTCAGAGCCTTTCTCCACCCCAACCCCAATGGTGGTCCACAGAGTAAAAACAGTTTATAGAGATGAAAAGCAGAGATCACACATCCCCCTGTCCAGAACTGCTGTTGTGTTTATTTTCTCCTTGCTACAGAAAGGGAAGGCTTTTGCATGAAGGTGGACTTCAGGGCAGGAAATCTAGACCTGATGACTGAGCAGAGGGGCTAGTGGGTTTGTGGGAGCATCCTTGGTAGAGTACTGCATTGATCAGATAACTGGATTGGGATGGCCCTTATTGGTCTTCTGCTTTCCCAGTTGGTGCTGATAGAGAAGAAGCAGCAGCTGACAGGGCAGTTGGCAGACGCCAAGGAGCTGAAGGAGCATGTGGACCGCCGGGAGAAGTTGGTGTTTGGCATGGTCTCCCGCTACCTGCCTCAGGACCAGCTCCAAGATTACCAGCACTTTGTGAAGATGAAATCTGCTCTCATCATTGAACAGCGAGAGCTGGAAGAGAAGATCAAGCTCGGGGAAGAACAGCTCAAATGTCTCAGGGAGAGCCTGCTCCTGGGGCCCAGTAATTTCTAATTTCTACCAGCAGACTGCCTACACCATCCCTGCCCCACCACAGAGGGAAGTGCTTTCAGTCCTTGTTAGCAGTTTATTAGCAAAGTAGATAGCAGTTAGTTAGCAGTTTGTTCCATATTCTCTCATTGCCCCTTAACCTAGTGGTGTTCCCAACCAGCTAAGAAGGCCTGGGGAGGCCCCAAGCTTCTACCTGAGAGAGAGCAGAAGCAAGAAGTAGGAGCTAAAGCAAAGTGTGATCATACAACCACACTCTTCTTCTCAGGTTGCACTGCCAAATACTCACCCCACAACAGAACCAACAAAGTGCCTTCATTCTTCTTTGTACTAGGATACCAGGAGCATCCTGCACTCACCACCCACCCAGACTTTGAAGGCTCAGAGAGCAGTTGCCCATGCAGCTCCACTCTGTCCCAAGGCTTGTGGCCCAGACATTTCCCAGGGAGATCTGACTGTCTTGAGGACTTTATCTACTACCAGCTTTAGGGTTTCACTGCAGCTTTGCAGTAGGAAGCACAGACGTATAGATGACATTTAATAGAACGTGAGCAATAGTTGAGAATCCCCAGGTACCCTGCTAGAAGGACTATGCTTAAACAAGCTGGCTCCACTCCCACCTTCTGCAGCATCTAACTGAGGGGTAGGAGGCCTATTTTTAGCCCTGGCTAGTGTGGCCCTCCCCTTGTACTAAGGCTTTGACTTACCACTTCAGGTTTCATCTTGCCTTTTCATTACTGGGGGTTCCAAGTGCCTATCCTAAAGGCTTCACACTATGGGGAATAGCTCTACTAAAGCTATCTTCTCGATACATGTTTTATTATTGGGGGAGAGGGGATTGTTATATTTTAAATGGCCTTTCAATTTTATTTATTTTTATGTCATTATTTTTTTTCTTTTTTAAACTAATAAGGTAAGAGGGGAGTTGGAGAGGGGGAAGTTAGCTGAGAAAGAAAGTATTTTCTGCAGATCAGCCTGAATCCACCATCACTAGGTAAGTGGGCACCAAGGCCTTGAATTCTTCCCACCATAGCTGACAAGAGTCTGAGGGAGGAGTTCTCACTTCTAACTCAGAGCTGTGGCCTGGTCCTATATTTCCCTTGAAGTCTGGATGACCATGAGCTTAGAGTTCCCCAATAGGCTTCAATTTTTTCTTGCTTTTTCTTGAAACCAAAGAAAGGGACAAAGTTTCACTCATTTCTCTGCCATTTCCAAGCTGAGGAAGGCGTAGAGGTGAGCTCAGGAAGAGCTCCTCTATTGTTTTCTTAGCCTGTGGCCTGGCTCAAGGAAGCGAAGTTCGTTGATAGCTGGAAGCTCCAGCCAGGGCCAAACCCTCAGAACAAGTTATAATCAAGGATCTTAGGCACAAAAATAATGAATGCTGCTCCTATGGTGAAGGTCGTATCACCAGTAGCCAGTTTCTGTCCTGGAAATGCCCCCAGGTGAGTGATGGCAGGAAAGGAATTGTGGCCAAACTCTGCCCTGTTATCCAACTCAGTTACCTGTTCCTCATTAACTGGGGCCCATGCTTGATATTGTACAATGCTGCTCAGACAGCCCAGGTGTCGCTTCTAGTTACTGCTGAGTTCCTCTGGGTCCTTGGAGGTTAACTGTAGCAGCAGAGGTGCCTCATTCAACCAAAGAATTTGCCAAGGAACTCTGCTGCTGCTACAAATACTGGTTGCTAGCTTCTGTTTCCTCTTCATTGTATTTGGAAACAATGGAAGAATCCTTGCCAGCAAGGTGTCCTGGGGGAGGGGGGGACCTGAAGTACACTGTTGCTGTCAGAACCACTGTTAAAATATCAACCTGCCATTCTCCCATCAAGTGGAGGATTATACTTTATTCAGGATGGCTGATGGCTTATGAAAAGGCTTGGTTTATCTAAGCCAAGGTTGAGGAATATGGGGGAGTACTTTAAGTAGAGGCTGTGATGGCCATCTTTTTTCTTTTTAACAGGCTCTTAGACAAAGAGTGAGCAGGTTGAGATGTCCTACAACTGGGGCAATGAAGCCAATGTAGCCCATTATTCTAAGTTGTTTTTTTTGTTTGTTTGTTTGTTTGTTTGTTTGTTTTTTTTAGCCAGAGCAACTTTTTGGGAATAGAGCCCAGGGAAGAGTGGCCACTAACATGGACACCATGACGATGGTCTGGGCTTTCGTAGTCAGCTTTAGAATGCTGTGTGCTGTGCCTAGTCGTGTCTGACTCTTTGCGACCCCATGGACTGTAGCCCACCAGGCTCCTCTGTCCCTGGGATTTCCCAGGCAAGAATACTGGAGTAGGTTGCCATTTCCTTCTCCACAGCATTAGAATGATTGTACCTTAAATGTACCTAAAGTATATCAGACTAAAGTGGTGTTGGAGAAGACTCTTGAGAGTCCCTTAGACTTTAAGGAGATCCAACCAGTCCATCCTAAAGGAAATCAGTCCTGAATATTCATTGGAAGGGCTGATGCTGAAGCTGAAACTCCAATATTTTGGCCACCTGATGTGAAGAACTAACTCATTTGAAAAGACCCTGATGCTGGGAAAGATTGAAGGCAGGAGGAGAAGGGGACAGAGGATGAGATGGTTGGATGGCATCACCGACTCAATGGACATGAGTTTGAGTAAACTCTGGGAGTTGGTGATGGACAGGGAGGCCTGGCGTGCTGCAGTCCATGGGTCACAAAGAGTCGGACACGACTGAGTGACTGAACTGAACTGAAAAAGTACCATTGACTCTGGTTGTTTGTGTCCCTTATCCCACCTCCAATTATTCTAAAATTGGAATCAGAGCAGAAGAATGCTTTCTTCACACAGAGAGTCAATTTCCAAAGCACTTAATAAAAGAATCCCCAAACCGTATTGAACAGTGAAGCTTGGCAGACAAAGGTAAACTACCAGACAGGCACAGATGCCCCACACTGCTGAGATGTGGCAGGCTCATTGTGGTGATAGCACTACAAAGTTGCCAGTATTTATTGAGATGCAATGTCTCTTGCCTGTTCTCATTTCTTGGGCTCAGGCCTCGACCTGCCAGGAAGTAGCAGTTTGGAAGGCAGGGACTTCTCTAAAGACAGAGTTATTGGTCTTGATTTCTGCCTTCTCCTTTCAAATACCCATATGGGCCACAGTGGATAATGGGTAAGTACAGTGGTTGAAATATAGAGAGGAATCAATGTAAGGAGCTCTGGGTAATTGAGTCTCCTTGAGTCCTACCAGCTGCAGACTCAGCCAGGGTGGAGCAGTAAATACTCAAGGGGAACCCAAGAGAAAGGACAGAGACACTGAAAATAAAGCCCCAGAAAGGGAGAGAAAGAGACTGGAAGCTGAGGAACAGAGAGGGCGAAAAGATGAAAAGCCACTTTCAAGAGCCAGATTCAGATTCTGTTCTCCATTTCACCTGATGTGCCAAAAAGCTGCCAAGGGGCACCAGAGCCTCAGCCTTAACCCCAGTCTCCTGAAAGGTGCTCTTCTGCCAGTAGCAGGCCCCAAATGGAGGAAGCTAGGCACACTTCTGGACTACTTCCTCCTGTCTAGGGCTTGGTGTCTCCCACCGTTTTTGCCAAAGGAGTTGTCTATGCCGGTAATATTTCTGTAACAGCGTATTATATTCTTTGCAGATTAGTAGGTCTTTAGAGGGGGGTGGGGCAGGGGCAATTTCTGTAGAAAAAGAACAAGTGTTTGTTGTACAACTGTTGGGGGGGGCATCTATCCCACGTGAAGCTATTATTTTTCTGAATCTTATTGTTTCTGCATTTGTGTCCTCCACCAATCCCTTCTTGGCTGACATTGATAATGCCTGCCAGATTGTCATCAAGGGTCATGCTTCAATAAAAGGTGCTAAGGACAAAAAAATAATTCTCATGTGTTTTGACTAAGGTGATGGAAATTCCCTAGTATTCTGCTGAAAAGTTTGGAAAGGAATTTGGTCACCTATCCATAGTCCTTCATAGATAACCATATGATCAGAGCCTTACCCACAGTCCTAAACCCTTACCCTGGCCCCTCAGGGATAGCACTGATACTTCATCATTTGTTATCCCCAGTACAATAATTAAAAATTCATAAAGAGTCAACAATAGGCATGATCTCAAGTGTAGACTGCAGCAGTATACAGAGTCCAGTTCTGGAGTCAATCCTGATCAGAGATGAGCCAATTTGTAGACCTCCTCCAGTCCTGAATTCTGTCTACTAGTATCATCTGACTTCTACCTGATAATTTGGTCTCATACCTTTACTCTTAGTTGCTGATCAGTTCTCCAAGATAACCTCAAAATTCAGACCCAAATGCACTCCAGGCAGGTCCTGTGACCCTGAAAAGCTTACTTGCACCCCCTCCCATCCGTATATTATTCATATCCCAACTGATCTCATCCTACTCTAGATAGCCAGTGCAGTGGAGTGGAAAGAGCCCAGTTTGGGCATTAGAATAAACTGTGTTCTAATCCTGATTTTGCCACTTCTTCTATGAATCTGGCTTATTTGCTCAGCTTCTGAGTTCATTTTCTTATCTATAAAATGGAAACAGTAATATGTATCTTACAGGACTCCTGTGGCTTAAAAATAAGAAATGATAGCCACTAGCTATCTATTGAGAGGTTGTTAGAAAGGCAGGATGCCAGTTTGCATTCAAAACCCACTGACAATAGTCTACATTTTAACTAGACTCCCAGGAGATTCATGTGCATATTAAAAGATGAGAAGCACTGACTTATCACAAACAGGCTCAGTACATAGTAACTATCATTCTAGTCATTATTTATTCAACTCATTATTTTCTAATCCAGATATATCCTTGCTTTTCTTATACTTCTCACAACTACCTGCCTATATGAATTTAGCAAGGTTGCAGCATACAAGATTAATATATAAAATCACTTCTGTTTCTGTACACTAGCAATGAAAAATCTGAAAACAATTCTATTTATAGTTGCATCAAAAAGAATAAAATACTTAATACATTTAACAAAAGTATGAGAATTTTATACTGAAAGCTAAGAACATTGTTGAAAGACATTTTAAAAATCTAAATAAATATAAAGACACCCTATGTTTATGGATTGGAAGACAATATTATTTGTATCACAGTACCACTCATATTGACCTACAGATTCAATGCAAGCATTGTATTGGATGCTTTTGAGACTCCTAGCTGGCTTCTTTGCATAAATGGAAAAGTCAAACCTAAAATTCATTTGGAATTGCAAGGGACCGAGAATAATCAAGACAGTCTTTAAAAATAACAAAGCTGGAACACTCATACTTCTCAATTTCAAAATCAAGTCTCACTACAGAGCTACAGTAATCACGATAGTATGATATATGCACAAGGATGGGCATATAAAGAAATAGAATAATATTGAGAGTATAGAAATAAATCCTCATATTGATGATCAGTTAATTTTCAATAGTGGTGCCAGACAATAGAATGGAGAATAATAGTCAACAGATGATGCAGGGACAACTAGATATCCACATGGACAAGAATGAAGTTGAATCTCTTCCTTACACCATACAGCAAAATTAACTTGAAATGGATTATAAAACTAAATGTAAGTATTAAAACTATAAAACTCTTAGAAGAAAACATAGAAATAAATCTTCCTGGCTTTGGGTTAGGCAATGATTACTTAGGTAAAACCCCAAAAGCACAAGTGACAAAAATATCAATAAGTTGGAGTATATCAAAATTTAAAACATTTTTTTTAATTTAAAACATTTTTGCTGCAAACAATAACCATCAAGAAAGTGAGAAGACAGTCCACATAACTGGAAATGTATATAATATTGGGCTTTTATTCAGAACATGTAAAGAACTGTTATGACTCAAAAATAACCAATTAATAATGGACAGACTTTTTTTATCAAAATAGACATTCCTCCGAAGAATATATGTAAATGATCAGTAAGCACATAGGAAAATTCTCAAAACTAAGCAACTATAAATTGAAACCACAATGATATACCAATTCATACCTAGTATGATGACTATAATAAAGTCTAACAAATGTTGGTGAGGATATGAAGAAATCGAAACCCATACATTGCTTTTGGGCAAAATGTAAAGTGATGTGGCCATGTTGGAAAGTAATTTGCCAGTTTCTTTTAGTGTTAAACATAGTTTCCATATGACATAGCAATACCACTCTTTGGCATACACCCAAGAGAATTGAAAACAGGCATTCAAACAAAAATATGTACACAAATCTTCAAAGCAGCATTATTCATAACAGCCAAAAAGTAGAAACAACCTAAATGTCTATCAACTGACAAAGGGGTAAACATTGGTGGGTTATTATTCAGCCATAAAAAGGAATGAGGTACTGACATCTGCCACAGCATGGATGAACTTTGAAAATTTTATGCTAAGTGAAGGAAGCCAATCACAAAAGGTCACATATTGTGTGATTCCATTTATATGAAATGTCTAGAATAAGCAAATCTACAGAGGCAGAAAACAGATTAGTGGTGACCAAGGGCTGGTGGGATGGGGGAAATGAGTGACTGCATGGGGTTTCTTTTGGGGATGATGAAAATATCCTAAAATTAGATTGCCATCAAGGTTACCCAGCTCTGTGAATATGCCATAAACCATTGAATTGTACACTTTAAATGAGTGAACTGTATGGTATATGCATTATTTCTCAAAAGTGTTGTTTTTTTTAAATTTTTGACTATTTCTATCACTCATTCCTATTGACAAAAATCTGAATTGATGGTAAGCCTGTAGTTCATGTCTGAGCCTGAAAGATACAATTTTCACACCATTTTTATTTTAAGAGGGAACTTATTACACCCTTTCCCTTGCAGACTTGGCAGACCCAGCAACACAAGAAGTAAGAGTAGTCTCAGCTCTGTCTCGTGACTTCAGTGCGAATAATAGGTATGGGACCTATAGAAGAGGGCAATCTTTCTAGACAAGGAGTATAGCAGAATGGATAAGGACTTCAGCTCTTTAGGCAAGTAAATCAGGTTTTAGATCCCGACTCCACCAACTTACTATGTTACCTATACAACTTACTTGACCCCTCTCAAGCTTCATCTCTAAAAGGGGGCTAATAAAAAGTACCACCTCAAAGTGTTATGAAGATTAAATGAGATAATCCATATGAAGCACCCAAAATAATGCCTTCCATACAGTAAGTATTCAATAAACAGTAGCTGCTAGATTTATTATTTTTACTGAGGTGAGTTTGAAGCAAAACAATATAAAGAAAAATAAGGGCTTCCCTATAGCTCAGATGGTAAAGAATCTGCCTGCAAGGCAGGAGATCCAGGTTCAAACCCTGGATTGGGAAGATCCCCTGGAAAATGGAATGGCTACCCTCTCCGGTGTTCTTGCCTGGAAAATTCCATGCACAGAGGAGCCTAGCTACAATCTATGGGGTCACAAAAAGTCAGACATGACTGAGCAACTAACACAATTCAAGGCACCCTCAGCTTTGGAATCAGATTGCTCTGTTAATGTGACCTGGGGAGGTCACTTCATTTATGGAGATTTAGCTCCTCTGTAATAATAAAGATCATAATTCTTCTCTAGGGAGGCAGTTTAAAGCCTTGGCATGGGACCCCACACTACCTGGTTTTGAATACTGTTTCCACCACCTACAAGTTGTGTGACCTTGAGCATATTTAACTTCTCTGTGTCTGGGTATCCTCTTGTCCACTGGAGGTAACAAAAATACTTATACTTCCTTGGGTTGATGTGAAGAAATACTGAATTAATCCATGTAAAGTGCCTTGTACTTCCCTGGTGGCTTAGACGGTAAAGTGTCTGCCTACAATGTGGGAGACCCAGGTTCAATCCCTGGGTCGGGAAGATCTCCTACAGAAGGAAATGGCAACCCACTCCAGTATTCTTGCCTGGAAAATCCCATGGACGGAGGAGCCTGGTAGACTACAGTCCATGGGGTCGCAAAGAGTTGGACACGGCTGAGCAACTTCACTTTCTTTCTTTCCTTAAAGTGCCTAGAACAGTGTCTAGCATGGAGTAAGTACTCCAATGTTAATGGTGTTATAAAGCTAAAGTAGAAAACATATGAGATCCTTGGTAAAGCTAGGCATGTAGTAGGTCCTCAGTAAAAGGTGGTTCCCTTCCTCACCCATCCTGCTCGGTGCACCAGGTCGATTTCCTTGGACTAGCAGAGAAAATGTTTCAGGCTAAAAAGATCTTCATAGTAAGTGAGAATTTTCTGGCTGGCTCAATATTACCATCTAATGGGAACAATGTCATCTCTAAGCTGCCTGCAAGATGACCACCTGTATTCCTCAGAACATACCCCATTCAGAGCAGCAAGGAAAGAATTATTTTGCCTGTGGACTACTTGGGCTCCAATTTGAGGATGGCTTAGGGATATCTACTTCTCAAAATTTCTCTGTAGATTTGGCATAAACATAAATGTAATTGAGTTCCCTATCCTAGGCTAGGCACTTTTACATATCTGCCACTATTTTTTCCTATCTAGATATACAATTTTTTTTGAGCATTAAGTTTTTTTTTTTTTTTTTTTTTTTACTTTACTTTACAATACTGTATTGGTTTTGCCATACATTGACATGAATCCACCATGGGTGTACATGCGTTCCCAAACATGAACCCCCCTCCCACCTCCCTCCCCATAACATCTCTCTGGGTCATCACCATGCACCAGCCCCAAGCATGCTGTATCCTGCATCGAACACAGACTGGCGATTCGATTCTTACGTTTCAATGCCATTCTCCCAAATCATCCCACCCTCTCCCTCTCCCTCTGAGTCCAAAAGTCCGTTATACACATCTGTGTCTTTTTTGCTATCTTGCATACAGGGTCGTCATTGCCATCTTTCTAAATTCCATATATATGTGTTAGTATACTGTATTGGTGTTTTTCTTTCTGGCTTACTTCACTCTGTATAATCGGCTCCAGTTTCATCCATCTGATCAGAACTGATTCAAATGTATTCTTTGTAATGGCTGAGTAATACTCCATTGTGTATATGTACCATAGCTTTCTTATCCATTCATCTTCTGATGGACATCTAGGTTGTTTCCATGTCCTGGCTATTATAAACAGTGCTGCGATGAACATTGGGGTACATGTGTCTCTTTCAATTCTGGTTTCCTCAGTGTGTATGCCCAGCAGTGGGATTGCTGGGTCATAAGGCAGTTCTATTTGCAATTTTTTAAGGAATCTCCACACTGTTCTCCATAGTGGCTGTACTAGTTTGCATTCCCACCAACAATGTAGGAGGGTTCCCTTTTCTCCACACCCTCTCCAGCATTTATTGCTTGCAGATTTTTGGATCGCAGCCATTCTGACTGGTGTGAAGTGGTACCTCATTGTGGTTTTGATTTGCATTTCTCTAATAATGAGTGATGTTGAGCATCTTTTCATGTGTTTGTTAGCCATTCGTATATCTTCTTTGGAGAAATGTCTATTTAGTTCTTTGGCCCATTTTTTGATTGGGTCGTTTATTTTTCTGGAATTGAGCTGCATAAGTTGCTTGTATATTTTTGAGATTAGTTGTTTGTCAGTTGCTTCATTTGCTATTATTTTCTCCCATTCAGAAGGCTGTCTTTTCACCTTGCTTATATTTTCCTTTGTTGTGCAGAAGCTTTTAATTTTAATTAGATCCCATTTGTTTATTTTTGCTTTTATTTCCAGAATTCTGAGAGATGGATCATAAAGGATCCTGCTGTGATTTATGTCTGAGAGTGTTTTGCCTATATTCTCCTCTAGGAGTTTTATAGTTTCTGGTCTTACGTTTAGATCTTTAATCCATTTTGAGTTTATTTTTGTGTGCGGTGTTAGGAAGTGATCTAGTTTCATTCTTTTACAAGTGGTTGACCAGTTTTCCCAGCACCACTTGTTCAAGAGATTGTCTTTTCTCCATTGTATATTCTTGCCTCCTTTGTCAAAGATAAGGTGTCCATATGTGTGTGGATTTATCTCTGGGCTTTCTATTTTGTTCCATTGATCTATATTTCTGTCTTTGTGCCAGTACCATACTGTCTTGATGACTGTGGCTTTGTAGTAGAGCCTGAAGTCAGGCAAGTTGATTCCTCCAGTTCCATTCTTCTTTCTCAACAATTTTTAAACAAAAATTCTCATTTAATCTTTACAACATGTCTGTGGCTTTTAAACACTTGATTTTTATTCAGAAGTGAACAAAATAGGTAAATTGTCTATCTTCATGAGGCTTCCATACTAATGAGATAATTCCATAATATTTTATATATAGAAATACATACATATAGTCTTTTTTTTTTTTTACCCTGATGTTGTTCAGTCAATCAGTCATGTCTGACTCTTTGTGATCCCATGGACTGCAGCATGCCAGGCTTCCCTGTCCTTCATCATCTCCTGGAGCTTGCTCAAACTCATGTCCATTGAGGGTGATGGCATGCAACCATCTTGTCCCCTGTTGTTCCCTTCTTCTCCTGCTTTCAAGTTTTCCCAGCATCAGGGTCTTTTCCAGTGAGTCATCTCTTCACATCAGGTGGCCAAAATATTGGAGCTTCAGCTTCAGCATTGGTCCTTCCAAATGAATATCCAGGCTTGATTTCCTTTAGGATTGACTAGTTTGGTCTCCTTGCAATCCAAGGGACTCTCAAGAATCTTCTCCAACACCACATTTCAAAAGCATCAATTCTTTGGTGATCAGCTTTCTTTATGGTCCAACTCTCATATCTATACATGACCACTGGAAAAACCACAGCTTTGACTATATGGACCTTTGTTGGAAAAGTAAGGTCTCTGATTTTTAACATGCTATCTAGGTTTGTCAGAGCTTTTCTTCCAAGGAGCAAGCATCTTTTAATTTCATGACTGCAGTCACCATCTGCAGTGATTTTGAAGCCCAAGAAAATAAAGTGTGTCACTGTTTCCATTGTTCCCCATCCATTTACCATGCCATGAAATGATGGGACCAGATGCCATGATCTTCGTTTTTTGAATGTTGAGTTTTAAGCCAGGTTTTTCTCTCTTTTACCTTTGTCAAGGCTCTTTAGTTCTTCACTTTCTCCCATAAGCGTGGTGCCATCTGCATATCTGAAGTTATTGATATTTCTCCCTGCAATCTTGATTCCAGCTTGTGCTTCATCCAGCCCAGAATTTCTCATGATGAACCCTGCACATAATTTAAATAATCAGGGTGACAATATACAACCTTGATGTACTTCTTTCCCAACTTGAAACCAGTCTGTTGTTCCATGTCTGGTTCTAACTGTTGCTTCTTGACCTGCATACAGGTTTCTCAGGAGGCAGGTAAGGTGGTCTGGTATTCCCATCTCTTTAAGAATTTTCCACAGTTTGTTGTGATCCACAGAGTAAGGCAAAACAACTTTGTTCCTGGATTCCATGGCTATTAACAATAGGCTAATAAATTCATGACTTTTTGCTACTGAAATAAATATTTTTATGTTACTTTTTGGCAGCAATATTCTTATTTTTTGACTGAATGGAATTTGTAATGGGATTTTTATTTTTTAATATTTATTTATTTTTGGCTGCTGTGGGTCTTTGTTGCTGCATGTGGGCTTTCTCTGGCTGTGGCAAGCCGGGGCTTCTCTCTAGTTGTGGTGCTTGGGCTTTTCACTAGGGTGGCTTCTCTTGTTGCAGAGCACAGGCTCTAGAGCACAGGCTCAGTAGTTGTTACACATGGGCTTAGTTGTCCCGAGGCATGTGGAATCTTCCTGGACCAGGGATCAAACCCATGTCCCTTGCATTGGCAGATGGATTCTTAACCACTGGACCACCTGGGAAGTCCTATAACAGGGTTTTTAAAAAATGCCTAGCAAAAGGATAGCAAACCACTATCCCTGAAGAAGTTGATTTAGGGATGGTTTAGACAGAAAGGCTAAATTCCACTGTTAATAAAGATAACTAACATATCACATAGAAAGTGCAAGTGAAGTTGCTCAGTCATGTCCGACTCTTTGCGACCCCATGGCCTGTAGCCTACCAGACTTCTTGGTCCATGGGATTTTCCAGGCCAGAATACTGGAGTGGGTTACTATTTCCTTCTCCAAACATATCACATGGAACTAGTGCCTATTTTGTGCATGGTTCAAACATAGCCACTGACTAAAGGTTTCTTGACAAAAGCTTCTCTCCTACTGGGCAATGTAAAAATCTTAAAAGAGCTGTTTGTAAACTAAGTTTCTTAAATATATCCTTCATCCTGGATTTGCTCACTGCTGCTAACTGAATAAAATAACAAGGTTTGAATTCCCATTTTCCTCCCAGCTACTGATTTTCCATCTAAAAAGGATAATTAATGGAACTCACTTCCTTAGGTACTGAGTTGTTCATATTTTTTGCAGAGGAAATAATTTGGGAAAAGGCCATGAGTGATAAATCTTTCCAACTTGAAAATGCATTAGGTTAAATGTGAATAAGTCAAAGTGCTGGAAAAAATAATCTGATTTGTCCACATTTTTTAGTTTAAGAAAAGTAAAATAGCAGAACAAACCAACTATTAGATGCAACAAATGATAAATTATAATTGAATGAAATCTCTTATTTGGGCTAAGCTTAAAGAGCTACTGTTTAGAAGTCTCATTCATGACTATATACTTAAACTCCTTTTACAATAGGAAAACTTCATTTTTCTTTCAAAAGGAGGCCATGGTAAGAGTGAGGAGAGGCAGATATAGAAGAGTAATGAAACTGTGGATAAATTAGATAATGCAATGCATTTAGTACATAACTTTGGTCACTTTTGCACAGTCTGATATTAATAAGTCTGTTGTAAGAATCAGACAAATTCAATTTTGACAAAGCATAGTCTAAACCGTGTCTGTTACTGAACAATCTGAAAATGAGAAAAATCACGTGTTTTCTGGACCTTGCTGTAATGGCAATCAGACCCTTAGACCTAGAGCCATCTCTGCCCTCCCTCTGAGTCCAAGTGTTCCTTTGTCAGGTCTGTGGAGGGGATACTTTGTGGTTATTAAACAAGTAATATCCTTCCTGGCTCCAGGCTCTGAGTATAGGGTGCATGTAACACCATTTTCCACACCAGACTCCCAAATGGCATACATGGCCAGGTCCCTCTAACTGACCTCACTGCCCACAGGATAAAGTCCTGACTCACTGCATACATAGCTGTTTGTGATTTATCTCCTGTGAATCTATCTCTTCTCCAGCTAGGACCCCTGACACCTCCTCATATTCATTGTCAGCTCTATCCAATTCTCCAAACATGTCATGCAGTCTCATCCCTCTGTGTTTTCACAGAGACATGTTCCTCTCCCTGAAAATCTCTCCCCTAACTTCCCCCAAGTAACTAATTTCAGCTTGTCCTTTGATGTCAACTCAGATTTCACCTTTTTCCAAAGTATCCCTTTATTATACTAATCAGTTCAGTTCAGTCGCTCAGTCGTGTCTGACTCTTTGCGACCCCATGAATCGCAGCATGCCAGGCTTCCCTGTCCATCACCATCTCCCGGAGTTGACCCAGGCCCACATCCATTGAGTCCGTGATGCCATCCAGCCATCTCATCCTCGGTCGTCCCCTTCTCCTCCTGCCCCCAATCCCTCCCAGCATCAGAGTCTTTTCCAATGAGTCAACTCTTCGCATGAGGTGGCCAAAGTACTGGAGCTTCAGCTTTAGCATCATTCCTTCCAAGGAAATCCCAGGGTTGATCTCCTTCAGAATGGATTGGTTGGATCTCCTTCCAGTCCAAGGGACTCTCAAGAGTCTTCTCCAACACCACAGTTCAAAAGCATCAATTCTTCAGTATGATATTTGAATAAGAAAATTTTTATGCTTTCTGTCTTTGACTTTACGCTGTGGGCTTCTTGAGAGCAAGAAGTAACTTATACAACTAATATTTATGACAGTGGCTCTGCTGCTGCTGCTGCTGCTAAAGTCGCTTCAGTCATGTCCGACTCTGTGTGACGCCATAGACAGAAGCCCACCAGGCTCCCCTGTCCCTGGGATTCTCCAGGCAAGAACACTGGAGTGGGTTGCCATTTCCTTCTCCAATGCATGAAAGTGAAAACTGAAAGTGAAGACGCTCAGTGGTGTCTGACTCTTAGTGACCCCATGGACTGCAGCCTACCAGGCTCCTCCATCCATGGGATTGTCCAGGCAAGAGTACTGGAGTGGGGTGCCATTGCCTTCTCCAACAGTGGCCCTAGCTCATTGTAAACACTTCAGAAATACAGGGTAGTAATGTTTTATGAGAGTGAGGCATTCCTGAAGACTTTACTGTGAGCCTCATATTCTGGAAATATACTGGCTTCTCCACCTCAACACGATTATTAAATATTGCAGTGTCTTAAAACCTGATGCCAGCCTCTCTTGTTTTCTCACTACATTCTCTTGTCCCTCTTGTGTTCTCACTTCCCCTCTCTTCCATCAGAAGATTCACCCATCCCATGATTACAGTTTACCTCCCATATAAAGCTGCCTAAATTTGTATATCTAGCTTAGATCTTGTCTTAGTTCCAAAGTTTTATATCTATCTGGATGGCTCAATGACATTTTAAACCCCAGGTATGAAACTGAATGTAACCTTTCCCTCACCAGACTGGTTCCCTCAAGTGTTCTCTATATTTCAGTGAATGATACCCCTATCCAACCAATCAGGAAAGCCAGACCTCTTAGATCATCTTGGACATCCTACTTGCTCTCACTCCTTCCACATGGAATCCATCACAATGTGCTAGTTTTGTCTCCTAATTTTGTATCAAATCTATTCACTTCTTTTTTAAATTAATTTATTTTTTAACTGAAGGATAATTGCTTTATAGAATTTTGCTGTTTTCTGTCAAACCTCAACATGAATCAGCCATAGGTATACATATACCCCTCCCTTTTGAACCTCCCTCCCATCTCCCTCCCCATCCCACCCCTTTAGGATGTTACAGAGCCCCTGTTTGAGTTTTCTGAGACATACAGAAAATTCCCATTGGCCCTCTATTTTACATATGGTAATGTAACTTTCCATGTTACTCTCAACATATATCTCACTCTCTTCTCCCTTCTTCCCATGTCCATAAGTCTATTCTCTGTGTCTGTTTCTCCACTGATGCCCTGCAAATAAATTCTTCCGTACCATTTTTCTAGATTCTGTATATATATATACATTCAGTTCAGTTCAGTCGCTCAGTCATGTCAGACTCTTTACAATTCCATGAACCAAAGCATGCCAGGCCTCCCTGTCCATCACCAACCCCCGGAGTCCAACCAAACCAATGTTCATTGAGTCAGTGATGCCATCCAACCATCTCATCCTCTGTCGTCCCTTCTCCTCCTGCCCTCAATCTTTCCCAGCATCAGGAACTTTTCCAGTGAATCAGCTCTTTGCATCAGGTGGCCAAAGTATTGGAGTTTCAGCTTCAACATCAGTCCTACCAATGAACACCCAGGGCTGATCTCCTTTACAATGGACTGGTTTTATCTCCTTGCAGTCCAAGGGACTCTCAAGAGTCTTCTCCAACACCACAGTTCAAAAGCATCAATTCTTCAGTGCTCACCTTTCTTTATAGTCCAACTCTCACATCCATACATGACTACTGGAAAAACTATGCCCTTGACTAGATGGACCTTTGGTGACAAAGTAACGTCTCTGATTTTTAATATGCTATCTAGGTTGGTCATAACGTTCCTTCCAAAGAGTAAGCGTCTTTTAATTTCATGGCTCCAATCACCATCTGCAGTGATTTTAGAGCCCCCAAAAATAAAGTCAGCCACTGTTTTCACTGTTTCCCCATCTATTTTCCATGAAGTGATGGGACCGGATGCCATGATCTTCGTTTTCTGAATGTTGAGCTTTAAGCCAACTTTTTCACTCTCCTCTTTCACTTTCATCAAGAGGCTTTTTAGTTCCTCTTCACTTTCTGCCAAATGGGTGGTGTAATGTGTTTCTGAAGTTATTGATATTTCTCCTGGCAATCGTGATTTCAGCTTGTGCTTCTTCCAGTCCAGCGTTTCTGATGATGTACTCTGCATATAAGTTAAATAAGCAGGGTGACAATATAGAGCCTTGACATACTCCTTTTCCTATTGGGAACCAGTCTGTTGTTCCATGTCCAGTTCTAACTGTTGCTTCCTGACCTGCATATAGGTTTCTCAAGAAGTAGGTCTGGTGGTGTGGTATTCCCATCTCTTTCAGAATTTTCCACAGTTTATTGTGATCCACACAGTCAAAGGCTTTGGCATAGTCAATAAGGCAGAAATTGATGTTTTTCTGGAACTCTCTTGCTTTTTTGATGGTCCAATGGGTATTGGCAATTTGATCTCCGGTTCCTCTGCCTTTTCTAAAACCAGCTTGAACATCTGGAAGTTCACGGTTCTTGTGTTGCTGAAGCCTGGCTTGAAGAATTTTAAGCATTACTTTTCTAGCGTGTGAGATGAGTGCAATTGTGTGGTAGTTTGAGCATTCTTTGGCATTGCCTTTCTTTGGGATTGGAATGAAAAGAGACCTTTTCCAGTCCTGTGGCCACTGCTGAGTTTTCCAAATTTGCTGGCATATTGAGTGCAGCACTTTCACAGCATCATCTTTCAGGATTTGAAATAGCTCCTCTGGAATTCCATCATCTCCACTAGCTTTGTTCATAGTGATGCTTCCTAGGACCCACTTGACTACACATTCCAGGATGTCTGGCTCTAGATGAATGATCACACCATCGTGATTATCTGGGTCATGAAGATCTTTTTTGTACAGTTCTTCTGTGTATTCTTGCCACCTCTTCTTAATATCTTCTGCTTCTGTTAGGTCCATACCATTTCTGTCCTTTATTGAGCCCATCTTTGCATGAAATGTTCCCTTGGTATGTCTAATTTTCTTGAAGAGATCTCTAGTCTTTCCCAATCTATTGTTTTCCTCTATTTCTTTGCATTGATCACTGAGGGAGGCTTTCTTATCTCTCCTTGCTATTCTTTGGAACTCTGCATACAAATGAGTATATCTTTCCTTTTCTCCTGTGCTTTTTGCTTCTCTTCTTTTCACAGCTATTTGTTAGGCCTCCTCAGACAGCCATTTTGCTTTTTTCCATTTCTTTTTCTTGATGCTCTTGATTCCTGTCTCCTCTACAATGTCACAAACCTCCATCCATAGTTCATCAGGTACTCTGTCTATCAGATCTAGTCCCTTAAATCTATTTGTCACTCCCACTGTATAGTTATAAGGGATTTGATTTAGGTCATACCTGAATGTTCTAGTGGTTTTCCACATATTCTTCAATTTAAGTCTGAATTTGGCAATAAGGAGTTCATGATCTGAGCCACAGTCAGTTCCTGGTCTGGTTTTTTGCTGATTTTATAAAGCTTCTTCATCTTTGGCTGCAAAGAATATAATCTGTCTTGTTTTGGTGTCAACCATTGGGTGATGTCCATGTGTAGAGTCTTCTCTTGTGTTGTTGGAAGAGGGTGTTTGCTATGACCAGTGCATTCTCTTGGCAGAACTCTATTAGCCTTTGCCCTGCTTCATTCTGTACTCCAAGGTCAAATTTGCCTGTTACTCCAGGTATTTCTTGACTTCCTACTTTGCATTCCAGTCCCCTATAATGAAAAGGACATCTTTTTTGGGTGTTAGTTCTAGAAGGTCTTGTAGATCTTCATAGAACCGTTCAACTTCAGCTACTTCAGTGTTACTGGTCAGGGCATAGACTTGGATTACCGTGATATTGAACGGTTTGCCTTGGAAACGAACAGAGATCATTCTGTCATTTTTGAGACTGCATCCAAGTACTGCATTTTGGACTCTTGTTGACCATGATGGCTCCTTCATTTCTTCTAAGGGATTCCTGCCTACAGAAGTAGATATAATTGTTATCTGAGTTAAATTCACCCATTCCTGTCCATCTTAGTTTGCTGATTCCTAGAATGTTGATGTTCACTCTCATCATCTCCTGTTTGACCACTTCCAATTTGCCTTGATTCATGGACCTAACATTCTAGGTTCCTATGCAATATTGCTCTTTACGGCATGGAACCTTGCTTCTATCACCATTCCTATTCACAACTGGGTGTTGTTTTTGCGTTGGCTCCATCCCTTCATTCTTTCTGGTCCTATTCACAACTGGGTGTTGTTTTTGCGTTGGCTCCATCCCTTCATTCTTTCTGGAGTTATTTCTCCAGTGGTCTCCAGTAGCATACTGGGCACCTACCGACCTGGGGAATTCATCTTTCAGTGCCCTAATTTTTTGCCTTTTCATACTGTTCATATATGCATTAGTATATGACATTTATCTTTCTCTTTCTGACTTACTTCACTCTGAATAATAGGCTCTAGGTTCATCTACCTCATTAGAACTGACTCAAATGCACTCATTTTATGGCTGAGTGGTATTCCATTGTGTATGTGTACCACAATTTCTTTATCCATTCATCTGTCAATGGACATCTAGTTTGCTTCCATGTTCTAGGTATTATAAATAGTGCTGCAATGAACAAGGGGATACGTGTGTCTTTTTATTTTGTTTCCTCAGGGTATATGCCTAGGAGAGGCATTGCTGGGTGATATGGTGGTTTTATTCCTAGCTTTTGAAGTGTCTCCATACCATCTTCTATAGTGGCTGTATCAATTTACATTCCCACAAACAGTGCAAGAGTGTTCCCTTTACCCCACACACTCTCCAGCATTTATTGTTTGTAGACTTTTTGATGGTGGCCATTCTTAATAGTGTGAGGTGACATCTCATTGTAGTTTTGATTTGCATTTCTCAATAATGAGCAATGTTGAGCATCTTTTCATGTGCTTGTTAGCCATCTGTATGTCTTCTTTGGACAGATGTCTGTTTAGGTCTTTTCCCCACTTTTTGACTGGGTTGTTTGTTTCTCTGGTATTAAGTTGTATGAGCTGCTTGTATATTTTGGAAATTAATCTTTTGTCAGTTGTTTCATTTGCTATTATTTTCTCCCATTCCAAGGGTTGTCTTTTCACCTTGGTTATATTTCCTTTGCTGTGAAAAAGCTTTCAAGTTTAATCAGGTCCCACTTGTTTACTTTTGTTTTTATTTCCATTGCTTTAGGAGGTTGGTCATAGAGGATCTTGCTTTGATTTATGTCATCGACTGTTCTGCCTATGTTTTCCTCTAAGAGTTTTATAGTTTCTGGTCTTACGTTTAGGTCTTTAATCCATTTTGAGTTTATCTTTGTGTATCGTTTTAGGAGATGTTCTAATTTCATTCTTTTACATGTAGCTGTCCAATTTTCCCAGCACCATTTATGGAAGATGTTGTCTTTGCCCCATTGTATATTCTTGCCTCCTTTGTCAAAAATATGGTACCCATAGGTGCATTGGTTTATTTCCGGGCTTTCTATCTTGTTCCATTGGTCTATATTTCTATTTTTGTGCCAGTACCATATTGTCTGTAGCTTTGTAATATAATCTGAAGTCAGGAAGGTTGATTCCTCCAGCTCCATTCTTCTTTCTCAAAACAGCTTTAGCTATTTGGGGTCTTTTGTGTTTTCATATGAATTGTGAAATTTTTTGTTCTACCTCTGTGAAAAATACTGTTGGTAATTTGATAGGGATCACATTGAATTTGTAGATTGTGTTTGGTAGTATAGTAGTTTTCACAATATTGATTCCTTCTACCCAGGAACATGGAATATCTCTCCATCTGTTTATGTTGTTTTTTATTTCTTTCATCAGTGTCTTATAATTTTCTGTATACATTTCTTTTGTCTCCTTAGGTAAGTTTATTCCTAGATATTTTATTCTTTTTGTTGCAATGGTGAATGGGATTGATTCCTTAATTTCTCTTGCTCATTTTTCATTGTTAGTATATAGAAATGCAAGTGATTTCTGTGTATTAATTTTGTATCCTGCAACTTTGCTAAATTCACTGATTAGCTCTAGTAATTTTCTGATACTATTTTTAGGGTTTTCTATGTAGAGTACCATGTCATCTGCAAACAGTGAGAACATTACTTCTCTTTTCCAATCTGGATTCCTTTTGTTTCTTTTTCTTCTTTGATTGCTATAGCTAGGACTTCCAAAACTATATTGAATAATAGTGGTGAGAGTGGACACTCCTGTCTTGTTCCTGATCTTAGGGGGAATGCTTTCAGTTTTTCACCATTGAGAATAATATTTGCTGTAGGCTTATCATATATGGCTTTTACTATGTTGAGGTAGGTTCCTTCAATGCCCATTTTTTGAAGAGCTTTAATCATAAATGGATGCTGAATTTTGTCAGCAAAAAAATTTTGCATTGATTGATATTATCATATGATTTTAACAGCTGGTAAATCTATGGAGTTTCCTTTGTATGTTACTTGTTGCTTTTCCCTTGCTGCTTTTAATATTCTTTCTTTGTGTTTAATCTTTGTTAGTTTGATTAGTATGTGTCTTGGTGTGTTTCTCCTTGGGTTTATCCTATATAGGACACTCTGCAGCTCTTGGACTTGATTGACTATTTTTTTTCCATGTTGGGGAAATTTCCAAAAATAATCTCTTCAAAAATTTTCTCATACCCTTTCTTTTTCTCTTCTTCCCCATAATTCAAATGTTGGTGCATTTGATATTGTCCCAGAGGTCTCTGAGACTATCCTCAGTTCTTTTCATTCTTTTTGCTTTGTTCTGCTCTTCAGAAGTTATTTCCACCTTTTTGTCTTCCAGCTCACTGCTTTGTTCTGCTTCAGATATTTTGCTACTGATCCCTTCTAGAGTATTTTTAATTTCAGTAATTGTGTTGTTTATCTGTGTGGTTATTCTTTAATTCTTATACATCTTTGTTAATTGATTCTTGCATTTTTTCCATTTTGTTTTCGAGGTTTTTGATCATCTTTACTCTCATTATTCTAAATTCTTTTTCACATAGTTTGCCTATTTCCTCTTCATTTATTTGGACTTATGTGTTTGTAGTTTGTTCCTTCATTTGTGTAGTATTTATCTGCCTTTTCATTATTATTTTTTTAAACTTACTGTGTTTGAAGTCTCCTTTTCCCATGCTTCAAGGTTGAATTCTTTCTTTCTTTTTATTTTTGCCCTCCTAAGGTTGGCCCAGTGGTTTGTATAAGCTTCATATAGGATGAGATTTGTGCTGAGTTTGTTTGTTTTTCTTCTGGTGGGCAAGGCTGAGTAAGGTGGTAATCCTGTCTGTTGATGATTTTGTTTGTTTTTTTATTTGTTTGTTGTTTAGATGAGGTGTCCTGCACAGTGTGCTACTGGTGGTTGGGTGATACCAGGTCTTGTATTCAGGTGGTTCTTTGTGGGAATTCTTTCTATTTGATACTACCTTGAGTTAGTTCTCTAGTAGTCTAGGGTGTTGGAGTCAGCGCTCTCACTCCAAAGACTCAGGGATTGATCTCTGGTCAGGAACAAAGATTCCACAAGTGGTTTATTATGGCATTAAGTGAAATTAAAACAAATACCCAAAAACTAGAAACCCAAGATGAACCCCAGACAAATGGCAGTATGGCAGCCTGATTTACAAAATCAGGCAAATAATAATTAAAATAATGGAATATACACATATACATATACCCCCATAAGCAAAATCAAAACAGTTCAACAAAATTAAAGTACAATAGATTGACCTGGTGAACAAAGGAAACCAAAAATTACATCTACCAGTTAAGAACAAAACTAACTAAGTACAAACTGGAAAACAAAACTAAAGCAAGGTGCCAAGTGGGGAATAAAGCAATGAAAACAAAACTAACAAATATGTTGAGAGGAAAGGACAGAAAGAAAAGAAAGAATAGATATGCAAAGTTAAATAGAAGTAGATAAATAAGATTTATATACATTAAGGATTAACTGAAAGAGGAAAAGAACAGTAGGAAACAAAGGAATAAATGTAGAAAAAAATAATAATTTTTAAAAAAATTTAAAAAAGAGAAAAAAAGGAGGAGAGAAAGAAAACTCCACAGAACTGCAGAAGCCCAACATAGAGGCAGAGGTTTATAACAAAAATAAAAAATGTGACTGAGGGGGAAAAAAGCTCAAAAGCTTAATTAGAGTCTTTTTCTGAGCCTCTAGTAGCTTGTGATCAGAAGGCCTCTTTGGCCAGTCTTTCTCCATTGCTCCACCCATTCAGACACTTAGAGGGCTCCCTTGCCTGGGGTCCTTTTCTGTCCTACTGGCTTGGGTCTTACTCTGTAGATCAGCACATCAGGCACTTAAAGGGACACCCTGGGTGGGGTCCTACTCTGTAGTTCAGTGGATCAGCTACTTGATGGGCCAGCCTCTCTATTGTTCAGCTTCTGAGGCAAGTTTTGCGTGGTTCTGTACATTCTTTTCTGCTGGTCAGGTACTCCTGTCTACTCTCAGCAGGTGTTCTGCATGTACTTCTGTGTCTGAAGTTGTACTCCTGATGTATCCATGGAGAGATATGTACTCCATGTCCACCTACTCCTCCACCATCTTGTTCTCTTCCCATTCACTTCTATTTCCATAACTATTGCCTTCTTACCTACAATATTAGCCTGCTGGCTGTTCTCCATATATCATGTCTTGCCTGCTATAGTCTATTTTTCATGCTGTACACAGGGCAACTTTGCCAAAATTGAAATATAACTGTGTGACCTCTTCTCTTGCTTAAGTCATTTAAACAGATTCCAAATCAAGACCCATCACCAATGAGACTCTGCATGCTCCAGTGTCTAAGGACACATCACTTTGGCATCAGCCTCATTATCTGGCTAAATCTGCTTCATTTATGGCTTTGGCTTTTTTTCCTCCAGGATATTGAGATACAATTGACAAAAAACATTGTGTAAGTTTAGGGTGTAACAATGTGATTATTTGATTTGTTGTTGTTCAGCTGCCAACCTGTTCTTCACAATCCCTTGGACTGGAGCACGCCAGGCTTTCCTGTCCCTCACCATCTCCTGGAGCTTGCCCAAGCTCATATCCATTGAATTGGTGATGCCATCCCACCATCTCATCCACTATCATCTTCTTCTCCTTCTGCCTTCAATCCTTCCCAGCATCAGGGTCTTTTCCAATAAGTGAGCTACTAGCGGTTCAAAAAAAGACTCTGAAAGGGCCATGACTTCTGCAGTGGAGGCAGTCCGTGTCCCTGCACATTTGGCGCTGCCAGAGTCCTGGCAACCCAAGCAGCTGCACCACCTTCATGCTCAACCCTCACTGGGGCAGAGTTGCCACAGGCCAAACAAACAAACAAAAAGTCTTGCATCTATGCACTCAGGGTTACTTTGGTCCTGTTCAACTCTTTGTGACCCTGGGGACTGTGGCCTGTCAGGCTTCTCTGTCAGAGGAGTTCACCAGGCAAGAATACTGGAATGTATCGGCCAACACTGGTTGCCATATCCTTCTAGAACACTATATTTCCTACTGCTCTAGTTGCCAACTCCTACAAGTACCTGGTGCCACCAGAACCCCTGTGACCCAGGCAGCTGCACCACCTCCACACCTGGCCCTCACTGGGGCAGACCCAAGTCCTCCAGGGCAGTCTCAGGAGCAAACCCCAGTGGACAACCCTCATGCAGAGGTGGAAGTAAAGCCACAGTTAAAACCCAGGGGCAATGTGGCTAAGGAAGAAGACCCAAAACCTTCCCACCACCTATACAAGCTGCAGATTAAATCCACATGATCAACTAGGCAGACTGTGTCTATGGAATATATAAAAGGACATTGAGAGCTCCCACAAAAGAAAAAACACTAGTTCTCATAGCTGTGGACATTAGAGACAAAAACACGCAGAAGTAGGACCAGATTAGAACCTGAGCTGCCCCCACAGCAGGTCCAGAGACCAGCACACTGTTGGAGGACATCTTAGGGAGGTGAAGTGAACTATGACTCCCAGCGAGGGAAAGGACTCTGGCAGCAGTGACTCAAGAAAAATATATATTATTCTTATGTTTTGATTTGTTCTAAATATTCTTTGGATTTTTTTTTTACTTTTTTTCTTTTTTCCCCCCTCTGCTATAGTTGTCAATTTATTGGCACTATGAAATCTAATGCATCAAGTGGTCAAAGTATTTGAGCTTCACCTTCAGCATCAGTCCTTCTAGTGAATATCCAGGGTTGATTTCTTTTGAGATTGGCTGGTTTGATCTCCTTGCTGTCCAAGGGACTCTCAACAGTCTTCTCCAGCACCACAGTTCAAAAGCATCTGTTCTTTGGCACTCAGCCTTCTTTATGGTCCAACTCTCACATCCATACGTGACTACTGGAAAAACCATAGCCATGACTATATGGACCTTTGTCAGCAAATTGATGGTTTTGCTTTTTAATACACTGTCTAGGTGTGTTATAGCTTTCCTTCCAAGGAGCAAGTGTCTTTTAATTTCACGGCTGCAGTCACCATCTGGAGTGATTTTAGAGCCCAAGAAGAGGAAATCTGTCACTGCTTCCACCTTTTCCCCTTGAATTTGAATGAAGTGATAGGACCCAAAGCCATGATCTTAGGATTTTTTAAAATATTTAATTTAAGCCAGCTTTTTCACTCTACTTCTCATCAAGAGGGTGTTTGGTTCCTCTTCGCTTTCTGCCATTAGTCATTTCATCTGCATATCTAAGGTTGTTGTTATTTCTCCCAGCAATCTTGATTCCAGCTTGTAACTCATCCAGCCCAGTATTAAACATGATGTGCTCTGTGTATAAGTTAAATAAACAGGGTGACAATAAACAGCCTTGTCATACTCCTTTCTCAATCCTGACCAAGTCAGTTGTGCCACTGTTGCTTCTTGACCCGCATACAAGTTTCTCAGGAGACAGGTAAGATGGTCTGTTTTCCCATCTCTTTAAGAGTTTTCCACAGTTTGTTATGATCCACACAGTCAAAGGCTTTAGCATAGTCAATGAAACAGAAGTGGATGTTTTTCTGTAATTCCCTTGCTTTCTGTATGATCCAGCAAATGTTGGCAATTTGATCTCTGATTATTTGATACACATACATATTGTGAAATATTTACCACAATAAAGTGAAAGTGAAGTCGTTGAGTCGTGTCCAACTCTTTGCGACCCCATGAACTGTAGCCTATCTGGCTCTTCCGTCCATGAGATTTTCCAGGCAAGAGTGCTGGAGTGGATTGCCATTTCCTTCTCCAGGGGATCTTCCCGACCCAGGAATCAAACTCCGGTCTCCCGCATTGCAGGCAGACACAATAAGGTTAGTTAAAACATTGTTAATCTCCTATGATTACCATTTTGTTCTTGTTGTTATGGTGAAAACATAGTTTCATAGCAACTTTCAATTATATGATCCAGTCTTGTTAACTATAGTCACTCTGTTGTGCCTTAGATTCCCAGAACTTATTCATCTTATAACTGAAAGTTTATACCCTTTGACCAACATCTTCTCACTTCTCCAACTCCCCACCCCTGGAAGCCACCATTTTACTCTTTATTTCTGTTAGTTTGATGTTTTTAGATTTTATATATGTGAGACCATACAGCATTTGTCTTTCTGTGACTGATTCATGTAGTGTAATACCCTCAAGATCTATCCACTCTGTGGCAAATGAAAGGTTTCCTTCTTTTTTGGCTGAATAATATTTCATTATATATTATATATGTGTGTGTATATATATGTGTGTGTGTGTGTGTGTGTGTGTGTGTGTGTTATTGTCTGTGCGATAGCCATAGCAATTAGGCAAAAAAAAAGAAAAAGAAATAAAAAGCATTCAATATTCAATTTGGAAAGGAAGGAGTAAAATTGTCTCTACATGCAGATGACATAATGTATACAGAAAATGCTATGTGTGTGTGTGTGTGTGTGTGTGTGTGTGTGTGTAATTTTGTTTATCCATCCAGCAATGAATGCAAGTATTTTTCCATGTCTTGACTATTATAAATGATGCTTCAGTAAACATGGGAGTGCAGCTGTCTCTACAGGATAGTATTTCATTGATTTTGAAAATATACTTAGAAGTGGGGTTGCTGGATCATATGGTAGTTCTATTTTTAATTTTTCAAGGAGTCTTCATACTGTTTTTCACAGTGACTGTACCAACTCACATTCCTACCAACAGTGCACTAAGGTTCTCTTTTCTCCATGTCTTTACCAGCATTTGTCATCTCTTGTGTTTTTGGTAATAAGTCATCCTAACAGACTCAAGTTGATTATGCTTTTGATTTTTATTTCCCTCATGGTTAGTGATGCTGAGCCACTTTAAATGCACTTGTTGACTGTATATCTTTTTAAAAGAAATGTCTATTCAAGTCCCTAGCCTATTTTTTAACTGGACTGCTTGCATTTTGGCTATTGAGTTATATGAGTTTCTTATATATTTTGGCTATTAATCCATCATCAGATATATGGCTTGCAAATATTTTCTCCAACTGCTTTTCATTTTGTTGAGTGTTTCTTTTGCTGTGCAGAAGCCTTTTAGTTTGATGTAGTCCTGCTTCTTTATTTTTGCTTTTGTTGCCTTTGCTTTTGGTGTCAAATCAAAAAAAATCATTGTCATGACTGATGTCAAGGAAATTACCACCTGTGTTTTCCTCTAGAATTTTTATGGTTTCAGGTCTAACATTCAAGTCCTTAATACTCTTTGTGTTATTTTTGTGAATAGTATAAGACAAAGGTATCCAATTTCATAGTTCTGCATGTGAATATCCAGTTTTCCAACAATATTTATTGAAGAGGTTATTCTTTCCCCATTGATTATTCTTGGCTTTCTTGTCAAATATTAGTTGACCATATATGCATGGACTTATTTCTGGGCTCTTGATTCTGTTTCATTGGTCTACATGTCTGCTTTTATGCCAATGCTATACAGTTTTGATTACTACTACAGTTTTGTATTTACAAAACTACTATAGTTTTGCCTAAAGGAAATCAGTCCTGAATATTCCTTGGAAAGACTGATGCTGAAGCTGAAACTCCAATACTTTGGCCACCTGATGAGAAGAACTGACTAATTGGAAAACACTCTGATGCTGGGAAAGATTGAAGGCAGGTAGAAAAGAGGACGACAAAGAATGAGATGGTTAGATGGCATCACCAACTCGATGGACATGAGCTTGAGCAAGCTCCAGGAGTTGGTGATGGACAGGGAAGCCTGGCATGCTGCAGTCCATGGGGTCACAAACAGTCAGACATGACTGAGTGACTGAACTGACTGACAGTTTTGTGATATAGTTGAAAATCAGGATGTGTGATGTCTCTAGCTTTGTTCCTTCTCAAGACTGCTTTGAATTCTGGGGACCTTTCATGGTTCCGTATTGCAGCCCAGTCTGCCTGTGATGCAGGAGACCTGAGTTCAATTCCTAGGTCGGGAAGATCCTCTGGAGAAGGAAATGGCAACCAACTCCAGTATTCTTGCCTGGAGAATCCCATGGACAGAGGTGCCTGGCAGGCTACAGTCCATGGGTTTGCAAGAGTCAGGCACAACTTAGCAACTTAGCCACATGGTTCATATTAGGATTGCTTTTTCTATTTCTGAGAAAAAATTCCACTTGGAATTTTGATAGGGATTGTGTTGAATTTGTAGAGGGTTTGGGGTAGTATGGACATTTTAACAATATTAATTCTTCTGATACATGAACATGGGACATCATTTCATTTGTTTGTGTCTTTTTCAATTGAGAAATTGAATGTCTTACAGATTTTGGTATATAAATATTTTACCTCCTTGGTTAAGTTTATTCCTAAATATTTTATTGTTTTTGATGCTATTGTAAATGGGATTATTTTCTTTTTAAAATTGTTATTATATTGAAGCACAACTGATTTTGCATGTTGATTTTATATCCTGAAATTTTACTGAATTTGTTTTATTTGTTCAAATAGCTTTTAGTGGGGTCTTTAGGATTTTGTATGTACAACATTACATCATCTGCAAACAGAGAGAGTTTTGCTCTTTCCTTCCCAAATTGAATGCCTTTTATTTCTTTTTTCCTTTTTTGCCTAATTGCTCTGGCTAGGGCTTCCTGTACTTTGCTGAATAGAAGTGGTGAGAGTGGGCACCGTTGTTCCTGACTTTAAAGGGAAAAGCTGTCCACTTTTTCACCAATGAGTAATAATGTTAGCTGTGAGTTTTTTATATATGGCTTTTATAGTGTTAAGGTATGTCCCTTCTATATCCAATTTGTTGAGAGCTCTTTTATCATGAAAGGATGTTTAACTTTTTCAAATTCTTGTTTTGCCTCTGTTGAGATAATCATATGATATTTGCATTTTATTCTATTAATGTGGTGTGTCACATTTATTAATTTATATATGTTGAGCTATCCTTACATCTCAGGGCTAAATCTCACCTGATCATGGTGTATAATCCTCTCAATATGCTTTTGGATTCGATTTGATAGTATTTTGTTGACAATTTTTACACCTATATTCATTAGGGATATTAGTTTGCAGTTGCTTTCTTTGTAGTATCCTTATCTGGCTTATCATGATGCAGAGTACATCATGAGAAATGCTTGACTGGAAGAAGCACAAGCTGGAATCAAGATTGCCGGGAGAAATATCAATAACCTCAGATATGCAGATGACAACATCCTATGGCAGAAAGTGAATAAGAACTAAAGAGCCTCTTGATGAAAGTGAAAGAGGAGAGTGAAAAAGTTGGCTTAAAGCTCAACATTCAGAAAATGAAGATCATGGCATCCGGTCCCATCACTTCATGGAAAATAGATGGGGAAACAGTGGAAACAGTGGCTGACTTTATTTTTCTGGGCTCCAAAATCACTGCAGATGGTGATTGCAGCCATGAAATTAAAAGACGTTTACTCCTTGGAAGGAAAGTTATGACCAACCTAGACAGCATATTAAAAAGTAGAGATATTATTTTGCCAACAAAGGTCCATCTAGTCAAGGCTATGGTTCTTCCAGTGGTCATGTATGGATGTGAGAGTTGGACTATAAAGAAAGCTGAACACCGAAGAATTGATGCTTTTGAACTGTGGTGTTGGAGAAGACTCTTGAGAGTCCCTTGGACTGCAAGGAGATCTAACCAGTCCATCCTAAAGGAGATCAGTCCTGAGTGTTCATTGGAAGGACTGATGTTGAAGCTGAAACTCCAATACTTTGGCCACCTGATGTGAAGAGCTGACTGATTTGAAAAGACCCTGATGCTGGGAAAGATTGAAGGCAGGAGGAGAAGGGGACGACAGGATGAGATGGTTGGATCGCATCACCGATTCAATGGACGTGGGTTTAGGTGGACTCTGGGAGTTGGTGATGGACAGGGAGGCCTGGTGTGCTGCGGTTCATGGAGTCACAAAGAGTCGGACACAACTGAGTGATTGAAATGAACTGAACTGTCTGGCTTTGGTATCAGTGTAATGCTGGCCTCAAAATGAGTTTGAGAGTGTTTCCTCTTCTTAATTATTTGGAAGAGTTTGAGAAGAGTCAGCATTAATTCTTTTTTAAATGTTTGGTCGATTTCATCCACATGAGGCCACCTGGTGCTGGGTTTTTCTTTATCAGAAGGTTTTTGATTACTGATTCAATCTCTTTACTTATTATTTGTCTGTTCAGATTTTCTATTTCTTAATGATTCAGATTTGGTAGGTTTGTATCTTTCTAAGAATTTATCCATTTTTTCTAGGTAATCCAATTTGTTAGCATATAGTTAGTTATTCATAGTAGTCTCTTATTACCCTTTTTAATGTTTGTCCTTTCATTTATAATTTTATTTATTTAAGTCATCTTTCATTTTTTATTAGTAAGTTTAGCTAAAAGTTTATAAGTTTTGTTTATCTTTTTAAAAGCCCAACTCTTGATTTTGTTATCTTTTCTATTGTTTTTCTCATTCTCTACTTATTTTTTCTGTGATCTTTGTTATCTACTTACTACTGCTAAATTTGGCCTTAATTCGTTTTTGTTTTTCTAGTCCATGAGGTTATTTATTTGAGATCTTTCTTTTTTCCTTAATGTAGGCACTATAACCATCAACTTTCCTTTTACTACTGCTGTTGCTTCAACCTAAGTTTTGGTGGTTGTGTTTCCATTTTCATTTATTTCAAGATATTTTTGATTCCCCTTTTGATTTCATCTTTGACTCGTAGATTGTCTAGGAGTGTGTTGTTTAATTTCCACATATTTGTGAATTTTCCAGTTTTCCTTCTTTTATTGATTTCTAATTTATCATGTGGTCAGAAAAGATACTTGATATGTTTTCAGTCTTTTTAAATTTCTTGAGACTTGTTTTGTGACATATGATATATCCTGGAGAATGTACTGTGTACATTTTAGAAGAGTGTGTGTTTTGCGGGTGTTGGAATGTTTTGTGTATGCCTGGTAGGTTCATTTGGTCTAAAGCACGGTTCGAGTCTAATGTTTCCAGGCTGATTTTCTATATGGGTGATCCAGATCCATTGTTGAAACTGGGATATTGAAGTTCCTATTGTCACATTATTGTCTGTTACTCCCTTCAGAAATGTTAGTATTTGCTTAATATGTTTAGGTGCTCTGATGTTGGGTGCATATATATTTATAATTGTCATCCTCTTCATGAATTGAGCCTTTCATCATGGCCTTCTTTGTCTCATTACAATTTTTGACTTAAAGTCTGTTTTGCCTAGAGAATGAAATTTTGCCATTTGCACCAACATGGATGGACATGGGGGGCATTACGCTAGGTGAGATAATTAATACAGAGAAAGACAAATACTGTATGATATCACTTAAAGGTGGAACCTAAAAGATACAAGGTCATGTACACACTGCTATGTTTAAGATGGATAACCAACAAAAACCTACTGTATAGCACATGGAACTGTTCAATGATGTGTGCAGCCTTGATGGGAGGGAAGTTTGGAGGAGAATGGGTACATGTATATGTATATATATGGCTGAGTCCCTTCACTGTTCACCTGAAACTACCACAACATTGTTAATTGGCTAAGCTCTAATACAAATTTTTTTGGTGTTAACAAAATTTTTAAAATACAACAAACTATCAAATAAAACAAACAAACAAACACAAAAAGCAGACTCACAAATATAGAGAAAAAATAAGTGATTACCAGTGGGGAGAGGGAAAGAAAAGGGGACAATAGAGGGGTAGAGGGAAAAAAGGATTATGGGATTATATGAAATAATGTGTGTGAAATATATAAATTGTAAAGAATTTTAGAATTTTAAAAATCTTTCATTCAATAAAAAAATAAAGTCCATTTTGTCTGATATAAGTATAGTACCCTTGCTCTCTTTTGGTTTTCATTTCTGTGGAATATCTTTTTCATCCCTTCACTTTAAGCCTATGTGTGTCCTTGAAGCTGAAGTGAGTCTCCTATAGGCAACATATAGATGAGATTTATTTTTATTTAGTCATTAAGTCACCTCTGCCTTTTGATGAAAGAATTTAATCTATTTACATTCAAAGTAATTATTGATAGGTAATAACTTACTGTCAAAATCTTATTGTTTTGACTGTTTTAAAGTTCCTTTGCTCCTTTTTTCTTCCCTCACTGTCTTCCTTTGTGAACTGATGATTTTCCACAATAGTGCACTTTGACTTCCTTCTTTCTATCTTGTGTTCATCTATTATTCATAGAATTTTATTTTGCGGTTACCTCAATTCTTACTGGAAACACTTTTATTTTGTATAACAGTATATTTAACTTAATAACAACTTAATATTGATTGTATACAAAAACTCTACCCTTTTTTGCACCCCATTTTGTTTTTGATGTCCAAATTTACATGTTTTTATACTATGTAGTCATTAAAAGATTTTTGTAGCTATTTATAGTACTTTTGTCCTTTAATTTTTATACTAAATTTATGTTGTCAACATAGCTCCATATTACAGTATTGTTGTTGTTATTCAGTCTCTAAGATGTGTCCAACTCTTTCTGACCCCATGGACTACAGCATGCCAGGCTTCCCTGTCCTTCACTATCTCCCAGTTTGCTCAAACTCATGTCCATTGAATTGATGATGCCATCCAACCATCTCACCCTCTGTTGCCCCCTTCTCCTCCTGCCTTCAATCTTTCCCAGTATCAGAGTCTTTTCCAGTAAGTCATCTCTTTGCATCAGATGGCCAAAGTATTGGAGCTTCAGCTTCAGCATTTGTCTTTCCAATGAATATTCAAGATTGATTTCCTTTAAGATTGACTGGTTTGATCTCCTTGCTATCCAAGGGACTCTCAAGAGTCTTCTCCAGCACCACAATTTAAAAGCATCGATTCTTCAGCACTCAGTCTCATTATGGTTCAACTCTCACATCCATGTAAGACCACTGGAAAAACCATAGCTTTGACTATATGGATTTTGTTTGCAAACTGATGTCTCTGCTTTTGAATACTCGAAGTTTAGCATCGCTTTTCTTTCAAGGAGCAAGTATCTTTTTTTTTTATTTAAATGTATTTATTTTAACTGGAGGCTAATTGCTTTACAATATTGTATTGGTTTTTCCATACATCAACATGAATCTGCCACAAGTGTACACGTGTTCCCCATCCTGAACCCCCCTCCCACCTCCCTCCCCGTACCATCCCTCTGGGTCATCCCAGTGCACCAGCCCCAAGCATCCTGTATCCTGCATCGAACCTGGACTGGCAATTCGTTTCTTATATATTATACATGTTTCAATGCCATTCTCCCAAATCATCCCACACTCACCCTCTCCCACAGAGTCCTAAAGACTGTTCTATATATCTGTGTCTCTTTTGTTGTCTCGCATACAGTGTTATCGTTACCGTCTTTCTAAATTCCATATATATGTGTTAGTATACTGTATTGGTGTTTTTCTTTCTGGCTTACTTCACTCTGTATAATAGACTCCAGTTTCATCCACCTCATTAGAACTGATTCAAATGTTTTTTTTTAATGGCTGAGTAATATTCTATTGTGTATATGTACCACAGCTTTCTTATCCATTCATCTGCTGATGGACATTGGATCAGTTGCTTCCATGTCCTGGCTATTATAAACAGTGCTGCAATGAATATTGGGGTACACGTGTCTCTTTCAATTCTGGTTTCCTCACCGTGTATGCCCAGAAGTGGGATTGCTGGGTCATAAGGCAGTTCTATTTCCAGTTTTTTAAGGAATCTCCACACTGTTCTCCATAGTGGCTGTAGTAGTTTGCATTCCCACCAACAGAGTAAGAGGGTTCCCTTTTCTCCACACCCTCTCCAGCATTTATTGCTTGTAGACTTTTGGATCATAGCCATTCTGACTGGTGTGAAATGGTACCTCATTGTGGTTTTGATTTGCATTTCTCTGAGAATGAGTGATGTTGAGCATCTTTTCATGTGTTTGTTAGCCATCTGTATGTCTTCTTTGGAGAAATGTCTATTTAGTTCTTTGGCCCATTTTTTTGATTGGGTCATTTATTTTTCTGGAACTGAGCTGCAGGAGTTGCTTGTATATTTTTGAGATTAGTTGTTTGTCAGTTGCTTCATTTGCTATTATTTTCTCCCATTCAGAAGGCTGTCTTTTCACCTTGCTTAGAATTTCTTTTGTTGTGCAGAAGCTTTTAATTTTAATTAGGTCCCATTTGTTTATTTTTGCTTTTGTTTCCAATATTCTGGGAGGTGGGTCATAGAGGATCCTGCTGTGATTTATGTCGGAGAGTGTTTTGCCTATGTTCTCCTCTAGGAGTTTTATAGTTTCTGGTCTTACGTTTAGATCTTTAATCCATTTTGAGTTTATTTTTGTGTATGGTGTTAGAAAGTGTTCTAGTTTCATTCTGTTACAAGTGGTTCACCGGTTTTCCCAGCACCACTTGTTCAAGAGATTGTCTTTTCTCCATTGTATATTCTTGCCTCCTTTGTCAAAGATAAGGTGTCCATATGTGTGTGGGTTTATCTCTGGGCTTTCTATTTTGTTCCATTGATCTATATTTCTGTCTTTGTGCCAGTACCATACTGTCTTGATGACTGTGGCTTTGTAATAGAGCCTGAAGTCAGGCAGGTTGATTCCTCAAGTTCCATTCTTCTTTTTCAGTTTCATGGCTGCAGTCACTGTCGATAGTGATTTTGGAGCCCAAGAAAATTAAATCTGTCACTGTTTCCATTTTCCCCCCCATCTATTTGCCATGAAGAGATGGGACCAGATGTCATGATCTTAGTTTTTTGAATGTTGAGTTTTAAGCCTGCTTTTTCACTCTCGATTTTTACCTTCATCAAGAGGTTCTTTAGTTCCTCTTTGTTTTCTGCCATTAGGGTAGTATCATCTGCATATCTGAGGTTATTTATATTTCTCCTAGCAATCTTGATTCCAGCTTGTGATTCATCCAGCCTGGCATTTCACATGATGTACTCTGCATATAAGTTAAATAAGCAGGGTAGCAATATACAGCCTTGATGTACTCCTTTCCCAATTTTGAACCCAGTCTATTGTTCAGTGTCCAGTTCTAATTGTTGCTTCTTGATCTGCATACAGTTTCTCACAAGGAAGATAAAGTAGTCTCATATTCCCATCTTTTTAAGAATTTTCCAGTTTGCTGTGATCCACACAAAGTCTTTAGTGTAGTCAATGAAGCAGAAATAGATGTTTTCTGGAATTTCTCTTGCAAAACTATGATCCAATGTTGGCAATTTGATCTTTGGTTCCTCTGCCTTTTCTAAATCCAGCTTGTACATCTGGAAGTTCTCAGTTCACATACTGTTGAAGCCTAGCTTGACGGATTCTTGAGCATTACCTTGCTAGCATGTTAAATGAGCACAATTGTGTGGTAGTTTGAACATTTTTTTGGAATTGCCTTTTTTAAGGATTTGAACGAAAACTGACCTTTTCCAGTCCTGTAGCCACTGCTGAGTTTTCCAAATTTGCTGACATATTGAGTGCAGCACTTTAACAGCATCATCTTTTAGGATTTGAAATAGTTCAGCTGGAATTCCATCACCTCCACTGGCTTTTCCATTGTAATGCTTCCTAAGGCACACTTGATTGCACACTCCAGGATATCTGGCTCTAAGTGAGTGACCACACCATTATATTACAGTAGTAGAGTATTCTAAATCAGACTACATACTTAATATTACCAGTTTGTTATATATTTTCTTATGTTCTCATATTACTCATTATCATCCTTTCATTTCAGTTTGAAGAACTCCTTTTAGCATTTCCTGTAAGGTAATTTCTGGTGGTTATGAACTCCCTCACCTTTTGATTTTTGTGGAAGTCTTTATCTTGTCTTCATTTCTGAAGGCAGCATTGCTAGGTAAAATCATCCTGGTTGGCAGGGTTTGCTTTCAGCACTTTGAGTATATGATCTCATTATCTCCTGGTCTGCAAGGTTTCTGCTGGATTCCCTTGTATGAGATTTTTTTCTATTGCTCTTTTTAAATTTCTTCTGTATTTGATTTTAGACAATTTCATTATAATGTTTCTTAGAAAAGATTGTTTTGGAATGATATTATTGAGTGGCCTCCTAGCTTTATGAATTTGAATATCCAAATCTGTCCAGATTTGGAGACTTCTCAGCCATTATTTATTTAAACTTTCTCCTTCTCTTCTCCTGCTGAGTTTCCAATGATGCCATAGATTGTTTCTTTTAAAGGTGTCCCATAAACCCTGTACACATTTTTCATTCTTTTTTCCTTTTGTCTCAATAATTTCAAATGATCTGTCTTTAAGCTCATTGATCTGTTTGGTCCAATCTGACGATGATGCTCTCTCTTAAATTCTTCAGTTCAGTCATTTTATCTTCAGCTCCAAAATTTTTGTTGTATTTCTTTATACTTTCTGTCTCTTTGTTGGACTTTATATCTTGTTTTTGTATTTTTTTCCCTGATTTTGTTAAATTGTTTATCCGTGTTCCCTCAACATCTTTAGAAAAATTATCTTGAATTATTTGTCTGGCAATTCACATAGCTCCACTACTTTGAGGTCAGCTACTGGAAGTCTAGTATGTTCCTTTGGTGGTATCACATTTCTCTGATTCTTTGTGATCCCTGTAGTCTTGCATAGGTTCCTGTACATTTGAAGACACAGTAACCCTTTCCAGGCTTTATGGACTGACTTTGGTAAGGAACGGCCTTCACTCACAAGTGGGGCATAATGGGACATGATATGACCCTGGATCTAGTGGTGTAGGGCCCAAGTGCAGGGGCATGTGTGGCTCCAGGTCTGAGGGTAGTCATGATGTCAGCTCAAGATTCTGGGGTCCACGGCTTCAATAAATGTGTGGTGAGAACTTGGTGGGTTGCAGTGGCTACAAGGGTTGGTGGGGTCTTCAGCTCTACCTCCAGATCTGGCAGCTAGGGACCAGGACAGGCAGTGGTGGTAGCTGGAGCTGGTGGCATGCCCATGCTTGGCTATGGGGGCCAGCTTTAGGTTCCTGTATAGTGGGATGGGCTGCTTACAGATATACACAGTGGTGGGGGCCAGGACCAACAAAGGGCTTGGGCCAACTGTTTGTTTACTGGCAACCATGGAATACCTGGCTATCAGCATGCACTCCTGTTGCTATAGAGTCTCCTCATGAGTGCATACATAGCAGTAGGGGCTGGGGAAGGGAATCAGGTAGAGTTATACAGGTGCAAAAATGGAGGAGCTAGCAGTAGCTGAGATCAGTGGTTCAGGCTAAAGACAAGAAACAGCCAGGTCCACAGCAGTTTCAGGGGCCTTGTTTGTTGGCACACACTATAACAGCTACAGGATCTCCACATGGTTATGTGCATGACATTGGATTCAGGTGATGAGAGTCAGACTAGGAACATGCAGATGTATAGCTAGGGGACAAGGGGAAGCTAGGTGCAGGTGAGCCCATTGGTGCTAGCTAGTGACCAAATCTAAACCTATAAGCAGCCATAAGGACCTTGACTACAGGATCCTGCATTGGGCACAAGCATCACAATAGAGACCAGTGATGAGAGGCAGGATGGTGGTGTGCAAGTACAGAGCTAGAGGGACTAGCCCCAAGCACTCACATAGCAGTTAGGGACAGTCACAGGGATCTAGGCTGGTGTCTTGCATTCACATGGCTAAAGAGGCCTGGGCTGGCTACTAGTGTAGATCTCAGTCTCCAGTAGGAGTAGGGGGCAGAAGGAGCTAAGAGGATCTTTTGTAGCTGGCATCTGTGATTGCAAATATCCGTGGGTCAAAAAATGGTGAAATCTGAATGAGATCCACACGGATTGTGCTGACCATTGGTTTCTTTAGTGCAAAAGCTGCTGGGTCCTCTACAGAGCAGGCCACTGGGAAACATGAACCCTCCTGCTGCATAGCTCATACTGGTAGCCCTGCCTCCCTCCTTGTTCCTTGCCACTTCTCTGTTTCAGCTTTGCTGGTCTCTGGGTGAGGAAAACCTGAACAGGGTCTTCCATTTGGTGCCTTGAAAGGCAGGGGAAGCTGGTCAGTCAGCCCTACTCTCCCTTTCCTGGCAATGGAGCTCTTTCTAGCTGGGGAATTACTTCTTGGCACTGAGTAATGTCAGCTTGGGGGATGGGATGATGAAGGCAAAATGAAGCTATTCTTCCTTCTCTTTGTGTGGTTATTCTTAGTTTTTTTGTTCTGTTTTGTTGCTAAAGTTTCTTAAGTGGACTCTTGTGGTCTCCCAGAGCTGTTTCTATTTATGAATAGCTGCGTAATTGTTAATATTTGTGGGAATACAGAGGCTTGGTCTCCTACTTCACCATCTTGATGATATCACTCCTTAGCTTTGGCTTTGATATCTGAAGATCAAGTAGCCAATATATTCTTCAACTTTGAATTAATTAGTTTTTGTTGCAGCAACAAACAATTTCTAAATTTCAGTGGCTTACAACAACAAACATTCCCTATGATTCTTAGTGAGGGCTAATGGTTAATTACAGCTTTGCTGTTTGGCTAGGTTCAGGTGGCCTCATTAATCTTCTCATTCAGTGACCCATACTAAAGGAACTGCCACACCCTTTGACCCACTCTTCTCTTGTTGAATGTCTTAAGCTTGAAAGAGACAGAGCCAAACCATGAAAGGATGTTTAAACCTTTTCTGATATGAGATATACCATATCCACTGTATTATCTATTGTTATATGATAAATTATAAAAAAAAAAAAACTTAGTGGCTTACAACAACACATTTATTGTCTCACATTTCCTGTGAGTCAGGAGTCTGGACATTGCTTAGCTGGGTACACTGCTTAAAGGTTTCACCAGCTACTGCTGACTGTCAGCGGAAGGCTACCTTCATCTCCTAAAGGTTGTCGTCAATTCCTAGAGGTTACCCACAGTTCCAGTGCTTTTGTAGTTCCTAGAGGACTCTCCATAGTTCCTTGCAGTGTGACAACAGAGCTAACAACTTCATGAAGCTAGCAAGAAGAGTCTCTAAAGTAATTCTCCTAGCAAGACTAGATCGATCTTATATCATGTCATATAATCACAGAAGTGACATTTCACCACTTTTAACATATTTTATTAGTTAGAGGCATGTTACAAGTCCCATCTGCACTCAGGTAGTAGGGATTGCAAAAGGGCATGAACACCAGGAAGTGAGGATCATGGAGACCATTCTAGAGTCTATACACCACATTTACTTACATTCTGTTGACTGAAGTTAGTCACATGGCTGGCCAATCCCCAAAACAATAGGGCAGTAAGGTGTAATCTTCCTAGAAGGTGGGGAAGGAATAAATAATTTTGAATATATAATATAATCTTCCAAAAACTTCTGGCATTCTTAAGCTGTATGTAACCAATAATACTGTTATCAACTGTCATATTCATTAGCATAATAGTGATAGTAATATGAACAAAGGAAGTCAGTAGGACTTATTGTTAATATCTTAACATTCACTTTAAAACATAGACAAGCATTTTAGATGGAACTTGAAGATAAAATATTATTATCTATTCTTTATGTTTCAATTCTTTCCATCAGTTGAAGAATAAATGTATATTATGGCAAAAGCAAAATATAACAAAAATGGATGCTGATTGTAACACCTGTTAGTTTCACCTCTATAAAGATTAACTTTCAAACAGTTAAACAGAGAAGTATATTGGTAATTAATACAAATTTTGAGGTTATCACTAGACAACCTTAGAAAGGACAATATTTCAGTTTTGAGCTAAAATTCTTTTAAAATGTTAAGTAACAGAGATCTAAATACATTATAATTCTAAGCTGTAGACTTGCTTGAGGTATTACCATTCATAATAATAAACAAAATACCTCTAAGTACATACTTAATTTTTAGTTATTAATTTCATCCTTCTTTCAAGAAAAAAAAAAATCTTGCATGGGAATTGTTTACATCTTATGAGGATGGCTTAAAACCAGTATGTCAACTTTGCCACCTCAGATTTTTCAAGGAAGGTAAATCTCAAAAGTGGAATTTAAAGAAATCATTCCAAAGGAAATGATAATTAAACTAAAACCCAAAAGAGTTAGCCAGGCGAAAGTTGAATGAAGAAGGTGGAGGAAAATTCCAAGTAGAACTGGTGGCCTATAAAAGAATGAGATGGTTGAGTATATGTTACAGGGGCTGAAGTGCTGTGGATAAGATATATTAATTTATGATGCTACTACAACTTAATGACTTAAAACAGCATGCATTTATTATCTCAAAGTTTCTATGCATCAAGAATCCAGGCAAACTTTATCTGGGTTCTCAGTAAGACTACAATAAAAGCCTTAGCCAAGACTGGTCTCTAATCTAGAGGATTAACTAGAGAAGGTGCCACTTCCAAGCTTAGTCCAGTTATTAGCAGAATTCTTTTTCTTGTTGCTTTAGGAATCATGGCAGGTTGCTTCTTGCAATTCAACAATGGAGGGTGAGAGACTGCAAATTTAGCTAGTAGTATGGCCAAGATGGCAGGGTGGGAAGATGCTGAGCTCACCCCCTTCCAAGGACACACCAAAATTACAACTATTTATGGAGCAACTATCTGTGATAACTAAAGACTAGCAGAAAATATTTTCCACAACTAAATATATAAAGAAGGAACCACAGTGAGAATGGTGGAAGAGAAAATATAATCAGGACCCACACCCAGGTAGGCAACCCCAAAATGGGAGGATAATGACAATTGCAGTGGTTCTTCCCAAGGAGTGAGAAGTCTGAGCCCCACATTAGGCTATTCACCCTGGGGGGTCCTGCCTTGGAAGATAAGCCCCTAAACTTCTGGCTTTGAAGGCCAGTGAGGCTTGCATAGGGGAGAGCTGGAGAGCTATAAGAAACAGAGACTCTCTTATTAAAAGGCATATGAAACATGTATAATATCATATAAGAAATGAATCATCAGTCTATGTTCAATGCAGGATACAGGATGCTCGGGGCTGGTGCACTGGGATGACCCAGAGGGATGGTATGGGGAGGTAGGAGGGAGGGGGGTTCAAGATTGGGAACACGTGTACACCTGTGGCAGATTCTTATTGATGTATGGCAAAACCAATACAGTATTGTAAAGTAGCCTCTAATTAAAATAAATACATTTAAAATTTAAAAAAAAAAGGTATATGAAAATTCTAACATGCTCAAAGTGCCAGCACAGAGGAAGTAATCTGAAAGTAACCAAGGTCAGAAACATTTGTCAGTCTTGGAGAACCTGGAGAGACAGGTGGCAACTGGGACTCCCTCTGCAAACATAGATACTGGGAAACTCATTCTACCATGAGGACACTGGTGCTGGCAAGCATAATTTTAGAGTTCTCTCTAACCTAAGAGCACCAGGGACATATTCACCCACTAGCAGGTTGCCACAAAACCCGTGACAAACATACCCCACAGCCAGCCACCCTGTGTCCCAAGCCCTGCCTACTAGCAATCCTGGCACGAACACCCAGACCCACTGGGCCAGAGAGCAAGCCATGCTGGGACCTAGCCCTGCCCACTAGTGGGTTGGCAGCCCCCATTTAAGGCAGGGCCTGGCAGCTAAATAGGCCAGGGGTCAGTCCCACCTACCAGTGCACACACAGTAATCAGGCCCACCATAACAGAGCTCCCCACACAACTCACATAGGGGAAACCCTAGAACATAGAGCTCTGCTCACCAAAGGGGAATGCACAGCTGGGCCACATAGGATGTCTCCTACATAAGACCAGTTCTTCAAGATCAGGGAATGTAACTGACAAAGCTAATATATAGAAAGAAACACAAAGGATTAGGCAAAATGAGGAGACAAAGAACTATGTTCCAAACTAAGCAATCTGAATTCAACAATACATTAAAAAGATCATACACCATGATCAAGTGGGATTTGTTCCAGGGATGTAAGGATGGCTCAATATCCACAAATCAATCAATGTGATATACCACATTAACAAATTGAAGAGCAAAACTAATATAATAATCTCAATAGATGCAGAAAAGATTTGACATAATTCAACATCCATTTATGATAAAAATTCTCCACAAAGTGGGTATAGAGGGAACATACCTCAACATAATAAACCTACAGCTAACATCAGCCTCAATGGTGAAAAGCTGAAAGCATTTCATCTAAGATTGGGAATGTTTCAAGGATACACTCTCTCACTACTGTTTTCAACATAGTATTGGAAATCCTAGCCACAGTAATCAAACAAGAAAAAGAAACAAAAGGAATACCAAACTGGAAATAAAGTCATACTGTCACTGTTTGCAGATGACAATGATGCTACATGTAGAAAACCCCAGACATTCTGCCAAAAAACTATTAGACTAATAAGTGAATTTAGTAAAGTTGCAAGACACAAAATTAACATATAGAAATCTGTTGTGTTTCTATAGACTAATAAAAAGCTATCAGAAATAAAAACTAAGTAAACAATACCATTTATAATTTCATCAAAAATAATAAAATATCTAAGAATAAATCCAACCAACAAGGCAAAAGACTATACTCAGAAAAAATAAGACATTGATAAAAGAAATTAAAGATGACATAAATGAAAAGATATAGTGTGCTCATTGATTGGAAGACTCAATTTTGCTAAAATGACCGTACTTACCAAGGCAATCTATAGATTCAATGCAATCCCTATCAAAACAATGTCATATTTCATGGAACTAGAATAAACCTACAGGTAACATCAGCCTCTAAAATTTGTATGTAAACACAGTAGACCCCACATAGCCAAAATAATTTTAAGACGAGTAAAGCTGGAAGAAACATGCTTCCTGATTTCAAACTATATTTCAAAGCTACAACAGTCAAAACAGTATGGTACTGACACAAAAACAGACACATAGATCAATGTAAAAGAACAGAAAGCCCAGGAATGAACCCACATGCATATGGCCAGTTAATCTATGACAGATGTGGTAGGAATATACAATGGGGAAAGACCACCTCTTCAAAAAGTGGTGTTTGGAAAATTGGACAGCTACATGCAAAAGATTCAAACTGGACATCTTTCTCACACATATAAAGGCAAACTAAATGAATTAAAGACTTATATGTAGGACCTGAAACCATAAAATGGTTTTATGAAAACCTGAAAACCATAAAATGCCTAGAAGAAAACATAGGCAGTATGCACTTTGACATCAATCTTAGCAATATATTTTTTGATTTCTCTCCTCAGGCAAGGGGCAAAAGCAAAAATGAACAAAGGGGACTACAACAAACTAAAACTCTTTTGCAAAATGAAGGAAACTATCAACAAAATGAAATGGCAGCCTACTGAATGGGAAAAGATATTTGCAAATGATATATTTAATAAGGGGTTAGTGCCTAAATACAAAGAACTCATATAACACAGTATCAACATAACAGACAACCCAATTAAAAAGTTGGCAGAGGACTTGAATAGTCCTTTTCCCAAATAGGACATACAGATGACTAAAAGACATAAAATATGCAATATCACCAATCATCATGGAAATGCAAATCAAAACTGCAAAGCAGTATCACCTCACATCTGTCAGAATCATCATCATCATCATCAACTATCATCAAAGAGACAAGAGATAATAAGTTTAGGTGAAGATGTGGAGAAAAGGGTACTCTCATGCATTCTTGGTGGAAATGTAAAGTGGTGTAACCACTATGGAGAACAGTGTGGAGGTTCATCAATAATTTAAAATAGATCTATCATACAATCCAGCAATTCTACTTCTGGGTATTTACCCAAAGAAAACAAAATCCACTTACTCAAAAAGATACTGTACACATACTCTGGTGTCAGTGCAGCATTATTTACAATAGCCAAGATATGGAAGCAAACTAAGAGCCCATCAATAGATAAAATGGAATATTACTTAGCCATAACAAAGAACAAAATCTTGCCATCTGCCACAACACTGATGAGCCTAGAGGGTAATAAGTGAAATAAGTCATACAGAGAAAGACAAATACCACATTATTTCACTTATATGAGAAATTAGAAAAAAATAAAACAAATGAACAAACAGAACAGAAACAGAGATATAGAAAGTACACTGGTGGCTGCCAGAGGGGAGGAAAGTGTAGGGATGAGTGAAATAGGTGAGAGATACTAAGTACAAACTTCCACTTATAAAATAAATGTCATGGGGATATAATGTACAGTGTAGGGAATATAGTAATAATAGTGTAATAACTTTGCGTGCTGACAGATGATAACTAGACCTATCATGGGGATCATTTTGTAATGTATAAAAAATCAAAACGTTATGTTGTACACCTGAAGCTAATGCAATATCATGTCAATTATCTATCAATTCAAAAAATAAAAATAAATAAAACAAGCCAACTAGCAAGACAGAGTCTTACATAATGCCGTATATTCACAGGACAGACATCTCATCACCTTTGCCATCTTCCTTTGGTTAAAAGCAAGGCACCTTTTCTGCCCACATTCATGGGGGAAGAGATTACACAGAAATATGTATACCAGGTGATAGGACTCTTAAGGGGCTACCTCAAAACCTGTTCACCCCAGAGAGACATGGTGGTTCCAAGTAGGTGGTAGAGGCTCACTTAATTCATAGTTTAGACAAATGCTTCTTAGCCAGGTATCAAAAACAAATACCAAAGCTGAGGCCAAACCCCTAAATCCTCATATATTGAAATTCTTGTATACAAGAGTAAATTTGAAATTATATCAAAGAATTAACCATAAATTTATTGTTAAAGTGTTAGTAATCAATTTTTTTAAGTTTATCATTATAATTTGGGAACATTTCTAAGCACTATCACACTGCCTACCATACTGTTGAAACTCTCCTTCATAACATGTTTTGGCCACAACGTTACATTTATTTGTATGACTAGTTGATTAATGTTTGAGGATTATGCTGAATTCTAATGTCCAGAAGAATAGGAGCCAGTGTCCAGTTTTGCTTTTAGCAGTACTTTTGGTGTAATAGGATTCTCCCCCACGTCTCCCTTACTCCTACTACCTATCCTCACCCCTCATGGCAAGGGAGATTGTTAGCATCATAAAAGTGCATTAAAATTATTCCATCTGAGGTGATCATTAAATAGCAAGAGAGGCATTTATGAATACGGAAGTTCACTTTAAGTTTTTAATAATTGTGAAAATTTGGAAGTGATCTAAATGCCAAGTAGGGGAATTATTATAACATGGTCCATTTAATCCATGCAGAAAGAATGGATTCCTTTATTTGTTCTTTCCTTTATTAGGTGGTTACCCTTTCCAGATATACAGAATATGAACGAGATTGCTGCCCAAGCAGCACCATCTGCACTTCCTAATAACTGTAGTGAAATGTTCATGTACTTTGGAGTTGAACATACTTAAGTTTAAACTCCAATTTTACCAATCTTGGATGGCCAAATGGAGGTCTATGTATCCTGAATGAGGTTTGTCTAAAGCAGTGGTTTTCAAACTGTGGTTCTCGAAGGAGCAACAGTAGTGTCACCTGGGAACGTGATAGAAATGCAAGTTTTCTACTCTCAACACAGACCTACTGGATCAAAACCTATAGGGGTGGGGCCCAGCACACATTTTAACTTCCAGGTGATTCTGATTCATCTCAAGTGTGAGACCCAAAATTCAAGTTACATTTGTTTTACCAGTCCCTTCTTGGTTATATTGGTCTTCAACCACAAGGTGGCAACCTCTGTCTAAAATCCAAGGGGTTGACCAATGGTTACAGTATGGTTGACATCTGATCTAGCTACCTTACTGTCCAAAATGTACTAAGTATTAACAGTAATGTGATATAGAGATGTAAGAGAGAAGTGGGAGATCAGAGAAAAAGCAAAGAGATTTAATGAAGAATAGGGCTGGAGGGGGCTTTATCTTTGCTCTTACTATTGCAAGTTAACTAGGATGAGGAAGTGGTGGCAATGGAGTCAGTGTTGCTGGTACCAGGTTATTTTCCATCTAACAATTCAGCTCATTCTGGGTCCAAAACTATGCACATGAATGTTGGAGAGTTTGTGGACAGTCAATTTCATCCACACTTTTTCATCCTTTAATACACAGACACTACTCAAAGGCAAGCACCTCCCCACACCATCACCTACACTCTTCCTATATTTATACTTAAATCATGAATTCCTTATCCACTTCTCATTACTGATTTCCTGCTTTTAAATTTTTTCTATAGTTCTCCTTGGAATTGCATTGCACAGAATAGCAAGCTCAGACTGAAAATGTTCTTTGTTGTCCTTATTTGTTTATCTCTCCTTAACTGTGACTTAGTACTCCCCTAATCCAATACTCTTGCCTGGAAAATCCCATGGACAGAGGAGCCTGGTAGGCTGCAGTCCATGGGGTCGCTAAGAGTTGGACACGACTGAGCGATTTCACTTTCACTTTTCATTTTCATGCATTGGAGAAGGAAATGGCAACCCACTCCAGTGTTCTTGCCTGGAGAATCCCAGGGACGGGGGAGCCTGGTGGGCTGCCGTCTATGGGGTCACGCAGAGTCGGACACGACTGAAGCGACTTAGCAGCAGCAGCAGTAGCAGCAGTACTGCTCTGAAGATTGTACTTTCCATGTATCCCTCTCTGGTAAAATCTGTTAATTTATGATTCCCCAGAAATTATATGGTTTGATAAAGAGGACAGAGAATGGTAACTTCCAGCAACAGAAGTCTCAAAGGAAGAAAAAATTTCTATTTCTGGCAATGGGATCCATGCAGGCATGTCACCCAGCACCTTAGTTTCTCAGTTCTGTTAACTGCCTCAATTCCATTTCACTTGAGCCACTGTCACCCATGACCACACAGTGGATTTTTCAACACCTATAGAAAATTGATGACACCACCCTTATGGCAGAAAGTGAAGAGGAACTAAAAAGCCTCTTGATGAAAGTGAAAGAGGAGAGTGAAAAAGTTGGCTTAAAGCTCAACATTCAGAAAACGAAGATCATGGCAACTGGTCCCATCACTTCATGGGAAATAGATGGAGAAACAGTGGAAACAGTGTCCGACTTTATTTTGGGGGGGGTTCCAAAATCACTGCAGATGGTGATTGCAGAGATGAAATTAAAAGACACTCCTTGGAAGGAAAGTTATGACCAACCTAGATAGCATATTTAAAAGCAGAGACATTACTTTGCCAACAAAGGTCCATCTAGTCAAGGCTATGGTTTTCCCAGTAGTCATGTATGGATGTGAGAGTTGGACTGTGAAAAAAGGTGAGAGCTGAAGAATTGATGCTTTTGAACTGTGGTGTTGGAGAAGACTCTTGAGAGTCCCTTGGACTGCAAGGAGATCCAACCAGTCCATTCTAAAGGAGATCAGTCCTGGGTGTTCTTTGGAAGGAATGATGCTAAAGCTGAAACTCCAGTACTTTTGGCCACCTCATGCGAAGAGTTGACTCATTGGAAAAGACTCTGATGCTGGGAGGGATTGGGGGTAGGAGGAGAAGGGAACGACGGAGGATGAGATGGCTGGATGGCATCACCGACTCGATGGACATGAGTTTGGGTGAACTCCGGGAGTTGGTGATGGACAGGGAGGCCTGGTGTGCTATGATTCATGGGGTCTCAAAGAGTCGGACACGACTGAGCGACTGAACTGAACTGATACAAAATCCACCAGAGAAGGCAATGGCACCCCACTCCAGTACTCTTGCCTGGAAAATCCCATGGACGGAAGAGCCTGGTAGGCTGCAGTCCATGGGGTCGCTAAGAGTCTGACATGACTGAGCGACTTCACTTTCACTTTTCACTTTCATGCATTGGAGAAGGAAATGGCAACCCACTCTAGTGTTCTTCCTTGGAGAATCCCAGGGACAGAGGAGCCTGGTGGGCTGCCGTCTATGGGGTCGCACAGAGCTGGATATGACTAAAGCGACTTAGCAGCATACAAAATCCACATTGGATATCCTTTTTCACTCAGTTATCTTTTTCTTCTTTCTTGCTTTCTGTAGGATAGATGGGATTTTCATTTCCCGGTTTAGAAACCCCAACTCCAACCCCAACATCCTACTTTTGTTCTTATTGTGGTTTCCCTTTACACCTGGGTTTATTTACTCCTATTAATTTATCAATATATTTTCCTCTTAACAATACAAGTATTTGAAAATGTTCTTATGTCTTTTGGTTTTATCACACCTACTCCATCATTCTGATAATGTTTAAAACTTTAGTTCTGGGTTACTTTCTGCTCAGTATTTTTAATTTTTCACATCAGCAATAAACTATATCATGATATTTAATCATCCCTACTTCCCATATTTCTTGAAGCATCTCTTTTTTTTTTTTCTTATTTGAAGACTTCCTCCAAAATTGTCTTCAACAAGGATCTTTGTGTGGCAAGACTTCTGAGACATTGTATGCCCCCAAATATATTTACTATTCTACTATATCTAAATGAAAAATGACTGGGTATAAAATTATAGGTTAAAACATGATAGATCCAGTCTCTTAAAAGTATTACTTGATTGTAATATTTAACTTTGCTAATAAGAAGTTTTTTATAAATTTACTTCTTTCCTTTGTAGAGAATTTTATTTTTTCTATATGGTAGCCTTGAGAAGTCTTTGATATTATTAAGTTCAATTTTTATGTGTATGTATGTGTACATACATATACGTATACAGGTTTTACCTTATCTCTTTTAGTCTGTGTCAGCCACAATGTGTTTGAGGAGTGGGGGAAAGAGAACCAGATACTATAGAACCTGTTGATCATTCCCATTTGCTGCTATGATCAAGGCTTCATCTTGATACTCTTTGAAATAAGCAGCACTATTGTGGATCCAGTGTTCCCAGGTAGTAATCTACCAGCCTTGGGGATTTGAAAGGCATGGAAGAGTGATACCAATACTCACACCTATTTTCAAGTACTTACTCAACCAAGCAGGGCTTTTTTTTGTTCTGCCTGATATACTCTAATATGTCCACAAAAACTGTTAACTGTGGTTTGGGATGTTTCTGTTGATTCCTATTATGAAGGTAGATGATGTAGTTACCATGACAGTTAGAGGAAATAGAAGAGCAAAATTTAAAAAGCTTTCATTAAGCATCCTCTCAGTATTGTCTCCAACTATCCTCTATTCTAGATTGCAAAAACCACAGCCATGCAGATTGAAGTCACCATAAACAAATGGCTTTTATTCTTAGCTGGGCCTGGCACCACTCAGCTATCTCTTTGTCAGCTTCCTCTCCCATTTGTTCAGTGCCTGTTCAAATCTGCACCACACTCATCAAGGCCCTCCATTCCCTCTTCTTTTCAGCAATGGACTGAGAAACCACACCTTCCACAAGACCAGAGGTACTCTCTCATTTGTGAATGGCAGTCCGGGAGCACAATATAGAACACAGTGAAACTTATACTTCCAGTTGTGCTAGATAGGCCATGGAAGGACTTTGAATCCTATGTCAAAGGAAAAGGAAGACAGTGAAATGACAAGAATGGAAAATCATAGGCCACTCTCTGTATGTTGTGGATCTATCATTCAGGAGTGAAGCAGAAATCAAGACATTCTCAGGCAGAGGAAAACTAACAGAAGGCCTAGGCTGTGCCTAAAGGAAGTTCTTGCTGCATAAAAGAAATATTTTAAAAAGGAATTTTGGCACATCAGAAAGGAAGGAAGAAAAAACAATGGAAGAACAAAATTATACGTAAATGTAATAAACTTTCATTCTCTTCTTGATTTTTCTGAATCATGTTTGATAGTTGAAATAAAAATTATAATATTGTCTGATATGAGTCTCAAGGTATATAGAGGAAATAGTTGATGAAATTATATTGTGAATGGGAGAAGTCTATTAAACTTAAATGGAAATGCTTCCCAGGTGGTGCTAGTGGTAAAGAATCCACCTGCCAATGCAGGAGACATGGGTTTGACCCCTGGGTTAGGAAGATCCCTTGGAATAGGAAATGGCAATCCACTCCAGTATTCTTGCCTGGAAAATTCCATGGACAGAGGAGCCTGGCAGGCTACAGTCCATGAGGCTGCAAAGAATTAGACATGACTGAGCACTGAGCACACACACACACACACACACACACACACACACACCTCACTGGAACTAGTAAAATGTCTACACAACCTATAGACTTTGATAAGTTATATAATAGGTAATACGTATAGTATTATGTAATATCCACAGCAACCACTTTAAAAATTTATATGAAGAAATGCACTAAAAAAGATACTAGTTAATTCAAAATGAAATTCTAAAAAATCTTAAAGTAACCCACAGGAAAGCATGAAAAAGAAAACAGAGTAGAGAGAATAAAAAGAACATGAACCACTCCCACCAAGCACACACAATGAAGGACTTAAGCCCTAACATATCAATAGTTAAATTAATTGTAAATTATCTAGGGACTTTGATCAGACAAGATGGCAGAGACTCATTTCTCCCTGCCTCTCTCTGTTAAGAACAACTATAATATGACACAAGAAGCAAGCATAGGAGGACTCTGAATGATAGAGGAAAGCAGACTGGCTAAAGACCCCAGTACTGGAGAAAGACCCCAGATGGCAGATGGGCATCTTACAACTCCTCACTCAGCAATAGAAGGCAACCAAGCCTGGCATCGCCTGACCCGAACATATTAGATGAAGTTGGCTCAGGTAGGTTCATGTTTTCTCCAGATTAAATGGGTATATTATGCTGACAACTCCAGTCAGGCCCAGTGGCAATGGTAAGGGTTATCAAGGGGGAACTTAAAAAATAAAAGGTGGCCAGGGAAAATAATCTTTATTTCTGTGGGCCAGAGAGTTTCTTCTCTAACCTAGAGATGTCCAGTGGCACCAGGAGGGATGATACCATCACAAGTGACCTAGTTTGGAAAGCATTCTCTTTTTTTTTTTTCATTTTAAAATCATTTTACTGTTTATACCATAGTCACATTTGAATTAGCAGAACTGTTCCCATGACAGACCAGACAGAGACCTGTTATTCAAGGAGAAAAATAAGTGAAGGCTTTCCTAAAGCTTAAGGTGAGACGTCCCATAGTAACTAACACAAGAATGGCTATAGCAATCTGAGACAATGGTGCCAAGGTGTGTGAGCAGGTAGGAACAAAGGGTGCTCCAGAGTAGCTGGCCTATGAATGTGTGTTGGCCTGAGACCACTGCCGCCTCCTAAAGAGATTTTCTTATTATGTTCGGTAAGCAGATGACTTGTAACAGATGTATAACTGAAGTAGGGTGACACTTCTGCAGCATAAATTCTACAGGTTTGGGGACAGGTTCTACAAATTTCATTGGTGATTAATTGTTGCTTAATTATGATTCTGAAAAGGTAGATCCCATAAACAGACATCCAGGGAAATTTTACAACTGGTGAAATTCTTAAGCCAAAAAAAAAAAAAATAGCCACACATAACAAACCTACACACCATGAATTAAAATGGTGACATGTTAGGCCTTCTGAAAGAACCAGAGCAGGAAAGCTTATTCAAACAGAAAATCTTCATCCTTCTCTTCAGCCAGGAGATCAGCAGGCTCTATCACCTCTCTGGCTGCCCTCCAAGTCCTTATCAGACTTTTCCTTGAGAATCTTCTTCTTCTCCTGTATTTTCCTTAACATGTAGAACTCCTCTTGCTCTGTCTCATCCAGCTCTGTGATGTTATAAGCAAGGGTATGTTCAATCCGGGGAATGATGACATGTTCGATAGCATTTATGCGCCTGTCAGTTATCTTAATAGCTTCGTCCAAAGTAACAAAGGAAGTCTGCAGTGAAGCCAGTCCCACCAGTAGTTCCACTGCTTTGGAATAATTCCTCTTCAGTTTAGCCAACTGTTCCCCACCTCCAGCTAAACCAGTCAGTTCATAATTGTCAGTTCCTTCATGATAATGTTCAAATACTGGCAATGTAACACCTGCTACATTATCTTTCTTTGCTCTAATCTTCACTTGGGCCTTATTTACATTTTGGATAACTGTGGTGCTGAAGTCCCCTGCTGTGAACTTGGCCTCAGCAAGTGAAAAAGCAGCTTCTCTCATCACTTCACTCATCAACATTTTAGTCTCTATTATCTTCTTAAGGATCTGTTGAAATCAAAGAGTTAGTTCAGTTCAGTTCAGTTCAGTCGCTCAGTCATGTCCGACTCTGCGACCCCATGAATTGCAGCACACCAGGCCTTCCTGTTCATCACCATCTCCCGGAATTCACTCAGACTCACGTCCATCGAGTCCGTGATGCCATCCAGCCATCTCATCCTCGGTCGTCCCCTTCTCCTCCTGCCCACAATCCCTCCCAGCATCAGAGTCTTTTCCAATGAGTCAACTCTTCGCATGAGGTGGCCAAAGTACTGGAGCTTCAGCTTCAGCATCATTCCTTCCAAAGAAATCCCAGGGTTGATCTCCTTCAGAATGGATTGGTTGGATCTCCTTGCAGTCCAAGGGGCTCTCAAGAGTCTTCTCCAACACCACAGTTCAAAAGCATCAATTCTTCAGCGCTCAGCCTTCTTCACAGTCCAACTCTCACATCCATACATGACCACAGGAAAAACCATAGCCTTGACTAGGTGGACCTTAGTCGGCAAAGTAATGTCTCTGCTTTTGGATATACTATCTAGGTTGGTCATAACTTTTCTTCCAAGGAGTAAGCGTCTTTTAATTTCATGGCTGCAGTCACCATCTGCAGTGAAGCGTTAAGGCATCAGATTTCTTCTTCAGGAGGTTTTGACCTGTCTGTGCACCTTTTAACTGAGCCTTCATGATGGTCTGTGCCATTCGTGAGTGAAAGATTTCAATTTGGTCTTTGCCCAACATTCTGGTGATGGCTGTTCGGCTTGGGTCCCTGGCCGGGCAACTGTGACTGCAACAACTCAGCCACGGAGTCTTTCTCTACCTGGAAAGCATTCTTTGTATTTTGTAGTTGAAGACTCCCTTTGCCCACCTAGGAACACTGATAGATCTGACAGCACTGGAAGTGGGGAAACCCACTATCACAAGAAGCAAAATTCAGGAAATATAAGTAGTGTGCTCCTTATATAAAATATCCTGAAAAAGACAAATTATTAGAGAAGAAAGCAGTTTTGCCTGGGATTGGAGATGGGAGCAGGGCCTGACTACAAAGGAATTCAAGAAATTAGGACTGGGGGATGGTGGTAAATATTCAAAAACAGGATTTGGTGGTGGCCGCATAACACTATGAATGTGCTAAAAACACTGAAAGGCAATACAGTATTGTAAAGTAAAAAAATAAAAAATAAAGAGCAAAACAAAACAAAAAAAGAAATGCAAGGGCAAAAAAAATAGCTGAATTTTATGGTATGTAAATTATACTTCAATAAAACTTTTTAAAAACTCACAGCTAACTAAAACTAGAAAGAACTTCTTTAACCTAATGACAAGCATCTATAGATATAATCACATTTAATATAAAAGATTGAATACTTTTCCCTTAAGACCATGGAAAAGACAAGCATCCTTATTTTCACCACTCATATTTATTACCATATTGGAAGTCCTAACTGGTGTGATAATGCAGGAAAAAATAAAAGGTATACGGAATATAAAGGATGAAACAAAATTATCTCTGTTCAAAGATAACATGATTTTCTACGTAGAAAATTTCATGGAATTTACAAAAAAGCTAGCAGAATGAATATATGAGTTTAACAAGGTCTCTAGGCGCTCAGCTGGTGAATCTGCCCTCAATGCAGGAGACCCTGGTTCGATTCCTGGGTCAGGAAGATCCCCTGGAGAAGGGATAGGCTACCTACTCCAGTATTCTTGGGCTTCCCTGGTGGCTCAGATGGTAAAGAATCCACCTGCAATTTAGGAGACCTGGGTTCGATCCCTGGGTTGGGAATTCCCAAAACCCTGGAGGAGGGCATGGCAATCCACTCCAGTATTCTTGCCTGGAGAATCCCCATGGACAGACGAGCTTGGCAGGCTACAGTCCATGGGGTGGCAAAGAATCAGACACGACTGAGTGACTAAGCACAGCACAGCACAGCAATGAACAACCAGAAGTCAAATGTTTCTTAAAAGACAGTATAATTTAAAATTGTACCAGAAAAATGAAATAGGTAAAAAAAGAAACTAACAAAATATGTTTAGTATATGTACACTGAAAGCTACAAAACATTTAAGAAAAATATCAAATAAAAACTAAATAAATGGATATATGAACCATATCCATGGATTGGAAAGCTCAATATTGTTAAGAGGTCAATTCTCCCCCAAAATTGTTCTATGGATTCATTGCAAACCAAATTAAAATCCCAATGGGATTTTTTCTAGATATTAACAATATGATTCTTAAATTCATATCAAAGAGTAAGGAAACAAAAATAGTCGAAACAAATATTTTAAAGTAATTAACCTCCAATCAAAATAAATAAATTTATATTTAGAAAAATAAAATTAAAAAAAATTAAAAAGCAAAGTTGAAGAACTCACAATATCTTGTTTTAAGTATTAACTATTAAGCTATGGTAATGAAAACAGTGTGGTATTTGGAGGAATCAGTCTATCCAATGTTAAGGCTAACTATATACCCATAAAAATCAAGGTAATTATTGTATTGGCACATATATAGCTCAATGGAACAAAATACCAAAACTAGAAATAGTTTAATACAAATAGAGTCAACTTATGTTTCACAAAGATACAAAGGCAATTTCATGGAAAAAGATAGTCATTTTGACAAATGGTGCTGGAACATTTGGATATCCACATATTAAAAAAAGAACCTTGATCTGTACCTCACACTTTATATAAACATGAACTCAAATGGATCATAAACCTGAAATTTTAATGTAAAATTATGACTCTTAAAAGAAAAAAAGGAGAGAAAATTTTTGTGACATTTGATTAGACCAAGGGGTTCAGTTCAGTAGCTCAGTCGTGTCCGACTCTTTGCGACCCCAAGAATTTCAGCACGCCAGGCCTCCCTGTCCATCACCAACTCCCAGAGTTCACTCAGACTCACGTCCATCAAGTTAGTGATGCCATCCAGCCATCTCATCTTCGGTCGTCCCCTTTTCCTCCTGCCCCCAATCCCTCCCAGCATCAGAGTCTTTTCCAGTGAGACAACTCTTCACATGAGATGGCCAAAGTACTGGAGCTTCAGCTTCAACATCATTCCTTCCAAAGAAATCCCAGGGTTGATCTCCTTCAGAATGGACTGGTTGGATCTCCTTGCAGTCCAAGGGGCTCTCAAGAGTCTTCTCCAGCACCATAGTTCAAAAGCATCAATTCTTCGGTGCTCAGCCTTCTTCACAGTCCAACTCTCACATCCATACATGACCACAGGAAAAACCATAGCCTTGACTAGACAGTCCTTAGCTGGCAAAGTAATGCCTCTGCTTTTGAATATGCTATCTAGGTTGGTCATAACTTTTCTTCCAAGGAGCAAGCGTCTTTTAATTTCATGGCTGCAGTCACCATCTCAAATGATTTTGGAGCCCCCAAAAATACAGTCTGACACTGTTTCCACTGTTTCCCCATCTATTTCCCATGAAGTGATGGGACCAGGTGCCATGATCTTCATTTTCTGAATGTTGAGCTTTAAGCCAACTTTTTCACTCTCCTCTTTCACTTTCATCAAGAGGCCTTTTAGTTTCTCTTCACTTTCTGCCATAAGGGTGGTGTCATCTGCATATCTGAGGTGATTGATATTTCTCCCGGCAATCTTGATTCCAGCTTGTCTTTCTTCCAGACCAGCATTTCTCATGATGTACTCTGCATATAAGTTAAATAAGCAGGGTGACAATATACAGCCTTGACGTACTCCTTTTCCTATTGGGAAACAGTCCTGTTGTTCCATGTCCAGTTCTAACTGTTGCTTCCTGACCTGCATACAGATTTCTCAGGAGGCAGGTCAGGGGGTCTGGTATTCCCATCTCTCTCAGGATTTTCCATAGTTTGTTGTGATCCACACAGTCAAAGGCTTTGGCATAGTCAATAAAGCAGAAAGACATGTTTTTCTGGAACTCTCTTGCTGTTTCCATGATCCAGTGGATGTTGACAATTTGATCTCTGGTTCCTCTGCCTTTTCTAAAACCAGCTTGAACATCAGGGAGTTCACGGTTCACATATTGTTGAAGCCTGGCTTGGAGAATTTTGAGCATTACTTTACTAGCCTGTGAGATGAGTGCAACTGTGTGGTAGTTTGAGCATTCTTTGGCATTGCCTTTCTTTGGGATTGGAATGAAAACTGACGTTTTCCAGTCCTGTCGCCACTGCTGAGTTTTCCAAATTTGCTGGCATATTGAGTAAAGCACTTTCACAGCATCATCTTTCAGGATTTGAAATAGCTCCACTGGAATTCCATCACCTCCACTAGCTTTGTTCATAGTGATGCTTTCCAAGGCCCACTTCACTTCACATTCCAGGATGTCTGGCTCTAGATGAGGGATCACATCATCGTGATTATCCAGGTCGTGAAGATCTTTTTTTACAGTTCTTCTGTATATTCTTGCCACTTCTTCTTAATATCTTCTGCTTCTGTTAGGTCCATACCATTTCTGTCCTTTATCGAGCACATCTTTGCATGAAATGTTCCCTTGGTATCTCTGATTTTCTTGAAGAGATCTCTAGTCTTTCCCATTCTGTTCTTTTCCTCTATTTCTTTGCATTGATCACTGAAGAAGGCTTTCTTATCTCTCCTTGCTATTCTTTGAAACTCTGCATTTAGATGCTTATACCTTTCCTTTTCTCCTTTGCTTTTCGCTTCTCTTCTTTTCACAGCTATTTGTAAGGCCTCCTCAGACAGCCTTTTTGCTTTTTTGCATTTCTTTTCCATGGGGATGGTCTTGATCCCTGTCTCCTGTACAATGTCACGAACCTCATTCCATAGTTCATCAGGCACTCTATCTATCAGATCTAGGCCCTTAAATCTATTTCTCACTTCCACTGTATAATCATAAGGGATTTGATTTAGGTCATTCCTGAATGGTCTAGTGGTTTTCCCTACTTTCTTCAATTTAAGTCTGAATTTAGTAATAAGGAGTTCATGATGTGAGCCACAGTCAGCTCCTGGTCTTGTTTTTGTTGACTGTATAGAGCTTCTCCATCTTTGGCTGCAAAGAATATAATCAATCCGATTTCAGTGCTGACCATCTGGTGATGTCCATGTGTAGAGTCTCCTCTTGTGTTGTTGGAAGAGGGTGTTTGCTATGACCAGTGCATTTTCTTGGCACAACTCTATTAGTCTTTGCCCTGCTTCATTCCGCATTCCAAAGCCAAATTTGCCTGTTACTCCAGGTGTTTCTTGACTTCCTACTTTTGCATTCCAGTCCCCTATAATGAAAAGGACATCTTTTTGTGGTGTTAGTTCTAAAAGGTCTTGTAGATCTTCATAGAACTGTTCAACTTCAGCTTCTTCAGCGTTACTGGTTGGGGCATAGACTTGGATTATTGTGATATTGAATGGTTTGCCTTGGAGACGAACAGAGAACATTCTGTTGTTTCTGAGATTGCATCCAAGTACTGCATTTTGAACTCTTTTGTTGACCTTGATGGCTACTCCATTTCTTCTGAGGGATTCCTGCCAGTAGTAGTAGATATAATGGTCATCTGAGTTAAATTCACCCATTCCAGTCCATTTTAGTTCGCTGATTCCTAGAATGTAGATGTTCACTCTTGCCATCTCTTGTCTGACCACTTCCAATTTGCCTTGATTCATGGACCTGACATTCCAGGTTCCTATGCAATATTGCTCTTTACAGCATCGGACTTTGTTTCTATCACCAGTCACATCCACAGCTGGGTATTGTTTTTGCTTTGGCTCCATCCCTTCTTTCTTTCTGGAGTTATTTCTCCACTTATATACCACACCAAAAGCACATGCTATTAATGAAAAAATTGATGAGCTGGAACTTATCAAAATTAAAAACTTCTGCTCTGTAAAGAACACTGTTAAGAGAATAAAAAGACAAGCCACAGAAAATATTTGTAAAACTGATATCTGGGAAAAGACTTTTATCCAAAATATATTAGGAATTCTTAAAACTCACTAATAAAACAGCACAATTTAAAAATGGACAAAACACCAAATACCTCACCGAAGAAGATATACAGATGGCTAATAAGCATATGAAAAGATGCTCAAATGATATGTTTTTCAGGAAATTGCCAATTAAAACAACAATGAGATATAACTACATGCCTATTAGAATAGATATAATCCCTGATAATACCAATTGCTAGTGAGGACAAGGAGCAAAATGTGCTCTCGTTAATTGCTGGTGCAAATGTAAAATGGTACTCAGCCACTTTGGATGACACTTTGGCAGTTTCTTACAACGTTAAACTTAGTCTGATCACACAGTTCAGCAATCTTGTTCCTAAATATTTACCCAACTGATTTGAGAATTTATGTCCACACAAAATCCTGCATGCAAATGTTTATAGCAGCTTTATACATAATTTCAAAAATTGTTAGCAACTAAGATGTCCTTCAAGGTAAATGGATAAACAAAGTGCAGTACATCCCTACTATAGAACACTATTCAGCAATTAAAAGGATTAAGCTATTAACTTATACAATGGCATGGATGAATCTTAAATGCATATTGCTAAGTGAAAAACTCAGAGAAAGCTATTAGTCTATTTATATGACATTCTGAAAACATGAAGACTATAGAGATTGAAAACAGATTAGTGTGCCAGGGGTTTAGGGAGGAACAAAGATTGACTAGGTGAATCACAAAGGATATATTAGGGCCATGAAACTATGCTATATAATACTGTACTGGTAGATACACTGCCCATTTGACAAAATCTATACCTTACAAAATAAAGAGTAAACCTGAATGTATGCAAATTAAAAAATCAACTAGGAAATTGGGACTCTCAGGATGGAATGTAGACTGTGACAAAATTATTTAACTGTGTTACCAAAGTATGACACAACCTCACTGAAGGGGATGGGGAAAGGATGTTCTAACCTAAGAAACTGAAAATTACTAGACTACACACTGTAGGACTAGTGATAAAAGTAACTTTACATAAGCACTTTACCACAGGTTGTTTTTCACAAGGGTACAGGCTAACAATTCTAAAACCACATGTATACCAGAATTTCAATAAATAAACGGACAGCAGACAATGTAAGCCAGGTTTCTTACTGTTGGAATAGGAGGTTATAGATAAACAAGAGAGAAAGGCTAAAATGAACCATGTAGTACTCTGTTAATATCAGAGACATCAGTATAAACTCATGTTTAACTTAATATAGACACTGACATAGAAGTCACTGTTGTTCAGTCACTCAGTCACGTCCCATTCTGTGATCCCATGGACTGCAGCACGCCAGGCTTCCCTGTCCATCATGATCTCCTGGCGTTTGCTCAAACTCATGTCCGTTGAGTCGGTGATGCCATCCCACCATCTCATCCTCTATCGTCCCCTTCTCCTCCCACCTTCAATCTTTCCCTGCTTCAGGGTCTTTTCCAATGAGTCAGCTATTTGCATCAGATGGCTAAAGTATTGGAGTTTCAGCTTCAACATCAGGACTTCCAATGAATATTCAGGGTTGATTTCCTTTAGGATTGACTGATTTGATCTCCTTGCATTCCAAGGGACTCCAAAGAGTCTTCACCAACACCAGTTTGAAAGCATCAATTCTTTGGCATTCTGCCATTTTTATGCTCCAACTCTCATATCCGTACATGACTACTGAAAAAAACCATAGCTTTGATTGTACAGACCTTTGTCAGCAAAGTAGTCTCTGCTTTTTAATACGCTGTCTAGGTTTGGTTTATTATAGCTTTTCTTCTAAAGAACAAGCATCTTTTGCTTGCTCCTTGGAAGAAAAATCATTGTAGAAATATGTATGTACATAGGTTTGTCTACATACATATATTCCCCAGCTCTGTCCACTGAAAAGGCCTAGAAACAATGATACCCTGGTAGCAACGAGTACACCCAGCACCCAGATCTTGGTTTTTAATACCATTTTCCAGTAAAAGAAACAAAGGATATTTGCAGAAATGGATGATTCTAGGACAGGCATCTTGGAGTACCAGAAAGTAAGTCCTCAAAAAAGCCACAGTGATGGAGGTATATCAAAGGGACATAAGTATCAAATGAAAGAGCTCCCAAAGGCCAAAGCTGGAACAATCTGAGCAACAAAATAAAATAGATTATCTTTCTATATAATAATTATGTATTTTTATATAATTTTATAAATAAAATAGATTATATATTTTGGATTATAACCCAAAGTACAAAATCAATATCCATAAATCCATACTGATATAAGTGATTGAATAAACAAATAAATGGGAAGAAGACAAATGTTCCATGCCTAAGAATTCAAAATAATTTTTGTAGCTACTCTGCCCCCAAGGAAAAGGTACGTAACTCCCCTCTCTAAGTATGGGCTGTGTATCATGACTTCCAAAGACTATGGTACAGAAAAGAGGAAAAAATTAACTTTACAGTGGAGAAACCTGACAAACACTACCTCAGTCAGGTAATCAAGGTTGACATCAAATGCTATATGTCATGTTTACACTATTTACCTTTGGTAAGATTTTATGAGAAAGACACTTTATCTCTGTGGTCTCCCTCCAAAAACCAATAATTCCTGCAAAATTATAAGAAAAACATCAGACAAATCCTAGGTGAGAAAGATCTAAAATATCTGACCGGTAATCTTTCAAATTCTCAAGATCAAAAAAAAAGGAAAATCTGAGAAACTGTCACAATTAAGAGGAACCTATAGAGAAACGACATCTAAATGAAATGTGGTATCCTAAATGTCATCATGGAACAAAAAAGAATATTAGGTAAAAACTAAGGGAATCTGAACAAAGTAATAACTTTATTTAATAATACTGTGTCACCACTGGATCATTAATTGTAACAAATGTTCCTTACTAACAGTATGTCAATACTAGGGGAAACTGGGTATGGGATATATGAGAACTATGTACTATCTTGGCATTTTCTATGAAGGTGCTTAGCAAAGTGAAAAAGAGTCTCAATATAAATAGTTACTAGGGAAATGAAAATTAAAACCACATTGAGATACCTCTGTACACCTATCAGAAAGGCTAATTTAAAAAAAAAAAAACTAACATTATCAAGTGCTGTCAAGGACCAAAGTAACTGGAACTATTATACGTTGTTAGTGGGAATGAAAAATGGTACAGTAACTTTGAAAAAAATGAACGAAGCTAGTGGAGGTGATGGAATTCCAGTGGAGCTATTTCAAATCCTGAAAGATGATGCTGTGAAAGTGCTTCACTCAATATGCCAGCAAATTTGGAAAACTCAGCAGTGGCCACAAGACTGGAAAAGATCAGTTTTCATTCCAATCCCAAAGAAAGGCAATGCCAAAGAATGCTCAAGCTACTGCACAATTGCACTCATCTCACATGCTAGTAAAGTAATGCTCAAAATTCTCCAAGCCAGGCTTCAGCAATATGTGAACTGTGAACTCCCTGATGTTCAAGCTGGTTTTAGAAAAAGGGGAGGAACCAGAGATCAAATTGCCAACATCTGCTGGATCATGGAAAAAGCAAGAGTTCCAGAAAAAATCTCTTTCTGCTTTATTGACTATGCCAAAGCCTTTGACTGTGTGGATCACAATAAACTGTGGAAAGAGATGGGAATACCAGACCACCTGACCTGGCTCTTGAGAAACCTGTATGCAGATCAGGAAGCAAAAGTCAGAACTGGACATGGAACAACAGACTGGTTTCAAATAGGAAAAGGAGTATACGAAGGCTGTATATCGTCACCCTGCTTATTTAACTTATATGCAGAGTACATCATGAGAAACGCTGGGCTGGAAGAAACACAAGCTGGAATCAAGATTGCCAGGAGAAATATCAATAACCTCAGATATGCAGATGACACCACCCTTATGGCAGAAAATGAAGAGGAACTAAAAAGCCTCTTGATGAAAGTGAAAGAGGAGAGTGAAAAAGTTGGCTTAAAGCTCAACATTCAGAAAACGAAGATCTGGTCCCATCACTTCATGGGAAATAGATGGGGAAACAGTGGAAACAGTGTCAGACTATATTTTTGGAGGGCTCCAAAATCACTGCAGATGGTGATTGCAGCCATGAAATTAAAAGACGCTTACTCTTTGGAAGAAAAGTTATGACCAACCTAGATAGCATATTCAAAAGCAGAGACATTACTTTGCCGACTAGGGTCCATCTAGTCAAGGCTATGGTTTTTCCTGTGGTCATGTATGGATATGAGAGTTGAACTGTGAAGAAGGCTGAGCGCCGAAGAATTGATGCTTTTGAACTGTGGTGTTGGAGAAGACTCTTGAGAGTCCCTTGGACTGCAAGGAGATCCAACCAATCCATTCTGAAGGAGATCAGCCTTGGGATATCTTTGGAAGGAATGATGCTAAAGCTGAAGCTCCAGTATTTTGGCCACCTCATGCGAAGAGTTGACTCATTGGAAAAGACCCTGATGCTGGGAGGGATTGGGGGCAGGAGGAGAAGGGGACGACAGAGGATGAGATGGCTGAATGGCATCACTGACTCGATGGACATGAATCTGAGTGAACTCCGGGAGAAGGTGATAGACAGGGAGGCCTGGCGTGCTGTGATTCATGGGGTTTCAGAGTCAGACACAACTGAGCGACTGAACTGAACTAAATTGAACTTTGAAAAACAATTTGGCAATTTCTTTTAAACACACACTTACCACAAAACCCACAAACACCACTTCTGGACAACAGCCTAAGTGAAATGAAAACTTATGGTCACACAAAAATTTGTATATAAATATTTGTGTAGATTTATTCTTAATTTCCAAAACTAGAAACAACTTAACTATTTCTCAAACAATAAATGGATTAACAGTAGCACATCAATATAATGGAATATCATTCATTAATAAAAAGGGAACTATTGATACATAAAAGAAACCAGACTTAAAAGGCTACATAGGATGCCATATATATATATATATATATATATATATATATATATATATATATATATATATATATATATAATGTTCTGGAAAAGGCACAACAATAAGACTGGAGAATGTATCCATTAGTGACAGATGTTAAGGGTTGGTGAGGAAGTTTTAATTACAAAAGAGAAGTTTAAAGATATTTTGGGGGGTAAAGGAATTGCTCTGTGTGTTCACTGTGGTGATGGTTAGACAATATTATGCATTTGTCTAAATTCATAACTGAACACCAAAAAGAGAAACATTAACATATCTACATTTAAAATAAAACCTAAAACTAAAATTAGAGTTGGCCCTCTGTATCCACAGTTCCCCATCCACAGATTCATCCAATCATGGATTGTGTACTATTGTTATTTTTGTCTGCTTGTTTGTTCCTTTTTATTAAAGTATAGTTGATTTACAATATTAGTCTCAAGTCTACAGCATAGTAATTTGTTATTTTGCAGATTATACTCTATTATGGGTTATTACAAGTTAATATCTATAACTATTTGTGCTATACAGTATATCATTGTTGCTTATCTATTTTATACACAGTAGTTTTATCTATTAATACCTTATACCTAATTTACCCTTCCTCCTTTCCCTCTCCCCTTTGGTACAAGTTTGTTTTCTGTTATCTGTGAGCCTTTATCTGTTTTGTATATACATTCATTTATATTATTTTTTAGATTCCACATAAAAGTAATATCATACAGTATTTGTCTTTGTCTGACATTTCATTGAGTATAGTATCCGCTAGGTACATTTATATTGCTACAAGTGTTACAATTTCATTCTTTTTATTGCTGAGTAATATTCCATTGTATATATATATAGCACATCTCTTAAGCCAATTGGCTATTGATGGGCACTTGGATTGCTTCCATATCTGGGCTATTTTAAATAGTGCTGCTATGAACACTGGAGTGCATTTATCTTTTTAAGTTAATGTTTTTGGCTTTTCTGGATATATACCCAGGAGTGGAATTGTTGGATCATATGGTAGTTCTATTTTTGGATTTTAGAGGAAACTCCAACTTTTTTTCATAGTGGTAGCACCAATTTACATTCCCACCAATACTGTTCAAGAGATCCCTTTTTTTCCCACATTCTTTACAACACTTGTTATTTGTGGACTTCTTTTTTTCCATTTTAAAAGATTAATTTATTTTTTACTGAAGGAAAATTGCTTTACAGAATTTTTCTGTTTTCTGTCAAACCTCAACATGAATCAGCCATAGGTATACATATGTCCTCTCCTTTTTGAAACTCCCTCCCATCTCTCTCCCCATCCCACCCCTCTAGGTTGATATAGAGCCCCTGTTTGAGTTTCCTGAGCCATACAGCAAATTCCCATTGGCTATCTATTTTACATACGATAATTTAAGTTTCCATGTTACTCTTTCCATACATCTCACCCTCCTGTCCCCTCTCCCCATGTTCATAAGTCTATCCTCTATGTCTGTTTCTCCATTGTTGCCCTGTAAATAAATTCTTCAGTACCATTTTTCTAGTCCACATATATGTGTTAGAATACAGCATTTATCTTTCTCTTTCTGACTCACTTCACTCTGTATAATAGGTTCTAGATTCATCCACCTCATTAGAATGGACTCAAAGGCGTTCGTTTTTATGGCTGAGTAATATTCCATTCTGTATATATACCACTACTTCTTTATCCATTCATTTGTCGATGGACATCTAGGTGGCTTCCATGTTCTAGCTATTGTAAATAATGCTGCAATGAACAGTGGGATACATGTGTCTCAATTTTGGTTTTCCTCAGGGTATATGCTTAGGAGTGGGATTGCTAAATCATATGGTGGTTTTATTCCTAGTTTTTTAGGGAATCCCCATACTGTCTTCCATAGTGGCTGTATCAATTTACATTCCCACCAACATTTCAAGAGTGTTTCCTTTTCTCCACACCCTTTCCAGCATTTATTGTTTGTAGACTTTTTGATAATGGCCATTCTGATCGGTGTGAGGTGATATCTCATTGTAGTTTTGACTTGCATTCCATTCTCACAGATGTGGGTTGGTACCTCATTGTTTTGATTTGCTTTTCTTTAGTGATTTCTTTTTAACATTGAGTTTTATGAGCTGTGTGTATATTCTGAATATTAACTCATTGTTAGTCAAGGTACTTGCAAATATTTCCCCCCATTTCGGTAGGTTGTTGTTTTATTTTGTTGATGGTTTCCTTTGCTGTGCAAAAGCTTTTAAGTTAATTAGGCTTCATTTACTTATTTTTTTCTTTTACCCATTTTGCCTAGGAGGCCAAAAAAAATCATTATGATTTATGTCAAACAGTGGTCTACCCAGGTTCTCTTCTAGGAGTTTTATGCATTTTGTTATATTTAGTTCTTTAAACAATTTTGAGTTTGTTTTTATATATGGTATGAAATAACATCCTAATCTCATTGTTCTACATATGTTCAGTTCAGTTCATTTCAGTTCAGTCGCTCAGTCGTGTCCGAATCTTTGCAACCCCATGAATCACAGCACGCCAGGCCTCCCTGTTCATCACCATCTCCCGGAGTTCACTCAGACTCACGCCCATCAAGTCACTGATGACATCCAGCCATTTCATCTTCTGTCGTCCCCTTCTCCTCCTGCCCCCAATCCCTCCCAGCATCAGGGTCTTTTCCAATGAGTCAACTCTTTGCATGAGGTGGCCAAAGTATTGGTGTTTCAGCCTCGGCATCAGTCCTTGCAATGAATACCCAGGACTGATCTCCTTTAGGATGGACAGATTGGATCTCCTTGCAGTCCAAGGGACTCTCAAGAGTCTTCTCCAACACCACAGTTCAAAAGCATCAATTCTTCGGCTCTCAGCTTTCTTCACAGTCCAACTCTCACATCCATGCATGACCATAGGAAAAACCATAGCCTTGACTAGACAGTCCTTAGTTGGCAAAGTAATGTCTCTGCTTTTGAATATGCTACCTAGGTTGGTCATAACTTTCCTTTCAAGGAGTAAGCGTCTTTTAATTTCATGGCTGCAATCACCATCTGCAGTGATTTTGGAGCGCCCCCCCCCCCAGAATAAAATCTGACAGTGTTTGCACTGTTTCCCCATCTATTTCCCATGAAGTGATGGGACCAGATGCCATGATCTTAGTTTTCTGAATGTTGAGCTTTAAGCCAACTTTTCACTCTCCACTTTCACTTTCATCAAGAGGCTTTTTAGTTCCTCTTCACTTTCTGCCATAAGGGTGGTGTCACTACTATGTATAAAATAGATAACTAATGAGAACCTACTGTATAAGCACAGGGAACTTTACTCAGTGCTCTGCAGTGATTTAAATGAAATAGAAATCTGAAAAAGAGTGGATATACATATACATATGACTAATTCATATTGTTCTACAGCAAGAAATTAATACATTGTAAATCAACAACACTCCAATTAAAATTAATAAATAAAAAATGTACTGCCTTTTTCCCATTGTATATGGTTACTTTTCTATCATAGATTAATTGACCATATGTATGTAAGTTTATTTCTGGGCTGTTTATTCAGTTCCATTGATCTATGTGTCTGTTTTTGTGTCGGTAACATGCTGTCTTGATTACTATAGTCTAAAGTCTGGGAGAGTTATACCTCAAGTTTTGTTCTTTCTCAAGAGGGTTCAGGGTCTTTTGTGGTTCCATATGATATTGAAGATTATTTATTCTAGTTCTGTGAAAAATGTCATGGGTATTTTGATAGAGATGGCATTAGATCTGTAACTTGTTTGGGGTAGTACATCCACTTTAACAATATTAATTCTTCTAATCCAATAGCATGAGATATCTCTTCATTTCTTTGTATCATCTTCAATTTCCTTCATCACTGTTATATAGTTTTCAGAGTATAAATCTTTCATCCACAATTAAGCTTGCGTGTTAGTCAGTCAGTCCAACTCTATGTGTTCCCATGGACTGTAGCCTGCCAGCCTCCTCTGTCTATGGAATTCTCCAGGCAAGGATGCTGGAGTGAGTAGGCAGCCCCTTCTCCAGGGGATCTTCCTAACCCAGGAATCAAACCCAGGTCTCCTGCATTGCAGTAGCCACCAGGGAAGCTTATTCCTAGGTATTTGGTTAGCCAAAAAGTTAATTTTGGTTAGCCAAAAAGTTCATTCAGGTTTTTTTTTTATAATGTCTTATGGAAAAACCAAATGAACTTTTGGGCAACCCAGTATTTTATTCTTTTTCATGTAATTTTAAGTGAGACTGATTTTTTTTTTGTTTCTTTTTCTGATATTTCATTAGAGTGTGTAGAAATACTATAGATTCCTGTACATTAATCTTGTATCCTGAAACTTCACTGAGTTCTAATAATTTAGGGGTGGAGATTTTAAGGTTCTTTATATAGAGTATCCAAAGAAAGCAATGGCACCCCACTCCAGTACTCTTGCCTGGAAACCCCAAGGCCGGAGGAGCCTGGTAGGGTGCAGTCCATAGGGTTGCGAAGAGTCAGATACGACTGAGCGACTTCACTTTCATGCACTGGAGAAGGAAATGGCAACCCACTCCAGTGTTCTTGCCTGGAGAATCCCAGGGACGGGGGAGCCTGGTGGGCTGCCGTCTATGAGGTCACACAGAGTCGGACACGACTGAAGTGACTTTGCAGCAGCAGCAGCATATAGAGCATCATGTCATTTGAAAATAGTGGCAGTTTTAACTCTTCTCTTCCCATGTGGAAAGTTTTTTCTGTCTTTCTTCTCTGATTACTGTAGTTAGGACTTCCAGTACTATGTTAAATAAAAGTGGCAGTAGTGGGCATTCTTGTCTTGAATTTACAGGAAAAGTTGTCAGCTTTTCACTGTTGAGTGTGATGTTGGCTGTGGGTTTGAATAAATGTCCTTTAATAGGTTGTGATAGGTTCCTTCTATATGCTGTTTGATGACGGTTTTTAAAATCAAGAATGGATGTTAAATTTTGTCAAATATTTTTTCTGCATCTATTGAGATGGTCATGTGATTTATATCCTTCCTTTTGTTAATGTGGTTTATGACATTAATTGATTTCAGGATATTGAACCATCCTTATGATCCTTGAATAAATCCAGCTTGATAATGGTATATGATCCTTTTTATATATTATTGGGTTCAGCTTGCTAATATTCTGTTGATTGTTTTTGTATATATATTCATCCAAGATATTGACTTGTAATTTTCTTTTTGTAGTGTCTTTATCTGGTTTGGTATCATGGTAATGGTGTCCTCATAGAATGAATTTAGGAATGTTCCCTCCTCTTTAATTTTTTGGAATAGTCTGAGAAGAATAGGTATTATTTCTTCTTTGTATGTTTGGTAGAATTCCTCTATGAAGCCATCTGGCCCTGAAATTTTGTTTGCTAGGAGTTTTATTATTATGATTATTATTACAAATTCAATTTCACTTCTAGTGATCAGTTTGTTCAAATTATCTGTTGCTTCTTTATTCTGTTGTGGCAGACTGTATGTTTCTGGAAATTTGTCTCTTATTTCTAGGTTGTCCAATTTGTTGGCATATAGCTGTTCACAGTGTTCTCATGATTTTTTTGTATCTCTATGGTATTGGTTGTTATTTTTCCCTTTTCATTTCTAATTTTGCTTATTTTTGTCTTCTGCTTGGTGAGCCTGGGTAAAGGTTTATCAATTTTGGTTATCTTTTCAAAAATCAGCTCTTTGTTTCATTTTTTCTATTTAAAAAATGTTCTATTTTATTTATTTCCACTTTGATCTTTACTATGTTGCTCCTGTTCACTTTGGGCTTTGTTCTTTATTTTCTGATTCTTTTAGGTGGTATGTTAGGTTGTATATTTTAAATTTTTCTTGTTTCTTGAGGAAAGCCTGTATTGCTATAAACTTCCCTCTTAGAACTGCTCCTGTAGCATTTCCCCAACTTTTTGGAAAACGATGTTTCCATTTTTATTTGTCTCAAGGTATTTTCTGAATTTCTCTTTGATTTCTTTATTGACATTTTTTTAAAGTAATACATTAAACACCAATACAGTTTACTAACACAGATGGCAATGACGACCCTGTATGCAAGACAGGGAAAGAGACACAGATGTGTATAACGGACTTTTGGACTCAGAGGGAGAGGGTGGGATGATTTGGGAGAATGACATTCTAACATGTATACTATCATGTAAGAATTGAATCGCCAGTCTATGTCTGACGCAGGATGCAGCATGCTTGGGGCTGGTGCATGGGGATGACCCAGAGAGATGTTATGGGGAGGGAGGTGGGAGGGGGGTTCATGTTTGGGAACGCATGTAAGAATTAAAGATTTTAAACTTTAAAAAATAAAAAACTAAAAAAAAAATAAAGTAATACATTGTTTACTCTCTGCTTTGTTATTTTCCCATTTGTCTGTCTGTTGTTGATCTCTAGTTTCATATCATTGTGTCAGAAAATATGCTGGATAAAATTGCTATCCTCTTGAATTTGTTGAGGCTTGTTTTGTGACCTAGTATGCAATCTATCCTGGAGAAAATTTCAGGTGCACTTGAAAAGAATGTGTATTCTATTGTTGTTCGATGTAATGTTCTATAGTGAAAGTGAAAGTCACTCAGTCATGTCCGACTCTTTGTGACCCCATGGACTATACAGTCCATGGAATTCTCCAGGCCAGAATACTGGCCTGGAGAAAGGAAAGGGTAGCCTTTCCTTTCTCCAGGGGATCTTCCCAACCCAGGGATCGAACCCAAGTCTCCTACATTGCAGGCAGATTCTTTACCTGCTGAGCCCAAGGGAAGCCCAAGGGAAGCCCAAGAATACTGGAGTTGGAATACCCAGGAATCAAACTGGGGTCTCTTGCATTGCAGGCAGGTAATGTTCTGTAGATGTCTATTAAGTCCAACTAGTCTATTTTGTCATTTAAGACCACTGTTGCCTTATTGATTTTCAGTCTGGATGATCTGTCCAGTCATGTAAGAGGGGTATTAAATCCCCCTACTATTATTGTCAGAGTCTCCCCTTATGTCTGTTAGTATTTGCTTTTTATAATTACATACTCCTGTATTTTGGTACATATATGTTAACAAATACAACATCCTCCTTTGTTTTGATCCCTTTATCTTTATTTTTTTTTTCTTTATCATTTTTTTTTATTTTTTATTTATTTTTTTTTTAAATTTTAAAATCTTTAATTCTTACATGCTTTCCCAAACATGAACCCCCCTCCCACCTCCCTCCCCATAACATTTTCCTGGGTCATCCCCATGCACCAGCCCCAATCTTTATATATTACCTTTCTTTGTCTTTTGTTACAGCCTTTGTTCTAAAGTATATTTTGTCTGATATGAGTATTGCTATGCTTGTTTTCTTATCATTTATGTTTGCATGAAATATCTTTTTCCACATCCTCACTTTCAGTCTGGGCATGTCTTTAGTCCTGAAGTGAATCTCTTGTAGGTAGCATATTGAAGGTCTTGTTTTTTCTATACACTCACTCACCATAGTTGGAGCATTTGGTCACTGACATCTAAAATAATAATTGATAGGTATGTACTTATTGCCACTTTATTATTTTTCCAATTGTTTCTGTAGATCTTTTCTGTTCATTTTTCTTTTCGTTTCTTCCATTATGGTTTGATTATTTTCTTTAGTAGTATGCTTGCATTCCTTTCTTTTTGGTTTTGTGTATCTATTGTAGGTTTTTGATTTATGGTTGCCATTGGGGTTCATATAAGTTGACCCATAATTTTATTCACTTGATTTAAATTAATTGTCATTTAGCTTCAAATATATTCTAAAAGATTTATTTTCATTCCCTTCCCCCATATTTTCCGTTTGTGATGTCATAGTTTACATCTTCATGCTTATTCCTTTATTGTTTATTTTAGTTACAGTTGCTTTTTACAATTTTTTGTCTTTTAATTTACATAGTGGGTTATTTAGGTGATCTTTAATCCTTACTGTACATTTGCCTTTCCTATTGGGATTTTCTATTTCCTATAGATTCTTGTTTCTTTTCCATTTAGAAAAGACCCTTCAACATTTCTTTTATGGAAGGCTTAGTATGGGTGAATTATTTTAGTTTTTGCTTGTCTGAGAAGTTCTTTATCTCTCCTTCTATTCTAAATGATCATCTTGTTGGGGAGAGTATCCTAGGTTTCAGTTTTCTTTTTCCTTTCAGTCCTTTGAATATATCATGCCACTTCCTTCTGGCCCTCAAAGTAGCCTTATCGGTGTTCTTTTGTATATGACTCTGTTTTCCTCTCACTGCCTTTAGAATTCTCTCTTTAACTTTTGCTATTTTAATAATTATACATCTTGGTGTGTGTCTGTTTGGGTTCATCTTGTTTGAGACCCTCTGTTGATTCCTGTACCTGGATATCTATTTCCTTCTTTAGCTTTGGGAAATTTTCAGCCATAATTTTTCAAGTACATTTTCAATACCCTTCTCTCTCTCTTTCCTTCTGGAACCCCTATAATGCAAATGTAAACATTTTTAATGTTATCCCAGAGATCTCATATGTTGCTCTCATTTGTTCTCATTTGTCTTTCTGTCTGCTATTCTGGTTGAATGATTTCCATTATTCTATCTTCCAGGTCACTTACACATGCTTCTGTCTGCTTCTATAGTGTTATTTTGATTTTGTGGGTTTTTTTGGTATTTTATATTTACTTGTTAAAATGACCTCTGTTTAGATCAATTCTCTTCCCAATTCAGTAAGCATTTATTATTACCAATGTTTTGAATTCTTTATCTGGTAAGTTGTTTTTCCATTTTATTATTTATTTTTCAGGGGTTTTCTCTTGCACTTTCAAATGAGAGTTGTTTCTCTGCCTTTTTACTTATCTTTATCTGTCTCTATGAATTTAGGTGAAACAGTTACCTACTGTGGTCTTGAATGGGTGTTCTTATGTGGGCATGTCCTTATGCAGACTTCAAGTGCCCAATGCCTTTCATGGGAGGGATGGATTTGTTGTGGATGTCAGTCATGTCTTTCTTCAGGGTGTTCTGGCAGATATCATCTTGGTAGGGAGTGGAGTTGGTGATGGAGGACCTAGAGCCTGCCAAAGGTATGTAGAAGGACTTCTTTTCTGCTCAGTGGCTATCACCACCCTTTTAGGGGTGGAGTCTGCTCCCAAGTCACTGGAGCAAAAGGGCTGAGGGTAAGGGTCAAGCTGGCACTGTTCCCTTTAAGTGTGTGTTTTTCCTTCTCCCCATACTGGGACCTTTGCCCCAAAGGAGGAACATACTAAAACAAGTGGGTTTGTGTGCTTACAGAAGTGTGATGCCTCTGTAGGTGAATATGACTGTGCTCAGATGCATCACACAGACATGCCTTTTCCCTAGTTGCAGCCAATCTAATGCTGCTCTGTAGCTTAGAGTGAGTTTGGCTTGTGCTGGGGTGCACTGAGATGCTTGTGGGAAATCCAGCCACTGCACTGCCATCATAAGTCAGGGCTCCTTCTGGGGTACCATTTGAGTAAGCACAAACAATGGCTGCTGTGTCCCACCTGAGTTATAGCCTTGGCCCCCAGGTCACCTCTGCATCCCTAGATACAGTATTTTCCAGGTCCTGTCCACCCTGGATCCAGTGCCAAGCTTTGATGTGGAATGAGTGGGACTAGAGCATTCACTCAGCTCAAGCTAGGGAGTGTGGTAAGGTGGCAGTTGCTAGAGCAGAACTCTCTCCACCCTGCTGGTGGCACACCAGCACTTGCACACTCCTTACAAGTAAAGCCTAGGTATCTCTAGCCTTTCTATCTATCCCAGAAGTTTTCCAAGCAGCCAAGGGAGCTTGTCTCCTATATGTAGGACCACAGTACTGGGACGGGCAGTCTGTGGCTGAATCTGCTCATTCCCCAGGGAGAGTGTTAGGCTGAGTAATATCCCTTTTCCTCTGAGTTCCCTCTCAGGGGCACAGGTCCCAAATCAATGCTTTTCTTCTCGTCTTACCCAATTGCCTGTGTATTTTTCTTAAATCTTGGTTGTACAGGAATCCTTCTAATTTCTGGTTAGTTTTCTGTGAGATTTGTTCCACACATCAACATATTTTTGATATGTTTGTTGCAGGGAGCTGAATTCCACATTTTAGTCTGCCGTTTTGATCTCCCTCTAGATAGTGAGCTTCCCTCATAGCTCAGTTGGTAAAGAATCTGCCTGCAATGCAGGAGACCGAGGTTCAATTCCTGGGTTGGGAAGATTGCCTGGGGAAGAAAATGGCAATCCACTCCAGTATTTTTGCCTGGAAGATCCCATGGACACAGGAACCTGGTGGGCAAGAGTTGGACACGACTTAGTGACTAAACCACCTGGATTGTGTACTTTTGTAATCTATGGTTGAATCCATGGTTTATAAATGTGGAACACATGTATATAGAGGGCTGACTATGGGACTTGAGTATCTGTGGCTTTTAATATCCACAGTGGGTCCTGGAGCCAATGAGCCCCCAGATACCGAGGAAGGACTGTATATTTCTACATTCCATTAACAAAGAGTTAGAAAACAAAATTCTTATAAGACATCTCTACAATAGAATCAAAGACTGTTCTGGACACAGTAGCAAATCCAGCAAATTATGTGCAATAACACTTTAGGAAAAATTATGAAAATTAATTGGGATACATTGCTATAGACTGAATATATATATATATATATATATATATATATATATATATACATTTTAATCAATGGCACCCCACTCCAGTACTCTTGCCTGGAAAATCCCATGGACAGAGAAGCCTGGTAGGCTGCAGTCCATGGGGTCGCTAAGGGTCAGACATGACTGAGCAACTTCACTTTTCACTTTGGTGCGCTGGAGAAGGAAATGGCAACCCACTTCAGTGTTCTTGCCTAGAGAATCCCAGGGACGGGGGAGCCTGGTGGGCTGCCATCTATGGGGTCACACAAAGTTGGACACGACTGAAGTGACTTAGCAGCATATATATTTATGCATATGTATATATATATATATATATATATATATATATATATATATATATATATAATTCCCAATACAATGATGTTAAGAGGTGGGGGCCTTTGGGAGGCAATTAGGTAATGAAAGTATAGCTATAATGAATGGGATTAGGACTTATTAAAGAGGTCACAGAGATCCCATTTACTATTGCATCAGAAAGAATAAAATACCTAAGAACAAAACCACCTAGGAAGGCAAAACAACCATACCCTGAAACAATAAGGTGTTGATGAAAAAAATTGAAAAACAAACAAAAGGAAAGATATACTGTGTTCTTGTATGGGAAGAATCAATATTTTTAAAATGCTGGGAAAACTGGTCAACCACTTGTAAAAGAATGAAACTAGATCACTTTCTAACACCGCACACAAAAATAAACTCAAAATGGATTAAAGATCTAAATGTAAGATCAGAAACTATAAAACTCCTAGAGGAGAACATAGGCAAAACACTCTCAGACATAAATCACAGCAGGATCCTCTATGACCCACCTCCCAGAATTCTGGAAATAAGAGCAAAAATAAACAAATGAGATCTAATTAAAATTAAAAGCTTCTGCACAACAAAGGAAAATATAAGCAAGGTGAAAAGACAGCCTTCTGAATGGGAGAAAATAATAGCAAATGAAGCAACTGACAAACAACTAATCTCAAAAATATACAAGCAACTTATGCAGCTCAACTCCAGAAAAATAAACGACCCAATCAAAAAATGGGCCAAAGAACTAAATAGACATTTCTCCAAAGAAGACATACGAATGGCTAACAAACACATGAAAAGATGCTCAACATCACTCATTATTAGAGAAATGCAAATCAAAACCACAATGAGGTACCACTTCACACCAGTCAGAATGGCTGCGATCCAAAAATCTGCAAGCAATAAATGCTGGAGAGGGTGTGGAGAAAAGGGAACCCTCCTACATTGTTGGTGGGAATGCAAACTAGTACAGCCACTATGGAGAACAGTGTGGAGATTCCTTAAAAAATTGCAAATAGAACTGCCTTATGACCCAGCAATCCCACTGCTGGGCATACACACCAAGGAAACCAGAATGGAAAGAGACACATGTACCCCAATGTTCATCGCAGCACTGTTTATAATAGCCAGGACATGGAAACAACCTAGATGTCCATCAGCAGATGAATGGATAAGAAAGCTGTGGTACATATACACAATGGAGTATTACTCAGCCGTTAAAAAGAATTCATTTGAATCAGTTCTGATGAGATGGATGAAACTGGAGCCGATTATACAGAGTGAAGTAAGCCAGAAAGAAAAACACCAATACAGTATACTAACACATATATATGGAATTTAGGAAGATGGCAATGACGACCCTGTATGCAAGACAGGAAAAAAGACACAGATGTGTATAACGGACTTTTGGACTCAGAGGGAGAGGGAGAGGGTGGGATGATTTGGGAGAATGGCATTCTAACATGTATACTATCATGTAAGAATTGAATCGCCAGTCTATGTCTGACACAGGATACAGCATGCTTGGGGCTGGTGCATGGGGATGACCCAGAGAGATGTTATGGGGAGGGAGGTGGGAGGGGGGTTCATGTTTGGGAACGCATGTAAGAATTAAAGATTTTAAAATTTAAAAAATACAAAACTAAAAAAATAAAAAAAAAATAAAAACCAAAAAAAAAATATTTTAAAAATGTCTATGTTACCCAAGACAATCTACAGATTCAATGCAATTCCTATCAAATTACCAATGGCATATTTGAAAGAATTGGAATAAAAAATTTAAATTTGTATGGAAGCACAAAAGACCCTGAGCAGCCAAAACAATCTTGGAAAAGAAAAATGGAGCTGTAAGAGTCAGGCTCCTTGACTTTGGATTATACCACAAAGCTATAGTAACCAAAAGAGCATGGTACTGGTACAAAAACAGACATATAGATCGATGGAACAGATTATAAAACTCAGAAATAAAGCCACGTAATATGGTCTATTTATATTTTACAAAAGAGACAAAGATATACAATAGAGAAAAGACAGTCTCTCTAATAAGTGGTATGGAAAAACTGAAACTGTAAAAAATCAAGTTAGAACATTCTCTAACACCATACATAAAAATAGACTCAAGATGGATTAAAGACCTAAATGTAGGACCAGATACTATAAAACTTTGAGAAAAACATAGATAGAACACTCTTTGACATAAACTGCAGCGATAGCTTTTTGGACCTGTCTCCTAGAGTAATGGAAACATAAGCAAAAACTAATTAAACTTAAAAGCTTTTGTATAGCAAAGAAAATCATAAACAAAACAAAAAGACAACCTGCAGATTTGGAGAAAATATCTTCAAATAATGTGGCTGACAAGAGATTAATCTCCAAAATATATTAACAGCTCATACAGTTCAAGATCCAAAAAACCAAACAACCCAATCAGAAATGGGCAGAAGATCTAAAAAGACATTTCCCCAAAGAATGCATAGAGATGACCAAAAGGTATATGAAAGAGTTTAACATCATTAGATTATTAGAGAATTGCAATTACTAGAATTATTAGAGAAATGCAAATCAAAACTAGAGTGAAATATCACTTCACACCAGTCAGAAGGGCCACCATCAAAGAGTCTACAAATATTAATAATAAATGCTATAAAGGGTGTGGAGAAAAGGGACTCTCCTACACTGTTGGTAGAAACATAACTTGGTACAGCCAATATGGCGAACAGTATGGAGGTTCCTTTAAAAACTAGAAATAGAGCTTCCATATAGTCCTGCAATCCTGCTCCTGGGCCTATATCCAGAGAAAAACATAATTCAAAAACATACATGCACTGCAATGTTCATAGCAGCACTATTTACAATAGCGAAGACATGGAAGCAACCTAAGTGTCCATCAACAGATGAGTGGATAAAGATGTGGTACATATATACAATGGAATATTTCTCAGCCATAAAAAAGAATGAAATTATGCCATTTGCAGCAACATGGATGGATCTAGAAATTATCATATGAAGTGAACTAAGCCAGATAGAGAAAGACAAATATCTTATGATGTCACTTATATGTGAAATCTAAAAAAAAAAAAAAAAAAGATACAAATGAGCTTATTTACAAAACAGAAATAGACACACCGACATACAAAACAAATTTATACAAAGGATTAGGGGAGGAAAAATTAGGAATTTGGGATTAATGGATACACATTACTATATGTAAAATAGATAACCAACAAGGGCAGGAAACTATACTCAAAATTTTGTAATGATCTACAATGGAAGAGAATGTAAAAAAAAAAAACACCTATACCAAGATTTGTTATAGATCTATTGTCATAAGGAAGTGCAGTATTGGCACAAGTACAGACAAGTAAACCAATGAGACACACTAGAACATACCAAAGCACTCTCACATATGTGGATACTTGTTTTTATAACAAAATGGTACTAGAAAGGAATGGATAAAAGAAGATTTTTTGGTAAGTGGTGCTGAGACAATGGGACATCTATATGGTAGACAGAACTAAATGGAACCTTATTTCAAACCAACACCAGGTATTGGTATATAATCGAATCTATAGATTATAGAACTAAAAAGCAAGTGGCAAAACTACAAAACTTTGAAAATTATGTATGAAAATATCTTCAAACCCTTGGAATAGGGAGAAAATATTTACAAAACATGGAATCCATAAAGACTTATAGCTAACTTTTTTTTAAAATTTCATGTACATTGATAAGAGACAGACAGCCCCTAGAAAAATGAGGAAAAGGCTTGAAAAGTCACTTAACAAAAAAGGAAATCCAAATGATCAATAATCATAAAATACACCCATTTGTAGATACAAAATTTTAAGTATGACAAATGCCAGCTATAGAAAATGGTATGAATCAGTAGTAACTTTTATACACTATTGGTGGGAATGTAAACTGATACAAGCACTTTGTAAAACAGTTTGGTGTAATCAATTAAAATACTATGACCCAATGGGTATATCATCAGTAATGAACAGAACAGAAATGTGTGAATATATACACAAATGATATGAAACTTTATTCATAACAGCCTAAAGCTAGACACAATCTAAATTCTCGATGGCCAATACATGAAAAGATGTTCAACATCACTCATTATTAGAGAAATGCAAATCAAAACTACAATGAGTTATCACCTCACATCAATCAGAATGGCCATTATCAAAAAATCTACAAACAATAATTGCTGGAGAGGATGTGTAGAAAAGAGGAACTGTCCTGCACTATTGATGGTAATGTAAATTGATATAGCCACTATGGAGAACAGTATGGAGATTTTGTTAAAAATGAGGAATAAAACTACCATATGACCCAGCAATCCCACTACTGGGTCATATACCCTGAGAAAACCACAAATCAAAAAGACACATGTACCCCAATGTCCATGGCAGTGCTATTTACAATAGCCAAGACATGGAAACAATCTAGATGTCCATCAACAAATGAATGTATAAAGAAAATGTGGTACATATATACAATGGAATATTACTCAGCCATAAAAAGAATGAATTTTAGTCAATTGTAGTGAGGTGGATGAACCTAGAGCCTGTTATACAGAATGAAGTAAGTCGGAAAGAGAAATACAGACACTATATATCAACACATATATATGTAATCTAGAAAACTAGTACTGATGAACCTATTTGCAGGTAAGGAATAGAGATATAGACATAGAGAATGGACTTGAGGACACAGTGAGAGGAGAGAATAAGAGGAGTGGACAAAGTAGCAATGACATATATATATATATATATATATATATATATATATATATATGTACACATTACCATGTGTAAAATAGGTAGCTAGTGGGAAGCTGCTATATAACACAGGGAGCCCAGCCTGGTTCTCAGTGATGACCTAGAAGGGTGGGATGGGAATGGAGAGGGAGGCTCAAGAGGGAAGGCATATATGTATAATCATTGCTGATTCACATTGTTGTATGGCAGACACCAACACAACATTGAAAAGCAATTATCATCCAATTTAAAATAAATAAATTCCCTTCAATGTGGAGTGATATGTTTTTTTCTGATTTATACAATAAACTATCATGCCTCTGCAAAGACAAAAATATTACAGTACATGAAACAACATAGGTAAATCTCAAAAATATAATCCAGTCATAAATTTCAAGACAAACAAAGTTTAACCACAGTGTTTAAGGATACATACCTAGGTGGTGAAGGTATAAAGAAATGGTAAAAAGTCACATCATATTTAACTTTTAGCAGGGTGGAGGGTTGTGTGATAGGAAGGAACCCAGGTAGGATGCCCTTTCTGGGTGCTGACAGTTTTTTTCTTATTTCAAGTGATGGTTATACTAAGACATGTGTATTCATTTTGTCATAATTCATTGAGTAATATACTCATGATTAATGTATGATACTTACATTTCAATATTTTAAAAATCTTTAAAAACAAAGAATGGAGGCTATCTGACAAACTTTCTCAGCTTGCCACCCCCTCCCCCCGCTTGCTCGTCAATGCATCTGTGTGTATGCTCATCCTTGCCTTTTCCCCTCTAGCCTCAAAATTATGGCATCTCTTCTGTCTCTTCTAAGCCACTTTGCAACTAAATTATCCTCTTTCTCCAACATTTTTGACTTATAATTCCACTGTTACATCCTATAATTATGCTAAAGCAATCTAATGTGCCCCCACATTTTTCTTTCCTTCTTCTTTTTCCCCTTCCACCTCCCTTTCTCTTTTCACAGTCAAACTTTAAAAGGTTAATTTACACACACACACACATATACACACTCTCTCCATTTCATTTTTCAATCAATTGAAATCTGGTTTCCACACTTTGTCTCACTGGCCCCTCTCTTTAAGTTCAACAATGACCTTCCTTACAATCATCATTGGCTGTTTCAGGTGTCATCTTTTTTTACCCTTTCTATTGTATTTTATATTAGTAATAAAATTCCTTGAAATCCTCTCCTCCTCTGGCTTCCAGGACATTGCTATTTCCCAGATTTCCTTTTGCTTATGTTACTATTACTAAGAAGAAGCATATTTTATAGTTAACAATTATGTATCTGTTTTTTCTGTATCCTCAGCAACTTTCTAAGCATTTACATATATTAACTTATTCCTCATACAACCCTATGAAATAGATACTATTGCTATCATCTTTTTACAAGTAGAGGAATGGAGGCCCCTAAGGTCATCAAGATCAGTGGCAGGAGGAGAATTTGAACCTAGGCAGTCTGGATCCAAAATTTGTTCTCTTCACTTTTACCTCTCCTGCATACACAGTTGCCATTGAGGGCTTTCTTTCTTCTATTGTTTAACTGTTGATGTTCCCTGGAATTTATCCTCAACTCTCTGCTCCTCTCACTCTAAAAGTTCTCTTTAGCTAATCTTGTCCACTCTCAGGATTTAAAAAAACATCTATACACCAATGAACCCCAAATTTTACCAACAACCCTGACTTCTCTGCTAAGTTCGGGACTGGCCTCATGTATCCTGTGGGAGATCATATACACTTAGAAGGGTCCTGTTCAGTTGCACAATTGTGTTCAACTTTTTATGACCCCATGGACTGCAGCATGCCAGGCCTCCCTGTCCCTCACTATCTCCTGGAGGGTCCTGTACTTGGATTAATACTCTGTTGTCACTACCTTGAATTCTTAATTGTTGAACAAGTGGATCTACATTTTCATTTTGCAGTGGAACTTGCAAACTATGTAGCTATTTCTGGCTAAGTTTATGATATATATTCAATTACCTAATGGTCAGCTCCACCTTTCTCTCCAGATCTACACACATGTCCTTAAAACCCCAACCTTACTAATATTCTATCTGATAATCTAACTTCAGTTGATGGTAACAGCCAGTCACCCAACCCAGAAACCTGAGAACCATCCTCCATTTCTCCTTGTCACTTCATCCAAACATGCCAAGACCTGCCACCTTAACTTGCTACCTTTTCTTTGAATCATCTTTTCCTTTTTATTTCTGTTGCCCTAGTTCAGACTTTTATTATCTTTTGTCTAGAATATTGCAATGGTTCTCTTTAAACCCATCCTTCCTGATGCTGCCAAGCAGGGCTGCCACACTGTATAACTCCAGGAAACATTGTTCACACTGTGCAATGTAGTAGCCCTAATAACAAGACTGAATTTCCTTAAATGCAAATCAGTCAGTTCAGTTCAGTTCAGTCGCTCAGTCGTGTCCAACTCTTTATGACCCCATGAACCACAGCACGCCAGGCCTCCCTGTCCATCACCAACTCCCGGAGTCCACCCAAACCCATGTCCATTGTATCAGTGATGCCATTCAACCATCTCATCCTATGTCATCCCCTTCTCCTCCTGCCCTCAATCTTTCCCAGCATCAGGGTCTTTTCAAATGAGTCAGCTCTCCACATCAGGTGGCCAAAGTACTGGAGTTTCAACTTCAACATCAGTCCTTCCAATGAAAACCCAGGATGGACTGACTGGATCTCCTTGAAGTCCAAGGGACTCTCAAGAGTCTTCTTCAACACCACAGTTCGAAAGCATCAATTCTTCAGTGCTAAGCTTTCTTTATAGTCCAACACTCACATCCATACATGACTACTGGAAAAACCATAAATTCGACTAGACAGACCTTAGTCAGCAAAGTAATGTCTCTGCTTTTGAATATACTATCTAGGTTGGTCATAATTTTTCTTCCAAAGAGTAAGGGTCTTTTAATTTCATGGCTGCAGTCACCATCTGCAGTGATTTTGGAGCCCACCAAAAATATAGTCTGACACTCTTTCCACTGTTTCCCCATCTATTTCCCATGAAGTGATGGGACCAGATGCCATGATCTTCGTTTTCTGAATGTTGAGCTTTAAGCCAACTTTTTTACTCTCCTCTTTCACCTTCATCAAGAGGCTCTTTAGTTCTTCACTTTCTGCCATAAGGGTGGTGTCATCTGCATATCTGAGATTATTGATATTTCTCCCAGCAATCTTGATTCCAGCTTCTGCTTCATTCAGGCTAGCATTTCTCATGATGTGCTCTGCATATAAGTTAAATTAGCAGGGTGACAATATATAGCCTTGCTGTATTCCTTTTCTTATTTGGAAGCAGTCTGTTGTTCCATGTCCAGTTCTAACCGTTGCTTCCTGACCTGCATACAGGTTTCTTAAGAGGCAGGTCTGGTGGTCTTTTATTCCCATCTCTTTCAGAATTTTCCACAGTTGATTGTGATCCACATAGTCAAAAGCTTTGGCATAGTCAGTAAAGCAGAAATAGAGGTTTTTCTGGAACTCTCTTGCTTTTTTGATGATCCAGTGGATGTTGGCAATTTGGTCTCTGGTTCCTCTGCCTTTTCTAAAACCAGCTTGAACATCTGGAATTTCACGGTTCACATATTGCTGAAGCCTGGCTTGGAGAATTTTGAACATTACTTTACTAGCGTGTGAGATGAGTGTCATTGTGCAGTAGTTTGAGCATTCTTTGGCATTGCCTTTCTTTGGGACTGGGATGAAAACTGACCTTTTCCAGTCCTGTGGCCACTGCTGAGTTTTCCAAATTTGCTGGCATATTGAGTGCAGCACTTTCACAGCATCATCTTTCAGGATTTGAAATAGCTCAACTGGAATTCCATAACCTCCACTAGCTTTGTTTGTAGTGATGCTTCCTATGGCCCACCTGACTTCACATTCCAGGATGTCCGGCTCTAGGTGAGTGTGAGTGATCACACCTTCCTGGTTATCTGGGTCATGAAGATCTTTTTTGTACAGTTCTTCTGTGTATTCTTTGTTAATACCCTACTTAAAACTCTTCAGTGGCACCCCAGTAACTACAGGATAAATTCCAAACTCCTTAGCATTCCAACTAAGCATGATCCAGGCCTCAACAATCTCTCCTGTCCTTCCTTTCACATTCTATCAATCAAGGTAAACTGGAAGTGATCAAACAGGAGATGGCAAGAGTGAATATCGACATTTTAGGTATCAATGACCTAAAGTGGACAAGAACCGATGAATTTAATTCAGATGTCCATCATTATATCTACTACTATGGGCAAGAATCCCTTAGAAGAAATGGAGTAGCCCGCATAGCCAACAAAAGAGTCCAAATGCAGAACTTGAGTGCAGTCTCAAAAATGACAGAATGATCTCGATTTGTTTCCAAGGCAAAACATTCATTATCACAGTAATCCCAATCTATGCCCCAACCACTAATGATGAAGTTGAACGGTTCTATGAAGACCTAAAAATTTTCTAGAACTAACATTAAAAAAAATGTCCTTTTCATCATAGGGGACTGGAATGCAAAAGTAAGAAGTTAAGAGATACCTGGAGTAACAGGCAAGTTTGGCCTTGAAGTACAAAATGAAGCAGGGAAAAGGCTAAAAGACTTTTGCCAAGAGAACGCACTGGTCATACCAAACACCCTCTTCCAACAACACAAGAGATGACTCTACATATGGACATCACCAGATGGTCAATACCCAAAATCAAATTGACTATATTCTTTGTAGCCAAAGATGATGAAGCTCTATACAGTCAGCAAAAACAAAACCAGGAGCAGACTGTGGCTCAATCATAAACTTATTGTAAGATTCAAACTTAAATTGAAGAATGTATGGAAAACCACTAGGCCATTGGGTATGACCTAAATCAAATCCCTTACGATTATACAGTGGAAGTGACAAATAGATTCAAGGGATTGGATCTGATAGACAGAGTGCCTGAAGAACTATGGAAAGAGGTTCTTAAGATTCTACAGCAGACAGTAATCAAAAATGCATAAAGGCAAAATGGTTGTCTGAGGAGGTCTTACAAATAGCTGAGAAAAGAAGAGAAGCAAAAGGTAAATGAGAAAAGGAAATATATACCCATCTGAATGAAGAGCTCCAAAGAATAGCAAGGAGAAATAAGAAAGCCTTCCTAAGCAAAAAATGCAAAGAAATAGAGGAGAACAATAGAATAGGTAAGACTAGAGCTCTCTTCAAGAAAATTAGAGATACCAAGGAAACATTTCATACAAAAATGGGCACAATAAAGGACATAAATGGTATGGACCTAACAGAAGCAGATGATAATAAGGAGAGGTAGCCAGAATATATGGAAGAACTATACAAAAAAAGATCTTAATGACTAGGATATCCATGATGATATGATCACTCACCTAGAACCAGACATCCTTGAGTGTGAACTCAAGTGGGCCTTGGAAAGCATCACTACGAACAAAGCTAGTGGATGTGATGGAATTATAGCTGAGCTATTTAAAATCCTAAAAGATGGCACTGTTAAACTGCTGCACACAATATGCCAGCAAATTTGGAAAACTCAGCAGTGGCCACAGGACTGGAAAAGGTCAGTTTTTGTTCCAATCCCAAAGAAGAACAACACCAAAGAATGTTCAAACTACAGCACAATTGCACTCATTTTACATACTAGCAAAGTAATGCTCAAAATCCTTCAAGCTAGGCTTCTATGGTATGTGAACTGAGAACTTCCAGATGTGCAAGCTGGATTTAGAAAAGGCATGGGAACCAAATCGTGAACATCCATCGGATCACAGAAAAAGCTAGAGAATTCGAGGAAAACATCTATTTCTGCTTCATTGACTATGCCAAAGCCTTTGACTGTGTAGACCACAGCAAACTATGGAAAATTCTTAAAGAGATGGGAATACCAGACCACCTTACCTGCCTCATGAGGAACCTGTAGGCAGGTCAAGAAGCAACAGTTAGAAGTGGTCATGGAAAAGTGGACTGGTTTCAAATTGGGAAAGGAGTATGTCAAGGCTATATATTGTCACCATGCTTATTTAACTTATATACAGAATACATTATGCAAAATGCCAGGCTGGATGAAGCACAAGCTGGAATCAAGATTGCCGGGAGAAATATCAATAACCTCAGATATGCAGATGATACCACCATTATGGCAGAAAGCTAAGAGGAGTTAAACAGCCTCTTCATGAAGGTGAAAGAGGAGAGTGAAAAAGCTGGCTTAAAACTCAATATTCAAAAAAAGAAGGTCATAGTATCCAGTCCCATCACTTCATGGCAAATAGATGGGGAAACAATGGAAACAGTGACAGACTTTATTTTCTTGGGCTCCAAAATCACTCTGGACGGTGACTGTAACCATGAAATTAAAAGACACTTGCTTCTTGGAAGAAAAGCTATGATAAACCTAGACAGCATATTAAAAAGCAGAGATGTTACTTTGCTTACAAAGGGCCATCTTGTCAAAGCTATGGTTTTTCCAGTAGTCATGTATGGATATGAGAGTTGGACCATAAAGAAGGCTGAGCACTGAAGCATTGATACCTTTGAACTGTGGTCCTGGAGAAGACTCTTGAGAGTCCCTTGGACAGAAAGGAGATCAAACTAGTCAATCCTAAAGGAAATAAACCCTGAATATTCATTGGAAGGACTAATGATGAAGCTGAAGCTCCAATACTTTGGCCATCTGATTCAAAGAGTTGACTCATTGGAAAAGACCCTGACGCTGGAAAACACTGAAGGTAGGAAGAGAAGGGGATGACAAAGGATGAGATGGTTGGATGGCGTCATGGACTCAATGGACATTAGTTTGAGCAAACTCCAGTAGATGGTGAAGGACAGGGAAGCCTGATGTGCAGCAGTCCATGGAGTCACAAAGAGCCAGACATTACTGAGTGACTGAACAATAATAACAAATACTTGGTATTTCCTGTTCACACCATGCTTTTTTCTCTTCCTGGAATGTCTTCTCCTCAGCCTTCAATTTCTTAATCCTTTTCATCTGGGTAATTTTCCAGTATTACTGCTTCAGAGCTCAATCAGTTCAAACAATATCATTTAAGAAGCAAAACCAATACAATATTGTAAAGTAAAATAAAGTAAAAATAAAATTAAAAAAAAAAAAGAAGAAGCTTAGTCTGAAACTCAACCCTCAACCACAGGCTTCTCTAGGTATCCCTCCGTCTATCATAGCACTTGTAACACTCTATGATCACTGCTTGTTTATAGTCCCCTCCTCTGAGTATAGGTGGTGCAGTGGTAAAGAATCCACCTGCCAATTCAGGAGATGTAGATGACATGAGACGTGGTTTCATCCCTGGGCCGGGATAATCCTGGAGTAGGAAATGACAACTTACTGCAGTATTCTTGCCTGGAAAATTCAATGGACAGAGGAGCCTGGTGGGCTACAGTCCATGGGATTGCAAAGAGTTGGTTGTGATTGAGCGTGTGCGTGCACATGCGTGCACACACGCACAGACACAGACACAGACACACACACACACACACACACACACACCTTTCAGTATAAGCTCCTTTACAGCCAACACTCAGTGTCCTCAGCACCTAGCAAAGTGCCAAGCCAGACAGAACTGACCCAAGCAAAAGACAAACTCTACACTAACCTCAGGGTAGGAAATCTGTTTTTCAGAAATCCTATTAAACTATTTAAAATGGCAAAGAATATGCATGTAACCCCATTAGAGAGGATGAAAATGATAAATATATCCAAGTCCTATATGAAGCTAGTATGCAGGATTTCAGTCAGACTGATTGTAAAAATATTGAAATATTTTCATACTAGCCAGTAAATAGTTATTTAATATTGAGGCTCTCCAACTCCTTCCGCTACTCTTCCAGGACTTCCCCTAAGATTCTGCCAGACTTCTCCATGATCCAGCACTAATGTCTCTTTCGATTGATTATTGTCCATGCTAAGTCAGTTGTTAAAATATTTTGAATATTATATCTAAATTTACTCTTCCTCAATTGTGCAGTACTTCTTCCAACAGCATTTTTGTCTTTTCTTTTTATTTCAGGATCCTTGGGACCCTGGCATAGACTCTAAGCCAAACAGCCATTCACTGGAAAGAGTAAACTACAATCTAAACAGATATTTAGCATTATCAGGACTGACGTTTATCAAGCTTTCCCTGCAATTGGATCACCCTCTTTTTTTGCAAATTAAATTTTTATGTGTATGGCAGGGCAATATACTACTAAGTTAATTTCCAAATAGCTTTCTCTTTTTCTTTTCAGTGGAATAGATTAATAAACAAACCATGGAACCAGGAAGTTTGGAGCAAATCCAAGGTTGTAGCATATCTAACAAGCTCCCAGGTGATACACATACACCCTGAACTCTCATCTAAATTCATCGTGGAGATGAGATTAGTTGCCAAGATGGAGAGGGGACATACTGTCCTGAAAGAGGAACAATGAGATTTTTGTTGCTAGAGCCTGATTACCAGGTCCTTCCTGGACTGTCTAAACCCAAGATTCTGATATACTTGAAAGGAGACGAAAGGATCCCACAAAGCAATTGATATTGGACTTCTGGCCAGTACTGCTGAGTGGGAATTCAAATAGGACAAAATAATTTTTCTAACTTAATCTGCATAGATTTTATTGCACTTTTAAAAAGGGATATTGCACTTTTATTTAAAAAGAGGATGAGATGGTTGAATGGCATCTCCGATTCAATGGACATGAACTTGGGCAAACTCCAGGATATGGTGAGGGACAGGGAGGCCTGGCGTGCTGCAGTCTATGAGGTAGCAAAGAGTTGGAGGCAACTTGGCAACTGAACAATGAAAAATGGATATATATGACATTTCATCTAATAAGCCTAATACATAAGTTGAAAACCAATATTGTTTTAGCTACTAAACATAATACTAACTCTGAAGTTACACTAAGTTCTGCAATAAATCTTCAGGTCTGTATACCTCAAAGTTGCTCAAAAATGAAACATTCAAAATTGTACTTATACTAGAAAGCATCTGTATTCAGTTTATCCCAACAGAAAGAGTAACATAAGATGAAGCAAGACAACAGTTACAATAAAATTCTATTTTTTTTAATTTCACAAATCAGAGCATTGATTTTATTTTCAGTTCAGTTCAGTTCAGTTCAATCGCTCAGTCATGTCCAACTCTTTGTGACCCCATGAATCACAGCATGCCAGGCCTCCCTGTCCATCACCAACTCCCAGAGTTCACTCAGACTCACATCCATCGAGTCCATGATGCCATCCAGCCATCTCATCCTCGGTCGTCCCCTTCTCCTCCTGCCCCCAATCCCTCCCAGCATCAGAGTCTTTTCCAAAGAGTCAACTCTTCGCATGAGGTGGCCAAGGTACTGGAGCTTCAGCTTTAGCATCATTCCTTCCAAAGAAATCCCAGGACTGATCTCCTTCAGAATGGACTGGTTGGATCTCCTTGCAGTCCAAGGGACCCTCAAGAGTCTTCTCCAACACCACAGTTCAAAAGCATCAATTCTTCAGCACTCAGCCTTCTTCACAGTCCAACTCTCACATCCATACATGACCACAGGAAAAACCATAGCCTTGACTAGACAGAACTTAGTAGGCAAAGTAATGTCTCTGCTTTTGAATATGCTATCTAGGTTGGTCATAACTTTTCTTCCAAGGAGTAAGTGTCTTTTAATTTCATGGCTGCACTCACCATCTGCAGTGATTTTGGAGCCCCCAAAAATAAAGTCTGACACTGTTTCCACTGTTTCCCCATCTATTTCCCATGAAGTGATGGGACCGGATGCCATGATCTTAATTTTCTGAATGTTGAGCTTTAAGCCAATTTTTTCGCTCTCCTCTTTCACTGTCATCAAGAGGCTTTTTAGCTCCTCTTCACTTTCTGCCATAAGGGTGGTGTCATCTGCATATCTGAGGTGATTGATATTTCTCCCGGCAATCTTGATTTCAGCTTGTGTTTCTTCCAGTCCAGCGTTTCTCATGATGTACTCTGCATAGAAGTTATATAAGCAGGGTGACAATATACAGCTTTGACATACTCCTTTTCCTATTTGGAACCAGTCTGTTGTTCCACGTCCAGTTCTAACTGTTGCTTCCTGACCTGCATACAGATTTCTCAAGAGGCAGGTTAGGTGGTCTGGGATTCCCATCTCTTTCAGAATTTTCCACAGTTTATTGTGATCCACACAGTCAAAGGCTTTGGTATAGTCAATAAAGCAGAAATAGATGTTTTTCTGGAACTCTCTTGCTTTTTCCATGATCCAGCAGATGTTGGCAATTTGATCTCTGGTTCCTCTGCCTTTTCTAAAACCAGCTTGAACATCATGAAGTTCACAGTTCACGTATTGCTGAAGCGTGGCTTGGAGAATTTTGAGCATTACTTTACTAGCCTGTGAGATGAGTGCAATTGTGCAGTAGTTTGAGCATTCTTTGGCATTGCCTTTCTTTGGGATTGGAATGAAAACTGACCTTTTCCAGTCCTGTGGCCACTGCTGAGTTTTCCAAATTTGCTGGCATATTGAGTGCAGCACTTTCACAGCATCATCTTTCAGGATTTGAAATAGCTCCTCTGGAATTCCATCACCTCCACTAGCTTTGTTCGTAGTGATGCTTTCCAAGGCCCACTTGACTTCACATTCCAGGATGTCTGGCTCTAGATGAGCGATCACACCATCATGATTATCTGGGTCATGAAGATCTTTTTTGTACAGTTCTTCTGTGTATTCTTGCTACCTCCTCTTAATATCTTCTGCTTCTGTTAGGTCCATACCATTTCTGTCCTTTATCGAGCCCATCCTTACATGAAATGTTCCCTTGGTATCTCTAATTTTCTTGAAGAGATCTCTAGTCTTTCCCATTCTGTAGTTTTCCTCTATATCTTTGCACTGATCGCTGAAGAAGGCTTTCTTATCTCTTCTTGCTATTCTCCGGAACTCTGCATTCAGATGCTTATATCTTTCTTTTTCTCCTTTGCTTTTCGCTTCTCTTCTTTTCACAGCTATTTGTAAGGCCTCCCCAGACAGCCAGTTTGCTTTTTTGCATTTCTTTTCCATGGGGATGGTCTTGATCCCTGTCTCCTGTACAATGTCACAAACCTCATTCCATAGTTCATCAGGCACTCTATCTATCAGATCTAGGCCCTTAAATCTATTTCTCACTTCCACTGTATAATCATAAGGGATTTGATTTAGGTCATACCTAAATGGTCCAGTGGTTTTCCCTACTTTCTTCAATTTAAGTCTGAATTTGGTAATAAGGAGTTCATGATGTGAGCCACAGTCAGCTCCCAGTCTTGTTTTTGCTGACTGTATAGAGCTTCTACATCTTTGGGGCAAAGAATATAATCAGTCTGATTTCAGTGTTGACCATCTGGTGATGTCCATGTGTAGAGTCTCCTCTTGTGTTGTTAGAAGAGGGTGTTTGCTATGACCAGTGCATTTTCTTGGCACAACTCAGTCTTTGCCCTGCTTCATTCTGCATTCCAAGGCCAAATTTGCCTGTTACTCCAGGTGTTTCTTGACTTCCTACTTTTGCATTCCAGTCCCCTATAATGAAAAAGACATCTTTTTTGTGGTATTAGTTCTAAAAGGTCTTGTAGGTCTTCATAAAATCGTTCAACTTCAGCTTCTTCAGCATTACTGGTTGGGGCATAGACTTGGATAACTGTGATATTGAATGGTTTGCCTTGGAGACAAACAGAGATCATTCTGTTGTTTTTGAGATTGCATCCAATTACTGCATTTCGGACTCTTTTGCTGACCATGATGGCTACTCCATTTCTTCTGAGGGATTCCTGCCTGCAGTAGTAGATATAATGGTCATCTGAGTTAAATTCACCCATTCCAGTCCATTTTAGTTCGCTGATTCCTAGAATGCCAACATTCATTAATTGTACTCATTTAAGTGTATACTTAGTTCTACACAATTATCACTTTTTGTGTATCCACATCATAGTCAAGATACAGAATAGTTTCATCAGTACAAGAATCTTTTTTTGTCCTTTTATAACCATATGCACTTCCCTCTGACAACCCCTCCCAGAACCAAAACTCTTCAGTCCTGACAACTGTAAATGGTTGACAATTTCTATGATTTTGTCATTTAAAATTTCTTCCATAAATGGAGTCATATTGTACATAACATTTGGGGATTGGCTTTTTTATTTAGCATGATTACCTGGAGATATCTTTTTTCTATTAATATATTTTTTGGTTTGCATTTTGTTCTTTTTTATAACTTCTATTTCCTTGCTGAGATTTTCTATTTTTTCATTTGTTTCTAACATGTTCATAACTGCTCATTGAAACATCTTTATAATGGCTTCTTTAACATCTTTGTCAGATAATTCCAACATATGATTCATCTCCGTGTTGGCGTCATTTGATTGTCTTTTCCTTTTAAAGTTATTTTCCTAGTTCTTTGTATGACAAGTGATTTTTAAATGTATTCTAGAAATTTTCGCTATTGTGTTAGGGAAGTCTAGTCCTATGCAAATCCTCCATTTTATCAGGCAGTCTACTTGTTTAGGTTTAGCACATAGGTCCTGGCCAATTTTTGTGTGCCATGATTCCAATAACAGTTTAATATTCAGAGCCTTTGCTGTGCTTTGACTGGCTTGGATTAACAGGTACCTGTTGTGCTGTTGGAGAAGACTCTTGAGAGTCCCTTGGACTGCAAGGAGATCCAACCAGTCCAATCTGAAGGAGATCAACCTTGGGATTTCTTTGGAAGGAATGATGCTAAAGCTGAAGCTCCAGTACTTTGGCCACCTCATGTGAAGAGTTGACTCATTGGAAAAGACTTTGATGCTGGGAGGGATTAGGGGCAGGAGGAGAAGGGGACGACCGAGGATGAGATGGCTGGATGGCATCACGGACTCGATAGACGTGAGTCTCAGTGAACTCCGGGAGATGGTGATGGACAGGGAGGCCTGGCGTGCTGCGATTCATGGGGTCGCAAAGAGTCGGACACGACTGAGCAACTGAACGGAACTGAACTGAACTGATGTGCTGCAAGTGATCTGTGCTGGTTTAGCTTGTGGAGGCAAAATTTTCTTCTCTAGGCTAGATTGTTTGGTGCCTCTAAATGGAGAAAGGAAGTCTCCATGACGAAGAACACTTTGTGCCCTTGGGCCACTTGTGACTGCATTTCTCCACCCAGGGCAGCCTGACCAGTGTATTTCGGGGAGGGGATTCTTAGAACCATAAATTCAAAGAAGTTTCTAAGCTGGGTCATTTGCTTTAGAGGGGTCCCACTTGCATAAGACTCCCTGGCCTCCCTGTACCCCTCAGTAGGGAAGGGTGTCTCAAGGACTACAGAACAAAAGGGTGTATTTCCAGGATTTATAGTTGTACCTAGTAGGGAGGAGCAGAGAGCAATGTTTCTATGCCATCTTATCTGGACCAGAAGCCCTCTTGTTTCTCTTTTTTGCTAGTTAAGATGTCTTAATATTGAACTAATCTTTCTTTTTCTAAATTTTATAAAGCATTTAAAAAAATATTGTTCTTGCTCTACATTTAAGAAACTTAACATCATCTCTCAGTTCTACAGCCAACTGGGTTATTCACCAATAAATTAACTGAGATAGTAACTGGTGTTTTATTCAATAATATTACTTAGGAAAACATTTTCTTGTTGTGTAACATAAATACAGAAAAGTAAACAAATCTTAAGTTTATACACCAGCAAATTACCACAAAATGCATATATTAATATAGTGTTTCTTTTGATTAAAAATAATCTGGATATCTATTTCACAAAAATGTGAACATACTTAACACTACTAAACTGTACACTTAAAATGGTTAAGATGGTAAATTTTATGTTATATGGTTTTGTTTTGTTTTTTTACCAGATTTTTAAAAAGGAATCTGGAGGAACAAAACACCTAAATTCTGAAAAATGCCAACAATGCCTCCAAACTCACAGCCTAGCAGGGGCCACTGGAGCAAATTCCTAGTATATAGACCCTATGTCTTCAGCTCCTTTTCCTCCTACATATTCAGGAAAACAATTATTGATGATTTTCATCTATGAAAGAAAATAAAGAAATGTGGCATCTGTTTGTTATACCTTAAGTGTTGTGGGAAAAGCAAAGCATAGTTGCTCTAGCTGAAGTCAGTTTGGTATAGTAGCCCTGCACGTCTCACTACACAGTCATCCTGTCATCAGTGTATGTAAGTATATGAAAGTTACTCAGTTGTATCTGACTCTTTTCAACCCCATGGACTGTATGTAGCCTGCCAGGCTCCTCTGTCCATGGAATTCTCCAGGCAAGAATACTGGAATGGGTTGTTATTCCTTTCTCCAGGGGATCTTCTTGACCCAGGGATTGAACCCAGGTCTCCTGCATTGCAGGCAGATTCTTTACCATCTGAGCCATCAGTACTGTTGTGCAAATTAAGTGAAATAAAATAGGTGAATGGTTTTCTACATGGTGTGCATACTCAGTTGCTCAGTCATGTCTGAATCTTTGCAACTGTGTGGACTGTAGCCTGTCAGGATTCTCTGTCCATGGAATTTTCCAGGCAAGAATACTGGAATGGGTTGCCATTTTCCTACTCCAGGCAGGTGTTGAATATGGAGACAAATGAGAGGGCAATACAGACTCATAAACAAATGCTGATAACATCTCTAAAAAGGAAAACCAAGGAAGAACAGTCAAGGGGTAGGACTTACTTTGTGTTCCAAGCATCATGAATCATGATTTATAAATGACATTCCATTTAACCTTCTACAATTAATACTAAGGAACTACTAATTTTCCCACTTGACAAATGAAAAATCTTAATCTCAGAAAGATTAGGACAACTAGGCCCATGGACACACAGCTTAAAAAAAAGGTAACAGAACCAGGATTTGAATATCTTCTCTCCAGCTTACTTACAAAGCCAAGCTTGTCCAAAGGATAAGGCTCAAACCCATTTTCATGGAGTGCAATAATCCAGCTCCAGCAGATCCTCCCAGCTCTCTCTCTCTCTCTCTACATTTCCACTGTGTATTTCATGCTCTCAACTGAATAATCCATCTCTTATCCTTTCCCCCTTAACTAACCATTATACATTTACATGCTATTGCTTCTCACTTCTATTATTTGTTCATAATGCCCTCAACTTGGCATCCTCTCCCTCTCATATTCGCATGGCTACATCACCTCTTCTTGGAAATCTTCTCAAGTCTCCATTGTCCCGGTCTCCTTAACCTGCCCATCCTCATATGTTTCCACTATGCTTTTTGCTTATTTATATTGAATTGCCATTGTACATTTACTTTTCTCTCATTATCTAGGGATGCATTTATTACAAAGGCATTTGACAAAAATTTTTCTTGTATATTTATATTTATGTGAGCTCCTTGAAGGCAAGAACCACTTCTTATTCATCTGTATTATATCTAACATGTTTCTTGGCACATACTTGTTACCCAATAAGTATTTGTTCAGTGATTAAATGATTGAGTGAACAGATAAATGCCCCTAAACAGTGTTCTTCCTCTTCAGCCATTCATCTATCTTGTTCTGAATTTTGGAACCATATTCTTGTGCCAACCACCTCTGTGTTTATTATTTACTTAATTTTTTCTTTAACTCAAGTCACTTTTCAATATTTTAAATCAACCTAGCCTTATTCTAAGCAATCATGGGCTAAATATATATACATATAATATGTTGTTGGTATTTAGTCACCAAGTCATGTCCAACTCTTCACGACCCCATGGACCACAGCACGCCAGACTTCCCTGTCCTTCACCATATACATATACACAATTACCAGCTGAGCCAGAAGGGAAGTCCAATCTCCAATACGTATTTCAATTACATTAAAATGACTACTGAAAAACTTTTGGTGCTTCTCCATTTACCTCCTAGATCATCTTGTAACCCTCCAGAGGTACACATACCATGCTAAGGAAATAATTACCTAGTGCCACTGCTGTTGTTGCATGCAGCCTGGATCTGATGGGCAAAGGAAGCTGAAGAGGTAAATGGCAGTAGGATACCTTTGTGTTAATATCACCAGGGCAGGTGACTGAGTCAATACTGAGACTGTCTTGGTTGAGGCAGGAAATCCCCAAACTGCAGAAGATGCCTATGATACTGCTTGACTAGTCTTTGGAGTATGGCATTCTAGACCCCAGGATGCATATGTGGTTCAAGGGGTTCAGCCCAGCTATATCTGGCCCCATCATGATGCACCTGGTTCTGTTAAAATTGAGTTCTGTCCCCAAGTTCTATGTTCAAGCCTTCCCTGGGTGGTACACAGTGTATATAGTACTATATGTGAGACAGTATAGCCTATTGCTGATTCCTCACTGGATGACCTGGACAAATTTTCTGAACTTATTAATAATTTTCTCACCTGTAAAATGTATATGTTATATATATATATATATATATATATATATATATATATGCCTCAATTGTTCTCAATCCTGACTATACATTATAATTACCTTGGGAGGTTTTTTAAAAAATATTTTTTGACAAAATTTTTTACCTAATTGGTGCAGTGAAGTTTGGACCCTGATACAGTTTTTAAAGTTCTCCAATGTGCAACTAAGGTTTAGAATCACTGAGTTCACTGGATAAATAAAGAATTTAAAAAGCACCTGGAACACAATGAATATACTAGAAATGTAAGGTATTATTGTTATAATTATTACTAATAAGCTTATTCTTTGGTTATTCTTTCTAGTTTTCATCTGGTAGCCTATAATCTGCCTTACTCTGAAAAGCCTACACACCCCCCACCCCAAAGAACAGGCCAGCTGTTTGAATCATGTTTTCTCATGATGACTTTGAATGTCATCCTCTGCCCTCCTAGCACAACTTCTGTGACTGGGACCATATGTGTTCCACACACCCTGGTTGAAGCCACTCATGACTAGGTTTGTGGGTAATTATAACTACACCCCCATGGCTTGGTTCTCTGTAGAATGAGATAGAGCGGGTGGCCATGGCAGTCACCATAATCAGTTTCTTCTCTAGCCCTCCCTCTTATCCAGGGACATCAGGTTACAAGAGAATGAGCTGTTATTCTAGCTTAGTAATGGGACAGAAAAAGGGATGAAGCCAGCTGTATGCATATGAGTTGTATATAAGCTGCATATGAAACCCAGGTGAGTTTTTTGTTATGGAAGGTTTTTTTTTCCCCCTCTTTTCTCCCATACCATCAGTGACTGAAGCTGGCTTTGAACCTAAGGAAGGCTGTTAATGTGGCTACTTGTTAATGACCACCCTAAAAGCAATAGTTAATGTTTATTGAATGCCATGCACTGTGTCAAAGTGCTTATATAATGATCCTATTTAGTCTCCAGAGCAACTCTTGGAGGAAGGGTCTATTTTTATTATCTTCATTTTCAAATAAGAAAACTAAGAGGCCCAGAGAGATGAAGTAACTTGCCCCAAGATAGAAGGTGAAAAGTAGCCCAAGAAATCTGGCTGTGGAGACTGGGCTTTTACCCCAGTTTCTGAATTTAGTCCTAGAGGTGCAAAAGACCTAAGAGATCTCCCAATCCAACCTTCTTGTATTATCAATGGGGAAACTAAGAACTAACTAGGGAAAGGGACTTTTTCCTGAACAATGGGCATCTTTTAAGAAAATTCATTTAACGAATACTTATTGAACACTAATGCCAGGCCCTGTGTTGGGTGATGGAGATAACACAGTTTTTTAAAAAAGCAAAAGTCCTTGCCCTAATGAAGCTGATATTGTAGGGGAGAAACAGTCTTTAAACAAACTAGTGAAAAGTAGTATATTAGAAGTTGACAAGTACTACATGCTTCTCTGGTGGCTCAGACAGCAGAGCCCACCTGCAATGCAGGAGACCCAGGGTCAGTCCCTGGGTTGGGAAGATCCCCTGGAGAAGGGAATGTCTACCCACTCCAGCATTCTTGCCTGGGAAATCCCATGGACCAACGATCCTGGCAGGTTACAATCCATGGGGTTGCAAAGGGTTGGATATGATTGAGTGACTTAAGCATACACAAATGCCCATGCACATGAAAAATAAAACATAGAAGAGGCAAAAGGAGTATGGGGTGATTGCAAATTTAAATAGAGCAGTCAGGGAAGAGCTCACTGAAAAGGGGCATTTTTTTTTATTTTAACATCATATGGAACTTTATTTTTTTATTTTTTAAATTTTAAAATCTTTAATTCTTACATGCATTCCCAAACATGAACCCCCCTCCCACCTCCCTCCCCATAACATCTTTCTGGGTCATCCCCATGCACCAGCCCCAAGCATGCTGCATCCTGCGTCAGACATAGACTGGCGATTCAATTCACATGATAGTATACATGTTAGAATGTCATTCTCCCAAATCATCCCACCCTCTCCCTCTCCCTCTGAGTCTAAAAGTCCGTTATACACATCTGTGTCTCTTTCCCTGTCTTGCATACAGGGTCGTCATTGCCATCTTCCTAAATTCCATATATATGTGTTAGTATACTGTATTGGTGTTTTTCTTTCTGGCTTACTTCACTCTGTATAATCGGCTCCAGTTTCATCCATCTCATCAGAACTGATTCAAATGAATTCTTTTTAACGGCTGAGTAATACTCCATTGTGTATATGTGCCACAGCTTTCTTATCCATTCATCTGCTGATGGACATCTAGGTTGTTTCCATGTCCTGGCTATTATAAACAGTGCTGCGATGAACATTGGGGTACATGTGTCTCTTTCAATTCTGGTTTCCTTGGTGTGTATGCCCAGCAGTGGGATTGCTGGGTCATAAGGTAGTTCTATTTGCAATTTTTTAAGGAATCTCCACACTGTTCTCCATAGTGGCTGTACTAGTTTGCATTCCCACCAACAGTGTAGGAGGGTTCCCTTTTCTCCACACCCTCTCCAGCAATTATTGCTTGCAGATTTTTGGATCGCAGCCATTCTGACTGGTGTGAAGTGGTACCTCATTGTGGTTTTGATTTGCATTTCTCTAATAATGAGTGAAGTTGAGCATCTTTTCATGTGTTTGTTAGCCATCCATATGTCTTCTTTGGAGAAATGTCTATTTAGTTCTTTGGCCCATTTTTTGATTGGGTCGTTTATTTTTCTGGAATTGAGCTGCATAAGTTGCTTGTATATTTTTGAGATTAGTTGTTTGTCAGTTGCTTCATTTGCTATTATTTTCTCCCATTCAGAAGGCTGTATTAATTATGATCTGAAGAAGGTGAAGGCGTGAATTATTTGAATATTTGAGAGAAGATTTTTCCAGGCAGAGAAAACAGCTCGTGCAAAGTCCCTGTGGTAGGGGCATGCTTGTTTACGTCCAAGGACCAGCAAGGAAGCAAGTGTGGCTGGAGCAGAGTAACTGTGAGGCAAAGTAGTGGAACCTGATACTGTGGAGATGAAGAGGGGACAAATCAGGCAGGGATGTATAAGCCATTACAAGACCTTTGACTTTTATTCTGAATGAGATAAAAAGTCATTGCAGACTTTGAAACAGAGGAGTGATGTGATCTGACTTGATAATTGAAAGTCTCCCTCTGGCTTCTGTAAGGAAAATGGAGAGGTGAATACAGAGACTAAAGGGAGTGAATGGTGGCTTAAAACAAGGTGATAGTGGTGAAAAGGATAAAAACATGGTCAATTTTTGAGAAAATTTGAAAGTAAACCCAGTTGTAAAGGAAGCATAGCTGTGAAGTGTGAGAGAAAGAGAGACTCCCCCATAACACTCCCTGTTGGGCCCAAGAATTTCTTTGGCCAAGCAGCTGCCATTACTTCTCATTCTTTCTTCCTGTCTCAGTTTTACTACAACTTCTAGAATACTCTGGAGAGTCTACTGGCCTCTTAGAGAATTACAGGAAAGAGGTGAAACCACAGAATTATTGAGTCACTGTAGTGAAGGTGCCATATCCTGATTCAAATTACCTGCCCCAGAACCACTGCAAGAAAACAGAATAACTGAAATTTGAGACCATTTGCAGTCTTTTGCCTGCTGGATAAGGCAGTCATTATGGCCTGCAAAGGAAATGGTGTGATTTCCTTGATCCTTCATGCAGAAGGTCAGCAAAGGCTTACTTGATAGACTGCAGACAGAACGTCAGGGAGAGGAACACTCTACACCAGTTAGAGGTCATCTTTAAGAAGCACCTCAGGTCCCATGGCAGATATTTGGAATCCAGAAGGGGAAAAATTCTTTAGTTTTCTATTTTAGGTAACAGCTCTACATTCAGATATTTTCAGACACATGAAAAGTAAGAGGTTCTGCTTCTTCTCCCCTCCCTGATCTTTTGAGTCCTGACTATCAGGATTTACAGTTTCAAGATTCTTGAGAATAGCAGCTAATTCTAGTCATGCTTTCAATTATGCACCTCTAACAACTGCATTTCCAGGAAGATATAAGGCAAGTCAAGAATTTCCTTAGGAGATCCACAAAATAAAATGATACTTCATTAGAGAGGAAAGAGGGTGTATGAGGAAATAAGGAGAGGTCGAGTCCCACCTGGATCTCTGGACCGTGCGTTTCCACAGTTATTCACTGCTATCTTCCCAGAACTGGACTAGGGTAGATAAAAGGGGCAGGGCAATCTCCAGAGTCTAACAGTGACATATAGATCAATATCAAGAAGAGAAGTTGAGCTATAGCTTCCTTATTTCTAGTTGTCCTCAACCCACTGGTAACTCCCCAGAGAGATCACTACTCCCTAGGAATGGTGGGTACACATGTGGGGCAGTTTCCCTAGCCCGAGTCTGTCTTTGGTCATACTTGCCAACTGGAAGGCATCAGCAACCCAAGGCTATAGGCTTCTCAGTAGTCTGAGGGACAAGCTACCAGGAAAAGAAATGGTTTTTCAGGTGAATATTTTCACTAGAAATTCTACACTGATGGCCTTTGAGGAATCACTAACTAAAAAAACTTTAAAACATTTATTCCAAAAGCTCTGCTGTGTACTGTACCAGTTATAAAGAAAGAGAGCCTCCATTGATGGTGACCTACTCTGTGCTGGACACATTATAAACTACTATTCATTAATCTTCACAGCAACCTAACAGAATTAGCATGGACATGCCAATCTGAAAGGTAAGGAAATGGAGGCCACCACTGACTTTGTCCTATGCCACACAGCTTATCAATGGCAGATTCAGGGTTCAAAGCTGGGTTAGCCATGCTTATTCTATAATTGTTACAAGTGTCTCTGGAATATAAAATCCTTTGAAGTTGGCTCCCTATTTACCTATCAAATTCTCCTATCTCACTGCTATCCCATTTGGGCCTCTATCAGCACACACCCCCATGAAAATATTTTGCATACTCTGGGAGGTAAGTAGGGTATTAGTTAAGACTGTAAGCTCTAGAACCAGGTTGTCTGGATTCATAATGCCATTTTGGCCACTTTCCTGTTGTGTGGACTCAGTTTCCTAATCTGTAAAATTGGAATAATAATAGTCTCTACTTCGTAGGCTTGTTTCAAGGATTAAATGAGATAGTGAGGTCTTAAAATGGTGTTTGGCATAGAATAAAAATTCTCTAAGTATTAAGTAGTATTATTCTTGGCTCTGGGCCTTTCTTATTTCTGTTACATTTTCTCTGAAGAGTTACCATCCTCTTCTTTCCAGGTACTTCTCAACTAACCTTCAAAGCCCAGCTCAAACCCCACATCCTCCAAGATTTTTTTGACCATCACAACTTTCCAGTACTTAATGTCTGGACATAGTACCCACTCTCTGTTCACAGTCCCTAGCTTATGCTTTGAACCTAGAAGGTACTCAGCAAGTCCCTTTGGAGATGCATAAATGTGTGAATAAAGGAGCCATGTTGCTAGCTGTTTTCCTTTTTTGTGAAAACTCTTCCCAGCTGCCTTCCCCACTCCTGCCCAATTAAGCAATGCAGGCATTCCTGTTCTTTTATAGCTTAGAATAACAAGACTTGGATTTCAGGGTGGGATTTTTTGCCCAGGCAACTTGTTCATTTCTCACTCTCTGCCTGGTCTCTAGGAGACAGATTAACCTAACTTGCTAACATTTTGTCCACCTGACTAGGTGCCTTAGCTATATAGTGAGAAACATGTATCTTTCCTCCTTTTTTTTCTCAAACTGGCCTGAGGATGTGAGGGGGTTATGGGGGATTCTGATTTGAGGTTTTGAAGTTTCTCTTCCAAATCCAATTCATGCCACTCTGTACTTATTCTACCAGGGTGATCACATCAATTCACATAATTTTAATTTCCACCTCTCTGTTAATGTCTGCCATGAAGTGTTGTGCTGGTAAATATTTAACCATGGGTTCTCTGAGGGAAAAGAAAAACTTCCTGATTTATAGTGTTTGCTAATTTCCATTGCGTAAATACCCCCAGAATGTTGGGTTTCAAGTTACTAGCAGAACATCACTGAACACAGAGATGGAAAAAGATACAAGATAGCATACCATCATATAACATTTCCGCCATACAAACACAAAAATGTAAATAATCTCAAGAGCATAGAAAATAATAAATAAGAAGTGGTGAGTTTTGAGTTTGCACTTTTTAAATAAATTTAATAAGTTTATATAATTTAAATTTCAATAACTATTATATTTAACATCCAGCTCACTAAATCTCTGAAGATTTAGCAGTCTCTTATGATCCATTACAAGCCAGCTCCAGCCCACCACTGATCCCATGTGATGGTCTCTCAAGTATATGTCTACAGCCTAGATCACTTTCCTCAGTTCTACACCTGTGTACACAATCTACATTTGACCTCTACGTGGATGTTCAACAGATCTCTAACACATCTCAACAACTGTAGAAAGCGAAAATGAAGTCACTCAGTCATGTCCAACTCTTTTCAACCCCATGGACTGTAGTCTACCAGGCTCCTCTATCCATGGGATTTTCCAGGCAAGAATACTGGAGTGGGTTGGCATTTCCTTCTCCAGTCAACAACTGTATTCTCCATCAATTTTCACTGTCCAAAGTCTACTTCACATTTTGTCTTCCCTGTCTCAGAAAATGGCACCACTAGTCACTAATCACCCAAGTCAGAAACCTGGGAATCATCTTTGACTTCTCTCTCTTTCCCACTCCAGTACTCTTGCCTGGAAAATCCCATGGATGGAGGAGCATGGTAGGCTACAGTCCATGGGGTAGCAAAGAGTCAGACACAATTGAGTGACTTCACTTTATCACTTTAAGTTACTCAATATCCCTGGGCCTTTTCAATCCCAACTTTTTGGCCCTTACCCCTGCTATTGCCTTAGTTTAGGCTTCTTCATCTCATGCCTAGAACATGACAACAATCTCCTAACTGGTCTACCTGAATTTCCACCATATCTCCCTAGTAATCTATCCTACACAATATGACTAGAATGAAATTCAAAACTCACCATGTCAATATCAAGCTTAAAACTCCTCAGTGGAGATTGACTTCCAACAATGGCAATGTGAAGAGCTCCACTGACCACTCCTCAGTGACACTGAAAAGTATTTTGAAAACAATAAATCTCTGGAAATGGTCCTAAGAGCGAACAGCAAATGAAGAAACATCTGTTCAAGAAAAGCTTCAAAAAATCAGTTAAAATGGTAAGAATCTGTGGTGTTTGAACCAAGACCACATCCTCCATCCCCATTTTAGTGCAAGTTGGGTAACTGCACTCCAGACTTCTGCAGCTGATAACATAGGGTTCCTTCTCCCCCAGCTCCCAATCAGAGGGTTTTCTTCCCATGAGAAGCAAGACTTCAGCATTTCTCATCCTGTCCTCAGCTACCCATTGCTAAGCCTAAGTCCTGGGTGACTGAGGTCTCACTTCTTCCACTCAGCTTCTAGTCACGGCATGGAGACTCAGCCTTAATGAGCCATACTGAGAATACTGGAGCCCTCATTGTCCTTTCCCTGCCTCATGAGGTGGGAATTCCATGGCAGGGGAGGAAAGCCAAGAGGACTTCAGGTTACTAAGTGCCGCCTCCCCCCCACCAGAAGATTAGCTCCTGGAGTGGGAATATTGCTCAGAGAGAAGGTTGCCATTTCCTCATCCAGCTCCAGAGCATTGGCTCTGGGATTTTGCCTGGGGGGGCAGGGGAGAGAAGCAACCATAAAATAGATAGATCCTAATCTCTTATCAAAGGAACTGATTATATTTGCAACAGATCTTGAAGATGTACAAACCTAAGGAAACTCTCAAGAGTGGTGGAGGTTGCAGTGAAAAGCAATTGAGAGGATTGGAAGGAGGTTCAAGGATTTTAATAAAGATACAGTCTAGGCTGTGGGAAGGTTAGTTTGCAAGAGAGAACTTGGGAATAACAAGTTCTTGAGGAGCCCTCTTAGGGTCAGAATGAATATCAAACACTGAACTCAGAAACTATTGCTTCTTAGAAAATGAAAATCCCAGAGTTTAAAAATATAATAATTGAACTTCTTGCTTCTATTCCTCATAAGGAGCTAGGAAGTTGCCACTCCATCCTAACAACAAGTAAAAAGCTGAACAGATCAAAGCATCAGTAAATCTTCTTGAATCCATGAGAGAAAAGAAAACACAAGGCAAACTGCTGCTGTTAAGATTAGAGACAGACAGCCAAATAAAGATTATCATAGATTACTTCAGCAGAGACTTACCAGCAGAAACCATCATGGGAACCAGTGCCAGGGGTTTGGAACTGTAATTGACAGTTTTCTGGAATCTAAATGCAGAAAACTCTGAAAAACTCTTAAAAACTCCATAGCAGCCCAGCTGTGGTAGAGTCCCAGAGTACTGTGGGATTTACCTCCAGGAGCTCAATCAGTTTCCATAGTTAAGTACTAGAGAAAAATCCCCTCAGGCTTCCAGCAAAGGGAGGGGAAAAAGAACCATTTTGAGGTACTTCAGAGAACTGCTCTTAACAAGGGCTGCCCTCAGGGAAACCTTATTAATCAGAGTAACCTGCTAGAGTATTATCAGAACGTTCCAGTGGAAGAGAAATATCCAAATCTAGCTGTCTCTAGTCATGCTCTCCCACTAAGGGAGAGAGAAAAAGACTGAGAAACACTCATGAAGTTCAAAATCCAGAGGTATATGCGTACTAAAATACTAGAACCTACTCATAGAACTATAGAATGCTTCCCACACCCACACTTCACCTCTACATTAATAAAGGCCTATTTGCAACATATTTTAACCTTGTATATTTTGTCCAGCTATCAAGAAAAAAATTATAAGGCAAATCAAAAATTAAAAACACAATTTGAAGAAACACATGAAGCAACAGAACCAGATATGGCAAGGGTGTTGGAATTACCAGACAGAGAATTTAAAGCAACTGCAATTAATATGCTAAGGGCTTTACTTGATGAAGTAGACAGCATGCAAGAAAACATGATCAATGCAAACAGAGGGATAGAAATCCCAGAAAAAGAATAAAAATGAAATTCTAAAGATAAGAAAACACTATAACAAAAACAAAGAATTCCTTTGATAGGCCTCTTAGTAGATTAGATATGGGTAAAGAGGGGATCTCTATGCTAGAGGATATACCAATAGAATCCTCAAAAACCTAAAAGAAAACAAAGATTAAAAAAAAATAGATATCCAAGGACTAAGAAAAACTTCCGAACTAGAATCATATGGAGAAGGAAGACAGGAATTAAAGAAATATTTGAAACAATAATGACTGAGAATTTATGCAAATTAATGTCAGACACCAAACCGTAGATGCAGGAAGCTCAAAGAATACCTAGCAGGCTAAATATCCAAAAAGCAATATCTAAATATATCATTTTCAAGTTACGAAAAGTAAAACATAAAGAAAAATCCTAGAAGAAGCCAAAGGGGGAGAAAACACCTTACCTATAGAGGAATAAAGATAAGAATTATATCCAGTTTCTCTTCAGAACCATACAAGTAAGATGAGAGTGGAATGTAATATTTAAAGTATTGAGAGAAAGTAACTACTAACCTAAAATTCTGTACCCAACAAAATTATTCTTCAAAAGTGAAGGAGAAATAGACTTTCTCAGACAAAGAAAAATTGAGAGAATTTGTTACTAGTAGACCTACTTTTCAAGAAATGTTCAAAGATGTTCTATGGAGAGAAAGTAAATAATATAGGTCAAAATCCTGAATCTACAGGAAGAAAGAAAAAGTATCAAAGAAGGAGTAAAGATAAAATTAAAAGTTTTATTTTTCTTAGTTGAGCTAACAGGTAACAGTTTATTCAAAATAAAAATAGATACAGTGTATAAATAATATATGCTTATAGATATTTTATATATATTTAAGTATACTTATATATAAAATAAATAACAGAAATAATACAAGAGATAAGAAGAAGGAGCAAGGATTGTTTTGTTATTATAAGATACACTACCTTTGAAGAGGTACAATATTATTTGAAAATACACTTGGATTAGTTACAAATGTCTATTGAAAATTCTAAAGTGTTAATCACTCAGTTATGTCCAACTCTTTGCAATCCCATAAACTGTAGCCCACCAGGCTCCTCTGTCCATGAAATTCTTCAAACAAGCCCTTCACCAGGGGATTTTCCCAACCCAGGGATCAAACCCAGGTCTCCTGCATTGCAGGCAGATTTTTTACCATTTGAGCCACTAGGAAGCCCTGCAAATTCTAGGACAACCACTGAAAACGTGTAACTGAGTGCTCAATTAAAACAACAAAAGGCAAAAAAGAGTGAAAGACAATATGAACAAAACATATTGATTCTATATCTTGGCTATTGTAAATAATGCTGAAAAGAACATTGAAGAGCATATAACTTTAGGAATTAGTGGTTTTGTTTTGGGGTGTTTTTTTTTTTAATACCCAGAAGTAAAATTGCTAGATCATATGGTATTTCTATTTTTAACTTTCAGAGGACACTCCAAACTATTTTCCATGTAGCTGCACCAATTTACAATCCCAACAGTGCATGAGGGTTTCCTTTTCTCCATATACAAATCCTTGTATTTGTTGTCTTTTTGATGATAGCAATTCTGACAAATGTGAGGTGATATCTCATTGTGGTTTTAATTTGCATTTTCATGTTGATTTTTAATGTTGAGCATTTTTCCTGTGTCTGTTGTATATCTGTATGTCTTTTTTTTTCAATAATGTCTATTCAAATTTCTCTATTTTTTACTAGTTTTTTTATGTTGAGTTGTGTGAATTCTTTGTATATTTTGGATATTAACCCCTAATCAGATATGTCTTTCGCAAACATCTTCTCCCATTAAGTAGGTTGCATTTTCATTTTCTCGACAGTTTCCTTCACAGTGTGGAAGGTTTTTAGTTTGATTAGGTCCCATTTTTTAAATATTTGCTCTTGTTTCTCTTATCTGAGGAGACATAGGCAAAAAAAAAAAAAAAAAAAAAAAACTGCTAAGACAGATGCCAAAGAGCATACTGTCTATGTTTTCTTCTAGGATTTTTATAGTTTCAGGTCTTACATGTTTTACATTTAAGTCTTTAATCCATTTTGAGTTCATTTTTAAGTATAGTGTTATAAAGCAAACTGATTCTTTTATGGGCTTCTCTGGTGGCTCAGCTGGTAAAGAATCCACCTGCAATGTGGGAGACCTTCTCTGGGTTGTGAAGATCCTCCGGAAAAGGGAATGGCTACTCACTCTAGTATTCTGGCCTGGAAAATTCCATGGACTGTATAGTCCAAGGGGTCACAAAAAGTTGGATATGATATATGTAGCTGTGCAGTTTTTCCAACACCACTTGTGTTTTCTCTATTATTTATTCCTGCCTCATTTGTCATAGATTAATTGTTCATAGGTGTATGGGGTTATTTCTGGGCTTTCTATTTGGTTCCATTTATCTATGTATCTGTTTTTGTGCCAATACTCTACTGTTTTGATTGCTATAACTTTGTAGTGTATTTTGAAATCATGGAGTGTGAGACCTTCAGCTTTGTTCTTTCTCAAGAATTTTTGGTTATGAAGGGTTTTTTGTGTTTCCAAACAAATGTTGTATTATTTGTGGCCATTCTGTGAAAAAAAAAAATTCCTTTGGTATTTTGATAGAGATTACATTGAATCTATAGATTGCCTTGAGTAGTGTGGTCATTTTAACATCAATATTTTCAATCCATGAGCACAGTGTATCTATCCATTTGTTTGTATGACCTTCAACTTCTTTCACCAGTGTCTTATAAAGTTTTCTGAGTACAAATCCTCTTTGCATAGATTTATTCCTAGGTATTTTATTCTTTTGGTGAAATCATAAATGAGATCATTTTCTTAATTTCTCTTTCTGATAATTTACTGTTAGTCTAGAGAAACACAAAAAATTTCTCTATACTAAATTGTGTTCTACAGTATTACTGAATTTATTTGTTCTAATAGTGTTTTGGTGGCATTGTTAAGATTTTATATAATAAGTTTAGTGTCATGTCATCTGTAAACAGTGACAGTTTTGCTTTTTCCATTAATATTTAGATTCCTTTTATTTTTTTCCCGTATGATTACTGTTGTGAGGACTTCAAATACTATGTTGAGAAAAAGTAGCTAGAGTGGGAAACCTTGTTTTATTCCCAATCATAGAGAAAATGCTGTCAGCTTTTCACCACTGGGTATGATATTGTCTGTTAGCTTGTCATATGAGGCATTAATTATGTTGAGGTATGCTTCCCCTGTGGCTCAGCTGGTAAAGAATCCTCCTGCAATGTGGGAGACCTGGGTTCAATCCCTGGGTTGGGAAGATCCCCTGGAGAAGGGAATGGCTACCCACTCCAGTATTCTGGCCTGGAGAATCCCATGGACTGTATAGTCTATGGGAATCATAAAAAATCGGACACAACTGAGTGACTTTCACTTTCACTTTCACGTTACCTCTATAACCACTTTGTTGATAGTTATTATCATAAATGGATGTTGAATTTTGTCAAAAGTTCATCTATTGAGATTATTATATAATTTTTCTTCACACTGATTGTTTTGCAGATATTCAACCAGATTTGAAACATTGGGATAAATCCCATTTGATCATGGTGTATTATCCTTTTCATGTACTGTTGAATTTGGATTGTTAATACTGTAAGTTCCCTACACATGGAAGAGTTTCATTCTGAGAGTGCAATTTGTTTGAAAGTGCAGCAAAGTTAGCTTAGATACTTAGCTAACACAATCAGCTATATAGTATTGGACTGTAACAGGTTTATAATACTTTTCACACAAATGATACATTAAAAACAAACAAAAAATAAAGAAAACACTTTTATATAGTACCTTGAAAAGTACAGGAGTACAGTACAACAGCTGGCATACAGGGGCCAGCATCAAGTGAACAAACAAGAAGAGTTACTGACTGGTGGAGGGAGAGGAGGTAGGAGGTGGTAGAACTTAAGGATTGTCAGCAATAAGAGACAGAAGGCAAGCTGTAATTACACTCCTAACTGATGTTGATGACACAGGTTCTGGTTCCCTGTTGGTTTCAATTCTATCTACCTTCTTGAAAAAATGACCAGTGGTATCTGGGTAGTAGCCCTTTTTTTCTCATCATAGATGACACGGTAGCACTGGATTGCATTCTGAACAGCTGTCCTGTGCCTCAAAAACTAACAATGCCTCCCCAAACAACAAAAAAAAATCCCCTGCTATTTCCTGAATTGTGACTCTCCTTGGTTCCTCAGTTACTACTTCTTCCTGATTTTCTTTGTCCTTTCTCTGGGCCTTCAGTTACATCACATCTTCATTAGCAAGCTTCTCATGTTGCACAGCAAAGAGTTCAATGTTATAAGGAATGAGTAACATCTACCATCTTTTCACCTCACTCCACTCTCTCAATTATTTTCACTTTTGTTTCTATCATTATCACTTGATGCTTCTTAGCAGTACTGACTATTACTACATCACCACTGCTTTTACGCTTGCTTCTGGATATCCTGGGTCTGAAATAAAGATGCTACACTACTGTATTCTACACAATACTTTATAGTAAAGTGCATAAAGGCACAACCACTTGAGGAGGATGCATGCACATGACAATGTATGGCAGACATGTGAACAAACTTACATGATTGGACATGTGAACACACATTCACATCTTTGAAAGTTCACAACTTAAAGGTTTATATGTAGGGGACATTTTTCTGACTTGTCTTTTTCTGAGGATTTTTGCATCTATATTCATCAGAGAAAAGTTACAACCAATATTGACCTGTAATTTTCTTTCCTTATGGTATCTTTACCTGGTTTTTACATCAGTGTGACATGGCCCATGTAGAATGAGGTCAGAAATATTCCTTCTTCTTAAATTTTTTGAAATAATTTCAGGAGGATTTACATTAACTCTTCTTTAAATGTTTGGTGGAATTCAATCATGAAATGGTCTGGTTCAAGACTTTTATTTGTTGGGAATATTGTTTTATTCCAGATTCAATTTCATTAAATATAATTGTTGATATTTTCTATTTTTTCCTCACTTAGTCTGGGGGAGGTTATACATTTGTAGAAAGTGTCCCCTTTTTTTGATTGTCCATTTTATTGGCATATAATTGTTCTTAAGAATCTCTTATAATTCTTTGCATTTATGTGATACCAGTTGTAACTTCTGTCTCTGATTTTATTTATTTGTGTCTTCTCTCTTTTTCCTTGATGAGTCTGGCTAAAGGATTATCAATTTTGCCTATCTTTACAGAGAACCAGATTTTTAGTTTCATTGATCTTTTCTACATTTTTTTAGTTCTATTTCATCTACTCTGATCTTTACTATATTTTTTTCCTACTAAGTTTGGGCTTTGTTTGTTGCTCTTCTTATAGTTCCTCAAGGTGTAAGGTTAGATGGTTTATTTCAGATTTCTCTTATTTCCTGAGGTAGGCTTGAGTTGCTGCAATTTCCTTTTAAATATTCTTCCCTTGCATTCCATAGATTTTTGGATTATTGTGTTTCTCTTTTAATTTGTTGCCAGATTTTTAAAATTTCCTCTTTGACTTCCTCAGTGGTGCATTGGTTGCTTAGTAGCATATTCTTTAGCCTTCATGTGTCTTCAGTCAGTTCAGTTGCTCAGTCGTGTTTGAATCTTTGCCACCCCTTGGATTACAGGCTTCTCTGTCCATCACCAACTCCCAGAGTTTGTTCAAACTCACGTCCATCGAATCGGTGATGTCATCCAACCATCTCATCCTCTGTCGTCCCCTTCTCCTCCTGCCTTCAATCTTTCCCAGCATCAGGGTCCTTACCAATGAGTCAGTTCTTCACATCAGTTGGCCAAAGTATAGGAGCTTCCGCTTCAGCATTATTCCTTCCAATGAATATTCAGGGTTGATTTCCTTTAGGATTGATTGATTTGATCTCCTTGCGGTCCAAGGGACTGTCAAGAGTCTTCCCCAATGCCACAGTCAAAAACATCATTTTTTTTGTTTGGTGCTTAGCATTATTTATGGCCCAACTCTCACATCCATAGATGACTACTGGAAAAACCATAGCAGTGACTATACGGACCCTTGTCGGAAAAGTAATGTCTGTGTTTTTTAATGTGCTGTCTAGGTTGGTCATAGCTTTTCTTCCAAGGATCAAAAGTCTTTTAAATTCATGGCTTCAGTCACCATCTGCAGTATTTTGGAGCCCAAGAAAATAAAGTCTGTCACTGTTTCCATTGTTTCCCCATTTATTTGCCATGAAGTGATGGGACTGGATGCCATGATCTTTGTTTTTTGGATTTTGAGTTCTAAGCCAGCTTTTGCACTCTCCTCTTTCACTTTCATCAGGAGGATCTTTAGTTCTTCTTTGCTTTTTGCCACAAGTGTGGTGTCATCTGCATATCTGAGTGAAGTCGCTCAGTCGTGTCCAACTCTTTGTGACCCCATGGACTGTAGTGTATCAGGCTCCTCCATCCACAGGATTTTCCAGGCAATAGTACTGGAGTGGGTTGCCATTTCCTTCTCCAGGGTATCTTCCTGAGCCAGGGATCGAACCCGGATCTCCCTCATTGTAGACAGACACTTTACCATCTAAGCCACATATCTGAGGTTATTGATATTTCTCCTGGAAATCTTGACTCTAGCTTGTGTTTCACCCATTTTGACATTTCGCATAATGTACTCTGCATAAAAGCTAAATAAGCAAGGTGACAATATATAGTTGTGACGTACTCCTTTCCCAATTTGGAACCAGTCTGTTCCATGTCCGGTTCTAACTGTTTTTTCTTCATCTGCATATAGATTTCTCAGGAGGCAGGTAAGGTGGTCTGGTATTCCCATCTCTTTAGGAATGTTCCACAGTTTGTTGTGATCCACAGAGCCAAAGGCTTTAGTATAGTCAATGAAGCAGAAATAGATGTTTTTCTGAATTTGTCTTGCTTTTTCTATGATACAACGAATGTTGGCAATTTGATCTCTGGTTCCTCTGTCTTTTCTAACTCCAACTTGAAATCTGGAAGTTCTCCATTCACATATTATTGAAGCCTAGCTTGGAGAATTTTGAGCATTACTTTGCTAGTGTGTGAGATGAGTACAACTGTGCAGTAGTTTGAACATTCTTTGAGATTGCCTTTCTCTGGAATTGGAATGAAAACTGACCTTTTCCAGTCCTGTGGCCACTGCTGAGTTTTCCAAATTTGCCGGTATATTGAGTGCAGCACTTTCACAGCATCATGTTTTAGGATTTAAAATAGCTCAACTGGAATTCCATCACCTCCACTAGCTTTGTTCATAGTGATGCTTCCTAAAGCCCTCTTGACTTTGCACTCCAGGATGTCTGGCTCTAGGTGAGTGATAACATCATTGTGGTTATCTGAGTCATTAAGATCTTTTTAAAAATAGTTCTGCTGTATATTCTTGCCATCTCTTCTTAATATCTTATGCTTCTCTTAGGTCCATACTATTTTTCTCCTTGATTGTGCCATCTTTGCTTGAAATGTTCCCTTGGTATCTCTAATTTTCTTGAAGAGACCTCTAGTCTTTCTCATTTTATAGTTTTCCTCTGTTTGCATTGAGCATTTGGGAAACCTTTCTTATCTCTCCTTGCTATTCTTTGGAATTCTACATTCATTTGGATATATCTTTCCTTTTCTTCTTTGCCTTTTACTTCTCTCCTTTCTCAGCTATTTGTAAGGCCTCCTCAAACAACCTTTTTGCCTTTTTTGCATTTCTTCTTCTTGGGGAAGGTTTTGATCACCACCTCCTGTACAATGTTGTGAATATCTGTCTATAGTTCTTCAGGCCCTCTATCTATCAGATCTAATCCCTTGAATTGATTTGTTACTTCCACTGTATAATCATAAGGGATTTGTTTTAGGTCATACCTGAATGTTCTAGTGGTTTTCCCTACTTTCTCTAAGTCTGAATTTGCAATAAGGAGTTCATGATCTGAGCCACAGTCAGCTCCCTGTCTTGTTTCTGTTGAATATATAGAGCTTCCTCATCTTCAACTACAAAGAACATAATCAATCTGATTTTGGTATTGACCATCTGGTGGTGTCCATGTGTAGAGTCATCTCTTGTGTTGTTGGAAGAGGGTGTTTGGTATGACCAGTGCGTTCTCTTGGCAAAAGTCTTTTAGCCTTTGCCCTGCTTATTTTGTACTCCAAGGCCAAACTTGCCTGTTACTCCAGGTATTTCTTGACTTCCTACATTCCAATCCCCTATGATGAAAAGGACATCTTTTTTTTGGTGTTAGTTCTAGAAGGTCTTTAAGTCACATGTCTTAGTCATGTGCAATTTTTTTTCTTGTGGTTGATTTCCACTTGCATACTGTTGCTGTTGGAAAAATTCTTGAATGGTTTCAATTTTATTAGATTTGAGGCTTGTTTTGACCTAGTATGTGATCTATCCTAGACAGTGTTCTTTGTGCACTTGAAAAGAATGTATATTCTTCTGCTTGGGGATGGAAAGTCCTATATGTATATTAAATGCATCAGTCTAATGTCATTTAAGGCATTTCCTTATTGATTTTCTATCTGGATGATCTATTCAGGATGTAAATGAGATGTTAATGTCTCCTGCTAATATTGTGTTAATGTCAACTTCTCCCATTAAGTCTCTTAATATTTGGCCTATATATTTAGTTTTTCCTATTTTGGTTACATACATATTTATAAATGTTATATTTTGTTATTGGATTGAACTCTTTATCATTATTTAATGTCCTTTGTCTCTTGTTACAATTTTTGTTGTAAATCTATTTTATCTGATATAAGTATTGCTACTTCAGCTTTCATTTTGTTTCTATTTGCATGAAATACCTTTTCTTATGCCCTCACTTTCAGTGTATGTACGTACTTAGATCTGAAATGAGTCTCTTGTAGACAGCATTTATATGTCTTGTTTTTAATCCATTCAGCCATTACTTGTCTTCAATTGAAGTATTTTGTCCATTTACATTTAAATTAATTCTTGATAGGTATATAAATGCTGTCATTTTGTTAACTATTTTCGGTTTTTTGGTAGTGTTTTTATTATTCTCTTCTCTATGACTTGGTAACTAACTTTGGTATATGTTTGGATTCCTTTCTCCTCTTTGTGCATAGGTTTTTGGTTTGAAGGAACCCTGAGGTTTATACATGTTGTTGCTGTTCTGTTGCTCAATCATGTCAGAATCTTTGCCACCCCATGGACTGCAGCATGCCAAGCTTCACTGTCCTTCACTATCTCCCAGAGATTGTTCAAACTCATGTCCATTGAGTGGATGGTGCCATCCAACCATCTCATCCTCTGTCGTCCCCTTCTCCTCCTGCCTTCAATCTTTCCCAGCATCAGGGTCTTTTCCAATGAGTCAGCTCTTCACATCAGGTGGCCAAAGTACTGGAGCTTCAGATTCAGCATCAGTCCTTCCAATGAATATTCAGGGTTGATTTCCTTTAGGATTGACTGGTTTGGTCTCCTTGAAGTTCATGTAAAGTTTATGTACTGTTGAAGCTTAGCTTGAAGGATTTTTGAGAATTACCTTGTTAGTATGTGAAATAAGCACAATTGTACAGTAGTTTGAACATTCTTTTACATTGCCTTTCTTTGGGATTGGGATGAAAACTGACCTTTTTCAGTCCTGTGGTCACTGCTGAGGTTTCCAAATTTGCTAACATATTGAGTGTGGTACTGTAACAGCATCATCTTTTAAGATTTGAAATAGCTCAGCTGGAATTCCATCACCTCCACTAAATCGACTAACAAGAAGGGATCACAGCCTTATGCATCAGCAGAAAATTGAATTAAAGATTTATTGAGCATGTCTCTGCCCACCAGAGTAAGACCCAGGTTTCCCCATGGCCAGTCCCTCCCATTAGGAAGCTTGCACAAGCCTCTTATCCTCATCCATCAGAGGACGGATGGAAGAAGCAAGAGCTATAATCCCACAGCCTCCAGAATGAAAACCACAATCACAGAAAGCTAACCAAATTGATCACATGGGTCACAGCCTTGTGTGACTTAATGAAGCTATGAACCATGCCATGCAGAGCCACCAAATACAGATGGGTCATGGTGGAGAGTTCTGTTGTCCACTGGAGAAGGAAATGGCAAGACACTTCACTATTCTTACTTCAGAATGCCATGAAGAGTACGATTCCTTTTGTTGTATTTTTAATTTCGGTTATTGTATTCTTGAGCTCTGTTTGGTTCTTCTTTATATTTTTAGTCTTTGTTAAATTTCTATGTTCATTCATTCTTTTCCTTTTCCTGAATTAATTGATCATCTTTACAATCATTAACTTGAACTCTTTATTGTGTTGATTGCTTATCTCCACTTGGCTTTGTTCTTCTGGGATTTTGTCTTGTTCCTTTATTTTGAACCTATTTTTCTGCCATCTCATTTTGCCTAAGTTCCTGTGTTTATTTCTATGTGTTATGCAGGTTTGGTTACATTTACTGGTCTTAGAGAAATGGACTTATGTAGGACATGTTCTACTGCAGTCAGAAGCATACTCCCTTCTGGTCACCAGAGCTGTATGCTCTAAGGGTACCACCTATGTGGGCCCTTATGTGTTAGTGGAGCCATCTACTGTGGGTACACAGATGGATGTGGCTGGTCCCTGGCCCAGTTGGCTTTCAGGACTGCCTCATGCTGGGCTGCCTGCTTGATGGTGGGCACGGCCAAGTCCTGGTGCATCTGGTTGTGCAGACAAGTAGAACTGGAGCTAGGTGGCTCCCAGGCCAAGGGGGCCCAGGGCTGGTACCAGCCCCCAGTGCTAATAGGCTAGAAGAAGGACTCCAGAGGTATCATTGTCAGCACCAGTGTCTTTGTGGTAGAATGAGCTCCCCAAAATGGCTTCCAAGTGTCTGTGTGTCTCCAAGGTAAGTCCCAGTAGCCTCCTGCCCTTCAGGAGACTCACCAAGATCAGCAAGTGTGTATAACTCAGATTTTTTTCAAATTATTGCTGCTGTACTGGGACTTGGAATGTGTAAGAGTTTGCATGTGCCATTAAAGAGCAGAGGATCAGTTTTCTACAGCCCTTCAGCTCTCCTGTACAGAAACCTATTGGCCTTCAAAACCAGACATTCTGAGGACTGTCTTCCTAGTGTAGGATCCTGAGTCTGGGGAGCATGATGTGGGGTTTGGACCACTTTTTCCTTGAATAGAATTTCTGCAATTGTAATTATCCTCCTTTTTTTGTGGATCATTGACCCAGGGGTGTGGGTCTTGACTATACTCCATCTATACCCCTTCCTCCTGTCTTGTTATGGATTAAAGCTTTACTGAGCAAGGCCAGCCCACCAGAGCAAGACCCAGTTTTTCCCATTGCCAGTCCCTCCTATCAAAAGGCTTATTCAAGCTTCTTAGCCTCATCCATCAGAGGGCAAACAGAAGAAGCAAGAAGAAGCACAGTCTCACAGTGGCTAAAATAAAAACCATATTACAGAAAGTTAATCGTGATGAAAAAGCAGAAAGTTATGCCCCAGATGAATGGACAAGATGAAATCCCAGAAAAACAAATAAATGAAGTAGAGATAAGCAACCTTCCAGAAAAAGAATTCAGAATAATGATAGTGAAGATGATCCAGTATCTCAGGAAAAGAATGGAGGTAAAGATTTAGAAGATACAATCAATGTTTACCAAAGGCCTAGAAGAACTAAAGAACAAACAAACAGATACACTAGATACAAACTAGACACAAGCAGATATACTAGAAGGAATCCATAGCAGAATAACTGAGGCAGAAGAATGGATAAATCACCTAGAGGACAGAATGGTGAAAATCACGGCCACAGAACAGAATATAGAAAAAAAAAAAAAAAGAATGGAAAGAAACAAAGACAGCCTAAGAGACCCCTGGGACAACATTAAACACACCAACATTTCACATTATAGAGGTCCCAGAAGGAGAAGAGAGAACGGACCTGAGGAAATATTTGTAGAGATAATAGCTAAAAACTTCCCTAACATGGGAAAGGAAATAGTCAGCCAAGTCCAGGAAGCACAGAGAGTCCCAGGAAGAATAAACCCAAGGAGGAACACACTGAGACACATAGTAATCAAACAGACAAAAATTAAAGACTGATAAAATACTAGGAAACTCCCATCAGGCCATCAGCTGATTTCTCAACAGAAACTCTACAAGCCAGAAGAGAATGGCTTTAAATGATATATTTAAAGTGATGAAAGGGAAGAACCTACAACCAAGAATACTCTACCCAGCAAGATTCTCTTTCAGATTTGATAGAGAAATTAGAAGCTTTCCAGACAAGCAAAAATTAAGAGAATTCAGCACCACCAAACCAGCTTTACAACAAATACTAAAGGAACTTCTCTAGGCAGGAAACACAAGAGAAGGGAAAGACCTACAGAAAATAAACCCCCAAACAATTAACAAAATAGTAATAAGATCATATATATCAATGCTACCTTAAATGTAAACGGATTAAATACACCAACCAAAAGACATAGACTGACTGAGTGGATGAAAACATGTGCATGTATGCACTGTCACTTACCACATCACTCTGCTTGACTCCCCAAATTGTATGTAATTATTTTATATTGTTAAGTTAACCATGTTCCCATTATGGCTTGCAATTGTAATTCTCTTTTATTTTTTGTCTGGATACTGATTGTGAAAACTGATAAATATCTTTTATTATTGTGATTATATAACTATTACTCACTTAATACCATTGACCAACAGAAAATTTTAGAACTGTATATTGCCAAAAATAGAAAAACCTGCAATCACTTTTTAAAATCCAGATGTGTATCAGAATTATCTTGAAATTTTTTTCTAAAATACAAATGCTTGGGTGTTGCTTTTTTCCTCCAAAGCTCCAAATGTTTCTAATGAGCAGTCATGTTTAAAAACTAGGCTATATGATGAGCTTTTACTTTTATCTAGTTTGTTTCATTTTTTCTAGTTCATATTCAGTGCTCCCATTTCATTTAGTTTATGTTCTCTAATTTCTACATCTCTTCTTTTTTTGATGTTCTTTCTCAAGTTTTTATCAAGTGTAGTGGAAAAGCTTTTGTATACATATATATATATGTATAATATATACTTTAGAGAACATGAATTTTTGTCTATATAAAAATTATAACATTTTGATTTCACTTGTTTGACTTAGTATGAATAGAATGCTAAATTTTTAATTGAAAAATAGATATACAACAAGCAACAAAGGTGGACTGTATAGCATAGGGAACTATAGTCAATATCTTATGATAATCTATGATGGAAAATAATTTCAAACATAATCTATGTGTATTTGTATAATTGAATCACCTTGCTGTGCACCTGAAACATTGTAAGTCAACTATACTTCAAGAAAACATATTTTTTAAATAGAAAAATTAAGTGGATGGAAAAAATTATACCATGCTAACACTAACTAGCACTTCTGCACAGCAGAAGAAATGATCAACAAAATGAACCGACAACCTATGGAATGGGAAAAATTATTTGTAAGCCATATATTTGATAAGGGGTTATTATCCAAAATATATAAAAAAACTCAAACAACTCAACAGCAAAAACCCTAACAATCCAGTTAAAAATGAGCAAAGGACATGAAAAGACATTTTTCCAAGGAGACATGCAAATAGCCAACAAGTACATGAATAAATATTCAATATCACTAATCATTGGGAAGTGCAAATCAAAAGTACAATGAGATATCACTTCATGCCTGTTAGAATGGCTTGCATCAAAAAAAAACACAGTTATTAAATCTGGTGAGGATGTGGAGAAAAGGAAGCTCTAGAGCACTCTTGGTGTGATTGAAAAGTGTTACAGACATTTTGGGGAAAAAGGTATAGATTTTTCTCAAAAAATTAAAAATAGAACACCACATGACCCAATAATTCCACTTCTTCATATATATCCAAAGAAAATTAAACCTATATATAAAAGAGATATATGCACACTTATGTTCACAACAGCATTATTTATAATAGCCAAAACATGGAAACAGCCTTAGTGTCCATCAACAGATAAATGGATAAAGAAGTTGCTATACACACACACACATCATGGATTATTCATCCACAGAAAGAAGGAAATCCTGCCATATGTGACAACATGGATGGACTTTGAGAGCACTACGCTAAGTCAGACAGAGAAGGACAGATACTATATAATCTTACCTATATGTGGAATCAAAAGAAAAAACACTCATAGGAAAAGAGGTCAGATTTGTAGTTACCATAGGCAGGGGGCAGAAGAGGTGGAATTGGAGGAAGATGGTCAAGGGTACAAACTTCCACTTATAAGAGAAATAAGTGCTAGGGATGTAATTTTCAATATGGTGTACAGTGTAGAACACTGCTGTATGGTATGTATGAAAGTTGTCAAGAGTGTAAATCCTAAAAATTGTCATCCTAAAAAATATATTTTTTTTCATTTTGTTCTTTTTATGTATCTATATGAGATGATGTGTGTTAACTAAACTTACTGTGCCAATTATTTCACAATACAGTAGCCCCATCCTTATCCATGGGGTATACTGTTCCAATATCCCCAATGGATGTTTGAAACCATGGATAGTACTGAAACCTATATATACCATGAATTTTCCTATACATACATGTGATAAAGCTCCAGGAGATAGTGAGGGGCATGGAGGCCTGGCATGCTACAGTCCATGGGTTTGAAAAAAGTCAGACACAACTTAATGACTGAACAACAAAACCATATGCTAAAGCTGAATTTATAAATTAGGCACAGTAAAAGATAAACAAAAATAACTACTTATAAAATAGAACAATTATAACAATTTTCATGGCAAATAGAAGTAGAAAAGGTGGAATTAGTGACAGATTGGGCTCTAAAATCACTGTGGATGGTGACTACAGCCATGAAATTAGAAGATGATAGCTTCTTGGTAGAAAAGCTATGACAAACCTAGACAGTGTGTTAAAAAGCAAAAACATCACTTTGCGAACAAAGGTCCATATAGTCAACGCTATGGCATTTCCTGTAGTCACATTAGGGTCATGAGACCTGGACTGTGAAGAAGGCAGAGCACCAAAGAATTGATGCTTTCAAACTGTAGTGCTGGAGAAGACTCTTGAGAGTCCCTTGGACAGCAAGGAGATCAACCAGTCCATCCTAAAGGAAATCAGTCCTAAATATTCATTGGAAGGACTGTTGCTGAAGCTGAAGCTCCAGTACCTGGTCACCAGATGTAAGCAGCTGACTCGTTGGAAGAGACCCTGATGCTGGGAAAGATTGAAGGCAGAAGGAGAATAGGGTGTCAGAGAATGAGATGGCTGGATGACATTATCGATGCAATGGACATGAACTTGGGCAAACTCTGGAAGATGGTGAAGGACAGAGAGGTCTGGCATGCTGCAGTTCAAGGAGTCACAAAGAGTTGGCCATTATTGGGTGACTGAACAACTGCAACAACAATACAGTAAAAGTTATGTGACTGGTCTCACTCTCTTTTTCCTCTCTGAAAATATCTTGATGTATAAATTTAATGTGTTTTCCATCTTAACTGAACACTTATGCACTATCGCCATAAACTTTGCAGTTCAATGTATGACAGCAAAACTAGCATGAATTTCCTTTTTCTTCACAGTTTCATGAATAGAAGAATTGTTATTACCGTAGATCTTGGCAACTTCAGCATATGATTTTTTTCTTTCCTTATAAAGTCAAGAACTTTTACCTTTTCACTTGAAGGAAGCACTTTATAACTTGTCTTTGGCATATTTAAATTGCTAGTGTCACTATTCTTGTCCTTTGGGGCCATTATTAAATAAAATAAGGCTTATTTTTGGGCTCCAAAATCGCTGCAGATGGTGGCTGCATGAAATTAAAAGACACTTTCTCCTTGGAAGAAAAGCTATGATAAACAAAGACAGCATATTAAAAAGCAGAGACATTACTTTGCCAACAAAGGTCTGTCTATTCAAAGCTATGGTTTTTCCAGTAGCCATGTATGGGTTTGAGAGTTGGACCATAAAGAAAGCTGAGCTCAAGAGAATGGATGCTTTTGAACTGTGGTGTTAGAGAAGACTCTTGAGAGTCCCTTGGACTGCAAAGAGATCCAACCAGTCCATCCTAAAGGAAATCAGTCCTGAATATTCACTGGAAGGACTGATGCTGAAGCTGAAACTCCAATACTTTGGCCACTTGATGTGAAGAACTGACTCATTGGAAAAGACTCTGATTGCTGGGAAGGATTGAAGGTGGGAGAAGGGGACAACAGAGGATGAGATGGCTGGATGGCATCACCGACTCAATGGACATGAATTTGAGTATACTCCAGGAGTTGGTGATGGACAGGAAGGCCTGGCATGCTGCAGTCCATGGTGTCGCAAAGAGTCAGACATGACTGAGCCACTGAACTGAACTGAATTGAATGCAAGCACTGTGATTACCTCAACAGTGGATTGGATAATTGAGATGGTGACTAAATGACCAACAGACAGAATACACTGGACAAAGGGATGGTTCATGTCCCAGGCATGAGGAAGCTGGATGGTGCATCAGACAAATGGATTATATATATATAATGGAATATTACTCAGCCATAAAAAATGAAATTCTGCCACTTGCAGCAATGAGGATGTACTTAGAGTAATTAGTGAAATTAGTCATACAGAGAAAGACATACTTTATGTTATCACCTATTGTGGAATTCAAAATATAAAACAAATATATACAGCAAAACAGAAATAGATTCAAAAAGAAGACAAACTAGTGGTTACCAGTGGGGAGAGGGAAGGGTAGAGGGGTAAGACAAAGGTATGGAAATAAGAGATACAAACTACTATATATAAGATAGATAAGCAACAATATATATAGTATATTGTTTAATACAATATATATTGTATAATACAATATAGTATATTGTATAATATAATATTTATACTATAATATATAATATATTTTATAATATAATAATATTATATATTATATGTATATGCAATATATAATATTGTATAATACAACCATTACCTTGTAATAACTTTTAATGGAGTATAATCTATAAAAATACTGAATCACTATGCTGTACACATGAAACTAATATAATATTGCAAAGCAACTATGGTGGTTTAGTCACTAAGTTGTGTCCAACTCTTGTGACCACATGGACTGCAGCCTACCAGACTCCTCTGTCCATGGGATTCTCCAAGCAAGAATACTGGAGTGGGTTGCCATTTCCTTCTCCAGGGGATCTTCCTGGCCCAGGGGTTGAACCTAGGACTCCTGCATTGTAGGCAGATTCTTTACTGACTTGAACTATGAGGGAAGCCCTAAACCAACCATACTTGAATTTTAAAAATTTATCATGCTACTTAGAATTTAAAACTTAAAAATTTTAACTTTGTGAATTATTTATTTCTGGAATTTTCTATTTAATATTTTCTGTATACAATTGACCACAGGTAACTGAAACCATAGAAAGCAAATCTGCAGGAGGGGGCCCTAAGATGGCAGAGGAATAGGACAGTGAGATCACTTTCTCTCCCACAAATTCATTGAAAGGACATTTGAACGCTGAGCAAATTTCACAAAATAACTTCTGAATGCTGGCAGAGGACATCAGCCACCCAGAAAGGTAGCCCATTGTCTTCAAAAGGAGGTAGGACAAAATATAAAAGATAAAAAGAGAGGCAAAAGAGATAGGGACAGAGATCCATCCAGGGATATCAGGAAACACTCTCCCTGGCGGGTCTGTGGAGAGTCTTAGATTCTCAGAGGGCAACATAACCGGTAGGAAAAATAAATAAATATTCAATTAAAACCCACAGATTACGTGCCTAATGGCAGCTCCCAGCAGAGAAGCAGCCCAGATGCTCGCATCCATCACTAACAAGCAGGGGCTGGACAGGGAGGTCTGGGCTGCGCTGCTTAGGGTAAGGACAGGGCCTGCATGCCCTGAGGGCAATCTGAGGGAATTAACATGAGATAGCAGCCCAGACTGCGTGATAACCAGAGAGAGAGAGATAAAAAAAGAGAGAGAGAGAACAATTCAGCGAAGAGCCCTAACCTAAGACACTGCCAGGCCTGCTCACAGAACAAAGGACTGAGCAGAGCTAGCTGGTTTCGGACCAGCCCACCCCCCTGCCAGAGACAGGCAGATGGGGCAGCCAGAGCCAGAAGGGGGCAATTGCGGCCCCAGAGAGGCATCCTCTACCAAACTGCAAGCAGGCTTCATTGCAAACGAAGACTTCTTGGAGTTCAGAATGGTGGACATCTGCCAGGAGGGTCACAGCCAGAGATCAGCTCCCCAGCAGAGACACAGGGCACACCTGAGAAAGCACGCCCATTGTACACCCAGAAAAATGAGTAGCTGGGACAGGGAAGATGATACGACACCCCCCCCCCCCAACATGGGGGTGCGCTCGCCAAGCACCTGGTCACCTGAGCTGCTCAGACCTGGGAAGGGCACAAAACGCAGGCCCAACCAAGTCTGCGCCTTTGTGGAGTACCCGAGAACCTGAACCTGAGCAACTTAGACCTGGGAAGTGCACGCAACCTAGGGCCTGCCTCAGACAGTTCCAGGCAGAGCAACCTAGAGCCTGAGAAGTGTAGACCATGAAAGCACACACGTCGTGAGTGGAGGCAAACCCAGTGCAGCTGAAACACTGCAGAACAGTCTCCACACACACCAGTGATATCTGTTTGTAGAGTTCCTCCCTCCCGCCTTCACGACTGAACAACTGAGCCTAAAAAAGTGACCACCATCGCTCCCTCGTGTCAGGGTGGAAATTAGACACTGAAGAGACCAGCAAACAGAAGAAGCTAAAATAAACAGAGGGAACAGCTTTGGAAGTGACAGGTGCAACAGATTAAAACCCTGTCGTTAGCACCAACTACATAGGAAGGGGCCAACAGATCTTGAGAAGTATAAGCCGGATCAAGGAACTATCTGAAAATGAACACTATCTGTAACAGCTCCAGAGAAATTCAAAGTTATATTCTTACTATTATCATTTTTTAATTAAAAAAATGATTTTTAAGTCCTCTATTACTCCTTTAATTTTCATTTTTATAACCTATTATTACCTTGAAAAAAAAGGACCTGATTTTGAAAGCAAACTTCATATATATATTTTATAATTCTTTTGACTCTGTATTTTTAATATTCTATTTTTGAGAATATAACTTCTACACTAGATTTTTAATCTTTGCTTTTTGGTATTTGTTATCAATTTTGTACCTTTAAAAACCCAATCTTCAGTACCCATTTTTACTTGGGAGTGAGATTACTGGTTTGATTGCTCTCTCCCCCTTTTGACTCTCCTTTTTCTCCACCAGGTTGTCTCTATTTCCTCCCTCCCCCTTCTCTTCTCTACCAACTCTGTGAATATCTTTGTGTGTTCTGGGCTGTGGAGAACACTTAGGGAACTGATTATTGGCTGGATCTGTCTCTCTCCTTTTGATTCCCCCTTTTCTCCTCTTGGCCACCTTTGTCTCCTTCCTCCCTCTTCTCTGTGTAAATCCATGAACATTTATGAGGGGTCAAGACTATGCAGAGCACATAAGGATGTGATTACTGGCTAGCTTGTTCTCTCCCCTTTTGATTCCCCCTCTTCTCCTCCTGGTTACCTCTATCTCCCTCCTCCTTCTTCTCTTCTCCATCTAACTCTGTGTACCCCTCCAGGTGTCCCTCACTGTGGAGAAACTTTTCATCATTAACCTAGATGTTTTATCATCGGTGCTGTATAGATGGAGAAGTCTTGAAGCTAATGTAAGAAGAAGACTGAAAGACAGAGGCAGGAGGCTTAAGTCCAAAACTTGAGAACACCAGAGAACTCCTGACTCCAGGGAACATTAATCGATAAAAGCTCATCAAAAGCCTTCATACCTACACTGAAACCAAGCACCACCCAAGAGCCAACAAGTTCCAGAGCAAGACATACCACACAAATTCTCCAGCAACACAGGAACACAGCCCTAAGCTTCAATATACAGGCTGCCTAAAGTCACACCAAACCCACTGACATCTCAAAACTCATTACTGGACACTTCATTGCACTCCAGAGAGAAGAAATCCAGCTCCACCCACAAGAATACCGAGATTCCCTAACAAGCCACCCAACCAACCCCACCCACAGCAAGGAACCTCCACAATAAAGAGAAACCACAAACTTTCAGAATATGGAAAGCCCACCCCAAACACAGCAATATAAACAACATGAAAAGGCAAATAAATACTCAGCAGGTAAAGGAATGGGATAAATGTCCACCAAACCAAACAAAATAGGAAAAAATAGGAAATCTACCTGATAAAGAATTCAGAATAATGATAGTGAAAATGATCAAAAATCTTCAAAACAAATTGGAGTTACAGATAAATAGCCTGGAGACAAGGATTGAGAAGATGCAAGAAATGTTTAACAAGGACCTAGAAGAAATAAAAAAGAGTCAATATATAATGAATAATACAATAAATGAGATTAAAAAAAAAAACTCTGGAGGGAACCAACATTAGATAATGGAGGCAGAAGATAGGATAAGTGAGGTAGAAGATAGAATGGTATAAATAAATGAAACAGAGAGGAAAAAAGAAAAAATAATCAAAAGAAACAAGGACAATCTCAGAGACCTCTGGGACAATGTTAAACGTTGGAACATTCGAATCATAGGAGTCCCAGAAGAAGACAAAAAGAAAGACCATGAGAAAATACTTGAGATAATAGTTGAAAACTTGCCTAAAATGGGGAGGGAAATAATCACTCAGGTCCAAGAAACCCAGAGAGTCCCAAACAGGATAAACCCAAGGCAAAACACCCCAAGAAACATATTAATCACATTAACAAAGATCAAACACAAAGAACAAATATTAAAAGCAGCAAAGGAAAACTAACACACAAGGGAATTCCCATAAAGATAGCAGCTGATCCTTCAATAGAAACTCTTCAGGCCAGAAGGGAATGGCAGGACATACTTAAAGTGATGACAGAGAAAAACCTACAACCCAGATTACTATACCCAGTAAGGATCTCATTCAAAAATGAAGGAGAAACCAAAAGCTTTACAGACAAGCAAAAGCTCAGAGAATTCAGCACCATCAAACCAGCTCTCCAACAAATGCTAAAGGATCTTCTCTAGACAGGAAACACAGAAAGGGTGTATAAACTCAAACCCAAAACAACAAAGTAAATGGCAACAGGATCATACTTATCAATAATTACCTTAAATGTAAATGGGTTGAATGGCACAACCAAAAGACAAAGACTGGCTGAATGGATACAAAAACAAGACCCCTATATATGTTATCTAAAGAGACCCAACTCAAACCAAAGGACTCATACAGACTGAAAGTGAAGGGCTGGAAAAAGGTATTCCACGAAAATAGAGACCAAAAAAAGCAGGAGTAGCAAACTCAGAAAAAATAGACTTTAAAATAAAGGCTATGAAAAGAGCCAAAGAAGGACACTACATAATGATCAAAGGATCAATCCAAGAAGAAGATATAAAAATTATAAGTATAAATGCACTCAACATAGGAACACCACAATATGTAAGACAAATACTAATGAGTATGAAGGGGGAAATGAACAATAACACAATAATAGTGGGAGACTTTAATGCCCCACTCACACCTATGGATAGATCAACTAAACAGAAAATTAAAAAGGAAAAACAAACTTCAAATAATGCAATAGACCAGGTATACCTAATTGATATCTATAGTATATTGCACCCCCAAACAATGAATTTCACCTTTTTCTCAAGTGCACATGGAACCTTCTCCTGGATAGATCACATCTTGGGCCATAAATCTAGCCTTAGTAAATTTAAAAAAAAAAATGAAATCATTCCAAGCGTCTTTTCTTATCACAATGCAGTAAGATTAGATGTTAATTACAGGAAAAAAAACTATCTAAAATTTCAAAATATGGAGGCTGAACAACACGCTGCTGAATAACCAACAAATCACAGAGAAATCAAAATATGCGTAGAAATGAATGAAAATGAAAACACAACCCAAAACCTATGGGACACTGTAAAAGCAGTGCTAAGGGGAAGGTTCATAGCAAAACAGGCTTACCTCAAGAAACAAGTTCAGTTCAGTCACTCAGTCGTGTCCAACCCTTTGTGACCCCATGAACCGCAGCACACCAGGCGTGCCTGTCCATCACCAACTCACAGAGTCCACCCAAACCCATGTCCATTGAGTCAGTGATGCCATCCAACCATCTCATCCTCTGTCATCCCCTTCTCCATCTGCCCTCAATCTTTCCCAGCATCAGGGTCTTTTCAAATCAGTCAGCTCTTCACATCAGGTGGCCAAATATTGGAGTTTCAGCCTCAGCATCAGTCCTTCCAGTGAATACCCAGGACTGGTCTCCTTTAGGATGGACTGGTTGGAACTCCTTGCAGTCCAAGGGATTCTCAAGAGTCTTCTCCAACACCACAGTTCAAAAGCATCAATTCTTCTGTGCTCAGCTTTCTTTATAGTCCGACTCTCACATCCATACATGACCACAGGAAAAACCATAGCCTTGACTAAACAGACCTTTGTTGACAAAGTAATGTCTCTGCTTTTTAATATGCTGTCTAGGTTGGTCATAACTTTCCTTCCAAGGAGTAAGCGGCTTTTAATTTCATGGCTGCAATCACCATCTACAAGAAATAAGAAAAGAAGTCAAATAAGTAACCTAACTCTACACCTAAAGCAACTAGAAAAGGAAGAAATGAAGAACCCCACAGTTAGTAGGAAAAATGTTAAAAATTAGGGTAGGAATAAATGCAAAAGAAACAAAAGAGACCATAGCAAAAATCAACAAAGCTAAAAGCTGGTTCTTTGAGAAGATAAATAAAGTTGACAAACCATTAGACAGACTCATAAAGAAACAAAGGTAGAAGAATCAAATAAACAAAATTAGAAATGAAAGTAGAGAAATCACAACAGACAACACAGAAATACAAAGGATCATAAGAGACTTCTATCAGCAACTATATGCCAATAAAATGGATAACTTGGAGGAAATGGACAAATTCTTAGAAAAGGACAATTTTCCAAAACTGAACCAGGAAGAAATAGAAAATCTTAACAGACCCATCACAAACATAAAAATTGAAACTGTAATCAGAAATCTTCCAGCAAACAAAAGCCCAGGACCAGACGGCTTCACAGCTGAATTCTACCAAAAATTTAGAGAAGAGCTAATGCCTATCCTACTCAAACTCTTCCAGAAAATTGCAGAGGAAGTTAAACTTCCAAACTCATTCTATGAGGCCACCATCACCTTAATACCAAAACCTGACAAAGATGCCACACAAAAAAAGAAAACTACAGGCCAATATCACTGATGAACATAGATGCAAAAATCCTTAATAAAATTCTAGCAAACAGAATCCAACAACATATTAAAAAGATCATACATCATGACCAAGTGGGCTTTATCCCAGGGATGCAAGAATTCTTCAATATCCACAAATCAATCAATGTAATACACCACATTAACAAACTGAAACATAAAAACCACATGATTATCTCAATAGATGCACAGAAAGCCTTTGACAAAAGTCAATATCCATTTATGATAAAAGTCCTCCAGAAAGCAGGCATAGAAGGAACAGACCTCAACGTAATAAAAGCTATATATGACAAACCCACAGTAAACATTATCCTCAATGGTGAAAAATTGAAAGCATTTCCCCTAAAGTCAGGAACAAGACAAGGCTGCCCACTCTCACCACTACTATTCAACATAGTTTTGGAAGTTTTGGCCACAGCAATCAGAGCAGAAAAAGAAATAAAAGGAATCCAGATTGGAAAAGAAGAAGTAAAACTCTCACTGTTTCCAGATGACATGATCCTCTATACAGAAAACCCTGAAGACTCCACAAGAAAAGTACTAGAGCTAATCAATGAATATACTAAAGTTGCAAGATATAAAATCAACACACAGAAATCCCTTCCATTCCTATACATTAATAATGAGAATATAGAAAGAGAAATTAAGGAAACAATTTCATTCACCACTGCAACGAAAAGAATAAAATACTTAGGAATATATCTACTTAAAGAAACTAAAGACCATATAGTTTATAGAAAACTATAAAACACCGGTGAAAGAAATCAAAGAGGACAAAAATAGATGGCGAAATATACCATGTTTGTGGATCAGAAGAATCAATATACTGAAAATGAGTATACTACCCAAAGCAATCTATAGATTCAGTGCAATCCCTATCAAGCTACCAACGGTATTTTTCAAAGAACTAGAACAAATAATTTCACTTGTATGGAAAACAAAAAACTTTGAATAGCCAAAGCAATCTTGAGAAAGAAGAATGGAACTGGAGGAATCAACCTGCCTGACTTCAGGCTCTACTACAGTCATCAAGACAAGATGGTACTGGCACAAAGACAGAAATATAGATTAATGGAACAAAATAGAAAGCCCAGAGATAAATCCATGCACCTATGGACATCTTACCTTTGACAAAGGAGGCAAGAATATACAATGGAGAAAAGACAATCTCTTTAACAAGTGGTGCTGGGAAAACTGGTCAGCCACTTGTAAAAGAATGAAACTAGAACACTTTCTAACACCATACACAAAAATAAACTCAAAGTGGATTGAAGATCTAAATGTAAGACCAGAAACTATAAAACTCCTAGAGGAAAACATAGGCAAAACACTCTCCGACATAAATCACAGCAGGATCCTCTATGACCCACCTCCCAGAGTAATGGAAATAAAAGCAAAAATAAACATATGGGACCTAATTAAACTTAAAAGCTTTTGCATAATGAAGGAAACTAAGCAAGGTGAAAAGACAGCCTTCAGAATGGGAGAAAATAATAGCAAATGAAGCAACTGACAAAGAATTAATCTCAAAAATATACAAGCAACTCCTACAGCTCAATTCCTACAGCTCAATTCCAGAAAAATTAACTACCCAATCAAAAAGTGGGCCAAAGGACTGAACAGACAGTTCTCCAAAGAAGACATAAAGATGGCTAACAAACATATGAAAAGATGCTCAACATCACTTATTATCAGAGACATGCAAATCAAAACCACAATGAGGTACCATTTCATGCTGGTCAGAATGGCTGCTATCCAAAAGTCTACAAGCAATAAATGCTGGAGAGGGCGTGGAGAAAAGGGAACCCTCTTACACTGTTGGTGGGAATGCAAACTAGTACAGCCACTATGGAGAAGAGTGTGGCGATTCCTTAAAAAACTGGAAATAGAACTGCCATATGACCCAGCATTCCCACTGCTGGGCATACACACCGAGGAAACCAGAATTGAAAGAGACATGTGTACCCCAATGTTCATTGCAGCAATGTTTATAATAGCCAGGACTTGGAATCAACCTAGATGTCCATCAGCAGATGAATGGATAAGAAAGCTGTGATACATATACACAATGAAATATTACTCAGCCATTAAAAAGAATACATATGAGTCGGTTTTAAAGAGGTGGATGAAACTGGAGCCTATTATACTGAGTGAAGTAAGCCAGAAAGAAAAATACCAATACAGTACACTAACACATAGATATGTAATATAGAAAGATGGTAATGATAACCGTATATGCAAGACAGCAAAAGAGACACGGATGTATAGAACAGTCTTTTGGACTCTGTGGGAGAGGGCGCAGGTGGAATGATTTGGGAGAATGGCATTGAAACATGTATATTATCATATGTGAAACGGATCCTCAGTCCAGGTTCGAGGCATGAGACAGGGTGCTAGAGGCTGGTGCACTGGGATGACCCAGAGGGATGGGATGGGGAGGGAGTTGGGAGGGGGGTTCAGGATGGGGAACACATGTATACCTGTGGCAAATCCATGTCAATGTATGGCAAAACCACTACAATATTGTAAAGTAATTAGCCTCCAATTAAAACAATAAATTTATATTAGAAAATAAATGTCAAGAGAAAAAAAGAAAGCAAATCTGCAGATAATTGGGACTACTATATATGCAAATCAAATTATTTTGTTGTACATCTTAAACTTATATAATGGTATATGTCATTATATCTCAATAATACTGAAACAAATGTAAACCCCCTCCGCCAATGAGCATTGTCACCAAATTTCTTTCCTCTTTAAAACAGATTAAAATTTTTTCTCATATTTGACTTTTGTCAATTTTATTCCCTAGCACCAACTGATCTCTATATCTAAGCAATTTTATTTCTTTCTGTTCTATTCCTTTCTCTCCAGTCCCATCATTATTGTATTTTTCTTTACCTTTAGCAGCTTAGGCTTGACATTTTGCAGTAGTCTTCCAACTGCTCTATCTCTATCCTTCTCTGCCCTGTTACCAGTTCCGACTACCCAATGAAGGTTACTCAAAAAAAAAAAAATGTAGTTACATTTACCAGACGAGATGCACAAGAATGTTTATAGCAGTACATTTGTGATAGCTCTAAACTCTGTACAACATACCAAGAATAGAATGAATACATATATATTCCTCTATAGGCATACAATGTACTGCTTATGAAAAGGAATAATCTAAATCTGCAAACAATAAACAGATGGACAGTGAAAAAAAGTTGATCAAAAGCTACATAAAATAGTATGCTATATAATTCCATTTATATAAAGTTCAGTAACAGTCAAAATTAATATATAATGATCAAAGTAGGATAGTGGTTTACATTGGTCAGTAATAGTGACTGGAAAGGGAACAGGAGGCCTTTGAGAGCTGGGGAAGGGGAAAGAGAATGTTCTGCTTCTTTATGAGTTTCAGTTGCATGGGTAGTTTCAGTATGTGATTATTTATTACCTTATTACCCATGTGCTTTTCTGTATGCAAATTATAATTTAATACAAATATTTAGAAAATAATAAAATTATGGATCCAATAAATCTTTAAATGAATCTGATTCGCTCTTTTTCTGAACTTGGTACAATAGAATGAGCACAAGCTTTTGGCATCTGACAGGCCTAAATTAGAACATAAACTCTTCCAGATAATTGTATACAACCTTGGACATATCAGTTCATCAATCCTCAGTTTTTTCATCTGTAAATTGGGAGTAATAATATCTTCTTTGACTAATATTCCACTGTCTGCTTGTACCACAGTTCATTCATTAATTCACCTACTGAAAGACATCTAGGTTGCTTCCAAGTTTTTGGAGGTTATGGATAAAACTGCTATAAACATCCCATTGCAGGTTTTTGTGGGAAATAGAATTTCAACTCCTTTGAATAAATAGCAAGGGGTAAGATTGATATATTAAGAGTATATTGAGATTTGTGAGAAATCACCAAGCTGTCTTCCAGACTGCCTATACTATTTTGCTTTCCCACCAGCAATGAATGAGAATTCCTGATGCACCACATCTTCTCCAGCATTTGGCATTTTCAGTGTTCTGAATTTTGGACATTGCAATAGATGTATAGTGGTTTCTCCTTGTTTTAATTTGTATTTTTCTGGTGGCATATGATGTGAAGTATATTTTTATATGTTTATTTGCCATCTGTTTATATTCTTTAAAGAGGTATCTGTTAAGATCTTCATCCCATATTTTAATCAAGTTGTTTGTTTTATTGACGAGTTTTAAGAGTTCTTTGTACATTTTAGATATTTCTCAGGAGCTTTTAACTCTCAAGATAGTCCACACTGAAACTCTAGAAATTCACTGAAATGATCATTTAAGTCTTCCTCCCATTTCCTTGCTCCAGCAGTTTCTGCTCCTTGTAAGCTGTGTTCCTCTGTAAGTCTCTGTCTCTCTAGATTTGAGGACAGCAGTCTGTTCTATTACCTCAACTCTCTGATAAATCTAAGACAAATAATTGATTTTAAGTTTGTTTAACTCTTACTGTGAAGGTCAGAGTGACCATTCCTAAGTTATTTGCATGTTGGAACTGAAACCAGAAGTTCTCTGTTCAAGTCTTTTTATAATACACACTTTGTTGTTTGCTGTTGTTTAGTCACTAAGTCATGTCCAACTCTTTGTGACCCCATGGACTGTAGCCTGCCAGGCTCCTCTGTCCATGGGATTCCACAGGCAAGAATACTGGAGTGTGTTGCCATTTCCTTCTGCAGGGGGTCTTCCTGACCCAGGGATCAAACCAGGTCTCCTGCACTGCAGATGGATTCTTTTTATCAGTGAGCCACAGGGGAAGCCATAATTCCAATGTTTGTGCCATCTTGTTTGCTTCTTTTCCTATGTGAGTTGAGATTTTCATCATTCTTTGTATGTTAGTAATTTGGAATTACAATTTGGACATTTTAACTACTCTGTTGTGGGACTTTAGAATTTGTTTAAATCCTCTATAAAAGATTAATATTTTGTTTCAGCAGACACTTGACCTTGTTTAGTTCAAGCCACAATTTCCAACCTACTTTTTGTAGGCTGTGGTTCCAATGTCAGTTTTCAAAGTTTTTGCAGTGCTATTTGGATCTGTCCTGTATGTGCACCACCCAGTGGTCAGTCTAGAACCTGGACTGCAGTCTGTCCATTATCTCAGTTCTCAAAATCTGTGTGATGCTAACAGAGATAAAACCCATGCATGAATAAGTCAGGATTTTTGTCCAAGAATTCAAAAACCTTTTTAAGACAAATAATTGATTTTAAGTTTGTTTAACTCTTACTGTGAAGGTCAGAGTGACCATTCCTAAGTTATTTGCATGTTGGAACTGAAACCAGAAGTTCTCTGTTCAAGTATTTTTATAATACACACTTTGTTGTTTGCTGTTGTTTAAGTCATGTCCAACTCTTTGTGACCCCATGGACTGTAGCCTTCCAGGCTCCTCTGTCCATGGGATTCCACAGGCAAGAATACTGGAGTGTTTTTTCACATATTCTTTCTCTGCTATCTCCCTAGTTTTTTCTGGTTTCCTGGGTATCTTCTTTTCTGTCTTCAATCCCCAAACTGCCCACTTCTGTGATTGTGCTGCACCCAGAGTTAAATCAACAGGGGAATCGAGGGCATGTAGACTAATCAGTGGAATTTTGCCTGGCTTTCTTAGCATCACAGCTCCACTGAACAGAGCGAAAACTTTCTTTATTTCATAGATTTGGATCCTTTGGTTTCGCGTTGCCATTCACATTCACTGCTACTTTATCTGCTACTGAGGAGTCACTTGTAGGCTGGGGCATGAGAAAATGGAGAAAAAAAAAAAAAGAACCAAGGGATTTCTTCTCTCTGAGTTCTAAGAGTTCCTATTTTCTTTCGCTGATCCAAGAGTAGAATGTTTTTTCCCTATTATTTTTCTCTGTCTGTACTACAGTGCTCACTTTTAGGTTTTGAGTTGCACTGACTTTAGGTCAGAATACTCCAGAAGAGGAAAAATAGTAAATTTGAAATTAGTTCAGTGTTATTTTGATTTCTGTCAGTCTTCCTCTGCTGATATTTACTTTTCAAAGTTCTCAAATAACTGCATATGAATTCTTTCCAGGTTTTATAGTTATACTCAACTGGAGAGAATGGCTGAGCATATATTTCTTCAATCTACCTGGAATCAGAATTCCTTCAGGAAAAATTTTGAAGCATAAATCAGATTATGTCACTCCCCTATTCTCAATCCATCACACTTACAATAAACTTGAAACACATACTTCCATCTAGTTTCCAAGAAAGCAATGTAGAAACAAACAGCAACTTCATTTTATTTATATCAATATCAACCCCTGTAAATGAAGAGATTATTAACAAATATGAATTCTTGCTGTTATATAATATAACCCTCTGATTTCAAGAAAGGGGAAGAGAGAAACAAATAATAGTAAAACCAAATGAAAATCACAGAAATGAGACAAGAACTTTCCCAAGGAGAAACAGCTATCTGCTGAATATGTGAGCTCAAATGTAAATCTATGAAATTTCACAAGAAAAAGAGCCTTGTGACTTAAAGTGCTCTTATAAAGCCTCATGGAGGTGATAACACTTGCAAGAACCTCATTCATTCAACAAATATTTATTGAGAAATTTTTGTGTGCCAGCGCTCACTCTGACATTTCTTTTTTATATCATTCCCCCCTTTGGCTTTTGGATGTCTTGACTTATTTAATCATAACCTTTTCAGCACTCAGAGGCTGTTTATGAAATAAAACAGTAGAATTAGTGTTTGAGAACATAGGCTAAATTTTATATAAGGCATGCCAAGTATTAAGCATAGTGTTTGGTATGAGAGAAACTCTTAATACATAATAGCTGCTGTTATTGAGACCTAGTATAAATAAATATACATTAAATATATCCCAGGCAATGCCTTTAAGGTTAGTTATTATTCAAATACATGGGAAAATGAGATGGTATATTGTATATGTTGCAGTGAAAGGAAGACTGTAGAGGGAACATGAGAGAGGGCATGGGTGCAGAAAAATTGAATTCATAGTGAGAGACTGGTGAACTATGCCACTCTGTTTTAAATGAAAACTTTGCAAAAGTTAATAATAGGGTCAGAACACCAAGGGCCTTGGGTATTTGACCTGGAATTCTTAACTCTATCCCTTGGTGAGTAAAATGACAATGAAGAAACTCCTTGACTTAAAAAAAAAAAGGAGGGGGAACAAGTGCAACAAACATCAATACAAAAGAGTTACAAGTATGGTAGATATTAATCCAACCATATCAATAATCATTTTAAATGTGAGTCATTTACCTACACAAAAGGACACCATCAATAAAGTGAAGAGACAATCCATGAAATGGGAGAAAGCATTTGCAAACTTTATACCTGAGAAAGGACTTTTGTGGAAATTACAAAATAAATTCTTAAAACTCAACACTAAGAAGACAAATAACCTGATTTTTAAAAGGGCAAAAAAATTTGAATAGGCATTTCTCCAAAGAAGATATACATAATGACCAATAAGCATATAAAAAGATTTACAGCATGATTAGTTATTCAGTTCAGTTCAGTTCAGTCACTCAGTCATGTCTGACTCTTTGTGACCCCATGAATGGCAGCACACCAGGCCTCCCTATCCATCACCAACTCCTGGAGTTTACCCAAACTCATGTCCATCGAGTTGGTGATGCCATCCAGCCATCTCATCCTCTGTCCTCCCCTATCTCCTTCTGCCTCCAATCCCTCCCAGCATCAGGGTCTTTTCCAGTGAGTCAACTCTTTGCATGAGGTGGCCAAAGTATTGGAGTTTCAGCTTCAGCATCAATCCTTCCAATGAACACCCATGATGGATCTCTTTAGGATGGACTGGTTGGATCTCCTTGCCGTCCAAAGGACTCTTAAGAGTCTTCTCCAACACCACAGCTCAAAAGCATCAATTCTTCGGTGCTCAGCCTTCTTCACAGTCCAACTCTCACATCCATACATGACCACTGGAAAAACCATAGCCTTGACTAGACAGACCTTTGTTGGCAAAGTAATGTCTCTGTTTTTTAATATGATATCTAGGCTGGTCATAACTTTCCTTCCAAGGAGTAAGAATCTTTTAATTAGTTATTAGGTAAGTGCAAATCAAAATCACAATGAGATAACACTCCATATCCACCAGTCACCTATAATCAAAAAAAAAAAAACAAAAACAAAAACTAAGCATTGGTGAAGATATGGAGACATTGGAAATCTCATATATTACTAGTGGAGACAAAAAATGGTTCAGATACTTTGAAAAACACTTGATAGTTTCTCAAAATATTAAACATAGGGTTACCATATGATCTAGCAAACTCTCTCCTAGATATCAATATTTACCTAAGAGAATCAAAAACAGTCCACACAAAAACTTTTACTTGAATGTTCATAGCAGCATTATTCATAATAGTCAAAAAGTAGAAACAAACCAAATTTCAATAAACTGGTGAATGAAAAAAAATGGCATGCTTCTATGACAGAATATTTGGCAACAGAAGGGAATGAACTAGTAGTATGTGGTACAATGTAGATGAACCTTAAAAAACATTATGTTATGTGAAAGAAGCTAGTGGCAAAAAACCACATATTTAGGGCTGGAGGGAAGAAGGACTGGCAAATGGGGAGTAACTGCTGATGTGTAATAGGGATTATTTTGTACATATAAAACTTAAAAAAATTAAGGGAAGTTTTTCCCAGTTTTCTCTGATGTTTATAACTTAAATAATTATAGTACAATATTAAAAGCAAGAAGTTAATATTGCTAAAAAGTGTGTCTGTACACTTAACCCTTAAACAACATGGAGGTTAGGAGAGCTAACCTTCCATGAAGTAAAAACTCTATAAATAACTTATAGCTGACCCTCAGTATATGCAGTTACATTGAATCCATGGTTCCTTCATAGCCATGGTTCCACATCTTTGGATCCAACCAAGCACAGATCATATAGTACTGTAGTATTTGCTATTGAAAAAAATCCACATGTATGAGTTCAAACTCATGTTGTTCAATGGTCAACTGTAATTCTGTGTCATTTTATCACATGTGTAGATCCCTCCATTACAATCAAGAATATAAAACCACTCCATCACTACAACTATCTCCTTCATGTTACCGCTTTATGATTATATCCACCAACTCTATTCCCCAAATCCTTATTCTCTGGTAGCCTATTTTCCATCTCTGTAGTTTTGTCATTTCAAGAATGTTGCATAAATAGAATAATGCAATATGTCACCTTTTGAAGCTATCTTTATTTTTTTACTCAGTGAAATGCCCATGAGATCCATCCAAGTGGTGGCATGTATCAATAGTTCATAACTTTTTATTACCACATTCCATACTATTGATGTACCACATTTTGTTTAACCATTCATCCATTTGGGCATTTATGTACCTTTTTGCACTTATTACAAATAACTCTAGTACAAGCAATTGTATCCAGGCTATTGTGTTTATATAAAATTTCATTTCTCTGGGATAAATACCCAAGAATGAAATTTGTTTTCTTTTGTTTTCATTTTTCAAGTATGTTCATGATTACTCCATTGACTCATTTTTATGAAAATTGTTTTAAAATATTTGTCAAATAATTCTAACATCTGTGTCATCTTATTAGCATCTGTTGATTGGTTTTTATCATTCAGGTTGAAATCTTGGTTCTTGTTTGTTGATTTTCAATTGTAACATGGATGTTTGTGGTATTCTGTTTTGAAAATCAGAATCTTACATTTTAGAAAGTCTGTGACACAACTCTTTTTGTGCCACCTCATTACTGCCAGCTAGGTGTGGAAGTCCGGGGTCCCCACTTGGTTTCTGTTGACCCCTTGTGGGAAAGGACTCCTGAACTGTCTTCTTTATTTCACTTTTTCAATGCATCTAATTTTTACTTTACATTATATACATGATTTTATCTGTACTTAATTTGGGGAATATGGAAATGTATGTCTATTCATCTTTCCTGAAGTATAAATCTGAGGCATTTCTTTTTGTGGTGATGAAAATTTTAACTCTGCATATACTAAACATTGTATTATACACATTCAAAGTGTGATTTTATGATTTGTAAGTTAAAACACTATAGAAAGTGAAAAACAGTTTGCATTCCCACCAATAATGTAAGTTCCATTTTCTCCACACCATCTCCAGCATTTACTGTTTGTACATTTTTTGATGGTGGCCATTCTGACTGGTGTGAGATGATACATCACTGTAAATTTGACTTGCATTTCTCTAATAATGAGTGATGTTGAGCATCTTTTCATATGTTTATCAGCTTTATGTATGTCTTCTTTGGAAAAATATCTGTTTAGGCTTTCTGCCCACTATTTGATTGGGTTGTTTGTTTTTTTCTGGTATTGAGCCGCATGAGCTACTTGTATATTTCGGGCATTAATTCTTTGTCAATTGTTTTGTTTGCTGTTATTTTTTCCCATTCTGAGGGCAGTCTTTTCACCTTGCTTATAGTTTCCTTTGTTGTGCAAGGGCTTTTAAGTTTAGTTAGGTCCCATTCATTTATTTATTTTTTTATTTCCATTACTCTAGGAGGTGGGTCATAGAGGATCTTGCTGTGATTTGTGTCAGACAGTGTTCTGCCTATGTTTTCCTCTAAGAGTTTTATAATTTCTGGTCTTATGTTTAACAGAACAAAAATAAACAGAAGTGAGGAAGTTGTTCAGTAGCCAGAGGCATAAATGATGTGGTTTAGTTTATTTTAGAGTAGATGTTATGGGAGGAACATTCTGTTTTGGCCTCCCAATATTCCACTTGTCAATGACTAGCTCCATGCCACAACTTCTATGTCACTTTATCCACAAAACTTGTTTCCATGGCATATGCTGAGTGCCAACCTCAGAATTATTGCAGGCATTATGATAGGTATCTTCACATTCAATCACCCCAAAGATCCTGCATGGTAAGTAGTGTTGACATTCTAACATGTATATACTATCATGTAAGAATTGAATCGCCAGTCTATGTCTGACGCAGGATGCAGCATGCTTGGGGCTGGTGCATGGGGATGACCCAGAGAGATGTTATGGGGAGGGAGGTGGTAGGGGGGTTCATGTTTGGGAACACATGTAAGAATTAAAGATATTAAAATTTAAAAAATAAATAAATAAAGTTGAGGAAACTATCGTTCTGTGAGGTTAAGTCATTGATCCAAAATCAAACAAATAAGACATGAGGAAACTGGGATTTCCATTTGTCTCTTTTATAGTATTCTTTGTTTTCTGTCCCACTTTACAGTTATTTGTATATTTATACCATTATCTCTTCTAGATTTCAAAGTTCTTGAATAAAGGAATCATATGTTATTTACATATGGATGTTTTGTACTGCCTAGCATGTGTTGTAGCTGATATTGAAATGTTTGTTAAACGAATGAATGTATGCTTACAGTAAAGTTTATTTAAAAATACTGTACAACTGATGCTATTATCTTCCACTGCCAAGTAAACAAAAAACCTTCTTTGAGAGGACCCAAATGAGTCAAGCATGAAATAAGTGCCACGTTCAGTGCTTCCACAGCCCCCAAGTCTTAACTCCATCATATTAGTCTTTTCACACTATACTATACATTCCCTTTTGTATATCTGACTCTGACTACACTTTGAGATCTTTGAAGACAAGAAATTTGTCTTAATGATCTCTATGTTGATCATTTCTGGGCCTTCAACACCCTGAACAAAGCTTAATAAAGAAAATTTACCTAATGGATAAATGCAGGATAAAATAATGATGTCAATCAATCTCTGTACTGCTGTTCCAAGAAAGATAATGAAAGGAAATGCACTTTTTTCTCTTATTACTCTGTCCAATCTATCATCTTGTCCTACTGGCTCCACCTCCAAAATATATCTCAAATTCAATCAAATTTCACTCAGCCCACCATTGCTACTACACTAGTACAACTTATCAAGATTTTTAGACTAGACTATTCTAGAAGCTTCCCAGCCATTCTCCCTAATTCTATATTTGACTCCTACAATCAAATCTTTAAACAGTAGCCAGAGTAATCTTGATTTTGTTTTAGGGGAAGTTCTGTTTATTTTTTTAAAAATCAATTACCATATTTGTTCTTTTACTTTTTAAAAAGTCCTCCACATATCATCACCACAATCAGGATGTTAAATGGTTCCACTACCACCAAAACCAAATTCAAGCTCTGCCTTTATGTATACACACACACAATCACTCCCTTGGAAGCCACTGATCTATTCTTTATTACTATAGTTATATCTTTTCAAGAACGTCATATAAAAGAAATCATATAATGTGTAACCTTTTGCAACTTGGCTTCTTTCACTCAGCATGATGTCTTTGAAATTCATCTAAGTTGTTGCATGCATCAGTAGTTAATTCCTTTTGACTGTTGAATAATATTCCATTGTATGGATGTCCAAGAGTTTATCTATTCACCTATGGAAAGCCATTTGAATTTACCCCCCTTTTTCTGATGATTATGAATAGTGCTGCTATAAATACTCATGTATAGATTTATGTGTGAATATAATTGTTATTGCTGATTCTTCATTTCTCTAGGAATCAGACCAAGTCATGTGGTAAATCAACGTTTAATTTTATGAAAAAACTGCCATATCATTTTCCATAGTGGCTGTTTCATTTTGCATTCCCATAAGAATTGTATGAGTGCTTCAGTTGCTTGACACTTTCACCAACAATTGGTATTGTTGGTAGTTTTTATTTCAGCCATTCTAATACATGTGTAGTGGTTATCTCATCATGGTTTTTAACTTACATTTTCCTAATAGTCAAAGATATTGAGTATCTTTTTATGTGCTAATTTGACATCCTCATATCCAGATGGTGAAATATTTGCTCAAGTTCCTGCCCTTCACTTTTAAAAGTTAGGTTGTTTGATTTATTGTTCAGTTTGAGAGTTTTATATGTCAATATGTATTCTGAATATAAGTCCTTTGTTGGATAAATGATTTGAAACTATATTTTCCCAGTCTATAGCTTGCTTTTTCTTACTCTTAGTAGTGTCTTCTATGCATCAAAGTTTCTTATTCTGATGCATTCCAACTTGTCTACATTTTCTTTTACAGATCTCATTTTTGTTACCATGTCTAGGAACTTTCCATATAACCTCAAGTCACAAGATTTTCACCTATGATTTCTTCTGAAAGTTTTAGAGTGGATCTGTGATCTACTTTGAGGTAATTTTTATGTAAGGTTTAGATAAAGGTCCATTTATTTGTTTATGAATATCCAATTATTCTAACACTTTGAAAAGCCTATCCATTCTTTATTGAATTGTTCTTGTACCTTTGTAAAAAAAAACAAATGGCCATATTTTTGTGGATGTATTTCTGGACTCCCTATTCTGTTTTTACCTATCACTTTGACACTTTCACACTGTCTTGATTACTATAACATTACAGTAATTATCTCTATTCTGTTCCATTGATCAGTTAATCTTTTTATTTTCCAATACTATGCTACCTTGATTACTGCAACTTTATAGTAAAGACTTCAAGTCAGAGGGAGATTCTAAGATGGCAGAGGAATAGGATGGGGAGACTGCTTTCTCCCCCTTTAATGATCATTCAAATGCTCATTTGATCATTAAAAGATCATTTGAATGCTAAGCAACTTCCACAAAACAACTTCTGAACGCTGGCAGAGGACACCAGGCACCCAGAGAAGCAGCCCATTCTCTTCGAAAGGAGGTAGAACAAAATATAAAAGACAAAAAAAGAGACAAGAGTTAGAGACAGAGACCCATCCTGGGGAGGGACGTTGTGAAGGACAAGAAGTTTCCAAACAGCAGGAAACCCTCTCACTGGCAGGTCTGTGGGGAGTTTTGGAATCTAAGAGGGCAACATAAACAGGAGAAGAAAAAAAAAAAAAAAGAAAACCCACAGAATACGTGCCTAACCACAACTCCCAACAGAGAAGTGGCCCAGACACTCGTATTGGCCACCAGCAAGCAGGGGCTGGACAGAGAGGAGGGGGTTGCATGCTTAGGATAAGGACCAGGCCTGAATTCCCTGAGGACAATCTGAGGGAGCTAATGTGAGATAGCAACCCAAACTGTGGGATAGCCAGAGAGAGGAAAAAAGAGAGAGAGAAATTTCCCGCAAAAAGCTCTAACCTAAGGCACAGCCTGGCCCACTCACAGAACAAAGTATTGAGCGAATACCAAAGGAGAGCTAGCCGGCTGCGGACTGGCCCCTCCCCCGGATGGAGGCAGAAAGGCAGGTATGCGAGAACCAGAGCCAGAAGGCAAGAGGCAATCTCGGCCCCAGAGACGGCATCCTGCACCAAACTGTGAGCAAGCTCCCAGTTGCTAACCAAGTCTTCCTGGGATCCTGGATGGTTGACATCTACCAGGAGGGCTGCAGCCTGAGACCAGTTCCCCAGAGGAGAAACACGGCACACCTGAGATGGCGCTCTTATGGTGCACCCAGGAAACCAAGCGGCTGGGGCTGGGGAGGTGATGAAGACACATGGCCCACCTAGGACAGTACACTCACCAAGCACCTGGTCATCTGAACTGCTTAGACCTGGGAAGAGCACAAAACGCATGCCTAGCCAAGTCTGTGCCTTTGTGGAGTACCTGAGAACCTGAATCTGAGCAGCTTAGACCTAGGAAGTGCACAAAACACAGGGTCCGCTTTGGACAGTACCCCTGCAGAGCAACCTGGAACCCAAGCAGTGTAGACTGGGAAAGCACACACTGCCATGAGCTGGGGCAAACCCAGTGTGGTCCATACACTGCAAGCATTCCCTACACATGCCAGTGATATTTGTTTGCAGTGTTCCTCCCTCCACACAACACAACTGAACAAGTGAGCCCAAATAAGTGACCACCTTTGCCCCCTTGTGTTAGCGCATAAATTAGACACTGAAGAGACTTGCAAACAGAGGAAATCAGAACCAAAAAAGAAACGAAGAAGAGGGAATTGCTCTGGAAGTGACAGGAGCAACAGATTAAAACTCTGTAGTTAACATTGACTAAGCATTGGAAGGGGCCTATAGACCTTGAGAAGAAGTATAAGCTGGAACAAGGAACTATCTGAAACTGAAATGACCCCATACTGCCTTCAACAGCTCCAGAGAAATTCCTAGATATATTTTTACTGTTATCATTTAATTTTTTTTTAAATTTTATTCTTAAGTTCTTTATTACTTCTTTAATTTTTGTTTTTTAACCTACTATTACCTTGCAAAAAAGACCCTATTTTTAAAGCAAATTTCATATATATATATATATTTTATTTTTGTGACTGATTTTGCTATGTATTTTTAATATTGCATTTTGATAGTCTAACCTCTACTCTAGATTTTTAATCTTTGTTTTTGGGTATTTGTACCTTTAAGAATCTAATCTTCAGTACCCATTTTTACTTAGGGGTTTGATTACTGGCTTGATTGATCTCTCCTCTTTTGACTCTCCATTTTCTCCCCAGGTCACCTCCACCACCCCCCTCCTCCTTATCTTCTCTACTTTGTGAATCTCTCTGTGTGTTCCAGGCTGTGGAGAACACTTAGGGAACTGATTACTGGCTAGAATGCTCTCTCCCCTTTTGACTCCCCCTCTTCTCCTCCTGGTCACCTCTAACTCCCTCCTCCCTCTTCTCTTCTCCATGTAACTTAATGAACCCTTCTGGGTGTTGCTCACTGTGGAGAATCTTTTCACCATTAACCTAGATGTTAATGGCAGATTCATGTCAATGTATGGCAAAAGCATTACAATATTTTAAAGTAAAATATAAATAAATAAAACTTAAAAAAAAACTCAAATAGCCAAAGCAATCTCAAGAAAGAGGAATGGAACTGGAGGAATCAACCTGCCTGACTTCAGAGTATACTACAAAGCTACAGTCATCAAGACAGGATGGCACTGGCACAAAGACAGAAATATAGATCAATGGAACAAAATAGAAAGCCCAGAGATAAATCCTCACACCTATGGACATCTTACCTTTGACAAAGGAGGCAAGAATATACAATGGATTAAAGACAATCTCTTTAACAAGTGGTGCTGGGAAAACTGGTCAGCCACTCATAAAAGAATGAAACTAGAACACTTTCTAACACCATACACAAAAATAAACTCAAAATGGATTAAAGATCTAAATGTAAGACCAGAAACTATAAAACTCCTAGAGGAAAACATAGGCAAAACACTCTGACATAAATCACAGCAGGATCCTCTGTGATCCACCTCCCAGAGTAATGGAAATAAAAGCAAAACTAAACATATGGGACCTAACTAAACTTAAAAGCTTTTGCACAACGAAGGAAACTATAAGCAAAGTGCAAAGACAGCCTTCAGAATGGGAGAAAATAATAGCAAACGAACAACTGACAAAGAATTAATCTTAAAAATATACAAGCAACTCCTGAAGCTCAATCCAGAAAAATAAACCACCCAATCAAAAAGTAGGCCAAAGAACTAAATAGACATTTCTCCAGAGAAGACATACAGATGGCTAACAAACACATGAAAAGATGCTCAACATCACTCATTATCAGAGAAATGCAAAACCACAATGAGTTGCACCACAAGTGCAAAACCACTCAACACCACAATGAGTTACCATCACACTCTGGTCAGAATGGCTGCTATCAAAAAGTCTACAAACAATAAATGCTGGAGAGGGTGTGGAGAAAAGGGAACCCTCTTACACTGTGGTGGGAATGCAAACTAGTACAGCCACTAGGGAGAATAGTGTGGAGATTCCTTAAAACATTGGAAATAGAACTGCCATATGACCCAGTACCCCACTGATGGGCACGCACACCAAGGAAACCAGAATTGAAAGAGACACGTGTACCCCAATGTTCATTGCAGCACTGTTTTTAATAGCTAGGACATGGAAGCAACCTAGATATCCATCAACAGACGAATGGGTAAGAAAGCAGTGGTACATATACACAATTGAATACTACCAGCTATCAAAAAGAACACATCTGAATCAGTTCTAATGAGGTGGATGAAACTGGAACCTATTACACAAAGTGAAGTAAGTCAGAAAGAACAACACAGTATATTAATGCATATATCTGGAATTTAGAAAGATGGTAACAATGACCCTATATGAGAGACAGCAAAAGAGACACAGATATAAAGAACAGCCTTTTTTACTCTGTGGGAGAAAGCAAGGGTGGGATAATTTGAGAGAATAGCATTGAAACATGTATATTACCATATGTGAAATAGATCGCCAGTCCAGGTTCAATGCATAAGACAGGGCTCTCAGAGCTGGTGCACTGGGACAATCCTGAGGAAGGGGATGGGGAGGGACGTGGGAGGGGGTTTCAGGATGGGGGACACATGTACACCCATGGCTGACTTATGTCAATGTATGGCAAAAACCACTATAATATTGTGAAGTAATTAGCTTCCAATTAAAATTAATTAATTAATTTTTTAAAAACAAACAAAGACTTACTTCAAGTCAGGTAGTGTCAGTCCTTTGACTTTTTTGGTGTTTTTCAGTACTGTATTGTCTATTCTGGGCTTCTCAGATGGCTCCTGTGGTAAAGAATCCACTTGCTAATGCAGGATACATAAGAGATGTGGGTTTGATCCCTGAGTCAGGAAGCTCTCCTGGAGGAGGGCATGGCAACCCACTCCAGTATTCTTGCCTGGAGAATCTCATGAACAGAGGAGCCTGACAGGCTATGGTCCATAGCGTCACTAAGAGTTGGACACAACTGAAGCAACTTAGCATTCATGCACCCACATTGTCTATTCTGGATCTTTTGCCTTTCCACATAACGGTTAGAATCAGTTTGTTGATAACCACAGAATAACTTGCAAGTTTTGTATTGAAATTGCATTGAATCTATAGATCAAGTTGGGAAGAATTGATATAACAATAATGTTGAGTCTTCCAATCCATGATTATGGAATGTCTCTCTATGAATTTATATCTTATTTGATTTATTACATCAAAGTTTTATAGTTTTACTCATATATATTTTGTATATATATTTTGACTTTATGCCTGCTGCTGCTAAGTTGCTTCAATTGTGTCCGACTCTGTGCAACCCCATAGACAGCAACCCACCAGGCTCTCCCGCCCCTGGGATTTTCTAGGCAAGAACACTAGAGTGGGTGACTTTATGCCTAAGGTTTCTTTTTTGGTACTAATGTAAATGGGACTATTATTTTTTCAATTTCAAATTCAATTATTAATAGATGTTATGTAGGAAAGCATTTGACTTTTGTATATTAACTTTATATCCTGTGACTTTGCTATAATTACTTGGGAGTTTCTAGAATTTTATCCTAATAAAAAATGAATAATTTGGGGGATTATTCACATAGACACTTCCGAGGTCAGGGGCAGCGGCTGAGAGTGCCAGGCTGAGATGGCGCAGGAGCGGCCGAGAGGAGCTACCCCACGTCCTGAGGCCAGGGGTGGCGGCCAGGAGGAGCTAACCCCGCCCGAGCCCAGGGGCAGGCTGCTGAAAGGAGCAACCCCACGTCCAAGGAGCGGTGGCTGCATGGGAGCAGAAGGGCCGAGAGGAGCTACTCCATGTTCAAGGTCAGGAGGGGCAGCGGTGAGGAGATACCATTCGTCCAAGGTAAGGAGCAGTGACTGTGCTTTGCTGGAGCAGCCATGAAGAGATACCCCATGTCCAAGGTAAGAGAAACCTAAGTAAGATGGTAGGTGTTGCAAGAGGGCATCAGAGGGCAGACAAACTGACCATAGTCACAGAAAACTAGTCAATCTAATCACACGGACCACAGCCTTGTCTAACTCAATGAAACGAAGCCATGCCCTGTGGGGCCACCCAAGACGGGGGGGTCATGGTGGAGAGGTCTGACAGAATGTGGTCCACTGGATAAGGGAATGGCAAACCACTTCAGTATTTTTGCCTTGAGAACCCCATGAACAGTATGAAAAGGCAAAATGATAGGATACTGAAAGAGAACTCCCCAGGTCGGTAGGTGCCCAATATGCTACTGGAGATCAGTGGAGAAATAACACCAGAAAGAATGAAAGGATGGAGCCAAAGCAAAAACAATACCCAGTTGTGGATGTGACTGGTGATAGAAGCAAGGTCCAATGCTGTAAAGAGCAATATTACATAGGAACCTGGAATGTTAGGTCCGTGAATCAAGGCAAATGGGAAGTGGTCAAACAGGAGATGGCAAGAGTGAACATCGACATTCTAGGAATCAGCGAACTAAAATGGACTGGAATGGGTGAATTTAACTCAGATGACCATTATATCTACTACTGCGGGCAGGAATCCCACAGAAGAAATCGCGTAGCCATCCTGGTCAACAAAAGAGTCCAAAATGCAGTACTTGGATGCAATCTCAAAAATGACAGAATGATCTCTGCTCGTTTCCAAAGCAAACCACTCAATATCACAGTATATGCCCCAACCAGTAACACTGAAGAAGCTGAAGTTGAACGGTTCTATGAACACCTACAAGACCTTTTAAAACTAACACTACAAAAAGATGTCCTTTTCATTATAGGGGACTGGAATGCAAAAGTAGGAAGTCAAGAAACACCTGGAGTAACAGGCAAATTTGGCCTTGGAATGTGGAATGAAGCAGGGCAAAGACTAACAGAGTTTTGCCAAGAAAATGCACTGGTCATAGCAAACACCCTCTTCCAACAATACAAGAGAAGACTCTACACATGGACATCACCAGATGGTCAACACTGAAATCAGACTGATTATATTCTTTGCAGGTAAAGATGGAGAAGCTCTATACAGTCAGCAAAAACAAGACTGGGAGCTGACTGTGGCTCACATCATGAACTCCTTATTACCAAATTCAGACTTAAATTGAAGAAAGTAGGGAAAACCACTGGACCATTCAGGTATGACCTAAATCAAATCCCTTATGATTATACAGTGGAAGTGAGAAATAGATTTAAGGGCCTAGATCTGATAGGCAGAGTGCCTGATGAACTATGGTCAGAGGTTTGTGACATTGTACAGGAGACAGGATTCAAGACCATCCCCATGGAAAAGAAATGCAAAAAAGCAAACTGGCTGTCTGGGGAGGCCTTACAAATAGCTGTGAAAAGAAGAGAAGAGAAAAGCAAAGGAGAAAAGGAAAGATATAAGCTTCTGAATGCAGAGTTCCAAGGAATAGCAAGAAGAGATAAGAAAGCCTTCCTCAGTGATCAATGCAAAGAAACAGAGGAAAACAACAGAATGGGAAAGACTAGAGATCTCTTCAAGAAAATTAGAGATACCAAGGGGACATTTCATGCAAAGATGGGCTTGATAAAGGACAGAAATGGTATGGACCTAACAGAAGCACAAGATATTAAGAAGAGGTAGCAAGAATACATAGAAAACTGTACAAAAAAGATCTTCATGACCAAGATAATCACGAAGGTGTAAACACTCACCTAGAGCCAGACATCCTGGAATGTGAAGTCAAGTGGGCCTTAGAAAGCATCACTACGAACAAAGCTAGTGGAGGTGATGGCATTCCAGTGGAGCTATTTCAAATCCTAAAAGATGATGCTGTGAAAGTGCTGCACTCAATATGTCAACAAATTTGGAAAACTCAGCAGTGGGCACAGGACTGGAAAAGGTCAGTTTTCATTCCAACCCCAAAGAAAGGCAATGCCAAAGAATGCTCAAACTACCGCACAATTGCACTCATCTCGCATGCTAGTAAAGTAATGCTCAAAATTCTCCAAGCCAGGCTTCAGTGAACCACGAACTTCCAGATGTTCAAGCTGGTTTTAGAAAAGGCAGAGGAACCAGAGATCAAATTGCCAACATCTGCTGGATCATGGGAAAAGCAAGAGAGTTCCAGAAAAACATCTATTTCTGCTTTATTGACTATGCCAAAGCCTTTGTGTAGATCACAATAAATTGTGGAAAATTCTGAAAGAGATGGGAATACCAGACCACCTGACCTGCCTCTTGAGAAACCTGTATGCAGGTCAGGAAGCAACAGTTAGAACCAGACATGGAACAACAGACTGGTTCCAAATAGGAAAAGGAGTACATCAAGGCTGTATATTGTCACCCTGCTTATTTAACTTATATGCAGAGTACATCATGAGAAACGCTGGACTGAAAGACGCACAAGCTGGAATCAAGATTGCCGGGAGAAATATCAATAACCTCAGATATACAGATGAAACCACCCTTATGGCAGAAAGTGAAGAGGAGCTAAAAAGCCTCTTGATGAAAGTGAAAGAGGAGAGTGAAAAAGTTGGCTTAGAACTCAACATTCAGAAAACGAAGATCATGACATCCGGTCCCATCACTTCATGGGAAATAGATGGGGAAACAGTGGAAACAGTGTCAGACTATTTTTGGGGGCTCCAAAATCACTGCAGATGGTGACTGCAGCCATGAAATTAAAAGACACTTACTCCTTGGAAGAAAAGTTATAACCGACCTAGATAGCATATTAAAAAGCAGAGACATTACTCTGGCAACAAAGTTTTGTCTAGTCAAGGCTATGGTTTTTTCCAGTAGTCATGTATGGATGTGTGAGTTGGACTGTGAAGTAACCTGAGCGCTGAAGAATTGATGCTTTTGAACTGTAGTGTTGGAGAAGACTCTTGAGAGTCCCCTGGAGTGCAAAGAGATCCAACCAGTCCATTCTAAAGGAGATCAGTCCTGGGATTTCTTTGGGAGGAATGATGCTAAAGCTGAAACTCCAGTACTTTGGCCACCTCATGCAAAGAGTTGACTCATTGGAAAAGACTGATGCTGGGAGGGATTGGGGGCAGGAGGAGAAGGGGACAGAGGATGAGATGGCTGGATGGTATCACTGACTCAATGGACATGAGTTTGAGTGAACTCCACGAGTTGGTGATGGACAGGGAGGCCTGGCATGCTGCAATTCACGTGGTCGCAAAGAGTCGGACACGACTGAGCGACTGAGCTGAACTGATTCACGTAGACAATCATGCCTATCTACACACAAAGAAAATTTTATATCTTGTTTCCAATTTGTATACCTCATATATGTTTTTCTTTACTTAATGCATTAACTAAGATTTACAGTGCTGAATAGGAGTGATGAGAAGTGCATCCTTGACTTTTTAGCAATCTTAGAGATAGAAAGGATAGTTTCTCACCTTTATGTATGATGTTAGGTGAAGGTTTTTGTAGATTTAAAAAAATCAAGATAAGTGTGTCTGAGGAGGATTCGGTGCCGAAGTTGCGGACGGTTTGCTAAGCCTATTAGTGTCCCTGCAGAGACTCAACGCCGGCATCATGTCCCGGTACCTGCGCCCCCCCAACACGCCTCTCTTCGTGAGGGACGTGGCCGACGATACCAGGTCTGAAGATTTATGTCGGGAATTTGGTCGTTTTGGCCCTATAGTTGATGTGTATGCTCCACTTGATTTCTACACTCTCCATCCAAGAGGATTTGCATATGTTCAATTTGAGGATGTTCATGATGCCGAAGATGCTTTACATAATTTAGACAGAAAGTGAATTTGCGGACGCCAAACTGAAATACAGTTTGCACAGGGGGATCGAAAGACTCCAAATCAGATGAAAGCCAAGGAAGGGAGGAATGTGTATAGTTCTTCACACTATGATGATTATGACAGATACAGACGTTCTAGAAGCCGAAGTTATGACAGAAGAAGATCAAGAAGTCGGTCCTTCGATTACAACTATGAAGATCTTACAGTCTTAGAAATATACCGACTGGAAAACCACGGCGTAGCAGAAGCCATTCCGACAATGATAGATTCAAACACTGAAATCAGTCTTTTTCAAGATCTAAATCCAATTCAAGATCGCGGTCCAAGTCCCAGCCCAGGAAAGAAATGAAGGCTAAATCACATTCTAGGTCTGCATCTCACACCAAAACTAGAGGCACCTCTAAAACAGATTCCAAAATACATTATAAGTCTGGCTCAAGATATGAAGAGGAATCAAGGAAAAAAGAACCACCTAGATCCAAATCTCAGTCAAGATCACAGTCTAGGTCTAGGTCAAAATCTAGGTCAAGGTCTTGGATTAGTCCTAAGTCCAGTGGCCACTGATAGTATAAACCATGATATTTTTAGGCATGTATCATTCATTTACTCATAGTTTGGTTTACTTAAATTATCAGGAATACAATGTTGCAATGATGCTTAAAAAACACTTGTCAGTTTTCCCTGTACCAGGCAATGGTTATAATTAACATGATATGCTGTTGAGAAGCCATTCTTAAGAGTCCAGTTTGTTTAATGTTATGGGCAGCTACCAATTCGTGGTGTCTCTGTATATTTTTGTAAAGATTCTCATTTTTTATGCTTGAAGTATTGGTGAATAGATGTTGGTTGACCATAATTTGCAACATTGTCTTATTAAAAATAAACTTTCACATCCATAATTGGTAGAACTGTTAGCCTAGAAATGTAGCTTGCTAATAAGATAGAATGATAAAAAAGTGAAGTTGTAGCCACAGTACAACACTGACTGACCAGACACATTTAGGTTCAGGGTGGACCTTTTTGTCTTGTCAAGATGTCTAGGCCCGTGATGATAATTTATGTCACAGTGTGGAATAGTTCTTTTGTTAACCCCCACTGTCTTGGAAAATGACAAGTGGGTTAAGTAGCATTTTCAGGCAGATTGTTTGATTGAAACAAGGAGCCTTCACTTTCCTGGTTTCTATGAAGATTTGGAACCATACAAACATCGGAAAAACTCACCTTAAAACTTGGGCAGGTTGATGATGGCAGAAATAATTTTAAGGGTAAAAGAATGCTCTTATGTAGTTACTCTCAACTTTAAGGAGCGTTGTTGACCATAATATTGCATAGTTTTCTTACTGCTGTTAAAAGCAAGTAAAGTGTTTCAAAGGAGGTTTTGTTTGTGAGTGTGCATAGTGTAAGAGGACTGAATTTTGATGCTTAAAGCACTTGGTGTGTGCATTTGTATAAAAAAGTGCCCATCTCTTTATGAAGGAAGCTTGTTCTTCACACCTCAGTTTATTTAATGTGAGGCAAGTTAAAAAAACAACACTCCCATTCTAAGTGATTCTCTGGTGCCATGAGATTTAAAATAACTTTGGAAAAAATTAATTTCAAGAAAGTCACATCCCTTTGAGTTTTTGATTGTAGTACCTGATAAAAATGTAGTGTAGTACCTGATAAAAATAAGAGGATAATATCCTACTCTTTATAAAAATGTAGTGTAGTACCTGATAAAAATAAGAGGATAATACCCTACTCTTTATAAAAATTTCTAACATCTCTCTGTGAGATCATGTGGGGGCAATAAAAATTGACTTGATATGTCCAGTCTCATTTCAGAGTAAAAGCTAGCATCTTTAAAATTTTAGATTGCTTGCTTACAGGCATAAGTAAGAAATGTTGTGGGGAAACTAACCCTTTTAGAGGATTACTTTTTTCAGTTTTGGTTTTAGAGATTTAGGCCTTGTCTGTAAAGAACAAAAGGTGGTTTTTAAATACTGTTTGTGGAATATGTTTAAAGGATTGTTTCTAGAACCTTTGTATATTTGATAGTGTTTCTAACTCATTTCTTTACTGTTTGCAGTTAATGTTCATGTTCTGCTATGCAATCATTTATATGCACGTTTAATTTTTTTTAGATTTTCCTGGATGTATAATTTAAACAAAAAATCTATTTAAAACTGTAGCAGTAGTTCGCAGTTCTAGCAAAGAGGAAAGTTGTGGGGTTAAACTTTGTATTTTCTTTCTTATAGAAGCTTCTAAAAAGGTATTTTTATATGTTCTTTTTAACAAATATTGTGTACAACCTTTAAAGCATCAGTGTTTGGATCAAAACAAGACCTAGCTTATTTTCTGATTGCTGTAAATTAAGCAAACATGCTATAATAAAAACAAAATGAAGGAAAAATAAAAAATCAAGATAAAGGAGTTCCCCTCTATTTCTAGTTTGCTGAGAATTGACGTCATGAATTGGTGTCAGATTTTATCAAATGCTCTTTTTGCATCTTTGATACAATCATGTTTTTCATTTTTAGCTTGCCCATATAATAATTATATTAATTGATTTTTGAACATTGAAACAATTTGCACACTTGGTATAAATCCCATTTTCATGGCATATAATTCTCTTTATATACTATTGGATTCAATTTGTCAACATCTTGTTGAGGATTTTTGCATTAATGGTCATAAGAGATATTGGTCTGCAGGTTTCCCTTCTGTTAATGTCTTTATATGGTTTTGATATTAGGGTAATGCTGTCCTCATAGAATCAGTTAGGAAATGGTCCATTCTGTTTCTATTTTCTAGAAGAGATTATAGAGAACTGATATCATTTCTTTCTTAAATGTTTGGTAGATTCACCAGAGAAACCATCTGAGCCTACTGCTTTCTGTTTTGGAACGTTATCAACTATTGACTTAATTTATATAATGGATATATCTGTTCCTCATTGTGTGAGTTTTGGTAGCTTCTGTCTTTCAAGAATTTGTCCCTTATATCTATGTTATCAAATTGTGGACAGAGAGTTGTTCATATTCCTTTATTATCCTTTTAATACCAGTGATCAGCAGTGATAACTTCTCTTTTATTTCTAATATAAGTAATTCATGTCTTCTGTCCTTTTTTTGTGGTTAGCCTGGTGAGTAGTTCAGTAATTTTGCCAGTCTTTTCAAATAATCAACTTTTAGTTTTGTTAAATTTTTTCTTTGTTTATTCTCTAACATTCTACTTTCATCTGAGTTTCTGACATATCACTTTCCTTCTCCTTCTCTTAACATTTCTCACACAGAAGGTTTACTAGTGACAAATTGCTACACTTTCAGTTGGTTTGAGGAACCAACTTTCACCTTTCTTTCACTTTTGAAGGATCACTCTGAAAGAGGAGATTTTTCTCTTTCAAAACTTTAAATATTTCACTCTACTCTCTTTGTGCATGTATTATTTCTGAAGAGAAGATTGATGTGATGCTTACACTTGCTCCTCTATAGGTAAGATATTCCCCCGCCCCTCTGGCTTCTTTTTTTTTTTTTTAACTATTATCTTTATTTCTATTTAGCAACAATTTATTTTTACATATTTTTTACTTTTATATAAATGAAATAATACAGTGTACACCTGTCTTTGTCTGGTTTCTTTAGTTCATCACCTTATTTATGAGATTTATTCATATTGTTTAGTGTAGCCATAGTTTATTATTTTTCATTGCAGCACAGTATTCCACTGTATGATTATATGTGTGTGTTACTCAGTTGTGTCTGAGTCTTTGCACTCCCATGGACTGTGGCCACCCAGGATCCTCTGTCCATGGGATTCCCCATGCAAGAATACTGGGGTGGGTTCCCATTCCCTTCTCTGGGATGTGAATAAATATCACCATTTAGTCATCCATTCAACTATTGATGCTATCAAACAATAATCTATTTATGATTCTGGATATTATTTGCAGTACAATGTCAAATACAAAGGCTGATAGTGGACAACATTTTCCCACCCATTCCCAAAATTAGAGGTCAGTTTTCAATATTTCATACTTAAGTATACTTTTGTGATAGCTCTAAAATATTCAATAAATATTCTGTTAGTTTAAGGTAATTCCCTTTTATTGATTTGCATTTTTCAGTAATTTTTTTTAATAGAAAATCTTTTTATTCCTAGCTTGCCTAGAGGTTTATTTCTGCCACCTTCCATGGTCTTACTTTTTCTTTTTTTTTTACTTCTTACATCTCTTGATATATTATCTTTGACTTTCTGCAGTTTGAATGGGATATGCCTATATGCAGATCCTTTGATATTTATCCAGCATAGTGTTCTTTGAGCTTCTGGAATCTGTGATTTGCTGTCTGTCATTAATTTTGGAAAATTCCCAGCCATTATTACTCTAAATATTTCTTCTCCTTTCTCTACTTCATTTCTGATATTCCCAAATATGTTACACATTTTCTAATGTACACAAATTAGACATTTTCTAATGTTACACATTTTCTAATTTTCCCTAGTTCTTAGATATTCTGTTATGACTTTTTCATTCTTTTTTCTCTTTGCATTTCAGTTTTGGAAGTTCTATTAACACACCTTCTACCATATCTGAATTTTGTTGTAATGCTTGCTTTGTCTCCTCATATTGTTTTGCTTTTTGTGATTTTTTTAAATTGGGAATATTACTTTAAAGATTTATCTATGTTGTAATGAATATTCTTAATTTCTTTTTATCGTAGAATAATATTTCATTGAATGGGTGTGCATTATACTTACCCATTCATCACTTGATGAAAATTTGGGTTGTGTCCACTTTTTGACTGTTATGAATTATGCTACTATAAACAGCATGTGAAAATAAGACATACTTTTTATTTTTCTTGGGTATATATCTAGGAGCAGATTTGTTGGACTATATAATAATTCTTTTTTTCACTTTATGAGGGACTGTTAAATTGATTTTCACAGAAACTGCACTGATTTACATATTCATCAGAAATACAAGAGAGTTTCAAATTCCTTACATCCTCACTCACTGTTGTCATTATCTGTCTTTTTGATTATAGCTATCCTAATGGGTGTGAAGTAGTATCACATCATGGTTTTCATTGCATTCCCCTAACAACTACTGATGTTGAGAATTTTTCCATATGTTTAATAGCCAGTTATATGGTTTATAGGAGAAATGTTTATTATTTACCTTATTATTAAAATTGCCATTGTTTTTTATTGAGGTAAAATGCATATAAATAAAATCAGCCATTTAAAAGTGTATGATTCGGGAGGTGGGAGGGGGGTTCATGTTTGGGAACGCATGTAAGAATTAAAGATTTTAAAATTTAAAAAATAAAAAACTGAAAAAAAAAGTGTATGATTCAAGGGCATTTAGTACATTCACAGATGTAATACAACCATTATTGCTATCTAATTCCAAGAAAAACTAGGTGTTCAACATAAATCATGTTATTTGTATAACCTGTGTAGACAAATTGTTACCATATGGCTCAAAGCTGTAAATGTGCAAAACACTCTTACCATTCGGCATTCCGGTTTGTTTTGCCTTTTACCACAAAGGTCTGTCTAGTCAAGGCTATGGTTTTTCCAGTAGTCATGTATGGATGTGACAGTTGGACTGTGAAGAAACCTGAGAGCCAAAGAATTGATGCTTTTGAACTGTGGTGTTGGAGAAGACTCTTGAGAGTCCCTTGGACTGCAAGGAGATCCAACCAGTCCATTCTAAAGGAGATCAGTCCTGGGTGTTCTTTGAAAGGAATGATGCTAAAGCTCAAACTCCAGTACTTTGTCCACCTCATGCAAAGAGTTGACTCATTGGCAAAGATTCTGATGCTGGGAGGGATTGGGGGCAGGAGGAAAAGGGGACGACAGAGGATGAGATGGCTGGATGGCATCACCGACTCAATGGACGTGAATTTGAGTGAACTCCAGGAGTTGGTGATGGACAGGGAGGCCTGGCGTGCTGCAATTCATGGGGTCGCAAAGAGTCAGACATGACTGAGCGACTGAACTGAACTGACCGCTTGTAAGTTTTTGTTGAAAACTAGACATGATGTGGGCTTTCCTGGTGGCTCAGCTGGTAAAGAATCTGCCTGCAATGTGGGAGACCTGGGTTCGATCCCTGGGTAGGGAAAATACCCAGGAGAAGGAAATGGCTACCCACTCCAGTATTCTTGCCTGAAAAATTCCATGGACTGTACAGTCCATGGGGTTGCAAAGAGTCAGACACGACTGAGCAACTTTCACTTTCAGACATGATGTATCAGTTCAGTTCAGTTCAGTTTAGTCGCTCAGTCGTGTAAAACTCAGCAACCTCATGAACTGCAGCATGCCAGGCCTCCCTGCCCATCACCAACTCCTGGAGATTACACAAACTCATGCCCGTTGATTTGGTGCTGCCATCCAACCATCTAATCTTCTGTTGTTCCTTCTCCTCCTGCCCCCAATCCCTCCTAACATCAGAGACTTTTCCAATGAGTGAACTCTTCGCGTGAGGTGGCCAAAGTACTGGAGTTTCAGCTTCAATATCAGTCCTTCCAATGAACACCCAGGAGTGATCTCCTTTAGGATGGACTGGTTGGGTCTCCTTGCAGTCCAAGGGACTCTCCCAACACCATAGTTCAAAAATATCAATTCTTCAACAGTCAGCTTTCTTTATAGTCCAACTTTCATATCCATACATGACTACTGGAAAAAACATAGCCTTGACTAGACGAGCCTTTGGTGACAAAGTAATGTCTCTACTTTTTTTTTTTTTTCCTTTTGGTTTATACTGTCTGTCTAGGTTGGTCATAACTTTCCTTTCAAGGAGCAAACGTCTTTTAATTTCATGGCTGCAGTCACCATCTGCAGTGATTTTGGAGCCCCCCAAAATAAAGTCTGACACTGTTTCCACTGTTTCCCCATTTCCCATGAAGTGATGGAACCAATGCCATGATCTTAGTTTTCCGAATGTTGAGCCTTAAGCCAACTTTTTCACTCTCTTCTTTCACTTTCATCAAGAGGCTCTTTAGTTCTTCTTCACTTTCTGCCATAAGGGTGGTGTCATCTGCATATCTGAGGTTATTGATATTTCTCCTGACAATCTTGATTCCAGCTTGTGCTTCTTCCAGTCCAGTGTTTCTCATGATGTGCTCTGCATATAAGTTAAATAAGCAGGGTGACAATATACAGCCTTGATGTACTCCTTTTCCTATTTGGAACCAGTTTGTTATTCCATGTCCAGTTCTAACTGTTGCTTCCTGACCTGCATACAGGTTTCTCAAGAGGCAGGTCAGGTGGTCTGGGATTCCCATCTCTTTCAGAATTTTCCACATTTTATTGTGATCCACACAGTCAAAGGCTTTGGCATAGTCAATAAAGCAGAAAGAGATGCTTTTCTGGAACTTTCTTGCTTTTTCAATGATCCAGTGGATGTTGACAATTTGATCTCTGGTTCCTCTGCCTTTTCTAAAACCAGCTTGAACATCTGGAAGTTCATGGTTCGTGTGTTGCTGAAGCCTGGCTTGGAAAATTTTGAGCATTACTTTACTAGCCTGTGAGATGAGTGCAACTGTGTGGTAGTTTGAGCATTCTTTGGCATTGCCTTTCTTTGAGATTGGAATGAAAACTGACCTTTTCCAGTCCTGTGCCCACTGCTGAGTTCTCCAAATTTGCTGGCCTATTGAGTGCAGCACTTTCACAGCATCATCTTTTAGGATTTGAAATAGCTCAACTGGAATTCCATCACCTCCATTAGCTTTGTTCATAGTGATGCTTCCTAAGGCCCATTTGACTTCACATTCCAGGATGTCTGGATGTATGATGTATCGGGTAAATAGAAACTGAAGTAAGTATGCCTGTAGTGTTAGATTTTATATTTATCTAGCTAGGAGTTAAGCTGCCTTTAATGTTTTCTGTAGTAAACTTCAATTTCCTGTAGTGTCCTCATTTTTGTCTCCCCTGTTGTCCTAGACAAGAGTTCACTGTTGTTTTTGCTGTAATTGCCTGTTATAAAGGAACACTCTTGATGTTGTAGTTAGGTATGAGGGGAAGGGAAATATTCTATAATCCTATGATTGGATGCCATTCTTTTAGTGGGCTTTTTTTTTACAGAATTTGGTGATCTCTCGTTTTTTATTGAATTTTCAAATCCATTAACATTGAATATTATTATTGAGAGATTGGATTCGTGTCTCTTGTTTTACTTTTGGTTTCCTGTATGCCTCATGTCTTTTCTGTCCTCCTTTAATGCCTTTTTTTGCATTGAGTGAGTATTCTTAGTGAAACATTTTAGTATCATTAATGATTTTTCACTATGTATTCTTAGTCATATTCTTACTGTTTTCTCTAGGAATGGCCACATACCTCTTAACTTATCAGAATCTACTTTGGAATTATACTAACTTAATTCCAGTATGTGGAGTAGAAAATGGCAACCCAGTCCAGTATTCTTGCCTGGGAAATCCCATGGAAAGAGGAGCCTGATGGGCTGCAGTCCATGGGATCGGAAAGAGTCGGGCACAACTGAGCAGCTAAACAACAAATTCCAGTATGAGGTAGAAACTTTATTCCTATAAATCTATATTTTCCCCTCTTTTGTGCTATTCTGGGCTTCCCAGGTGGTCAGTGGTAAAGAATCCCTGTGCCAATGTAGGAGATGTGGGTTCAATCCTTGGGTTGGGAAGATTCCCTGGAGGAGGAAATGGCAACCCAGTCCAATATTCTTGCCTGGAAAATCCCATAGACAAAGGAGGATGGCAGGCTATGGTCCACAGGTTAGCAAAGAGTCAGACATGACTTAATGGCTGAGTATACACATACATATCTATATATGATAAAACCAAAATATATTGTTTTAATTATCATATTGTATAAATTTATATACTTGAAAGAAACTCAGAGAAGAAAGAACAGCTAGTATATTTTATACAGTTTATTATAGTAGCCTTTTTAATTAACTATTTTCAGTTGTCTATATTTTTTTCTGTGCATTCAAGTTACCATCTGGTGTCCTTTTCTTACTCCAAATCAGCTTTTTCCTGCCTGCATCCTTTGCCCTTTTATTATCAAATGGATCACATTCTATATGTCATAGGCTCAAAATATGATTGCTTTTTAAAATATCAACTAACCAACATATAAGTTTTATTGGGCAATTCCTGTGTACTAGGACATACTGGGATAAGAAAAATTCCTCTAAGATCTTATGTCTTATACCCAAAAGGCAGTAGATCTACAATGAGAGGGATTTGGGGTAAGATGCTAGGGCTATCTGTACATAGATATTAGACAGCAATGAGGATTAATGAGGAACAATATCCACAAGCAGCAAAATATTACTGTCTACTTTGCTACAAAAGACTGCTCAAAAAGAAAGATCTTTGTGGTGAGCAAAGTACAAAGTTAAGCAAAGCAGTAGTCTCAAGGATCCTACACTGAGCATGGGCTCAGAAATTTGTTGATCCTGAGATTATTTGGCCTCCTTGTCCATGTAGTTTTTCCAGAATTCAATTAAAAAAAAAAATCAAAAAACCTACATTCAACCTGTCATGATGCCATAGAGTTACTACTTTCTTTAAGATAAAGATGGAGAATATCTGTTTATTCTTATCAGCATAAGTGGCACTTTTGTTTGCAGAGGACTCAAACTCCCCTGTTAGGGAGGTAACTTTGATGGGGTTGTGACTTGCTGTCCTCAGGTGTCTCCTGCACACGTGGGACTGACTTACAGTGAGAAGCATGTACCTCAAGGGCATTTCAGCACACCTTACTGACTGTAGGAGGTACAGGAAGAGTTGTTAGCACCAGGCTTCATTGCTGCAAGGCAGTTATCCCTCTGGCTTTGCAGTTCAGTTCAGTTCAGTCGCTCAGTCGTGTCTGACTCTTTGCAACCCCATTAATCACAGCACGCCAGGCCTCCCTGTTCCTCACCATCTCCCGGAGTTCACTCAGACTCACGTCCATCGAGTCAGTGATGCCATCCAGCCAACTCATCCTCGGTCATCCCCTTCTCCTCCTGCCCCCAATCCCTCCCAGCATCAGAGTCTTTTCCAGTGAGTCAACTCTTCGCATGAGGTGGCCAAAGTACTGGAGTTTCAGCTTTAGCATCAGTCCTTCCAAAGAAATCCCAGGGCTGATCTCCTTCAGAATGGACTGGTTGGATCTCCTTGCAGTCCAAGGGACTCTCAAGAGTTTTCTCCAGCACCACAGTTCAAAAGCATCAATTCTTCGGCGCTCAGCCTTCTTCACAGTCCAACTCTCACATCCATCTCGCTTTGTTTTAGATAACATTTGTTTCCCAGGTAAAACAGAAGTATTGGAATAGTGCCTTACCTTGGTCTGGTAGTCTTAACTCCTGCTGAAATGAGCTTAGGACAGAAGGAGAGTCTTTGACATTCAAGTATATTCAATGGTGTAAGAAAATCACTGGAGTATAACCTGGAAATATCATGGGCCCATAACAATTTCATACATGCAAAAGTCTCATAGCTCATTTGAATACAGTCTGTATGTTTCTCATGTCATTGAATGGCTTTAGGTCACTTTAGGCTTCTTCGTTGTAATTTATTTAGTCCTTGATCTGCTACTAGGTTTGTGTATGATCTTGGCAGCACGTTGGGGTGGGATATGTGGTTGCAAGCTGATGTTTAAGACTTTGCATATCTGTTGAAAAATTTGCTTTTAAATTGGCTCTACTGTTATAATTTTTTACATAATTACCTTTATAAGTATTCATTTCTTTCTTATGGATTTTAATTACTATCTGGTGTGTCACTTGCTTTCAGCCTGAAGAACTTTCTTTAATATTTCTTGCAAATCAATGTCTGCTATCAGCAAGTTCTCTCAGGTTTTGCTGATCTGAGAATGTCTTTTATTTCTTCTTCCTTTCTGAAAGATACTTTTACTACTTACAGTTGATCCTTGAACAATGCAGGAGTTAGGGGTGCCAACCTTCCTTGTAGTCAAAAATCTTTATATAACTTAAAGTCAGTTTTCTTTATATGTGATTCTTTTACATCTGTAGATACAGGCAAACCTTGGATACAGAGGAACCACATATTTGCATCCTTGGGTTCAATCAACCATAGATTGTGTGGTATGACAGTATTGACTACTGAAAAAAATTATGTAAAAGTGCACTGACACAGTTCAAACTCTCTGTTGAAACGTCAACTGTATCAGACACTTGCTTGACAGATTTTTTACCTCTTTTAAGATGTCATGTCACTGCTTCCTGGCTTCTATTGTTTCTGATGAGAAGCCATTTATCCATCTTATTGTGTCATCCTTGAACATAATGAATCAATTTTTTCTCACTGATTTCAAGATTTTCTCTTTGTCGTCTTTCAGCATTTTGACTACAATATGTTTGTATGTGGATCTTCTTAAATTTATTCTTCTTGGACTTTATTGATCTTCTTACATATGTAGATTAATATTTTCAATCAATTTGGGAAAATTTCAACCAATATTTCTATGTACTTTCCTGTTCATTTCTCTATTCTCCTTCTGGTATTCCCACCATGCATATATTGGTATACTGAATGAGGTCCCATATTTATCTGAATCCCTGTTCAATTGTTTTTTGCTCTTTTTCTTCTATGTTCAGATTGCCTAATATTTTAAATCTATCTTCAAGTTCACTGATTTTTTCTTTCTTTTGCCCACTCAGATCTATTGTTGAGCCCTGTTACTGACTTTTTTTCATTTTGGTTATTGTACTTTTCAAATCTAGAAATTCATTTTGATTCTTTTTATAATTTCTCTATTTTGTAAGATATGTCATCATACTTCTTTTAATTTTTAAGAAAGATTTTTATTACCTAGTTGAACACCTTTATAATGAGTCTTTGCCTACTTAGTCAATATCCAGGTCCCCACAAAGGCAGTTTCCATTGCATGCTTTTTTTCCTGTATATGGATCATACTTTTCTGTTTCTTTGCATGTTCCAATTTTTTGTTAAAATGGACATTTTAGATAATATAGTAAAACAGTTCTGGATATAGATTTCCTCTCTCCAGTTTAGGTTTTTATTGCTTGATTGTTTATTTGTTTGTTTTGTGATTTAGTTGGACTATTTCAGTGAAGTCTATTTCTCCCTTGATACAGAGCTTCTGTTGCTCGTCAGAGGGTACAGCCTTAGACATACACAGTTTTCCTGCCCACCAGGAATGACTGTAGTTTTAATCTGTCTCTCCTTGACTATCTCTCTCCCTGGTGTTCTTATTAAACTTGTGGCTAATCTGCTCCTATTAGTATTATACCCAGCTGTTGGCCTCTGTTAATTGCTGATGATTGCTCTATAGTTTTCAAGAATGCTTTGCAGCATAAATTGCTCCACAGTCTGATCTAACTGTAGTTGCATTCCTTGGCAGAGATACAGTGTTGCCAGTCTTTTAGGCTTGCTCAGATCTGCTTCTGGGAAGAAGTTTTGCATTATAGATCAGGAACTGGTGGGTGGAGTGGGAATAAGAAATGGGAAACCTGTTAGGCACTAGATACTCCACCTAGATCCTCCCTCTAGAGTCAGTGGTGTATGTTTGTGTGTGCCTGAGTATACAGGAGGCTCTGGTACATGCAGGAGGCTCTGGTGTCACCCCCAGTTGCTGACACAATGTAGTATGCATTTTTGCAGTTAAGAACTGGAGAAGATAGGATCTGCAGTGTTCACTGGTCACTGACTCTACCTGGAATAGGTCTTCTACCCTGGAAATCTTGGCATTGTGGGAGCTATGACTCAACTACCAAGTGCTTTGGAACAGCTCTCTCATAAGACAGAGCTCTGCTGGAAAGAAGGACTATTTTCTTTATCAGCTGCCCTGCCCTGCCTGGATTCTCCATATATCGTGGGAGTTGGGGTGGGGAACAGGTGCATCCTAGCTACTGCCACCTATTGTATATAGATCTTCCATGTAACAGAGCTATGGAAAATGAATTGCTGAAGTTTACCAACTTCCAAAAGCACACAAAATAGCTTATCCATCCCAGGGGTCTGGGGAGATGAGAATCATCACTTGGCAGCAGAGACTGTTGAAATAGTTCTGCATGACAGAGCTGCCAGGCATGGCTGCAATATCTGCCCCAAAAGCCCTGGCCTCTTTCCACTATTCTTGTTTTTATATATTTTTAAAATAAACATTTCTCAACTTTGTTAAGACCTTTGATCAATCTCCAGAGACTTTGATAATTTTGCCAGCTTACTAAATGTTTTTCTGAGGGAGAAATTTCCTTCAGCTCCATAGCCATTCTGGAAGTTGGAAGATCGTCCTTTTCCCTTTTATAACCACTCGTGTAGAGTAAGTTGTTTACACTTAGTCTCTCCACTTCCTCATTACTTTCCCTCCTCAACCTATTGGACTGGAGCTCCTGCCCCTACTATTCCCATGTGGTAAGTTTCCTGGTAATCTCCTCTCAGTCAAATCAATGGACACTTTTCAGTTCTAATTACATCTGTGACTCTTAGAAGAATCTGACTTATTGGACCAATCCCCTTTTGAAACTCTCTCCAATGTTAGTTTTTGTAATGTCTTCCGCTCGTGAGTCTCCTCCTACTTTTCCAACTATGCTTTGATATTCTTTTAGACTCTTCTTTACCTTCTTCTCAAATGAAGAGTTTTCCCAGACTCTCCTTCTTGTTATTGCTTCTTCCTCTACAAACTCTCCCTTGGACAGTAAATTCACTCTTTGTTTCAAGTACTTCTGATAATAAAGTGCCTCCCAAATCTACATCTATATTATCTTGCCTGGAACTTAATATTTGTGTCCAAAAGCCTGCTGAAAATCTTCACACTGATGTTTCCTGTGCTCTTCAAATTCGACATCTACAAAACAAGCCTTATCGTCTATCTCCCCTGAAACCTGTTCCTTCTTCTGTATTTTAATTTTCAATAAATTGATCCATATCCACAAACTCCTCACTACAGAAACCAGTAAGTCATCCTTAACTGCTTCCCTTTGCTCCCCAGCAATCCAATCAAGTAACCAAGTCCCATTAATTTTATCCTTTTTATTTTTAAATTTTTTAAAATATAAATTTATTTATTTTAATTGGAGGTTAATTACTTTAAAATATTGTATTTGTTTTTGCCATACATCCTTTTTAAAATATGTACACATGTACACCCATGGCTGATTAATGTCAAGGTATGGCAAAAATCACCACAATATTGTAAAGTAATTAGCCTTCAATTAAAATTAGAAATGAAAATGGAGAGATCACAACAGACAACACAGAAATACAAAGGATCATAAGAGACTACTATCAGCAGTTGTATGCCAATAAAATGGACAACGTGGAAGAAATGGACAAATTCTTAGAAAAGTACAATTTTCCAAAACTGAACCAGGAAGAAATAGAAAATCTTAACAGACCCATCACAAGCACGGAAATTGATACTGTAATCAGAAATCTTCCAGCAAACAAAAGCCCATCTTCCAGATGGCTTCACAGCTGAATTCTACCAAAAATTTCGAGAAGAGCTAACACCTATCCTACTCAAACTCTTCCAGAAAATTGCAGAGGAAGGTAAACTTCCAAACTCATTCTATGAGGCCACCATCACCCTAATACCAAAACCTGACAAAGAGGCCACAAAAAAAGAAAACTACAGGCCAATATCTCTGATGAACATAGATGCAAAAATCCTCAACAAAATTCTAGCAATCAGAATCCAACAACACATTAAAAAGATCATACATCATGACCAAGTGGGCTTTATCCCAGGGATGCAAGGATTCTTCAATATCCGCAAATCAATCAATGTAATTCACCACATTAACAAATTGAAAAATAAAAACCATATGATTATCTCAATAGATGCAGAGAAGGCCTTTGACAAAATTCAACATCCATTTATGATAAAAACTCTCCAGAAAGCAGGAATAGAAGGAACATATCTCAACATAATAAAAGCTATCTATGACAAACCCACAGCAAACATTATCCTCAATGGTGAAAAATTGAAAGCATTTCCCCTAAAGTCAGGAACAAGACAAGGGTGTCCACTTTCACCGCTACTATTCAACATAGTTCTGGAAGTTTTGGCCACAGCAATCAGAGCAGAAAAAGAAATAAAAGGAATCCAAATTGGAAAAGAAGAAGTAAAACTCTCACTGTTTGCAGATGACATGATCCTCTACATGGAAAACCCTAAAGACTCCACCAGAAAATTACTAGAGCTCATCAATGAATATAGTAAAGTTGCAGGATATAAAATCAACACACAGAAATCCCTTGCATTCCTATACACGAATAATGAGAAAGTAGAAAAAGAAATTAAGGAAACAATTCCATTCACCATTGCAACGAAAAGAATAAAATACTTAGGAATATATCTACCTAAAGAAACTAAAGACCTATATATAGAAAACTATAAAACACTGATGAAAGAAATCAAAGAGGACACTAATAGATGGAGAAATATACCATGTTCATGGATTGGAAGAATCAATATAGTGAAAATGAGTATACTACCCAAAGCAATTTACAAATTCAATGCAATCCCTATCAAGCTACCAGCCACATTTTTCACAGAACTAGAACAAATAATTTCAAGCTTTGTATGGAAATACAAAAAACCTCGAATAGCCAAAGCAATCTTGAGAAAGAAGAATGGAACTGGAGGAATCAACTTGCCTGACTTCAGGCTCTACTACAAAGCCACAGTCATCAAGACAGTATGGTACTGGCACAAAGACAGACATATAGATCAATGGAACAAAATAGAAAGCCCAGAGATAAATCCACACACATATGGACACCTTATCTTTGACAAAGGAGGCAAGAATATACAATGGAGTAAAGACAATCTCTTTAACAAGTGGTGCTGGGAAAACTGGTCAACCACTTGTAAAAGAATGAAACTAGATCACTTTCTAACACCGCACACAAAAATAAACTCAAAATGGATTAAAGATCTAAATGTAAGATCAGAAACTAGCCTTCAATTAAAATAAATTAATTTTTAAAAACTCTCAGATTTTATCTTTAAAACTCTCAGATTTATTCTTTTGTCTCTAGTCTTTCTGTCCCTGCCTTAATTCGGCAACCATCATGTATAGCCTTTACCTAACGGTCTCCATGTTCTAGTCCAACCCCAGTACCTCCCCATTCCTGATACAGCAGCCAGAATGAGGTATCTATAATATATATATATGATGTTATTCTTATTGTTGTTCAGTCACTAAGTTGTGTCCAACCCCATGGACTGCAGCTTCCCAGTCCTTCACTATCTCCCAAGGTTTGCTCAAACTCATGTCCACTGAATTGGTGATGCTATCCAGTCATCTCATTCTCTGTTGTCCCCTTCTCCTCCAGTCCTCAATCTTTCCCAGCATCAGGGTCTTTTCCAATGAGTCATCTCTTTGCATCAGGTGGTGAAAATATTCAAGTTTCAGTATCAGTATCAGTCCTTCCAATAAATATTCAGGGTTGATTTCCTTTAGGGTTGACTTCTTTGATCTCCTTGCAGTCCAAAGGACTCTCAGGAGTCTTCTCCACACCACAATTCAAAAACATAAATTTTTCAGTGCTCAGCCTTCTTTATGGTCCAACTCTCACATCCATTCATGACTACTGGAAAAACCATGGCTTTAACTATATGGACCTTTGTCAGCAAAGCAATGTCTCTGCTTTTTAATATGCTGTCTACGTTTTCATAGCTTTCCTTCCAAGGAGCAAGTATCTTAGTTTCATGGCTGCAGTCAACATTTGCCGTGATTTTGGAGCCAAAGAAAATAAAATCTGTCACTACTTCCACTTTTCCCATTTCTATTTGCCATGAAGTGATGGGACCAGATGCCATGATCTTAGTTTTTTTTTTTTTTAATTTAATTTTATTTAATTTTATTTTTTTAATTTTAAAATCTTTAATTCTTACATGCATTCCCACACATGACCCCCCCTCCCACCTCCCTCCCCACAACAACTCTCTGGGTCATCCCCATGCACCAGCCCCAAGCATGCTGCACCCTATGTCAGACTTGGACTGGCGATTCAATCTTACATGATAGTTTACATGTTAGAATTCCCATTCTCCCAAATCATCCCACCCTCTCCCTCTCCCTCTGAGTCCAAAAGTCCGTTATACACATCTGTGTCTTTTTTCCTGTCTTGCATACAGGGTCGTCATTGCCATCTTCCTAAATTCCATATATATGTGTTAGTATACTGTATTGGTGTTTTTCTTTCTGGCTTACTTCACTCTGTATAATTGGCTCCAGTTTCATCCATCTCATCAGAACTGATTCAAATGCGATCCAAAAATCTGCAAGCAATAAATGCTGGAGAGGGTGTGGAGAAAAGGGAACCCTCCTACACTGTTGGTGGGAATGCAAACTAGTACAGCCACTATGGAGAACAGTGTGGAGATTCCTTAAAAAATTGCAAATAGAACTACCTTATGACCCAGCAATCCCACTGCTGGGCATACACACCGAGGAAACCAGAATTGAAAGAGACACATGTACCCCAATGTTCATCGCAGCACTGTTTATAATAGCCAGGACATGGAAACAACCTAGATGTCCATCAGCAGATGAATGGATAAGAAAGCTGTGGTACATATACACAATGGAGTATTACTCAGCTGATCTTAGTTTTTTGAATGTTGAGTTTTAAGCCAGTTTTTTTCACTCTCCTTTCACCCTTATCAAGAGGCTCTTTAGTTCCTCTTCGCTTTCTGCCATTAGAATGGTATCATTTGCATATCTGAGGTTGTTGATATTTCTCCCAGCAATCTTGATTTCAGCTTATGATTCATCCAATCCAGCATTTCGCATGATATATTCTACATATAAGTTAAATAAGCAGGGTGACAATATACAACCTTGACATACTCCTTTCCCGATTTTGAACCAGTCTGTTGTTCCATGTCTGGTTCTGTTGCTTCCTGACCTGCATACAGGTTTCTCAGGAGACAAATAAGGTGGTCTGGTATTCCTGTCTCTTTAAGAATTTTTCACAATTTGTTGTGCTCCACACAGTCAAAGACTTTAGCATAGTCAATGAAGCAGAAGTAGATGTTTTTTCTGGAATTCCCTTGTTTTCCTATGATGCAGTGAATGTTGGCAATTTGATCTCTTGTTCCTCTGCCTTGTCTAAATCCAGGTTGTGCATCTGGAAGTTCTCAGTTCATGTACTGCTGAAGCTTAGCTTGAATGATTTTGAGCACTACCTTGCTAGTACGTGAAACTGAGAAATTGTACAGTAGTTTGAACATTCTTTGGCATTGCCTTTCTTTGGGGTTAGAATGAAAAACGACCTTTTCCTGTCTTGTGACCACTGCTAAAAAATTCTATGACAGCTCCTCATCACCAGAAGGATAACATTCAAATTTCTTATGTTCTATAAAGCCCTACATGACCTTACCCCTGACCACTTATCTGATTGTATCTCTTACCAATTTCTGCCTTCCTCCATCTCTTCCAATCATATATCCAAAGTTACCAAATATTCTGTTAATGAACATCTTTCTTGCTTTAGATTAAGTCTCCATTTCTCATGATAACAATTCCAACCAGTTCATGATCTCTTTGTGTTACTCATCAAATGAACCAGGCTTTTGGTTGCTTTCTCATCTTCTCAGAAGCTCCTCAAAAAGTTAGAGTACCCTACTTACATATCTTCACTGTCTGACAATGTCTATAAATTCTTTAAATTTCATTCCAAAACCAACTCTTCCATGAGGCCATCCTTGATATGCCTATACTAAATTAGGCATTGTCTCCTTCACTAGGCCTGTAGGTTTCAAGTGTAATGTTCATCACTGTTTCATGAGTCTTAGCACAGTGCCTACTCTAGCCTAAGTGAAAGTGAAAGTTACTCAGTCATGTCCAATTCTTTGCAAACCCATGGACTATACAGTCCATGGAATTCTCTAGGCCAGAATACTGGAGTGGGTAGCCTATCCCTTCTCCAGTGGATCTTCCTGGCCTAGGTATCAAAACAGGGTCTCCTGCTTTTCAGGCAGATTCTAGCCTAAGTGATCTGTAAATGTTTCTTAAGTACATGAGTGATGGTTACCACTTAGATACTCTACCATTTTTTTTTACATGTTAGTGCAACACTTTCAATAACCCTGCACAATTTGTATTATTATTATCTCTTTTTTGTACATGAGGAAACTGAGGCACAGAGAAGCAAAGCCTTTGCCTAAGATCATATGGCTGATCAGTGGCAGTAACTGAACTGTAGCTCAGTTCTTCAGCACTCTGAAGCTTACACTTTATAAACTTCTGGAGTTAACCGCAGGTTGGGGATATAGTGAGTAGTATAAACAAAGGTGCAGAATTGAGAAGATAGAATACATATATGGGAAACAGTAAAGAGTTCAGCTAGTTTATAGACTTATAGAACCTGGCATGATAGGAAGAGATCTGAATGTAGATAGCTTCAAATGCCAAACAAAGAAGCATGGACTTATTTAGCAGACATATATAAGAGTGACATGCTGAATGTGTCCTTTTGAGAATATTAATCAAGTGTCACTATGCAAGATGGATTTGAAGCCAAGAAACTGGAGGACAGGAAACAAGTCAGGGCTGTTGATGTTGCTCAGCAATCTTGTTCCTCAGCACTTCCCTCTGTCTTTCCTCTCAACATGTTCCAAGCTCTTAAATACATTTATTCAGCCCTTTACCTGATCCATTGCTTGCACTTTCAGCAACTGACCTTTTTGAGATGAGTTAAAAGGACTTAGGTTGGAGAAGGCAATGGCACCGACTCCAGTACTCTTGCCTGGAAAATCATGTGGACGGAGGAGCCTGATAGGCTGCAGTCCATGGGGTCGCTAAGGGTCGGACACGACTGAGCAACTTCACTTTCACTTTGCACTTTCATGCACTGGAGAAGGAAATGGCAACCCACTCCAGTGTTCTTGCCTGGAGAATCCCAGGGACGGGGGAGCCTGGTAGGCTGCTGTCTATGGGATCGCACAGAGTCGGGCACGACTGAAGCGACTTAGCAGCAGCAGCAGCAAAGTACTTAGGTAGGAATGCCTTCCATTCTTGACTTTCTACTGCCGAATTTATCTCTAGCTTGCCCCATCCATTTTTCTTAGTAATGATAGCTATCATTTTGAGCACTTACTATCTCATGCAATCCTTGAAACTATACTGTGAGAAAGGCTTGGTTATCCTCAATTAGTAACTGAGAAAATTGAGGCCTGGAGTGGTTCAGTGCTTGTCAAGTTCATCCAGATAGCAAGTGGGTGATTTAACCAGATAGCAAGTGGGGGATTTAAACCTAGGGCTATTTGATTCTAAGATCACCTTATTACTACTGCAGGATGGGAGTGAAAGGTATACCACTCTCCTCTTGGGCTCCATTCTGTCCATCTCCTTTCACCTCCAAAGGGGGTCTTTTCCAACAGCTATTCCCTGTTTTTCTCCAGTAAACTCAACCTCTATTTATGCAGACTTTTCCCTCTCAGTGAATATATACCCTAAATTCTCATGCACTAAAAAACAATATCAAGCCAACAAAAGAGTTCATTTAACCCATTTTCCCCCTATAAACATCATCCTAGTTCATATTCTTCATTCCACGTGCCTGTAAATATTTGTCTACCCTGTCTCTACTTCCTCACCTCCTACCCTGGAATCTGGTCTCAGTTTCTACCACTACATGATATCACTTTTGCTAAAGCCACCAAATTGACAAATTTTACTTCGGTCCTTATATTACCTAATCTCTCTGTTTCAGTCTTTTCTCCTTGTTCTTCTTCCACTGTGTCCTCTGTTATTAACTTTCACATCATCACTTTACTTCAGGTCCCCATCATTGATTATCTGTATAAACCTTTCTCCACTTTTATCATCTCTCAAATGGATTCATTCTCCACACTGGCCATAAGACTGAGCTTTCTAAAATGTAAATCTAACCATATCATTGCCCTGCTTAAAATCCTTCAAATCAAATAAAAACCTACATAGTTCATGATACATAACCCTTCAACGTTTAGCTTCATCTTTCTCCTCTCTTTCTTGCATACTCTGTTTTCCAGCCATATTTAATGTTTTCTTTTCATTCCCTGATGCCTTTCATGTGCTTTGCTTCCTCGTTTGTCCACACATTTCTTTTCCCTGATCACTAAACTCCTCTTCCTTCAAGAGTCAGTTCAAAATGTAGTTTCCTTTTTCTATCTGACCTGCCTGCCTTCAATTTCTCCACTCCTATCTTTTCACATTTCTCAATCTATCAGACACAGTTTGTTGCTTTGTGCCCTGTTTCAAAACAGGACCTTTAATAGCAGTAACAGATTCCAACAACAATCATTATTATGTTCCTCAAAGACAAAAATTGTGTCACAAACATTGCTGTATCTTCAATGCCTGGTACAGAGCAGATGCTCAATGAATGTTGAATTTAAAGAATGAATTGCGTGTGTGTGTGTGTGTGTGTGTATGTGTGTGTGTGTGTGATACATATGTAAAAATAAATGTCCAATATATAAAAATAACAGAGATCCAGTCTATGATAGCAACCATAGGAATATAACAGAAGAGAGAATTGACCTTGACTGGGTATGGAAAAGAGAATATGAACAAAACATCAAATGTAATTGGAAATGTTGGTATCAATGGCAGAGAATGGAAGGTTAATAGGATTGAAGCATACATGGTGGTTGCCGAATTAAGGCAGGGGCAGAAAGACTAGAGACAAAAGAATAAATCTGAGAGTTATTTGAAGGATAAAATTAATGTGACTTGATGACTTGATTGGCTTGCTGGGGAGCAAAGGAGAGCAACTAAGGATGACTCACTCTGCATTGGAATGCTGAAATGGGATTGGTTATATTGAAGGTAAACATGACACATCCAGCTAGCAATTCAGAGCCGCTGGAAATAGAGGAACAAATCTTGGGAATGAAATTGAGATTTCCAATACAGAACCTGAAAATAGACTTCTCATATAGAGAACAAATGTCAAGGGCTTTTCTGGTAGCTCAGTGGTAAAGAATTCACCTGCCACTGTGGGGAACACAGGTTCGATCCCTGGTCTGGGAAGGTGCCACATGCAGCGGAGCAACTAGGCCTGTGTGCCACAGCTATTGAGCCTGTGCTCTACAGCCTAGGGGCCACAACTACTGAGCTCACATGCCACAGTTACTGAAAACTGTGTCCTAGACCCATTTCTCTGCAACAAGAGAAGCCACCACAATGAGAAGCTTGCATACCACAACTAGAGAATAGCCCCTGCTCTCTGTAACTAGAGAAAAGCCCGTGCAGCAACAAAGACCCAGAGCAGTAAAAAATAAATAAGAAAACAAATAAACACAATTACCTTTTTAAAAAAGAAAGCTGATGTCACAACAGGAATTAGTTTGATTGAAATTTCCCTCTATCACCTTATCTCCCACAGATTTGGGGAAGATAGTTATTAAGACCTTTCTATTTATAAATTAGGACCAGATTACTTTGGTTGCATGTATGTGATTGAATGAGTGATGAGAATAGACATCTAGGTTCCCTTTCAGTCACCCGTTTATTCAACAGGTGCCTACTTTCTATCAGACTCTGTGCCAGGTACTGGTCTTCACAAGACAGATTAAGTGCCTGCCTTCATGTGATACGTGGGATTGTGAACAAGGCACCATAATCACATAGATGTATAGAAAAGAGATATGTATGGCAAACCACTACAATATTGTAAAGTAGCCTCCAATTAAAATGAATAAATTTATAAAAACAAAAAAAATAAAATGTCAGAGAACCAAAAAAAAAAGAAATATATAATAGAAATTATGAAAACTATGATGACATGAAAGTAGAGAATAACTAGGGGAAATCCCCAAGAATTCTTTGAGGATGTGATATTTGAGACCTTAATTTTCATCAACTTCCTCAGTAGTCAGCTACTTAGAAATAGGGCAAAACCCATAAATTAGGAATCATTTAATGTCAGGGAGCCCAGTGGCACATTCAGTTGATCCTCTCAACCTCACTCCCATGCATATACACACCACCACCACCATCATCCTCATCCCTACAAATCTACCCAGCTGTAGCTTCAGAGAAGCAAAGACTGCTGGAATCAAGGGATAGGATGTGCTTTGTGGTGGCTAGTCTCCAAAAATGACCCCCAGTGAACCATACTTCCCAGTGTTCACACCTTTGCATAGTTCCCATCCCACACTGATTTTGAGCTGGCATCGTGACTCATTTTCACCAATAGTATGTGGCAGAAGTGATGTTTTGTAACCTCTGAAGTCAGGTCTAAAGGGATCTGAAGTTTCTGTTTTTGCCACTTAGTACTCTCCTTCTTGAATCCAACTGTCTTGCTATGAGACAGCCGAAGCAGTCTTGTGAAGAGGGCTGAATGAAGGAAAACCAAGCCTTCAGCCAACAGTCCAGATGATTTCTCAGCCAACAGTTAGTAATGTGAATGAGATCATTTTGGATCTTCTAGTCATCCCAGAGTGCTTCCCAGGTGGTGCTAGTGGTAAAGAGCCTGCCTGCCAATGCAGGAGACTTTAGAGACAAAGGTTCAATCCCTGGGTTGGGAAGATCCCCTGGAGGAGGGCACATCAGCCCACTCCAGTATTCTTGCCAGGAGAATCCCACGGAGAGCGGAGCCTGGTGGGCTACAGTCCATAGGGTCACAAAGAGTCAGACATAACTGAAGCGACTTAGTACAGCACAGCACAGTCATCCCAACATCTCAGCTGACAGCATATGAAACAAAACTGCCATGTCAACACTGCAGAATAATGAAATTTAAGAAACCATTATTGTTTTAAGCCACTAAATTTTGCAGCAGTAATTGAAATAAGTCCTAACATCCATGAAAGACCAAAAGAAAGAATATGTTAAACCAAAGCAGCATAAGTTATCTTTTTTGTGACTTTTTAGTCTTTGTTTATTTTGCATTTTCCAACCTTCCAACTTTTATAAATATCAGTAATTTCTTTTGTAATCATAAAAAATAAACTTTCTAAGCTTTTAGTTTTTTAATATAAATTTATTTAAGTAGAAGCATGCTGGGATGATTTGGGCGTAGCCTTCACCATAGGATTGAGTGGTCAACTTGGTAATGAATAGATGACTGCCCACACAGTGCCCTTGCTGACTCTCCATTGATTGCACCAGTGTTTTTTACCTAGTCAGAGCAGTACTGGTAAAGTATCTTCCCGACTCATGAATCCAGTCCACAATTAGGGGTTGAATAAAAGGCACTCCAAACTTATTTGGAGATTAAGGAGTAGAACGGAGTAAAGCAAGGAAATAAATCAATAACAGAAAAAACACATCATGTAGCTAAAAGAGGTTGGAAAGTTTGGGGTCTTGGGTAGAGAATAACTGGACATTTCTGGAAACAGTTGAAACCCTGCTATTGGGAGAAAAGTTTGCAGCAGAACTTTAAGTATGTTAACAGAACTCTTGTCTTTCTCAATCCTCACCTTCCTGTTGCTTATTTCTTTGGCAAAAGGCATGCAGATAATGCAGGTAAACTTCAACTTGCCAAATAGGCAGATGAAAATGACAGCTGTCTAACTGATACTCTCTATCAGACAAGAACTCTTCCTTCTCTTGGCAAGAAGACATCCCAGTTGGCACCTAGAAACTTTATAGCAGCAAAACAACGTAGAGGAATTGGACACAAAAATGCATTTTCATGTCACTTGCCACAAAAGCAATGAGTTGAAAATTGCTATTTCAGCTTTTAAAAAGACATTTTTAAAAACCTTTCTTCAGATTTACCCCTTTGGCAAAAGATAGCTAAGTTTTAAATCTTTCCTCCTCTGTTATTCCATTCAATTAGCAGGTGACAATCCCTTTCCATCCAATCTGTTGATTAAATTTGCATCAACTTATTCAGACTCAGTCAACCAGAAACTTAGGTGACAGTCTTCTCTTCAGTATGTATAAGTGTAGCATAAACAGATATTCACAGCTTGATTATAAATATTTCTGCTTCAACAACACAAAAAAATGTTATTTATTGCTTGCTTCCAAATTATAAATAAACTAAATCAAAACCAAGTTCAACATTCAAAATAAAACCAAGGTTATTATGAAACAGCAGAATGAGAGAAGAAATGTTTTAACAATTTCAAGATAAATCATCAGTCTCAAATTTGTGGTTTAGGAAAAAGCTTTGCTAAATCCTACTTGTTAAGGAAACAGCCAAAAAAATGGACAAAGGGATGTGATTAGTAAGTTCCCTTCTTGTACCTTAATAGTGTGAGTGTTGGGCTGTGCATGAGCTGAAGGTGCAAGAAAATGAACTCAACAGCAAAACGCATTCTGCTTCTTATTTAATCAACTATAGTTTGATCACCTCTTTTTTATCTTATACTAGAGTTACAAAATGAAAAGAGTTCTGGTTCAGGAAAACACTGTATATGGAAATCAAGGTCTGTAGAAGTAAGAAACCTTCCTTCAGTGACACCTAGAAAGGCTGGTAAGAAGGTGACTGAGGGATGAGAACTTTGAGAAAATGTGGATTTTGAAATTGATGATGAAAGCTTTAAAACATGACCAGCCACTTCAGGGGCTGGGTATATAGGAAAGGGGCTTTGTTCTAGGTGTGTCTGTAGACAGCATCTGAGTATTTAGATGCTGTACAGTATTTAGAATTGTACAGAATAGGCTGTGTTTATTGAGTCATCAGAAAAGCTGTAAGAAAAAGTTCTGGTTTTGAATGAATGGCGGTATTCATTCATTGATTTATTCAAAGGATATTTATTGGGTTACTACTTCATATTATGCCTTGTTATAAGTTCTGGGGATATAGCAGTGAACAAAACAATGTCTTTGCTCTCACAGAACCTAAATTTTAGCAATTAAATTGAAAATGGCAGTGCACAAAATTTTTAAATGCAGGATTTTTAAGAGCAGGATTAATTTCACTTGTACAACCTGTGCCTGACTCCTGAACTGACTTAAATTCCCTCATTGGTGTCTATATATCAACATCAGGGAGCCACACTGCACCCCCCAAGAATCTTCCCTTTCTGCTTCAGCTCATGACTTCCCATCTTTCAACCCCCTGTGGCTGACTTTTAGATGGGTCTGGATGCATTAAGAATGTTAACTCCACATTATGGAACAGGGCCTGCAGCTTGTTCCAGCCTCAAAGGAAAGTCCTAAGTGTCCCAGTCTGTTGGCTGAAGCTCATACTAGATAAGAGAAAGTGGGGAGAGTGAAAGCAGGCCAGAAGGTAGGGGATGGGTCTGGAGAAGGAAATGGCAACCCACTCCAGTATTCTTGCCTGGAGATTCTCATGGACAGAGGAGCCTGGTGGACTATAGTCCATGGGGTCACAAAGAGTCAGACATGACTGAGCAACTAACAATTTCACTTTCTTTCACTTTCCCTTGTTAGTACTCTCAACCAAATTGAACACAGGATAATACACAGTTCTTCATATCTGTGTACGGAAATCATTACCTTCTCCTCCACATTATGGTCTATCCTTTTCCCGTACTCCTAAACTCAATGAATAAATAATACCAGCACCCACCTATCTGCATCAGGTGAAAAACCTAGGAAATTTCCTTTGACACATCCAACCTCTTCATTGCCACTTTATTCAGCAAATCGTGGACCTCTTCATTTCCACTTTATTCAACAAATCCTGTAAGCCCAACCTTGCAAACATATTCTGAATTCACCTACTTCTCTCCTGCCATAGTCTCTTCCATAGTCCAAGCCACCATCCCTCATCTGACTACCACAATATCCTCCCGCATACATACTTGCCACCTTCAACCAATCCACGCTGCAGTCAGAGCGACCTTTACAGAAAGCCAATCAGGTTGTGACACACACATCTGAGCTACTCAGTGGTTTCCCACTGCTTTTAGAGAACAGAACTTCTTAACATGGCCTTCCATGGCTTGTTCCCTACTGTATCTCCAACCACACCTCAAAACATACATCCCCTATTCTCTACAATCAATCACACTTCTTTCAGACCTTCTTCCTTCCCATGTCTCAGTTGCCATGGGGGTCTTCGAATACACTGTTCCTTCAGCCTAAAATGTTCTTTTTCTTCACCTACTTAGCTCTTGTTCATTCTCAAATCTCTACTACATAGTAATTCGCCTAAGAAGCTTTACTTGATCTGCCAGTCTCAATTAGGCCCTCATAATTATTCTCTCACAGCATGTGAAAGTCTTTCTTCCCAGCACATTTCAAAGTTGGACCTTTAGATTTGCCTAAGTGATTATTTAATTGATGTCTATCTCCCTCATTAGACTGTAAGCTGGGAGAAGGGGCAGGGATTGTATTTGTTGTGCTTCCCATTGTATCACTGATGCTTAGCACAGTAGGAAACATACAGTGAGTGCTCAATAGAAATTTGAATCCAGTCTCCTTTATCCCTTGCATTCCAGACATACTAGCATTCTTTCTATTCCAATAACCTGTTCTTTGAACACTCTCATGCAGGAGCTTTGGCACTTTCTGCTCTTATACTTGTAAAACTCTTCCTCCAGCTCACTCTCCTAATTGTTCAGGTCTATGCTCAAATATTTTTTTTTTGAGCAAATATCTGTGGGGTGAACCCTTGCATAAAGTGTTACTATAGGTGATAGTAAGGATCATTAACATAGTCCCAGTGGAATATATAAACTTCATGAGAGCAGAGATTTTGATCTACTTTTTTTCCACTGATATATCCCCAACTCTTAGAACAGCACCAGAAATACAACTGGTACTCAACAAATATATGCTGAAAAAAATGGGTTATTCCAAGCACCTAACAAAAGTTGCCTATATTATGCAATAAGACAATTTGAAAGATCATTGAAAAATGAAATCATTGGAAAATTAGTGGGAAGCCATCTGAAACAATTTGTGTGAGGAAGAAATATTGGAATATTTACCTGTTTCTTAGAGATTCTATTAATGAGGGACACATCCTGAGGTCTCTCAGAGAGTGAGGTTTGGGTATGAAGAATTTCTCAGCTTATATTCTGTTCCTCCTGGAATTACCTAACATTGACTTAAAAGTTATTCTCATAAGGATTAGTCTGATTTTCCTAACTACTATACAATGTAAACTCCTTGAGACAAGTGAGTATATTTCCCTCTTCTCTAGGAAAGACTCAGTAGTTGCCGAACTCAATAGTTGCCCCATTTAGGAAGATGCTTCTGAAGCATCCTTTTTGCTTCTGCTTGAACTAATGCTCCTTTGCCTTTTTCCCTCCTTTTCCAGAAAACCTCTGACTTCTCTCAGTTTAATAAGAATACTGTTTTTTTTCACATATGATCAAATTAGTATATTGCAGAAATAGAATAGAGATGTATTTCTTAATATAGTTAAGGGAAATACAGCATTTTCTCAATGGATCCAAAGGATAATGGACTATTTCTAAAATCATTTGCTGGAAACAAGTGATAGAACCAAATCACAACTCTACCGCAAACTTCATAATTCATATAATTGAGGGAACTGTAGGACTCATCAAATCAGTGTCATGGGGTCCTGAGTATGGTTCAAACATCAGAAACAAAATACAGAGTATGCTAAAAGAAAGTTTTCAGTTTTCCTGAGGTTACTTACTAACAAACCTAAGATTTTCTTTATTTGCTCTTCCATAAGATGTATGTCCATCATTTTAAGTTTCTTAAACAGAATATAACAAAATAATAACTATTAATAATTATGGACTGCAAATAGCCAGACTTTGAACTTCTTAGGTGAATATGACCTCAAACTATCCCTAACTATTCTTCCTAATTATTTCAACAGCAAGAGGGAAAGCAGTGGATGTCTTTTCCTTTATTTGTATAAAGCATTGCCAGGCTGTCTTTATAGAGCTGACAGGCTCTACACCTAGAAAAAGAACCAAACACCACAACATATGCCATTCACAGTCTTCAACCTACCAGGCCCGTTTACAATGGTCCTAATGTGTGGGTATGAAAAATGTGCCAGGCAGGGGCCTGTCTTGGCTCTGTGAATTGATTCTTGGTAACTTTTAATCTCCTGTAGAGATGACCCCCTCCCACATGCGAGTCAACTCTAAGCCTGTTCTGACACATGAGACACATACCAAAATGCCCCCAACTAGATGCACAAGGGAATGTCAGAATGTGTAAGCAGGAAAGGGAAATGGACTATGAAACCAGAACAATCATATACAACAAGAAACTAACTTCACTATCTTTCATAAGGTATCCCTAAAACCAACCTCATCTATTTTGAACTATCCTGCCTTATGACTCAGTAAGCAGTATCTAGAACCAAGCTGCTTCAATTCAAATTTCAGTTCTTCCACGGGAGCCTTGGGTAAATGATTTAACTCTTGGTGTCCTTATTTCCTCCTCTAAAATAGGGCGATTAATAGTACCTACTTCCTAGGGTTTCTGTGACAAGAAAATATGTTTATAAAAGACTGTATTAAAAGTGCCTAAGTCATAGGACATTAATATTCAATAAGGGTTCAGTTCAGTTCAGTTCAGTCTCTCAGTCGTGTCTGACTCTTTGCGACCCCATGAATCGCAGCACGCCAGGCCTCCCTGTCCATCACCAACTCCCGGAGTTCACTCAGACTCACGTCCATCGAGTCAGTGATGCCATCCAGCCATCTCATCCTCTGTCGTCCCCTTCTCCTCCTGCCCCCAATCCCTCCCAGCATCAGAGTCTTTTCCAATGAGTCAACTCTCTGCATGAGGTGGCCAAAGTACTGAAGTTTCAGCTTTAGCATCATTCCTTCCAAAGAAATCCCAGGGCTGATCTCCTTCAGAATGGACTGGTTGGATCTCCTTGCAGTCCAAGGGACTCTCAAGAGTCTTCTCCAACACCACAGTTCAATAAGGGTAGCTATCATTATTTAACTAATGGGTAGGGTAATTAGCCAGTTGTATCAGCCAAGACAAACTATGCCTAAACTTTAGATCAGACAGCCATGATTTATAAACCTATTTCTTTCAATACACTAACATGTTGCTTGCTTTCCCTTAGCTTTCAAATTAAAAAAAAAAAGGCTTTAGTTCAACTCGTGTCCCTATTACTGTGCGATATTCATTGAGTTACTTAACCTGTCTGTCTCACTTTCCTCTATTACAAAAAGAGTATAATAAGAGCACTTTCATGATAAGGTTATGGTGAAGATTAAATGGGCTATTTCACATAAAATTCTTGAGACAATGCCTTCTAGGAAGACTGAGTGGGACAAGGGAAATATTGAAGAAAGCCCAGGGAAGTGAATTTTAATGATGAGGAAATTAAGTAGCTTATCTAAAATCTTACAATTAGAAGTGGTATATCCAGGATTTGAGTATAGTCTGAATGTACATTTTCCTCGAGTTTTTTTTTCCCCTTCCTTATTGCCCAACTCTCCCTTGCATGAACTTCCTTCTTCAGAGTAGTATAACCACTGTTCCCCAAATGTACCTTTCCCCAGCACATCTTCGCACACTGCATCCCTTGCTTGAAATGCTGTTTCCTCTTTCTTAGCACTTCTCTTAATCAGATTCTAAGTGAAATTATACCCTGCAAAATGGAGCTGCAGTGACTTGGTCTCCAGCCCACACTGATGTATTTGCCTCTCAACTCTGGAATTCTCAGTGTCTCCATCAAACTGTTGACTTTACTACTAGCGACTGACTGACACTTTTTTTTTTTTTTTGCCATGAGAAAAGTACTTTATTAATCTTTCAGAAATACATTAGATTGAATCAAGTATAGATCTTCCATTAAGATAATTCGATTTTTTTTCATATTTGCACTATGTAGACTGCAATAAACATAAACCAAACATTATGAGTAAACCTTTATTTTTTTTAATATAAATGTATTTGTTACTGAGGTGCCTAGTGTTTGCCCAAGTATCATGCTAAGCAGCTAAATGCATGATCTCATTTAATCCTCTCATGAAGCTCAGAGCTAAGTACTTTGATTAACAGCCTCATTTTATAAATGAAAAAACTGAGACATAGCAAGGCTAAGTTATTTGTTAATGGCTTATAAATGGAGGAGACAGGGTTCCCATTCAGGGTATGTAATCCCTAAGACCACACTTTCCCCACAACATTCCACTGGCTGATGTCCTTAGGCTTCTCTTCACATGTTTCTCTCAGCTCCCTAGCTTAATTCTGAGCTAATTGAGGGGAACAACTGTGTCTTATTTATCTTTATAGTTCCAGTGTACCTAGTAGCATAGTACTGTCAAGAAAGAGGTATCATAAATATCTATTCAATAAAAATTGGCTTCCAACTTTACACAATTTCACCTTGAATATCAAACAGAAACAAACTTAAATCATGTTTATGGGTGAAATTAGGCAAGGTAGTGTGGCTTGATCATCAATTTCATTAGTCATTAGTGGCAGGGTGATATCTGCATATTCTGGAACCTGAGATAAGCTTCTTTTCGTCTTTCTGTCTTTCATCACTCACTCATTCAATAAACTGTGATAGAGGTAAAATCATGCATAAGGTGCTATGGAAGCACAGAGAAAAGAATTGACTGGGGGTAGGGTGGGCAGGGGAAGGTGGGCATGGTAAAGGTGTTAGAAAATGTTTCTCAGAGATGGTGGCATAGCCCCATTCAGCAGCCACTGCAGTGCCATTTCAATAAATGGATGCATAATAAATGGCAGTAATAATGCCATTACCTAAATAAATAATGGAAATGGAATAGAGTTGGCAGAGATCACTTGGTTTTAGAATTCTTAGTGAAAACAAGTTAGAGAAAGGATCTTGAGGCTTAAGGGCATTGGATTTGCCAGGGCTTAAAGCATTGGTTCTTTATAAGAAATAAAAGATGGAGGAATAAAAAAAGAATTCCCCATGTGCCTCTTATGTGCTGTATATTTGATGTATATTATTTCATTTAGTACTAGAGTTTTTCTCCCATTTTATAGTAATGATGCTGAAGACAGGAAGTGAAATGATTTATAAATGATGCAGATCAGTGTAACTTCAGTTTTAGGGCTTTTCCATGAATACTGGGAGCAAACTCTCATATAGGTCTTATTAATTATAAAGCATATTTCTTAGGGTGTTACATTTAGTAAGTTGTTTAATTCTCTTAACATCCCATTGGGGTAGGTACTAATATTGCCATGTTATTTTACAGAAAATAAAATTGAAACACAAGGAAATTAAGCAATTTGCACTAGATCATACAGCAAAAGTGCTTCCCTGATAGCACAGTTGGTAAAGAATCTGCCTGCAATGCAGGAGACCCGGTTCCATTCCTGGGTTGGGAAGATCGGCTGGAGAAGGGATAGGCTACCCACTCCAGTACTCTTGGTCTTCCCTTGTGGCTCAGCTGGTCAAGAATCCACCTGCAATGTAGATGACCTGGGTTCGATCCCTGGGTTGGGAAGATCCCCTAGAGAAGTGAAAGGCTATCCACTCCAGTATTCTGGCCTGGAAAATTCCATGGACTCTATAGTCCATGGGGTTGCAAAGAGTTGGACACGACTGAGCAACTTTCACTCACATAGAGCAAAAAATAATACAGCCAGAATTCAGACGAGATCGGGTGTGTTCAGGGTGGTATGGCCGTAGACTAGAGCCGGAATTCAAACATGAGTCATCTGTCTCTTAAACCATACATACTAGGCTGTTTCCATTATGTTAGGCCACCTAGTTAGCTAGGAGGTTGCATTTGCTTTCCCAATTCTACCAGAGCATTAGCACAATTCTTCCTGTAAAGTTGAGACTAGGATAGGTATAATAGAGAAAAGGAAAAGAGAACTGGGGTCAGCAGGGGAAACCAGCATTTCTTACTACCTCTTTTCTTCCCCTGCTTTACTCTAAGGTTAGAGAAGGGTGGGGTGGGTGGCAGCCAAGGGGCACTGAGGTCACAAACCTCTCCCTCACCCTTGTCACTCAATCTAACAAGGGCATAGTCAATCTTTTTAGGAATACTCCATGATGAACCCCCTCAACCTTATCCTAGAGAAATGCACAATGACTGACACTAGATCCTTACATTTCTCCTCAGTTTGCCCTATTTTTCCACCCAGAGATACCATGCCAAAAAGAATTGGCAGAGTTGACTCATGATGGGGGTGTCCCATTTAAAGAAGCTTAAGGGAAAGCACGATATTTTCTAGTTCTGAACTGCAAGGACACAAGGTAAGGAGTGAAAGAATGTTCTGAAAGTGAAAGTCACTCAGTCGTGTTAGACTCTTTGCAACTCCATGGGCTGTACAGTCCATGGAATTCTCCAGGCCAGAACACTAGAGTAGGTAACCTTTCCCTTCTCCCCTGTGAGAAATCGCTGTCCTTCCAGCAACAAGCCTGTTGATTTGTTGGATATGGGTTGTCAAAATTAATGTCTTTCCTGACCGCTTTACTATCCAACTTACCTTTCACTTCTGTTGCCTCAGTTTACAACAAAATAGCTGACTATGTGTCATTAACATTTGTCAGGTCACTTTGGCAAATGATTTTCTGTAATGTTTTTTAGTTGGTTTTAATAGATAGAAGTAGAGCAGACAGGAGGAGCTGGTCCCAACTGTGTCTCCTAAAGGCACTTCCTTTAATGAAGGACGGGGAAGCCTGGTATGCTGTAGTCCATGGGGTTGCAAAGAATCAGACACAACTTAGCAATGGAACAACAACAAAAGGCACATTCATCTGATACACCAATCCTTTGCTGTATGCCACTCAATGAAATTCAACTCATTCGGAACTCATTTCCCCACACATTTGGAATTGAGTTCATCATTCCAGAGGCCAATTAAGCTGACCAGGACACCCCAGCTTACAGAAAGGCATACACTAATTGAAGTGGGCACTCTTCAATCTTATCATGAATAAGAAATGGTGCATATACTTGATCACAACTCCCTTCACAAGTTTCCAACCTGCAAAATAGTACAGAGAGTGGTTTGTAACAAGCTAGAGAATTACCATTCTAAGTGTTTTTCTGCAGCTTGACTTCATTACATCTTGAATTAAATCAATGTTGCAGCACCCACCCCTAGCAGAGGTGATGAATGGGGGTTAGCTCTGAAGATTTCAGAGAAAGCAAAGAGCTTCTCCAACCTGTAGGCAGAGAAAAGTGTTGGCTGAAACCAAGCCTGAAGCAACTGTTGTGGGAAAAGAAAGGAGGAGAGGAAGGGGGAGGGGAAGGGAGATAAGAGGCGAGAGTGAAGGGTGAAAGTGAGTGGAGTACTGGATAGCAAAGACCAGAGAGAAGGTGAAGGATGCAACAGCTGCTGATCAAGCCCCAGAGCACAGAGCCAATATCTATGGGAAGTTTCCCCACACACACACCCCCCGGGAAATAACTAAATCAGGAAGCATATTAAGAACTTCATTGAGCAAAACTGTGGCTACAGCTGCTTGGAGCTATGGATTGGGGAGGGCAAAAGACAAGCTTCTAGGTGTGGGAATGACTTGAGGGGGTCAGGGGTAGAAAAAGATAGAGAATAGAGGAAAATGCAACAATCTGTAAAAGAATAGAAAAAAAAACATTAAAGGTGAGATTCAGATGTTGACATTCCCTTTGCTGTTTAGTATCAGAGTCTCACGGGAGAAGAAAGAATTACACAATCCTCAAGGTGAAAGAAAGACATGTGCAGAATCACTGAAGGGAAGAGAAAACATCAGTAAACCATTCAAATGATGATTTGTTGTCAGGACTGGATACCCAGTGATATTAAGTAAATATTCACACAGAGACTGTGTGGTGGGAACATTAATAATTCACACATTGGGATGCTTCCCGGGGATCTATTTGATACGATTCAAATCTGAGGCATGACAGAATTTGATGTAAGTTGGAACCTCAGTGATGGCTGCCTATTGTGGAGTTAGAAGTAAAGCTACAAAGGAAAGAATCAGATGAATTTTAGAACTAAGAAACCAGCTAATTGAATCCTCCCCTTGACAGATAAAGATGCTGTGGTTCATAAGGGAAAGGTATTTGCCTAATGAATTACTGTGGGCTTTTAGGTCAGGAACTAGTGCTCCCCATACAGTTGGTCACTCGTGCTATCTGTGTGGGTCTAGAACTGAGGATAATTGGGACAAAGAGACACCAGAGCCAAATGCCATCTCCCACCCCCAAACTCATCTCCAGGAATCAGGAAGTAGATAGATCCACAAATAGGTGTAAACAAAAGAGAAAAATGCCTGTGAGAAAGGTCTGGCCATCATAGTGTTAGGTAGGTAGAACAGGGAAAAGGAGTCCAAAATGGCAGTGGCTACAAGACAAGGAAGGGAAAAGTCCGCAAAAATGGAACAAAAGAAGGTCCGAGGACCAGAGTGAGGACCTCAGGTAAAACAAACAACACTCCTGGCTGGCCCAATTTACATAGGACAGGCCCAGGGAGAGATAAACATATAAATAAAGGAGCCAAAGCTAACTATCTCTCTCTCTCCCACACGCTGGGGCGCTCTTCTCCTCGTGTCTTTGGATCAATGTGCCCTCACGCCTCGAAGACGGATTTTCCTGCTATCTTCTAAGTAAAATAGAGCTGTAACACTGAGCTGTAACACTGATTTGTCTAAGAGCTATAACATGGTCCATTCGAGACCTGAGAGCTATAAATCTATCCAAGACCTGAGAGCTGTGACACGCCGAGGAGGCTTTAATGTCCATCACTCCAAATCTTTGTTGTGACAAGACAAAGAACCGAGGAACATACACTCGCATGACAATAGCAAGAAACGGGCTTTTCATCTCATTACCTGAAGTAATTAAATGGAGACAGCACCAAATAACATGCAGTCAAAATGACACTCTAATATCATCTATAAGTTGAAAAGTATTTTTGAGATGCTTTTATGTATTCCATACTATGTAAGTCTGTGAGAGATGTAGATGAGACATGATGTTTAATTTGCTCTCCCAAAGGAGATCCTATGTAGGTGAGGAAAACAGCTCTAGCAAGTGTATCTGGCTACTAAAGGCCTGGGTTTTCCAGATCAGACCTCATTTAAAATAGTCTACTCCATGATCCTGATTGTATATTCATAGTTGAAAAGAAAACATCTTAAGTTGGTTTAGAACTTTTGGTCATTCAGTTATTCTATGTGTGTGTGTGTGTGTGTGTGTGTGTGTGTGTGTGTTAGGTGTCTGCTGCGAGGCAAGCATTGCACAAGGTGGCTAGGGATACAATGATAAACAAGACAAAGTCTGTGGCTTCACAGAACTCATAATCTGGTGAGAGACACAGACAAGTAAACACACCATTATAGACACTGGATAAAAGTTATCACAGAGTGAAACAGTGCTATAGGAACATAAAGGAGGGGACATTTTTATGCTTCTTGGAGGCTGAAAAGACTTCTGAGAGGTAGCGATAGCTAAGGCAATGACTGAAGGACAAGCAATTAACAAGGCAAAAGAGAGAACTAGAAAGGGGTGGAAGGCTATTCCTGGCAAAGAAAATAACATGTGCAAAGTCCCCAAGGCAAGAAAGCAAAATATGGAAATTACTTAAGGTCAGCTAAGTGTCAAATTGTTGGTTGTATATCACAAGGTCAGAAAGGGAAAACTAAAGGGTTTTTGAAGGGGAGGGGGTGACAAGCAGGAATGCAGTCTGGGAAAAATTCTAAAATACTGGATATTGGCAAATATAATTTTGACTTTCAAAAAATAGGGGAAAGGGAGTTCCACAAATGATTGACCAGTGTCTCTGATGTTAACCCAGGTCCATATTTCTAAATGTATTGGTAGTTTAAAAACATATTAAAACAAAATAAGTAGGCCTTACCAAGTGTTAGCCATGACAGGCTAACTTCATTTTCTTTATTTATGGAAGTTTTAACTTAGGGAAATGCTACAAGCAGGGCATATCTGTGTGCCAGACAGTTTCTCCTGATAATTTTTTCAACAATTGGAGAAATGAGGGAATTTGATGATTCCCAATAGGGTGAATGAGCATCCCCAAACATGTAAATGAAATCAGATGTGATGGAAAACTTAATAAGGAGACACAAAAATCTTTCCTCTTAACCAGGCCATAAGTACTCTATAACTAGAATGACCATATAATTTATCATCCGAACTGGAACATTTTGAGAGTGACAGGGGTAATTTTTAACAATTATATCAGTGAAATATGCATGAACCAGGACTGACCCCAGGCAGATCAGGGTATACAGTCTCTGATCTGTAGCAATTTATCACATGAATGAATGTACAGATGCATGAATGAATCTCACTTAAGAATACCACTTCTCCTTAAGTCCTTTTAAGTGTGCTATAGTCAGGAGATGGTATCAGGGATCTTTCTAATTCTCCACTGCTGCTTCCAAAGAACTACTCCTCATATAAAAAAATCATTTTTTGAGGTTTATTCTTTCAGCAAGTGGTCAATACCATGCAAAAACCTCCTGGTCATTCTTCCAAACTTATTTAAGACTTTGGAACCTACCCCTAGTTTCTTCCTGTCTCATACAAGGTTCAGCGCCATCCTCAGGGGACTTCAAGGGTCACTAACTCATTAATCCATGTGGCCTCACAGTTCTTTTTTTCTGTTTTTTTTTAAAATTATTTATTTTAATTGGAAGATAATTTCTTGACAGTATTGTGATGGTTTTAGCCATACATCAACATGAATCGGTCACAGGGATACATGTGTCTCCCCCATCCTGATCACCCCTCCCACCTCCCCCATCCTATTACTCTGGGTTGTCCCAGAGCATTGGCTTTGGGTGCCCTGCTTCATGAATCAAACTTACACTGGTCATCTATTTTACATATGGCAGTGTACATGTTTCAGTCCAATTCTCTCAAATCATCCCACCTTTGCCTTCTCCCACTGAGTCCAAAAGCCTGTTCTTTACATCTGTGTCTGCTTTACTGCCCTGCATGTAGGACTGTTGGTACTGCCTTTCTAAATTCCATACATATGCATAATATACAGTATTTGTCTTTCTCTTTCTGACTTATTTCACTCTGTATAATAGATTCTGGTGACCTTCTCTTTTTCTTGCTTCAATCGTAACCACACCTTAGACTTTTTTTTAGCACTTGGAACTGTTCCATTTCTGAAACTTGAACTTGAATATCCTATTACCTGACCATGCTTTCCTATGTTTCTAACTCTCTCACTCCTTAACTTCTAGGACATTAATTCTTCAGGCTCATTGAAACTTTGTTACTTCCTTTAAACAGCATATAACCCTTGAGCAATAAATTTCACCTCTTTACTGTCCTCTCTCTGACACTGCCTTTCCATCTTGTCCCTCCACTGCACCCTAGCAACCAAACTTTTATAGGGTCACCTGCCCTTTCTTCACCTATCCTAGGCTGAGTGTGATAGAGAAAAATCACACAAACCTGATTTTTGTGTGAAAAATCACACAAAAAAATCTTGATCTCCAATCTTTGCCTGATCTTCAAATGACCAGAAAATCTTCCCATGCTACCCTATTCATATTCCTTTTTCAGTACCATCAGTGGCTGTTTGAAACTTTCACCAAGTACTTCAAGTTCCCTACCCACCATATCTCCCAATATATTCAGTAGATGAACTTGCCTCCTATTTACTAAGAAAGCAGAGGTCATCAGGATAGAAATTCTCCCAACTTTATTTCTCTACCTAGAAACTTATCTTCATCTGCAACTACCCTAACCTTATCCCTCATGCCTCAGGGGAAAAGAGGTATCTCCTTCTAACCAAGGTTTATTTCTCTATCCGTGCCCTTTATCTCATATTTTGCTTCCTCGAGAATGTTGTTCCATTATCTTTTCTCTCTTCTCTACCTTCAACATCTCCTTTTCTACTGAAATGGCCCTTTTCAATGTCTCCAATGACTACTTGGACAAAGTTTGTTTGGTTTTTCAAAATTTTGTTTAACTTGTTTTGAACTAATTACAGATTCACAGGAAATTACAAAGATATTATAGAGTGGTACCACGTACCCTTCACCCAGTTTTCCCCAATGATCACATCTTAATTATGGTATAAAATAAAATTAAAAAATTGTATTGGTACAATGTGTGTGTGCCATTTCATCATATCATGTGGATTCCTGTAATAACCACAGCATCAAGATACAGAACTACACCATCACCATAAGGGTCTTCATCATGCTACTCCTTTACACTCCAAACACCTCCTTACCTCCATTATCCTTAACTGGTTAATCATGGAACTGTTTTCCATCTCTATAATTTTGTGATTTTGAAGATGTTATATAAATGGCAAATAGTATGTGACTTTTTGAGATTTGCTTTTTTCACTCAAAACATTTCCTCTGAGATCCATCCAAGTTGTTGAATGGTTCATTCATTTTCATTGCCAAATAGTATACCATGGTATAAATATATGATAGTTTACCCATTCATCTGTGTAGGATATTATGATTATTTCCAGTTTGAGGCAATTAAAAACAAAGAATTTTTAAACTATCTTAGAGCCTGTACTTTTCCATATAAAATAAAAATTTGTCTAATGTCTACAAATAATCTTGTTGGGATTTATAAGGACTGCATTAAACCTGTATATAACACTTTAGGGAGAATTGTCATCCTTACTAGGTTGAATCTTCCAATCCATGAACACAGTATATATCTCCATTTAAATATATTTTTTTAATTCTTTCATCAGTATTTTATAATTTCAACATACAAATCTTATACATGTTTTGTTAGATTTACACCTAAGTGTTTAATTTTTATTTTTGAGTGATATTGTAAATGGTGCATGTGTGCATGCTAAGTTGCCTCAGTCGTGTCTGACTCTTTTTGACCCTATGGTCTGTACCCTGCCAGGCTCCTCTGTCCATGAGATTCTCCAGGCAAGAATACTGGAGTGGGTTGCCATGCCCTCCTCCAGGGGATCTTCCCAATATAGGAATCAAACCTGCATTTCCTGCATTGGTAAGCAGGTTTTTTACCACTAGCACCACCTGGGAAGACCACTGTAAATGGTACTGTAGTTTAAATTTTTGTTTCTACATGCTCATTGCTGGTGTATAGAAACAAAATTGACTTTTGTAGTTGACCTCATATCCTATGTATTTGCTGAACTTACTGATTAGTTCCAGGAGTTTTATTGCACCTTCCCTGAGATTTGATACATAGACAATCATGTCTTCTGGAAAAGGAGAAAATTGTATTTCTTCCTTTCCTATCTGTATGCTTTTTATTTCCTTATTGAACTGGTTAAAACTTCCAGTGCTGTGTTGAATAGCAATGGTGAGAACAAAAATCCTTGCCTTGTTTCAGATCTTAGGAGAACATTCCGTCTTTAACAATTATGTTACCTGTGGATCTTTTGTATATTTTCTTTATCAACATTAGGATGTCACACTCCATCCTTAGTTTGCTGAGAGTTTTTGTTATGAATGAGTGTTGAATTTAGTCAACAGTATTTCCATATCAATTGATATGAACATCTTATATTTATCTTTTAGCCTCAGTGTGCTGGATAACATTGCTTGATTAACAAATAATGAAGCCATTTTGAATCCTTGAAATAAACACTTGTCTTTCTGTTAGTGATTTCTAGTTTTATTCTATTGCAGTCATAGAACAAATTCTGTATGATTTCACTTCTTTTACATTTCTCGAGGTTTGTTTTATAACTCAGGGCGTGGGTTCTCTTGGTATATGTTCTTTGAGCACTTGGAAAGAATGCATATGCTGATGTTTTGGAGTAAAATACTGTATAAACATTCTGTTGAGTTCTTCTATAATCCTCGTTAATGTTCTGAAAAGTTGTTCTACTGATTCCTAAGAGAGAATATTTGAAGTCTCCAATTATAATTCAGGATTTGTCTATTTCTTCTTTCAGTTTTACCAATTTTTGCTTCAGTATTTATGTAGTTTGTTGGTTTGTTTATATACATTTAGAATTCTTATGTCTTCTTGATGAATTGATCATTTTATCATGACGTAATATTCCTCTTGTAATAATACAAGAGTTTCAAGGAGGGTTTCCAAGAGGCAGAGGAACCAGAGATCAAATTGCCAACATTCGTTGGATCATGGAGAAAGCAAGGGAGTTCCAGAAAAACATTGATTTCTGCTTCAGTGACTACACTAAAGCCTTTGACTGTGTGGATCACAACAAACTGTGGAAAATTCTCAAAGAGATGAGATTATGAGACCTCCTTACCTGTTTCCTGAGAAATCTGTAGGCCAAGAAGCAACAGTTAGAACTGCACATGCAACAACTGACTGGTTAAAACTTGGGAAGGGAGTACAAGCCTGTATACAGCATCCTGCTTATTTAACTTATATACAGAGTACATCATGTGAAACACTGGCCTGGATGAATCACAAGTTGGAATCAAGATTGCCAGGAGAAATATCAACAACCTCAGATATGCAGATGATACCACTCTAATGGCAGAAAGCAAAGAGCCCTTTGATGAGGGTGAAAGGGAAGAGTGAAAAAGCTGGCTTAGCCAGCTCAATATAAAGAAATTAACATAAAGAAACTCAATTCAACATAAAGAAACTAAGATCATTGCATCTGGTCCCATTACTTCATGGCAAACAGAAGAGGAAAAAGTGGAAGCAGTGACAGCTTTTATTTTCTTGGGCTCCAACACCACTGTGGACAGTGACTGCAGCCATGAAATTGAAAGATGTTTTCTCCTTGGAAGGAAGGCTATGACAAACCTAGACAGCAAATTAAAAAGCAGAGACATCACTTTGCCAACAAAGATTCATATAGTCAAAGCTATGGTTTTTCCAGTAGTCATGTAAGGATGGGAAAGTTGGACTATAAAGAAGGCTGAGCACCAAAGAATTGATGCTTTCAAATTGTGGTGCTGGAGAAGACTCTTGAGAGTCCCTTGGACAGCAAGGAGGTCAAACCAGTCAATCCGAAAGGAAATCAACCCTGAATATTCATTGGAAGGACTGTTGCTGAAGCTGAAGCTCTAATACTTTGGCAAAGAACCACTGGGGGGGTGGGGGGGGACAACAACCTGACACTGGGAAAGATTGAAGGCAAAAGGAGAAAGCAGAGACAGAGGATGAGATGGTTAAATAGCATCACTGACTCAGTGGACATGGATTTGAGCAAACTCTGGGAGATAGTGGAGGACAGAGGAGCCTAGTGTGCTGCAGTCCATGGGGTCCCAAAGAGTCCAACACAATTTAGTGACCGAATAACAACAAATATTCCTCTTTGTTCCTGGTGATTTTTATTTTTTGCTCTGAAATCTGCCTTACATAAATTCAACTTATCCCCTTTTGCTTTCTTCTTTTTTAAAAAAAAAAGTTATTTGTTTGTTTGTTTTTGGCTGGGCTGGGTCTTTGTTGCTGCTCAGGCTTTTTTTCTAGTTGTGGAGAGCTACTCTGTAGTTGTGGTGCACTGGGCTTCTCATTGTTACAGAACATCGGCTCTAGGGTGAGCAAACTTCAGTAGTTTTGGTTCCCGGTCTCTAGAGCACAGGCTCAACAGTTGTGGTGCCCGGGCTTAGTTGCTCTGCAGCATGTAAGATCTTCCTGAACCAGGGATGGAAGCAATGTCTCCTACATTGTCGGGCAGATTCTTTTCCACTGAGTCACCAGGCAAGCCTCTTGCTTTCTTTTAATTAATGCTTGCATAATATATCTTTTTCCATACTTTTAATTTCGTCATATATATATATATATATATATATATATATATATATATATTATATTTGAAGTGAGTTTCTTGTAGATGCCATTTAGTTAGAATTTTTTTATTTCAATTCACTCTGTCAATCTCTGCTTTTGAATTGAGATATTTAGACTACTTGAATTTAATGTAATTATTGATACTAGGGCTCTTAAGCTTACAGTTTTATTTTTAACAAATCTGGTTTTCTGTTATTTGGTTTCTCAGTTCTCTGTTTTTCTCCTTGTGCTGTGCTGTGCTAATTCACTTCAGTTGTGTCTGACTCTTCATGACCCTGTAGACTGTAGCCCACCAGGCTCCTCTGTCCATGGGATTCTCCAGGCAAGACCACTGGAGTGGGTTGCCATGCCATCCTTTAGGGCATCTTCCTGACCCAGGGATCAAACCTGTCTCTAAAGTCTCCTGCATTGGCAGGCAGGCTCTTTACCACTAGTAACACCTGGGAAGCCTTTCCTCTCTATAATTTATTTGAACTTTTTAGTTTAAATTCACTTCTTTGTATAGCATTTGAGTGATTAATCTTAGCTCTCCATTATACATGTATAACAACACATTCTACTGGTGTCAGTGTTTTTCTAGTTACAGTTAAGTATAGAGGCCTTACTTCTCTTTATGTTCTTTGCTCTCCTACATTTATAAATAATTGTCTTAAATATCCCCTCTATATACATTGAGTACAGCATCAGTGTTATCATTTTTCTTCAACCATCAAGTATAATTTATAAACTTATGAGAGGGAAAGTGTATTAACTCCCTAGGGCTTCCATAACAAAATACTGGGTGGTTTAAACAACAAAAATTTGCTTTCTTATAGTTCTGAAGGCTAGAAGTCCAAAACCAAGGCATTTTTTTTTTAATTTTTGGTTTTTTCCAAGGCCTCTCTGCTTAGCTTATAGGTGATCATTGTCTTGCTGTGTATTCACATGATTTTTTCTTTGTTTGTGTGCATGTCTGTGTCCTAAGCTCCTTTCCTATAAATAAGATCACCAGTCACATTGGATCAGTGTCCACCCATATGACCTTATATTACCTTAATTATCGCTTTAAAGGTTCCATCTCATGGAACCTCAGTCACATGCTGAGGTCCTACAGGTTAAGACATCAACATATGAATTTTGGAAGTACACCATTCTCTCCATAACAGAAAGCTTACTGTATTTACCTATATTTTTGCTCTTTTGGCTGTTCTTCCTTCCTTTCTTATGTTTCAAGATCCCTTATTTTAGAATTTCTTTTCTGTTTTGAAAACTTTCCTTGCCATTCTTTTAAGGTAAATAGGTCTGCTAGCCCCAGTTTCCTTCCTCTGAGGATGTCTTTATTTCTCCATCATATCTAAAGGATATTTTACTAGGTATAGAATTCTGATTCAGAAGTTTTTTTTTTTTAAGTTCTTAAAAAATCTTGTGCCACTTCCTCCCAACCTTAATGGTTAATTCACTATCATTCTAGTTGTTTTTCTCTTGTAGGAAATACATTATTTTTCTGTTACTTTAAGATTGTTTTTATTTGTCTTTAGTTTTCAAAACTTTTACAATGATGTGTCTTGACACAGATTTCCTGGCATGGATGTTTTGAGTTCACTTAGCATCTTGAATCAGAAAGGCAATGGCACCCTACTCTAGTACTCTTGCCTGGAAAATCATATGGACGGAGGAGTCCATGGGGTCGCTAAGAGTCGGACACGACTGAGCAACTTCACTTTCACTTTTCACTTTCATGCATTGGAGAAGGAAAAGGCAACCCACTCCACTGTTCTTGCCTGGAGAATCCCAGGGATGGGGGAGCTTGGTGGGCTGCCGTCTATGGGGTCGCACAGAGTCGGACACAACTGAAGTGACTTAGCAGCAGCAGCAGCATCTTAAATCTGTAGGTTTGTGTCTTTTGCCAAATTAGAAGAAATTTCAGCCATTTATTTTTCTCCAAATACTTTTTTAGCCCCACCCTTTTTTCCCTCTCCTTCTGGAACACCAATAACATGGAAGTTAGTGAGGCCTTCTTTGTTTTCAGTCTGTTATTCACATTGGGTATTTTCTTTTTCTTTTTCTTTTTTTTTATTTTAAAATCTTTAATTCTTACATGCGTTCCCAAACATGAACCCCCCTCCCACCTCCCTCCCCACAACATCTCTCTGGGTCATCCCCATGCACCAGCCCCAAGCATGCTGCACCCTACGTCAGACATGGACTGGCGATTCAATTCTTACATGATAGTATACATGTTAGAATTCCCATTCTCCCGAATCATCCCACCCTCTCCCTCTCCCTCTGAGTCCAAAAGTCCATTATACACATCTGTGTCTTTTTTCCTGTCTTGCATACAGGGTCGTCATTGCCATCTTCCTAAATTCCATATATATGTGTTAGTATACTGTATTGGTGTTTTTCTTTCTGGCTTACTTCACTCTGTATAATCGGCTCCAGTTTCATCCATCTCATCAGAACTGATTCAAATGAATTCTTTTTTACGGCTGAGTAATACTCCATTGTGTATATGTACCACAGCTTTCTTATCCATTCATCTGCTGATGGACATCTAGGTTGTTTCCATGTCCTGGCTATTATAAACAGTGCTGCGATAAACATTGGGGTACATGTGTCTCTTTCAATTCTGGTTTCCTTGGTGTGTATGCCCAGCAAGGGGATTGCTGGGTCATAAGGTAGTTCTATTTGCAATTTTTTAAGGAATCTCCACACTGTTCTCCATAGTGGCTGTACTAGTTTGCATTCCCACCAACAGTGTAGGAGGGTTCCCTTTTCTCCACACCCTCTCCAGCATTTATTGCTTGCAGATTTTTGGATTGCAGCCATTCTGACTGGTGTGAAGTGGTACCTCATTGTGGTTTTGATTTGCATTTCTCTAATAATGAGTGATGTTGAGCATCTTTTCATGTGTTTGTTAGCCATCTGTATGTCTTCTTTGGAGAAATGTCTATTTAGTTCTTTGGCCCATTTTTTGATTGGGTCGTTTATTTTTCTGGAGTTGAGCTGCATAAGTTGCTTGTATATTTTTGAGATTAGTTGTTTGTCAGTTGCTTCATTTGCTATTATTTTCTCCCATTCCGAAGGCTGTCTTTTATTGCTCTGATTTCAAGTGCTCAGAGTCTTTCGTCTGCCTTCTCTATCCTGATATTAAACCCATCCATTGACTCTTTAAATTTGGTTATTGTATTGTAAGTCCTAAAATCTCCACTTGCTTCTTCTTTTTTTAATATAAATTTATTTATTTTAATTGGAGGTTAATTACTTTACAATATTGTATCGGTTTTGCCATACATCAACATGAATCCGCCACAGGTGTACACGTGTTCCCTATCCTGAACACCCCTCCCTCCTCCCTCCTCGTACCATCCCTCTGGGTCGTCTCAGTGCACCAGCCCCAAGCATCCAGTATCATGCATCGAACCTGGACTGGCGATTTGTTTCATATATGATATTATACATGTTTCAATGCCATTCTCCCAAATCATCCCACCTTTGCCCTCTCCCACAGAGTCCAAAAGACTGTGCTGAGAATTTCTATTTCCTTGCTAAGAATGTTTGTAATTACTCACTGAAGCATTTTTATTGACATTTATATTTGTTTTGATAATTCTAACATCTCTTGGTGTCGTCTTGCTGTTGGTGTCTGTTGATAGGCTGTTGTCATTCAAGTGGAGATTACCCTAGTTCTTAGAATGAGAGTCATTTTTTTAAATCGAAACCAGGACATTTGGGGTAATTTGTTGTGGGACATGGGTTTTTACTGCTCTGGTGTCATGGAAAGATGGGTGCTGCCATTACTTCCATGCAAGAATTAAAGTCCAGGTTCTCTATAGGCCTCCATTGATATTTAGGGGGAGCATTGTTAAGTCTCAACTCTCCACAAGGCTTCCTCTGACATCACTCCAGCAAGTAGAGGGTGAGGTCTGTCATCACCGCCAGGTGGAAATGAAAGTCCAAGTTTTCCCTGTGATTTTCACTGACATCCTGAAAGGGTGGTCCCGTCACCTCTTGGTGAGGATGAAAATCCCAACTTCCCACTCACACTCTCTGACACTTCCCTGGCAGGAGGTGGTGTGGGGTTGGGTACCTTGTTACAGCCTGGTCAGGGTGAAATTCCGCACTCATTTTGTCTTTGCTGACAATGTGGGTAGGGGAGTGGTCCACAGATTTTCCTGTGGTGTTGACTTGGAGTTTTCTATCTTGCTATTTCCCCCCTCTCCTGGTCTTTTGTCTGGAGATAACAAGCTTTTCTAGGCATTTTTTTCCTGTACCTATTGTTGTTGGCTTCTCTAACACCCAAGCTGGGATATATGAAACACAACGGAAATCAGTCCAGAGGATTCATCTCTATGTCATTCCTTTGTATCCAAAGTTTCTAGCTGGTCTGCCTTCTTCTCTCTACCTAATAGTCTTTTTGTTCTATAGAAAATTTCCAGGGTTTTTAGGTACATTTAGTGGGCTTTCCAGGTGGTGTAGTCGTAAAGAATCCTCCTGCCGGAGATGCAGATCTGATCCCTGGGTCGGGAAGTTCCCCTGGAGTAGGAAATGGCAACTCGCTCCAGTATTCTTGCCTAGAAAATTCCATGGACAGAGAAGCCTTGTGGACTACAGTCCATGGGGTCACAGTCAGACATGACTCAGTGACTGAGTACAAGCACAACAAGCGGGCAGAATAAGGAAAACTATGTCTACTCAATCTTACCGGAAGTATGAATCCCATAATCCCAAATAATCATCTTACATCTTTGATTTGACTTCCCTGCAACATTTGACTCTGTCAACTACACCTTCCTTCTTGAAATTCTCATATTTTGACTGTTCTCCTACTCTCTGCTTTTCTTCAGAATCATCTTGCTGCTCATTCTTAGTCAACATTATGGATTTCTTTTCCCCACTCTGATAAATTTTGGAGTTTCCCAGGTTCTACATCAGATTTCTAATTTTAGCACTCTATGCTCTATCAAGATTGACTTTCAGACCTATCAAGCTCAGATTTCTTGGTCAAACTCTTCATGTGTATATCCAGTTGCCTACAGGGCATAAACACATAAATGTCTATAAGTACCAGAAATTTAACATGTCAAAAACTAAACTCATCATTTTTCACCTGAAACCTGATTTTTTGCTTGTATTCTTGAAGGGGTGGTTAAGGATATAGTGGTTAAACATACATACTCTGTAGCCTAGATTCCCAAAGTTCAATTTGTTACTAGCTACATAGATATGGGCAAGTTATTTAATTTTTCAGTTCATCAGCTTCATCATTTGTAATGCGAGATAGTAATTATCTCATAGGTTAAAGGATGGATCATTATGACTTAAAATTTTTCAAAGGCTTTCCCCCTCCTTCAGGATCCAATTCAAACCCATTATCATAGTAAACAAGGTTCAGTCCCATGTTTTGACACTTTCCCTGTCATTTCCTCCTCTGACATTGCTCATGCAGTCTATGCTCTATTAAATTTGAAGTTTTCAGAATGTACCATGTTGTTCCTATCCCTACTGCCTGAAACAGTTTGTCCTGCCCTTTTAAAATAAATATTTTCATCTTTTAAGAAACTACTCAAATGCTCAAACTCAAACCCCTGAAGAGCCTTTCTTGATTTATTTAACACATATGTAAAGTTCCACACACATCAACTCATTTTATTCCTACAATTCCATAGATGGATGATATAATTATCCTCATTTTATTGATAAAAAGAATGAGGCACAGAGGGATCACACAACTAATAAGAGGTTAAGTGAGTATATCACTCTAGGCTCATCCCTCCCAAGCCCAAGCTGAGACTTGGTACCCTTTTTATGCACTTCCATGTAACTCTAAACATGAGATCAACTTAGCATTCATTTATTAGTCTTTTAATTGTCTATTCCTACCACAATACATAGAAGTTATGGGGCTGTTTTTGTATCTCAGCCCTGGCACAGGACCTGGCCCTCTAAATGTTTTCTGAGTGAATGAATGGGATAATGAGTTGAATGAAAGAAAAGTTAACAGGAATGAATGTAAGGGGTTGCCTTTGAGTCCCAAGAACAAGCTATACAATGTAGGATGGGCAGTGTATCTTAACACCAGCCTGTATAAGAACTATATAGATATGTGGCTTGACAGGTACCCCCATTCCAGTCAACAGTAGGGTGTAGCTGTCAAAAAAAGTCTAAAGGAATGGCAACCCTCATTAGCTCAGATTTTCATAGCTAGAATCACTGCAACTTGGTTCTATCCTCGTTATGTGCCTTCCTGACTTAGATAAGGCGTGGTAGTACATTTCAAGTCTAAGATGGCATCAGGTGGAGGCTACTTCCAAATTTCAAAAGCATCAAAATGCAAAATGGCTGAGGGCCATTGGAAGATGTCATTAACTTTAAGACCCTTTCTGTCTTCAAAGAAGAGCATGCATCTTAAGGTTAAAACACGAGGATTTGCAGTCTTAGCTCCACCACTTGATGGGACCTAAAAGAGCTAGCTTCACTAGCAATGCTAAGGCTAAGCACAAAGCTTTTGTATAACCTCTAAGTTACAGCACTTCCTTAAAACTGATTTCCCTTTTCCCACTTCCTCTCACTTTTTGATATTAGTCCAGGCATTACAACAGGGAGTCTGTCCATCTCTATTTTTTTCTTAAGATTCTATTTCTCTGGTCCTAAGGCCCTACTCCAAACCCAAAGCCCATGGATGAGACTGAACCCAGATCTCTGAACTCCCCAGTCCCCAAAAGCAATCTATAGTTAATACGGTAATTTTCAGAAGCTCTTGACTTTGAGGACCCCTATAACCTTTAGACCTCTGACTCTCTATCTGCTTTTTCTGGTGGCAAAAGCTTGTCTCATCCTTTGGACACAGTGCTTTAGACCCACTGATGGCCCCTCAAAGGCTGGCCTCTGCAGCCAGTTAGCGTCCACAGTACTGCTTTGCTCCACTATGAAAAGCACTCTCACAGCTGTGACAAGAGCAGGGCCAAAAAGCACTTCATCATGGCTTGAAGCCTGCTGCAGTGTTTAAAGCATATTCGCCACTTGATTATCAGCCTGTGGATCATTTACTTTGTGAATTATCTATGGTCATTTAGAGCCCTTGGTTGCCCCTCCTCCCGATTGCAGAGGCTGCATCCAGGTGCCTCCACTCCCAACCAGCAGGCTCTCTTTCTCCCTTTGCCAACAATTCTTACGTGCTCAGGAAATGCAAACTCATTCTAATATTGGCCCAAGAAAAAAAGAATTAGGAACAGAGATGGCTATAAGGAAACTCTTAAATCCATCTCTAAGACAAAAAGAGAATTCAGAGCTTATCAATATCAATGATAACCTCAAGTAGTGCATATAATTAAGAGTGGGCTTGATTCTCTGAAGACATGCTGAGGTACATATAAACATGTAATCTGATGAAACTCATGCAGCAAAAATAGGCACTGTATATATTGTAGCTGTCCAGAGGTAGATCACTTTTGATATCTGGCTGAGAATAGACTAAAAATCAGAGAACTAGATGAAACACTAGAGAAAAAAGATGGAGTGGTCTGAAAGCTCATTGCCACTGAAAAATAAAAGATTTATAGATGCTGAAGAGATAGGAGTGGGGAGATGAAGAACTAACAAATAGGAAAGGAGGGAAAGAATAAAAAGTGGTGGGAGAAATACTTGTAGACACCCTGGGGATGTTTGATGATAACAATGATGAAGATGGAGAAGAAAATCAGCAGTGCTGACTTTCTGCCTGCTGCTGGCTAGGGTAATGAAGGGGACTCCAGGATAGTACAGTGTGGAGCAACTGTAAGTCAGCATGGGGTGGCTCAGGGCTGTCTGCAAGGATGAGCTATAGCTATTTGCATTCATTTTTCAACAGGCTCAAAATAAGAAGGACATCAAAAGATGGGGGAAATAGTTTTTAAAAAAAAGAGGAGAAGAAAAGAAATGATGAGGAAAACCAGAAACTGCAGCCCGAAAGAAGCTGGGAAAAGGACAAAGAGAAGCATGTGGCAAAGATTCAAGCTAAAAAGTACTTAAGGTCCAGCTATTTTAAGAGGTGCCTAAGGTGGAGAGCCAAATGAGACATAGCCTTAGTCATCATTGTGCCCTAAATGCCTAGTTCAATGCCTGGCACATTGTGAGTATTCACAAGGATTTTGTGTGATTTGGGATAGGTATATGTGTGCATGTGCACACAGGTACATGTGCATACTCCTGTAGAAAGTCAGGTGCAAGCTAAAGAAGAAAATTCTCTTCAGAGATATGACAAACCTAGCAGAGTTTATTCCTATCTCTATCTGCATGAATGCTTGATATTCCAGACCACATCAAGCCTCAATCATGCCCTTCACCACTTGGGACTCTGATTGCCCTGTTTATGGTACTCATCTTGTTCTGAGAGTTTGATTATACAGGTTGTTGTCTTCTCTGGGTACTCATTGAGCATAGAGATCTGTTGACCACAGCTCTTCCTAAAACAGAGCTAGACACATAATAGGTGCTTGAAAAACAGTAGAGTGAGTGAATTAACTAAGTATAAAATCCCAGTATTCTTCAGATAAATCACAGATTGATGTTATTCTCCAAGAAACTGTCTTAAAGTAGACAGGAACAGCAACTTCCCAGTAATGATGGCTGAAGGCTGCTTACTGCTTTGGAGAACATATTGGGAATCACAAAATGGTTCTTAGTCAACCTACCTTCCTAGAAGAACCCCTTAATAAATTCCTACTGAATGATGACAGCTCTGCTGCCTACAAAATGTAACCTCACATTTTAGGACAAAGGCTGATTTTAAGGCATTTTTATTTTTATTTTTTCACTAAAACAAATAAACTCTGTATTATTTTAAAGAGTTTCTAAGGAGTTTCCAAGGATGAATCTTATTTTACACACAATCAAAAAGGTCCTTAGAAATGCCTTAACAGAAATAGGTCTAGGAGATGATAATGACACCTAACACTTGTGAGACACAATCTAGTTTGCAAAGGTTCCTCATACCAATTGTCACATTTAATCCTCACAACAAGTGTGAGGTACAGTTTATATTACCATTTTATAGATTAAAAAATACTGAACCATAATGGAAAAGAATATATATACACATATTTATATACATATATATATACACACACACACACACATACACACACACGTATACACACACATACACACACACACACCCAGACATGTGTCTATATAACTGAGTAACTTTGTGACTTTGCTGTACAGAAGAAATTAATACAACATTTGTAAATCAGCTATACCTCAATAATGTTTTAATGTAAAAAAAGGCTGAGGTTTGGAGAACTGAAGTGACTTGCTGGTAAATGGTAAATGTCAGAATCTGCATTTATTGCAGAGATCAACTCTATCTAGAAACTTTAGCTGCCCAGATCCATCTGCAAGAGCAGCTTGTCATGCCCTTCTAATAACTATGATTTAAAGCTCCTTCCTTTGGGAACTCTCCTATCCTCCTATAGGAGTCAGCCACAGCCTGGTTTATCCCCCTCATCCACTAGCCTTCTTTTAGAGGGCCCAGTCTTTGGATGCAGATGAGTGATCTATGTAAGGCCTACCTGGATGAAAATGAACAGGTCATTAACCACTATGAGCCTCATCTCATCTCCATGCAGCAGTTATGAGGATAAAGTGTGACAATGCATGCCAATCTTCCAGCACAGTACTGATAGCAATGACAACAATGGTTGTCCACTATGTGATCAACTATGTTTCATTTTGAAAATATGACACACACACAGAGAAATGCATGCTCACAAATGTTCATGCACGCATACATACACACAGGTGCACACATTATTACAGATCCAATGGTGCACACTTTCCAATAGTTTCCAGGGGGCGCAGTTGTTTACATTAAAATCAGAGCATCTGGTCCCATCAATTCATGGCAAATAGATAGAGAGACAATGGAAACTATGAGAGACTTTATTGTTTTGGGCTCCAAAATCACTGCAGATGGTGACTGCAGCCATGAAAAAGTAGCTTGCTCCTTGGAAGAAAAGCTATGATCAACCTAGACAACCTTTTAAAGAGCAGAGATGTTATTTTGCCGACCAAGGTCCATCTAGTTTAAAGCTATGGTTTTTCCAGTAGTCATGTATGGATGTGAGAGCTGGACTATAAAGAAAGCTAAGCGCCAAAGAATCGATGCTTTTGAACCATGGTGTTGGAGAAAATTCTTGAGAGTCCCTTGGACTGCCAGGAGATCAAACCAGTCCATCCTAAAGGAAATCAGTCCTGAATATTCATTAGAAGGACTGATGTTGAAGCTGAAACTCCAATACTTTGGCCACCTGATGGAAGAACTGACTCACTGAAAAAGACCCTGATGCTGGGAAAAATTGAAGGCAAGAGGAGAAGGGGATGACAGAGGATGAGAGGGTTGGATGACATCACTGACTCAATGGACATGAATTTGAGCAAGCTCTGGGAGTTGGTGATGGATAGGGAAGCCTGGCGTGTTGCAGTCCACGGGGTCGCAAAGAGTTGGACAAGATGGAGCAACTAAACTGAACTGAATGTTAAACAATTTATGTTTCATGCATTTTTCTGTGTGTATCCTATATTTCACACACACACACACACACACACACACACACACACAAAGTTGTTTTTTCTTTTTTATCTGTTGTTTCCAATTGACAAAGTTGAGTATATGCTTGTGGAGATTTTTTTTTTTGAAGTATTAAAATGTAGAAAATGATTATAACACAGTGCTTCTGAAATATATAAAAGTAATCAGTCGTCTTTACTATCTCTGGAACAACATGTCACAAATGATAAGACCTCCATTAACTCTGAAAGCCCCATAAAAGGTCCTACTTTGCCCCTTTTTAAATGAAGTCAATAACCTCTAGAAAATCCACAGGGATTAGTTTGGGGTACAAATCTCTGAAAAAAAATTGTGTATGTGTTACTGTCCTCTAGAAACCTGTTGACATCACATGCATGCTTAGTCACTCAGTCGTGTCCAACTCTTTGCGACCCTAAGGACTATAGCCCACCAGGCTCCTCTGTCCGTAGAGTTTTCCAGGTGAGAATACTATAGTAGGTTGCCATTTCCTCTTCCAGGGGATCTTCCTAACCCAGGGATCAAACATGTGTCTCCTGCATTGGAAGGCAATTTTTTTTTTTTTTAACCACTGAGCCACCTAGGAAGCCTATTATATGAAGCCAAATGACTAATTTGATACAATGCTGCCCTGGAAAAAACAAATACCCAAGAATGGTCATCTCACCTCTCTTTCCCAACCTACCCAGGACTATCTACCCAGTTGGGAATATAAGAATGATGGTAGCTACTGCCGTATTTGTTATTGGATATTTCTTTTTTTTTTTTTCACTTTCAATATGTTTTTTTTTAATTTTTATTTTTACTTTATTTTACTTTACAATACTGGATTGGTTTTGCCATACATTGACATGGTCCGCCATGGGTGTACATGAGTTCCCAATCCTGAAACCCCCTTCCTTAACCAAAGACACTTCACTACCAGTGGCTAATGAAAAGAACCTGATTGCTAAGGAGCAGCTGTACAAAATCTCTTGCTGCAGATTCAAACTATAGTAACACAATAAAATGTCAGGAAATTATTATCTTCAGTCACCATATCCTCTGTCTCTGTCTTCCTTTCCCTGTATACACCCTCAAGCCTTATTACATGCTGTTTCCTCTGTCTAGAACACTGTCCCCCGTTTTCATCCCAGCTCTTACTTTGCTAATCTATATTCTTGTTGTTGTTCAGTCACTAAGTCATGTCCAACTCTTTGTGACCTCATGGACTGAAGCAGACCGGGCTTCCTTGTCCTTCACCATTTCCTGGAGTTTGCCCAAATCCATGTCCATTGAGTTGGTGATGCTAGCTAATCAACTCATCCTCTACCACCGCCTTCTCCTTTTGCCCTCAGTCTTTCCCAGCATCAGGGTCTTTTCCAATGAGTCAGCTCTTCACATCAGGTGGCCCAAGTATTGGAACTTCAGCTTCAGTAACAGTCCTTCCAATGAATATTCAGGGTTGATTTCCTTTAAAATTGATTGGTTTCATCTCCTTGCTATCCAAGGGACTCTCAAGAATCTTCTCCAGCACCACAGTTCAAAAGCATGAATTCTTCGGTGCTCAGCCTTCTTTAGAAATGGCAACCCATTCCAGTATTCTTGCCTGGAGAATTCCAGTGACAGAGGAGCCTAGTGGGCTGCAGTCTATGGGGTTGCACAGAGTCAGACACGACTGAAGTGACTTAGCAGCAGCAGCAGCAGCCTTCTTTATGGTCCAACTCTCACATCCATATGTGACTATTAGAAAAACCATAGCTTTGACTATAAGGACCTTTGTTGGCAAAGTGATGTCTTTGCTTTTTAATATGCTGTCTAGGTCTGTCATAACTTTTCTTCCAAGGCTACCCAGGCTAGATTTGATGTCATTCCTCTTTACTCCCATAGCACCCTTTACTATCCCTCTCATAGTCCTGATCACACTAGATTGTACTGGCTTGCTTATGGTCTGGTTTACCATGGTAGTCTCAGCATCAATCACAGATTCTGGCACAGTGGCACAACGAAGGTTATTGAATGAGCAAATGAAAGAAAATGCATTTCTATGAAGCCTCCCCCCACCTCTCTCAGTCAGGACAAACTGTTCTTTCCATGTTTTATAGCACTTTTTTACAGACCTCTATTCTAGGCTGTCTCATGTTATAATTAGTTGTGTACAAGATGTCTTCCCTCACAATGTTTCATGCTTCTAGGGGCAAGGAATTAACCTTATCTATCTCTGTATTTTCCCTAAGACCTACACTATTCCTTATTTGTACAAAATAGACCTAAATAAATGTTTGTTGAATTGAATTGAATTTTTCTGCCCTCTAGCCCCACTATCACACAGTTGATGATTAGTAGTGAGTAGTTCATGATCTGTAAACAAAAACTTAACTGCGCTAGAGAAATTGCTATTTTAAAGAACCCCTTAGCAAATGTTTAGGGGTAGCAAAAAAATATGGATAGTGTAATGTGAGTAATTATCTCTTAGTTTAGCTGGTTTGTAAATCCAATCTTTCATAAATAGATTTTCTTACTGCAAAAAAAAGCATACTCTTGTGATTACTTCAAATTTTTCAGTTTTACTGTTTTGCTTCTCAGATTATATATATATATATATGTATGTATGTATATGAAATGGTTAGAATTAACCTATATGTGTGGGTGTGTGTGTGTGTGTATGCCAGAATTAATTTAGAGAACTAAATGAGAAGACACTGAGATGTCATATGCATGCACACACACACATATGGGAAAAGGGTTGTAAATTAGAGAGACCTTTTTGGTCTTAGCTCTAATCTGAGAGGGCACAGTTAACTGAGATGAGAGGCAGCATAATGAACATAGCCTGACACTTTTGCAAGGCACTAATTTAAACTCAAGGCATATATGCTGCTGCTGCTGCTGCTAAATCACTTCAGTCATGTCCGACTCTGTGCGACCCCATAGACGGCAGCCCACCAGGCTCCTCCATCCATGGGATTTTCCAGGCAAGAACACTGCAGTGGGTTGCCATTTCCTTCTCCAATGCATGAAAGTGAAAAGTGAAAGTGAAGTCGCTCAGTCGTGTCCGACTCTTAGCGACTTCATGGACTGCAGCCTACCAGGGTCCTCCGTCCATGGGATTTTCCAGGCAAGAGTACTGGAGTGGGGTGCCATTGCCTTCTCCGCAAGGCATGTAGATTCAGTCTTTAATTTGTTGCTTATATTGCATACTTTGGTCACAACTTTGAAAAACTAAACGGAACATTGCTATCTCTACTCCACTGGTCTCCCAGTAGAAAAACGTTCCCTTGTGCAGTCCGTTTCCCACACAGCTTGCCAGAGTTTTCTAATGAAAACATAAATCATATCACATATGTATACTGGTTGCAACTCTCCAATGGCTTCACACAACATGAGAGCAAAAATACAAACTCCCCATCTCAGTCTAGCAGATCTCAGATGACTCAAACCCTACCTACTTCTCTTAACTATTCTCCACCTCACTCTTATTGTTGTTCAATTCCTTGAACAAGCCAAGCTATTCCCAGCTTAGACTTTGCAAATAGTTTCCTTGCCTTGAATGCTCTTCTCTTAGCTCTTTCCAAGGCTGATTCCTTTTCATCTTCCTGGTCTCCAGTCAAATACCATACCCTGACCATTTTACTTAAAGAAATCTTCCATCCCAACATTGGTCACTTTCTAAAGTCATTACCTTTATAGCACTTGGGCTTCCCTGATAGCTCAATTGGTAAATAATCCACCTGCAGTGCAGGAGACCCCAGTTTGATTCCTGGGTCAGGAAAATCCACTGAAGAATGGATAGGCTACCCATTCCAGTATTCATGGGCTTCCCTTGTGGCTCAGCTGGTAAAGAATCCACCCGCAATGCAGGAGACCTGAGTTCGATCCCTGGGTTGGGAAGATTCCCTGGAGAAGGGAAAAGCTACCCACTCTAGTATTCTGGCCTGGAGATTTCCACAGACTGTATAGTCCATGAGGTTGCAATGAGTTGGACATGACTGAGCGACTTTCACTTCACTTTACAGTACTTATCACCATCTAATATCATTATCTTATTTATATACTTGCTTATTGTGTGTCTTTTTCTTTAAGAAAGTAAGTTCTATTAAAGCAAAGGCCTTGTACACTGCTGTATCCTCTGCAGCTAGAATAGTGCCTCATACAGAGTAAGTGTTTAATAAATATTCATGAAATAAATTATAGTGAAAATCAGTTGGGATCCTTTTCAGTACTGATATAGTTCAGTGTCTTGCCAAAGGCTGAAAAATTCAATCTGACTCAATTTAATTTAGTCCAGCAAGCATTTATTTGTGTTATTCACCTCTGATTCTCTAGAACCTAAGAATGGAGCCTGGCACATTGTAGATGCTCAACTAACAACGGTTAAATGAAGGAATAAGCTGTGCACCTACTGTGTGCAACAGTGAGCTAGGGATAGTCCCTAGAGAAGGGGGCCACAATAATGAAGAAAGCAGTCCAAGAATTATTTGTTGACTACCAAATGGCCAAAGGCAGAGGCTTGGTCTGGTCTCCATGGCAACCTTTCAATAGAAAGCATACGAAGGAATCTATCTTATACTTTTCTGCCAGGCCAAATAGGAGCTGTAAAGAAGTTGAGCAAAGGAAAGGAATTTTTTTCCAAGGCTCTATGTCACCCCTCCTTTCTACTAACAGGGTGTGGATCTTCAAACTGCTTGCGGGAGGTCTGTTTGGGGAGAGGCCTCTCCATCAATCTTGTTTCCACCAGAGCTCACTGATGGAGGAGTGAGTACAGCACAGCACCAGTTTCCTAGTAAGGGGATCCCTGGAGGCCTACCTGAATCACTGCGGAGGAGGAGTTTCCATGGAGAGGGCTTCTTCCCTTAACTCCATTAGGCCTAGATGAAAAGTGGGGATGGCAAGTGGGAAGGGGCCTAGCCTAGATTAAAGCTGCAACTTACGAAGCAGGAAGGAGGCTCTGTGCCACTTCTTCCTACAGCTGCATCTCGTCCCTGCTGCCCTATTGGTGACATGTTCTGGAAAAGTACTGTCTATACTGTAGATTGTACAAAAAGGCTCTTTCTAAAAGCACCAGTTCAGCAGGGCTGAGCTGGATTATTTATGAAGAATTGGTCCTGAGATATGTTACTTCTATTTTTCCAAACTCTCCAAAGAAGGATAATACTGGCCTCATTTTACAAATGAGAAAACTGAGACTTAAGTTAAGCAGAAGTTTAAAAGTTCAGACTCTTAAGCCAGACTACCTGAGCTGAGCTCCATCACTTAACCCTTCAGAGCCTCAGCTTCCTCATCTCTAAAGTCATGGTGAAAATCCACAGGGATTACACAAACACACACACACACACACACACACACATATGCACACACACTAATCCTATGAAAGTGCTTAACACATTATCTAGTAAATAGTATATCATTGTTCAATAAATATTAGCTGCTGTCATTATCCAGAGTTACCCAAGAAGTGTGGAGTCCAGATTCAAACCCAGCTCTGTCAGGCCCCAAAGCCCAGTTGCTTTCATTATACCATGGGTTCTCAAATCTTAGCATGCATCAGAATGACTTAGAGCATGAGCTAAAACACAAGTTACTAGGCTTTGCCCCTAGAGTTTTAGGTCTGGGTGGACTCTGAGAATTTACATTTCTAAGAAGTTCCCAGCTGCTACTGCTGCTATTGGTCTAGAGACCTTGCTAGGGACCACTGCACAAAACCCCTAAACTGGAAGTTTGCTTTCAAAGAACATCTAAAACCAGTTCAAGAGATTTTAGATGATAATAAGGTGTGAATTCTTCCAGAGCAACTGCATTTTAAATAGGGGATTATAGAAGCTGAGAGACTGAGGCTCTGCCTACAGAGAAGCACAAAGTAGGGTTGCATTTTTAGAGCCAGAAACTTGCCCCTCCAGTCATAAAAACGATACGCCTGCTCTTCATCTAGAGACTATACAGCTACTGTGTGCAACATAAGAAGGCCCAAGGGGAGAATCTCTTGACTGCTCATCAAAGCCACAATGGCAAACAGCCAACCCTGGAGGGGAGGTGTTCAGGACTTTTCTAGGGCTTTTTGGGGCTTGTCCAAATCACATTGTTGGCATTGGTTCAAGCCTGAGCTCACACCTTGGGGATTTGAGGGCTAATGGGAAATATGGAGCCTGTAGGTCTGTTTTAACAGTGAATCCACTTGGCTGGGATGGACTTTTCTTTTCAGTGGAACAGCTGTAAAATACTGTCTCACCAACAATTCATTTCAAAAAGGATGGAATATAGATACATGGGCCTTTTCAGGTCTCCCACTAATTAAAGTATATGTCTAGGAATTCTGTACTCTGGAACACCCATATCAACTTTCCTAAACTCCTATCTACAGTCCAGTTACCATTGGAGGTAATAATGCATCACATAGGGCTTAAGCAAAGCCCCTCTCCCCACTGCTTCTTAAGACTCTTTGTGCTATGCTTGATGCCCATAATAACTATCCACTTCCACTCTAGACTCTCAATTATTTATTTCCCCCTTTTAACAACACCATCCAGAGACCAGATTCAGATCCCTGATAGACAATATTTCCCTAATTTTCCAAGAAACATTGGTTCAAAATATTGTCCTTTGGCATAGGCTGCTCAAAATACAAACATCCCTGGCAGAATAAGACTTCAAAACACAATAATTCTTAATACCTTAATGTCAGTGATTCTGGAAGTCCTTTCCAAGTGTCAGCAAGCTAGGAGAAGATGGGGCATACAATGCAAGCTTCTAAAGAGCTGGGCCTATGGTTGCCATATCTCCATATTCATATCCCCAGGAAGGTCCTGATTTTATTCTGCCCTGTTTCTTTTCATATTTTGTTGTTTCATTGGGAAAGCCAGTTAAGACTGTGCATGCATTAGCTACTAAGTCTTCCAGAACATATCTATACATTGAAAATGTAGAAATTTTACCTTACTGTGCCAGGTCTCCAATTTTGACTTTTGTAAACAATAGATAGCTTTCTTTCCAGACAGTGAAAGTGCTATCTCTTTCTCTCTGTCTCTCTCTCACACACACACACACATACACATGTCTCTTTATGTAATGTTACAGCTGGAAATCCCTTCATGATCATCTATTGCCCATGTTTCTCAGTTGGAGGAATGTATTAGAATCAGCTAGGTCACTTTATGGCTGCAAAGAATATAATCAATCTGATTTCAGTATTGACCATCTGGTGATGTCCATGTGTAGAGTCTTCTCTTATGTTGTTGGAAGAGGGTGTTTGCTATGACCAGCGTGTTCTCTTGACAAAACTCTATTAGCCTTTGCCCTGCTTCATTCTGTATTCCAAGGCAAAATTTGCCTGCTACTCCAGGTATTTCTTAACTTCTGACTTTCACATTCCAGTCCCCTATAATGAAAAGGACATCTTTTTTGGGTGTTAGTTCTAATGAAAAGGGGCTTCCCTGGTGGCTCAGAGGTTAAAGCATCTGCCCGTGATGCAAAAGACCTGGGTTTGATCCCTGGGTCGGGAAGATCCCTGGAGAAGGAAATGGCAACCCACTCCAGTATTCTTGCCTGGAGAACCCCATGGATGGAGGAGCCTGGTGGGCTACAGTCCACGGGGTCGTAAAGAGTAGGACATGACTAAGCGACTTCACTTTCACTTTCTAATGAAAAGGACATCTTTTTTGTGTGTTAGTCTTGTAGGTCTTCACAGAACCATTCAACTCTAGCTTCTTCAGCATTACTGGTCAGGGCATAGACTTGGATTACTGTGATATTGAATGGTTTGCCTTGGAAATGAACAGAGGCCATTCTGTCATTTTAAAATTGTATCCAAGTACTGTATTTTGGACTCTTTTGTTGACTATGTTGGCCACTCCATATCTTCTAAGGGATTCTTACCCACAGTAGTAGATATAATGGTCATCTGAGTTAAATTCACCCATTCCAGTCCATTTTAGTTTGCTAATTCCCAAAATGTCGATGTTCACTCTCACCATCTCCTGTTTGATCACTTCCAATTTCTCTTGATTCATGGACCTAACATTCCAGGTTCCTATGCAATATTGCTCTTTACAGCATTGGACCTTGCTTTTATCACCAGTCACATCCACAACTGGGTGTTGTTTTTGCTTTGGCTCCCTCTCTTCATTCTTTCTGGAGTTATTTCTCCACTGATCACCAGTAACATATTGGACACCTACCAACCTGGGTAGTTTATCCTTCAGTGTCCAATCTTTTTGCCTTTTCATACTGTTCATGGGGTTCTCAAGGCAAGAATACTGAAGTGGTTTGCCATTCCCTTCACCAGTGGACCATATTTTTTCAGAAGACCAGGAGTTGACTATGGCTCAGATAATGAACTCCTTATTGCAAAATTCAGACTTAAATTGAAGAAAGTAGGGAAAACCACTGGACCATTCAGGTATGACCTAAATCAAATCCCTTATGATTATACAGTGGAAGTGACAAACAGATTAAAGGGATTAGAGCTAATAGACAGAGTGCCTGAAGAACTTTGGATGGAGGTTCCTGACATTCTACAGGAGACAGGAATCAAGACCATCCCCAAGATAAAGAAATGCAAAAAGGCAAAATGGTTGTCTGAGGAGGCCTTAAAAATAGCTGAGGAAAGGAGAGAAGCCAAAGGCAAAGGAGAAAAGGAAAGATATACCCATTTGAATGCAGAGTTCCAAAGAATAGCAAGGAGAGATAAGAAAGCCTTCCTCAGTGATCAATGCAAAGAAATAGAAGAAATCAATAGAATGAGAAAGACTAGAGATCTGGTCAAGAAAATTAGAGATATCAAGGGAACATTTCATGCAAAAATGGGCACAATAAAGGACAGAAATGATATGGACCTAACAGAAGCAGAAGATATTAAGAAGAAGGGGCAAGAATACACAGAAGAACTATACAAAAAAGATCTGCACAACCCAGATAATCACGAAGGTGTGGTCACTCACCTAGAGCCAGACATCCTGGAATGAAAAGTCAAGTGGGCCTTAGGAAGCATCACTATGAACAAAGCTAGTGGAGGTGATGGAATTCCAGTTGAGCTATTTCAAATCCTAAAAGATGATGCTGTGAAAGTGCTGCACTCGGTGTGCCAGCAAATTTGGAAAACTCAGCAGTGGCCACAGGACTGGAAAAGGTCAGTTTTCATTCCAATCCCAAAGAAAGGGAATGCCAAAGAATGCTCAAACTACTGCACAATGGCACTCATCTCACACGCTAGTCAAGTAATGCTCAAAATTCTCCAAGCCAGGCTTCAACAGTACATGAACCATGAAATCACAGATGTTCAAGCTGGGCTTTAGAAAAGGCAGAGGAACCAGAGATCAAATTGCCAACATCCATTGGATCATTGAAAAAAGCAAGAGAGTTCCAGAAAAACATCTGTTTCTGCTTTATTGACTATGCCAAAGCCTTTGACTGTGTGGATCACAACAAACTGTGGAAAATTCTAAAAAAAGATGGGAATACCAGACCACCTGACATGTCTCTTGAGAAATCTGTATGCAGGTCAGGAAGCAACAGTTAGAACTGGACATGGAACAACAGGCTGGTTCCAAATTAAGAAAGTAGTATGTCAATGCTGTATATTGTCACCCTGCTTATTTAACTTATATGCAGAGTACATCATGAGAAACACTGGGTTGGATGAAGCACAAGCTGGAATCAAGATTGTCAGGAGAAATATCAATAACCTCAGATATGCAGATAACACCACACTTATAGCAAAAAGTGAAGAACTAAAGAGCCTCTTGATGAAAGTGAAAGAGGAGAGTGAAAAAGCTGGTTTAAATCTCAACATTCAGAAAACGAAGATCATGGCATCTGGTCCCATCACTTCATGGCAAATAGATGAGGGAACAATGGAAACACTGAGAGACTTTATTTTGGGGGCTCCAAAATCACTGCAGATGGTGACCGTAGCTATGAAATTAAAAGACACTTGCTCCTTGGAAGAAAAGCTGTGACCAACCTAGACAACATATTAAAAAGCAGAGATATTACTTTGCCAACAAAGGTCTCTCTAGTCAAAGTTATGGTTTTTCCAGTAGTCATGTATGAATGTGAATTGGACTATAAAGAAAGCTGAGCACCGAAGAATTGATGGGTTTGAACTGTAATCTTGGAGGACTCTTGGGAGTCCCTTGGCCTGCAAGGAGATCCAACCAGTCCATCCTAAAGGAAATCAGTCCTGAATATTCATTGGAAGGACTGATGTTGAAGCTGAAACTCCAATACTTTGGCCACTTGATGCGAAGAACTGACTCATTTGGAAAAGGCCTTAATGCTGGGAAAAATTGAAGGCAGGAGGAGAAGAGGATGACAGAGGATGAGATGGTTGGATGGCATCACTGACTCGATGGACGTGAGTTTGAATAAACTCTGGGAGTTTGTGATAGATGGGGAGGCCTGGTGTGCTGCAGTCCATGGGGTCACAAAGAGTTGAACATGACCTAGTGACTGAACTGAACTGAGCTGAGGTCACTTTTTAAAACAAGGCACCTAGGCCTTATTCTGTATTTATTGCAGCTCCAACAAGGAGACCTGGGCAACTAGATTTTCTAATGCACACAGTTGGTTGATCTAGTTCAAGTTCTTCATTTTAAAAATTTGGAACGTGAAGTCCAGGGAAGGAAGGCACATGCCCAAGGTTACATTGCCAGTCGTGACAGAACTGAAATAACCAACCTTGAAATAGCCAATTCATTGCCTTGACTCACAAGTTTGGCCAGAATTACTCTGGTGGCCTACAAGTTTAAGTGTACCCAACAAAAGCTATAAAACAATGAACACAAAGATAAGTGATAACGGGAAAACAGGGAGAAGGAAAAAGAAAGCACAGTTCAAAAAGAAAGCACAGTGGACTTCAAATGATTCAGGAGCTTTGATGGGGATAAGGACCTGGGAAGTTGTGAAATTTCCAATACTTACTAACTGAACAGAATCTGTACAGAAACTATTTGAGAGTCATACTGCAAATTCTATTGGGAATTACATGATCCTTGAGCTCAGTTGCTTCATCTTTGTATTGCTATTAGTCACCTTGGGTTGGCCTTCCATTCCCCTACTATGATCTCTTCAATTGTGACACTTTCACCCCACACTGAATCCTACCCAATCTTCTGTCTCTTTTTGGGTCAGACAGGCTCCCATCTATCCTTTGGTGTTACAACCACTTATGGATGGGCAGAAACAATGTCCCTATGGACTTATTTACATGAGTTAGTTTTCTTTTCAGATTTATTTTTGAGACAGAGGGAACTGAAAGGCTCCAAAGCTTTTTCTACCAACACATCAATGACATCCCAATCGAGAGGAGGGATTTTTTAGTTGTCACAGCTGTCTGTTTGAAATAGGGTCCTGAAAGAAATTAAGCTATTATAAATTCAAGATTAAGGAAACTGGCTAGAAGACTTGTAGCATCAATTACTCAACCATCTTAACCTTCTATCAATACACAAGTAACCTCTACCATGTGCATTTGTGATTTCTGCCCTTCTGAGCCTTGATAACAAAGGTCATAAAATTATGCTGAAGTCATTTTCTTCAGCTTTGAGTTTTATTTTCTTATGTGAAATACATGTATAGTTACAAAATTCAAAAGGTACAAAAGGATATAATTTTACATGAATCGCCTCCCCCTACCCTCTCCCGCCCCACTGCTGACCTCTACCCTTTTGCTCTGTCATTCAGTTCTGTGTACACAAAAGATACATAGTTTACACTCTTGTACATCTTGCTTCTTTTACATAATATTTCTGTATAGTTTCATATCAATATGTATGAAACTACCTCACCCTTACCGCCTATAGTAACCATAACCAATTGGTGGGCAGTTCAATTCCTTATCTTATGCTTTTACAAATAATGCTATATTGAGTAATCCTGACCATACATCATTTTGCATACATACATACATGTTTATCAATATGATAAATTCTTAAGAATAGAATTACTGGGTCAAACTCTAATATTTTAAACTAAGTTTTAAAATAATTTTCTGTCTATACCCAATAGGAATCATAATATTCTGGATTTTCTGAGAGAAATAAGGATGTTTTAAATACTATTTCTTTAAGCCTTTTATCTTGTATTGGAGTAGAGCTGATTAACAATGTTGTGACAGTTTCAGGTGGACAGCAAAGAGACTCAGCTGTACATATACATGTAAATTCTAAAAACTCCTCAGCGTGTATTAAGAGCAAGACTTGAAAACCTATACATAATTTTACTATAAGCAACAGTATATAAAGCACTCAGGGTGACAGATAGGAAATTTCTGTCACACTAGAAGAAGAAATCTTTTCCAGTGCTGAGAAGAGCCATAGGTCAGTGTCTTCATTCACCTACATACCTTTTAAGAGGCTGAAAATGAAAGTAGGAAATGGAGGTGCTGATGATGATAGTGATCATGATAAAAAGAACCGGTTAGCTTCAGAAGGAAATCTGAGATCAGCAGGATTGCCTTTAAAAACTGACGCTTTAGGGATACAGAAATTCTAAGAGGGCTGGTCAGCTAGTCAAAGCCTATAAACAGAAAGCCTAGATGCCATCTAGTACCTGGACCTCAAAGCCAGAGGTTCTCAAACCTATAGACTATAGCAATATTCAAGGTTGTCTCTCAGCCAAAAAGACCAGCCAAATCTCAACTGACACATGCATAGAACACATAGTGATTAGGCAGAACGGCAAATGTCTAAGGTGAAGCCAGTTAGCTGTCTGATCTCAACTGACACATGCATAGAACACATAGTGATTAAGCAGAACGGCAAATGTCTAAGGTGAAGCCAGTTAGCTGTCTGGCCTACAGCAAGTGAATCACCATTGGTCTCCCCTTCCCCATGACTATGAGACAACTCGAACATCCTCCTTTTCATTTGCCACTATCCTAAAAGGAGCTTCTCCAGTGGCCCAGTGGTAAAGAACCCGCCTGCAATGCAGGAGATGTGGGTTTGATCCCTGGGTCAGGAAGATCTCCTGGAGGAGGAAATGACAACCCACTCCAGTATTCTTGCCTGGAAAATCTCATGGACAGAGGAGCCTGGTGGGCTATAGTCCATAGCAATGCAAAGAGTAAGACATGACTTAGCAACAACAACACAACTTAGTGACAATACATCCCAAGAAAAAAGAGATTTGGGGAAATTCCTTAAAGAGATTGAACTTGTAATTGAATGACACAAGGAAGTTAAGAAACTTTTGTGTGGGATTTGAAGTAGAGTACACTCTAAACCAAGGAAACTGCATTACGTCCAGTACCTTGAGTTTTTGTTTGCATATGCTGTAGTCATTTTATACATAGATTTTGGCTCCTCCATTACATTCCCTAGAGTATTCATCACATATCTTCTCTGCTCAGTCAAGCCCCCCTGTATGCAATCCTGCCTACCACCTTACTGAAAACATCATTCTAAGTGAGCACCAGAGAACTCCCTTTTCCCTACATTTCTACCCAGCATTCTGTTTCCTTCTTTGTATTACCTACCTTCTCTGCAAAAACTGTCTATGTCCATCTATTTGCCCTTTCCTTAACCTCCAGCCCTCCGGCTTCTAGCCCTACCACTCTCCTATACTCTTCTACTTTTATCAGTAAACCCATGAAATGAAATAATAGTTGTAGAGTATATGGTACAGTTCATGACACAGAATTCATGCTTGATAATATTGTAGGTTTTCTCAAACATATGCATATGTGCGCACCCATGCATACACACACACACACACACACACATACATACACACACACAGTCAACTCCAATGACTTTCCCTTTCTCATTCTTTACCTCTTTGTAGAATTTGACACTGTTGATCACTCTCCTTCCATTTCTCAAAGTTTCTCTCACTTGATTCCAGGAACACTACCCATTAGTGTAGTGCCATAATATTTTTCTCTTTTCCTCCTATCCCTTCCAAATACAGTCACAGCCCAAGGTTCACAATGGAAATCCCTAATGTCTCTACATTGTCTCTCCCATAAAGCACTGCTACACAAACCATAGTTCATGTACCAGTACTGATACTCAAATTATTAGTTACTAGTCCACAATGAGATAAGAAGCTTGTCCAGAATGTAAATCACTCACATCACTAAGCACATAGATTAGCCCAGCTGGCAGTTTTGGGTAACAAAGCTTTCTCGATGAAGGATGCAGTGCATTGATTTACATTCTACCCAAAGTGTCTGCTCTCATCACAGTCTGGTGCTTTGAGGAGTATTGCCTTTGAGGTCCTACATTGTTATGGCTTCACTACTAGCCTCTAGTCAACATCCCTAACCCCAGCTTCTCCCCCAAAGTTCCAAACTTGCATCTCTAGCTGACTGTTAGACCCCAACAACCAACAACAACCTGGATATTATATTAGCTCTTTAAACTCAACAAATCAAAAACTAAACTCATACCTAAAATCCTTTTTTGAAACAAATAAAACTACAATAAAAACCAAATACATCTTTCTACATAAATTTTGACCATATGCACAATATATAAATTCATTTTCTTTATAAATTTTTTGATGTTATAGATGAGGCTCATTTTGCATACCATTAATAGTCAAGGTCCACTCCTCTCTTCCTCAGAAATAATCCTTGTTGACAGTTTGGGTTTTAGTATACTTCTAGATCTTTTCTACACGTGTACATATATACATACAGAATATGTACTTATAGAAAACATAGGCATTTGGGCTTTTTCATCTCAGTGTTATATTGCAATGTATCATTTAAAATGTATCAGTGGAATGTGAATGGAAGTGATACATTCTACTGCTAAACCTTGGTGCTAAAATACAAGTCCTTCTGCTCTCTCTCTCTTTCCCTTCTATTATGACCATGGGGCCCATATGTGGAAGATACTGGTTTACAATATGGCAGAAACTGGATCTCTGGATGACTGTGAGAAGCAGATGATCCCTCACTGACTTCATTGTGTGAACAATATATCATTGGTCATATATGAACAAACAATATATTTTTATGGTTTCAAGTCACAGAGATTTCAGGGTTGTTTATTACAATATCTAGCATTTATTACCCTGATCAATATATACCTTTAGGTTGTCTTAAAGCTTTTGCTAGTTCAAATAATGCCACAATGAACAAGTTTTAGCACATGTCCATTTGCTTTCCTGTGATAAATTCCTTTCTACAATTTATCCTCTACTTTGGCTCAAACTTCATGGTCATTGTTAACTATTCACAATTTTGCCCTCCTCCCCATCCAATTAGTTACAAAACTTTGGTAAATTTTACTTGGTAATGTCTCTTCAGTTCAGTTCAGTTCAGTCGCTCAGTCACGTCTGACCCTTTGCGACCCCATGAATCGCAGCACGCCAGGCCTCCCTGTCCATCACCAACTCCCGGAGTTCACTCAGACTCACATCCATCGAGTTCATGATGCCATCCAGCCATCTCATCCTCTGTTGTCCCCTTCTCCTCCTGCCCCCAATCCCTCCCAGCATCAGAATCTTTTCCAATGAGTCAACTCTTCACATGAGGTGGCCAAAGTACTGGAGTTTCAGCTTTAGCATCATTCCCTCCAAAGAAATCCCAGGGCTGATCTCCTTCAGAATGGACTGGTTGGATCTCCTTGCAGTCCAAGGGACTCTCAAGAGTCTTCTCCAACACCACAGTTCAAAAGCATCAATTCTCTGGCACTCAGCCTTCTTCACAGTCCAACTCTCACATCCATACATGACCACAGGAAAAACTATAGCTCTTACATTTCTCCTTTTCCCACCCCCTCTAATATCAACTCAGGTCAACCTCCTATCTGATCTCACTGCCTCAGTCTTCTACCTGCTCTAATCAATCCTCACAACCATAGTTGATCTGAGTTTCATACACTTCCACTTTGATCAAGAAATTATCATGAGCTCCTCATTCCATATACAATAAAATCTAAACTCCTTGACCTGACACTTAAAGTCACAATCTAGTCCATTTCTACCTTTCCAACTTTAGCATTAGTTACTTCCCTTTCAATCAGAAATATTTTCCCTTAAATATAAATTTGCTGCCTATATTTACAATGCTGCTTCCCTTTAGTTCCCCTTTCTATATATCTGAGTCCTACTAATTTTTATGATCATTATATCCTCTCTCTTCTGTGAAACAATTTCTGACCAGTTTACTTCACTGTAACTTCCAAGTCCACAAATTCCTTCAGCAACTTTATTTCCTCATTTGGCTCATAGACACTCTCTGGTTTTTAACCTTTCAAACACTCAATTCCATATCACCACCCACATCAAGACCTTTCTGTAGATTAATACAGCTTTCCTGCTTCAGGACATCATCTGTTCTGAAATTTTCTACCATACATGTATTTTCTTCCCACTTAAGAATCCTGTGTTACCACCTTTTTGTCTCTCTTCCACCATGTATTTCTCATTTTGGTATTTTTTCATAAATATTCTTATATCTTCAAGCACAGCTGCATTTCTCTCTGACACTTTTCCATGGACCGTAAAAGACTCCCTCATTTTCTCTTGTCTAAATATGGGTCAAAATGGGTAAGACTGGAAGCTTACAACTTTACTTCAAGGAAAGTGGAAGCAGCAAAGATCTTGTGGTCATGTTGGGCAGTTATTGGGGATTTTATAAAAGAGGGCAGAGGCTAGGTAAAAAAAAAAAAATAGATAGAAGTCACCTCAGGAGTTCCAGATAAAAGAAATAGATGAAGCAGTCTGGGGGAGGGAAAACCCAAGGTGGAAAGAAATTGGAAGAGCTATACAACTAAGGAGAAAACAGGCTGGATGGAAACTATGGACTAAGTGTTTAGGAGGTGAAAAGGTAACCAAGAATCTATGATAGCCTTAATGTTTTCTCCTTTGTTCCATTTCTGATTCAACCAAAGGCTATAATTATGGTTGATGAGTGTAAAAGCAGTGCTGATTTAACCAAATTAATGAATTCAGAACCATGTGCTTTAAAGTGAAATTAAATATGGTAGGGGAAAAAAAACCTATGCAAAATCTTCTAAAGTCCTTAAATGTGCCAAAAGTTCTATTCAGAAACTCTGCTGAAGCCTTCATCTTATTTTATTCCATTCTTAATTAAACCAGTTTCTCTTCAAGTACCAGCACTAAAACACATCTTAATGAACTTAATAATTTTATTTAATTATTAGTGCATTATTTCTCTTGCTTGACCACATCCAATATACCTTGATTCATGGACCTAACACTCCAAGTTCCTATGAAATATTGTTCTTTACAACATCAGACTTGATCTCACCACCAGACACATCCACAACTGAGTGTCATTTCTGCTTTGGCCCAGCCACTTCACTCTTTCTGGTCAGTCAGTCAGTTCAGTTGCTCAGTCGTGTCTGACTCTTTGCAACCCCATGAATTGCAGCACACCAGGCCTCCCTGTCCATCACCAACTCCCTGAGTTCACTCAAATTCATGTCCATCAAGTCCGTGATGCCACCCAGCATCATCCTCTGTCATCCCTTTCTCCTCCTGCCCCCAATCCCTCCCAACATCAGAGTCTTTTCCAATGAGTCAACTCTTCTCATGAGGTGGCCAAAGTATTGGAGTTTCAGCTTTAGCATCAGTCTTTCCAAAGGACATCCAGGACTGATCTTTAGAATGGACTGATTGGATCCTTCTGCTCTACCCCAGTAGCATGTTGGACACCTTCCATCTGGTGGGCTTATAATAAACTGTCATATCTTTTTGTCTTTTCATACTGTTTATGTTCATGGGGTTCTCATGGCAAGAATACTGGAGTAGTTTGCCATTCCCTCCTCTGGTGGATAATGTTTTGTTCATGAATCAAGGTAAATTGGATGTATTCAAGCGGGGATGGCAAAAGTGAACATCAACATCTTAGGAATCAGTGAACTAAAATGGACAGGAATTGGTAAATTTAATTCAGATGACCATTATATCTACTACTGTGGGCAAGAATCCCCTTAGGAAAAATGGAATAAGTACTCCTAATAGACAACAAAAAATTCAGAAATGCAGTACTTGGGTACAATCACAAAAGTAGGAAGGCAAGAGATACCTGGAGTAACAGGCAAGTTTGGCCTTGGAGTACAAAATGAATCAGGTCAAAGGCTAATAGAGTTTTGTCAAGAGAACACATTGGTCACAGTAAACACCATTTTTCAACAGTACAAGAGACAACTCTACACATGGACATCACCAAATTGTCAATACTGAAATCAGATTGATTTTATCCTTTGCAGCCAAAGATGAAGAAACCCTTTACAGTCAGCAAAAACAAGACCTGAAGTTGACTGTGGCTCAGATCATCAGCTCCTTATTGCAAAATCCAGGCTTAAATTTTAAAAGGCAGGGAAAATCATTAGTCCATTTAGGTATGACCTAAATCAAATTCCTTATGATTATACAGTGGAGGTGACAAATGGGTTCAAGGGATTAGATCTGGCAAACAGAGTGCTTGAAGAACTATGGGCAGAGATTCATAAAATTGTATAGGTGGTAGTGACTAAAACCATCCCCCCAAAAAGAAATGCAAGAATGCAAAGTGGTTGCTGAGAAGGCTTTACAAATACCTGAGGAAAGAAGAGATGGCAAGACTGAACGTCAACATTCTAGGAATCAGTGAACTAAAATGGACTGGAGTGGGTGAATTTAACTCAGATGACCATTATATCTACTACTACTGGCAGGAATCCCTCAGAAGAAATGGAGTACCCATCATGGTCAACAAAAGAGTCCGAAATGCAGTACTTGGATGCAATCTCAAAAACAACAGAAAGATCTCTGTTCGTTTCCAAGGCAAACCATTCAATATCACGGTAATCCAAGTCTATGCCCCAACCAGTAACGCGGAAGAAGCTGAAGTTGAACGGTTCTATGAAGACCTACAAGACCTTTTAGAACTAACACCCAAAAAAGATGTCCTTTTCATTATAGGGGACTGGAATGCAAAAGTAGGAAGTCAAGAAACATCTGGAAGTAACAGGCAAATTTGGCCTTGGAATGCGGAATGAAGCAGGGCAGAGACTAATAGAGTTTCGCCAAGAAAATGCACTGGTCATAGCAAACACCCTCTTCCAACAATACAAGAGAAGACTCTACACATGGACATCACCAGATGGTCAACACTGAAATCAGATTGATTATATTCTTTGCAGCCAAAGATGGAGAAGCTCTATACAGTCAACAAAAACAAGACCAGGAGCTGACTGTGGCTCAGATCATGAACTCCTTATTGCCAAATTCAGACTTAAATTGAAGAAAGTAGGGAAAACCACTGGACCATTCAGGTATGACCTAAATCAAATCCCTTATGATTATACAGTGGAAGTGAGAAATAGATTTAAGGGCCTAGATCTGATAGATAGAGTGCCTGATGAACTATGGAGTGAGGTTCGTGACATTGTACAGGAGATAGGGAGCAAGACCATTCTCATGGAAAAGAAATGGAAAAAAGCAAAATGGCTGTCTGGGGAGGCCTTACAAATAGCTGTGAAAAGAAGAGAGGTGAAAAACAAAGGAGAAAAGGAAAGATATAGGCATCTGAATGCAGAGTTCCAAAGAATAGCAAGAAGAAATAAGAAAGCCTTCTTCAAGAGGAAAAGAACAGAATGGGAAAGACTAGAGATCTCTTCAAGAAAATTAGAGATACCAAGGGAATATTTCATGCAAAGATGGGCTCGATAAAAGACAGAAATGGTATGGACCTAACAGAAGCAGAAGATATTAAGAAGAGGTGGCAAGAATACACAGAAGAACTGTACAAAAAAGATCTTCATGACCCAGATAATCATGATGGTGTGATCACTCACCTAGAGCCAGACATCCTGGAATGTGAAGTCAAGTGGGCCTTGGAAAGCATCACTATGAACAAAGCTAGTGGAGGTGATGGAATTCCAGAGGAGCTATTTCAAATCCTGAAAGATGATGCTGTGAAAGTGCTTCACTCAATATGCCAACACATTTGGAAAACTCAGCAGTGTCCACAGGACTGGAAAAGGTCAGTTTTCATTCCAATCCCAAAGAAAAGCAGTGCCAAAGAATGCTCAAACTACCACACAGTTGCACTCAATTCACATGCTAGTAAAGTAATGCTCAAAATTCTCCAAGCTAGGCTTCAGCAATATGTGAACTGTGAACTTCCTGATGTTCAAGCTGGTTTTAGAAAAGGCAGAGGAACCAGAGATCAAATTGCTAACATCTGCTGGATCATGGAAAAAGCAAGAGAGTTCCAGAAAAACATCTATTTCTGCTTTATTGACTATGCCAAAGCCTTTGACTGTGTAGATCACAATAAACTGTGGAAAATTCTGAGAGAGATGGGAATACCAGACCACCTGACCTGCCTCTTGAGAAATCTGTATGGAGGTCAAGAAGCAACAGTTAGAACTGGACATGGAACAACAGACTGGTTCCAAATAGGAAAAGGAGTACATCAAGGTTGTATATTGTCACCCTGCTTATTTAACTTATATGCAGAGTACATCATGAGAAACACTGGACTGGAAGAAGCACAAGCTGGAATCGAGATTGCCGGGAGAAATATCAATAACCTCAGATATGCAGATGACACCACCCTTATGGCAGAAAGTGAAGAGGACCTAAAAAGCCTCTTGATGAAAGTGAAAGAGGGGAGTGAAAAAGTTGGCTTAAAGCTCAACATTCAGAAAACGAAGATCATGGCATCTGGTCCCATCACTTCATGGGAAATAGATGGGGAAACAGTGGAAACAGTGTCAGACTTTATTTGGGGGGGCTCCAAAATCACTGCAGATGGTGACTGCAGCCATGAAATTAAAAGACACTTACTCCTTGGAAGAAAAGTTATAACCAACCTAGATAGCATATTGAAAAGCAGAGACATTACTTTGCCGACTAAGGTCCGTCTAGTCAAGGCTATGGTTTTTCCTGTGGTCATGTATGGATGTGAGAGTTGAACTGTGAAGAAGGCTGAGTGCCAAAGAATTGATGCTTGAGAGTCCCTTGGACTGCAAGGAGATCCAACCAGTCCATTCTGAAGGAGATCAGTCCTGGGATTTCTTTGGAAGGAATGATGCTAAAGCTGAAACTCCAGTACTTTGGCCACCTCATGCGAAGAGTTGACTCATTGGAAAAGACTCTGATGCTGAGAGGGATTGGGGGCAGGAGGAGAAGGGGACGACCGAGGATGAGATGGCTGGATGGCATCACTGACTCGATGGACGTGAGTCTGAGTGAACTCCAGGAGTTGGTGATAGACAGGGTAGCCTGACATGCTGCAGTTCATGGGGTCACAAAGAGTCGGACACGACTGAGCGACTGAACTGAACTGAACTGAACTGAGGAAAGAAGAGAAGTGAAAAGCAAAGGAGAAAGGGAAAAATATATCCAAGTGAATGCAGGGTACCAGAGAATAACAAGAACAGATAAAAAGACCTTCTTAAGTGAACAATACAAAGAAGTAGAGGAAAACAAGAGAATATGAAAGACTAGAGATCTCTTTAATAAAATTGGAGATAACAAGGGAACTTTTCATGTACGGATGGGCATGATAAAGGACAGAAATGTTAAGGACCTAACAGAGGCAGAGAGATTAACAAAGGCAAGAATACAAAGAAGATCTGTACCAAAAAATGTCTTAATGACTGGGATAACCACGAGGGTATGGTCACTCACCTAGAGCCAGACATCCTGGAGTGTGAAATCAACTGGGCCTTATGAAGCATTACTACAAACAAAGCTAATGGAGGTGATGGAATTCCAGCTGAGCTATTTAAAATCCTAAGAGATGATGCTGTTAAAGTCTTGCATTCAATATTTCAGCAAATTTGGAAAACTCAGCAGTGGCCAGAGGACTAGAAAATGTTAGTTTTCATCTCAATCCCAAAGAAGGGCAGTGCCAAAGAATGTTCAAACTACCAGACAGTTGTGCTCATTTTGCATGACAGCAAGGTTATGCTCAAAATCCTTCAAGCTACGATTCATCAGTACATGAACTGAGAACTTCCAGATGTACAAGCTGCACTTAGAAAAGGCAGAGGAACCAGAGATCAAGTTGCCAACCTTTGGTGGATCATAGAGAAAGAAAAGGAACTCCAAAAAACATCTACTTCTGCTTCATTGACTAAGCCAAATACTTTGACTGTGTGGATGACAACACGCTATGGAAAACTCTTAAAGAGATAGGAATATCAGACCACCTTATCTATTTAGTGAGAAATCTGTATGTGGGTCAAGAAAAAACAAGTTAGAACCTTACATGGAACAATGGAGTGGTTCAAAATTGGGAAAGGAGTACACCAAGGCTGTATATTGTCACCCTGCTTATTTAACTTCTATGCAGAATACATCATGAAAAATGCTGAGCTGGATGCAACACAAGCTGGAATCAAGACTGCAGGGAGAACTATCAATAACCTCTGATATGCAGATGACACCAACCTTATCTCAGAAAGCGAAGAGGAACTAAAGAGCCTCTTGATGAAAGTGAAAGAGGAGAGTGAAAAAGCTGGCTTAGAACTCAACATTCAAAACACAAAGATCATGGCATCTGGTCCCATCACTTCATGGCAAATAGATGGGCAAATAACGGAAACAGTGATAGACTTTATTTTCTTGGGCTCCAAAATCACTGCAGATGGTGGCTGCAGCTTGCTACTTGGAATGAAAGTTATGACTGTCCTAGACAGCATATTAAAAAGTAGACATTACTTTTCAGACAAACTTCTGTCAAGTTGAAGTTATGGTTTTTCCAATAGTCATGTATGGATGTGAGAGTTGGACTATGAAGAAAGCTGAGCACTGAAGAATTGATGCTTTTGAACTGTGGACTTGGAGAAGACTCTTGAGAGTCCCTTGGACTGCAAGGAGATCAAACTAGTCAATCCTAAAGTAAATCAGTCCTGAATATTCATTGGAAGGACTGATGCTGAAGCTCCAATACTTCGGCCACCTGATGTGAAGAACTGACTCACTGGAAAAGACCCTGATGCTCGGAAAGATTGAAGGCAGGAAGAGAAGGGAATAACAGAGGATGAGATGGTTGGATGGCATCACCGACTTGATGGACATGAGCTTGAGAAAGCTCTGGGTGTTGGTGATGGACAGGGAAGCCCATCATGCTTCAGTCTATGGGGTGGCAAAGAGTTGGACATGACTGAGTGACTGAACTGAACAGAGTACATCATGTAAGGTGCTGGGCTGGATGAATTACAGGCTGCAATCAAGATTACTGGGAGAAATATCAACAACCTCAGATATGCAGATGATACTACTCTAATGGCAGAAATGGAAGAGGAACTAAAGAGCCTCATGATAAGGGTAAAAAAAAGGAGAGTGAAAAAGTCTGCTTAAAACTCAGTATTCAAAAAACTAAGTCATGGCATCTGGCCCCATGACTTGATGGCAAATGGAAGGGGGAGAAAGTGGAATCAATGACCCATTTTATTTTCTTGATCTCCAAAATCACTTCAAATGTTGACTGTGGCCATGAAATGAAAAGACGCTTGCTCCTTGTAAGGAAAACTATGACAAAGCTAAACAGCATATTAAAAAGCAAAGACATCACTTTGCCAACAAAGGTCCATATAGTCAAAGTAATAGTTTTTCCAGTAGTCATGTATGGATCTTCCCAACCCAGAGATTGAACCCAGGTCTCCCACATTGCTGGCAGATTCTTTAGGAAGAATCTTTAAAAACATTCTTTAAAGAGAAGGCTAAGTGCCCAAGAAATGATGCTTTCAAACTGTGGTATTGAGAAGACTTTAGAGACTCTCAAAGAGATCAAACCAATCAATCCTAAAGGAACTCAACCCTGAACAGTCATTGAAAGGACTGTTGCTGAGGCTGAAGCTCCGATACTTTGGCCACCTGATAAGAAGAGCCCATTCATTGGGAAAAACTCTAATGCTGGGAATGACTGAAAGCAAAGGAGAAGGTGACAGAGGATGAGATGGTTGGAAAGCATCACTGACTCAGTGGACATGAATTTCAGCAAACTCCAAGAAATAGTGAAGGACAGGGAATACTAGTTTGCTGCTGTCCATGAGGTCGCAAAGATTCGGACATGACCTAGCAACTGAACAACAACAGCAACAAAAGCACATTATTTCTCTTACTAATTTTTATAACAAATATACAGCATTTCAGCTATGTCATGGGACAAATTGTATTTGTGGATGCACCTGTTATACTACCCATCTTTAGCAAGTTCCTGATATGAAGTGCACTCTAAGTTCCAAGCAAATGCCTTACAACCAAACTTTAAGAAGCACCACTTAGTTTTCACTTTTCTACATGTCTGTTTCTTGCCTCATCAAATACTCCATTTTGCAACACAAAGTCAGGAACTCTGCCGTTTTCATCTCTTATCCGTCCCCAGTGTTCCCTTGACCCTGGGCTAGGCACACAATCTACATCTTCTTCAAAGAGGACAGAGTTCAAATAAGAATTCAGTTAAAGGGCAAAATACACCTGTATTTTCCAAAACTGTTCTTTCCATTTTCTTTCTTCCTTTACCACCACACTTCTTAAAAAGTAGTCTGACAGGACGAGTCACTTGACCTCTCTGACTTTGTTTCCACATCTGTATCCTGGGAACACAGTAATTTACTTAATTCATGTAAAATGTCAAGGACAATGTCTGGCTATTTAATAAAAGTGGTCCATCATTATTATCTCTCTTCTTGGCTATCACTGAATTATTGTTTCTGATACTGCAAGTCAGACAACCCCACTCCTGGTGTGATAGAGGGAGAAAAGGATTAAGCACCAGTGTCTGAGATGGTTACTCCATGGATTTCAGAGTTTAGTCTTCATAACTGCCTTGAGGATCCCTGATGGACTCAGAAGTGCTCCTCAGTCTTGATTTGCAGAGAAGTCTTTATGCCTATAAAAGGCAGACAGAAAGAGCAATATTCCCAGCATGTATTAATTCAGATGACTCCAGGAAGGATTCATACCCTACAGAATAACATTCCCTCTAGGTTAGGGAGCTTTTTATGTAGGTAGAAGCTTTTCTTAAACCAAAGGAGTTGGTAGGTCTATGGACCTTACTCTCCAGATGGGAGTTCTTACACTGTAATTGTGCTTACAGTAAAGCGTCTGTCTACAATGTGGGAGACCTAGGTTCGATCCCCGGGTTGGGAAGATCCTCTGGAGAAGGAAATGGCAATCCACTCCAGTACTATTGCCTGGAAAATCCCATGGAAAGAGGAGCCTGGTAGGCTACAGTCCATAGTGTCGCAAAGAGTCGGACACGACTGAGCAACTTCACTTTCATTTTATCAGAAACCAAAGCACCCTCATATATGTATCTTTACTTATGTGCATATTATGTAAACCACAGTACAATATACAAAAATAAACACTAAATGTGAGATTCAGATAAAAAGCATCTGTTGCTAATCATTACATCTCAGTGTACAACAGACTCTCAGGGCAAGTTTTGTTGTTTTTGGAATGTTTGTAAATCCATAATGCAAAGTAAAAACAAAAGGGTAATCTCTCAGTCTCCACTTCCTTTCCTCCCATTTGTGTCTCAATCCCGTTGGCCTGGGTTGCTTCTGGTGCAATTCTACTGAATATGCTCTCTAGTATTGAATCATGTGGGCCCTTCTCCTATCATCATCTTTCTTGACCTCTGTATAGTAGTTGACACTGGGGACCAGGCCTTTCATATCTCCAGGTTTTCCTTCTATCTCTCTCATTATTCATTCTCCTCCTTCAACAACTTGTCTTCCTGTGCCTATCCCTTAAAGATTGCTGTTTCTAGCGGTCCTAGTCACAATGCCCATTTTATATGTCTGCAAACTTTCCCAGGGAAATCTTCTCTACTCTCATGGCCACAACTACTACATTGATGATATATACATTTTTACCTCCAACCTACACGTCTCTCCTCTACTCTAGACCCGTGTGTTCAACTATTTACTGGATCTCTTCAACCAATTTATGGCCCTGTCATCTATCAAGTCACCTAAACTGGAAATCTGGGAATCCCACAAAACTTTTTCTTCTCCCCAGTAACCACATTCAATTAGCCACAAAATGCTGTTATAATCTTCTTTAGAATTGCCTCTTAATCATATTCCCTCCTCATTACTTCCACTGTCACTGTCTTTGTTCTGACCCTTATCACTTCTCACTTGGATTTTGCTGACAGCCTTCTAATTGCTCTCCCTGCATTCATTCTTGCCTCTTTCCAAACTGTCCTCCATGTAGTTGTTGGAGTGAACTTTGTCAGTCATCAATAATGTCATCTGATGTTTCTGCCTATGAACATTCAATGCTGTCCAAGTTCTTTAAGGAGGTCCTTCATAATCACCCTAATTTCCCCTTCTAGCAAGATCATTTGACATTGCTTCAGTCAAACTGAACTTGTTACAGATCCTTGAACATTCTGCTGCTGCTGCTGCTAAGTCGCTTCAGTTGTGTCCAACTCTGTGTGACCCTATAGACGGCAGCCCACCAGGCTCCACCGTCCTCGGGATTCTCCAGGCAAGAACACTGGAGTGGGTTGCCATTTCCTTCTCCACTGCATAAAAGTGAAAAGTGAAAGTGAAGTTGCTCAGTCGTGTCTGACTCTTGGCGACCCCATGGACTGCAGCCTACCAGGCTCCTCTATCCATGGGATTTTCCAGGCAAGAGTACTGGGAGTGGGGTGCCATTGCCTTCTCCACTGAACATTCTAAACCCCTTTATATTTCTGTTTCTTCACAAATACCTTTTCTTATGCCTGGAATGACTTTTCCCTTTTTCTCTTTCTTTGAAACATGTCTCAAATGTCACCTCCTTTATGAACACTTCTCTGGTTCCCCTCGAGCAAAGATAGATTATTCCTCTTCTGAGTTAGCATTTCATCTAGGCATCTAATCCTATTATTCTGTATTTCAGTGATCTGTGCATGCTTTTGTCTTAAAGAGAGATCTGTCTATGGAGCAGTAGTAGTATGGAAGGCAATAAATTGTAGGTGGCACAGTGGTAAAGAATCCCCCCACCAATGCAGGAGACTCACAAGACAAAGGTTTGGTCCCTGGGTTGGGAAGATCCCCTAGAGAAGGAAATGACAACCCAATCCAATATTCTTGCCTGGGAAATCCCATAGACAGAGAAGCCTGGTTGGCCATGGTGGGGGTGGAGGGTCCCTCCCATAGGATCACAAAGACTGGACACAACTGAGTGACTGAAGACAACACATGGCACATGTGTCTTTACACCTTCAATACTTATTACAGTAACTGGCATAGAGTAGAAGCTCAATTGATGCATGGTGAAAGGGTGAATATGGTTGACTGCCTAAACAGGCACTAAGCCAAAATAAACAAAATTAAGAAAAACTACTCCCTATCCAGAGTTGCATGCATGCATTGAGACTCGTTAATTAGTTGAAACTCAAACGTCTGGGTTCACAGTCAATGGCTACATGAACTCTATTCTAAAGGTGCCTAGGGCAATAATGGAAGATACTATAGCAGCAACCTAAACTATAATAACCCAGAAACTAAGTTACTTAGTTACTTATGGCACTGTGATTTTTTTTTTCATTCTTTAGTACATTCATTCTCAGTGCAGAAGAAAAACATTCACCCTTAAGGCTAGTGGTGGAGGTGGGAGTGCAGGGGGGGAGTCAGGATTAGCTGACTTCTTGAGTCTCATTCACACATTTCAGTTTCCATGGAGGAGAGAGAGAGAATACATATGTGATATCATCAAGATTACAAAATCTTCCCTCATCATCCTTGTCTCCAAATAAGTCAAATCTCTTTTAAGAACTCTATCCTCAAACTTCCACTCATCCACCTTCACTAGTCAAATAAAAAAAGACTTTCATCAAGAGAGGAAAATCTATGATACTTCAGTATGTAGTCAATCAATCTAGTCATCTCTTTTATCATCATACCAGAAGTATGTCTTGATGAAGCTTAATATAGCACAGAAGAAAGAGATTTACAGAGAAAGACTAAAAATCTAACCAGAATTCAGCAGAAACAAAATGGTTAAAGGCAAAGAGTGAGTCATCTCTACAAGCACTGCCATAGCTAGTGGTACCTAGGAAAACATGGACATGCATGCAAACCTCACCTGTGTTTGAGACAACAACCTGACTTTGTTTTCAGTGCCTTATGTTCTCACTCTACTGATTAGCATTGTGGGGAGGGGGAGGTTCGATGAGGACCCCACAAAACAGAGTTTGATCTTCTGCCGTGTACTGAATTGTGTCTCATGAAAATTCATTATGCTGAAGCCTTAACCCCTAATGTGATGGTATTTGGAGGTGGGGCCTCTGGGAGGTAATTAGGCTTAAATGAGGTCTTGAGAGTTTGTTTGGAGAGGTCTGACAGAAAACAACAAAATTCTGTAAAGCAATTATCCTTCAATAAAAAATAAATTAATTTTTTTAAATGAGGTATTGAGGGTGGAGGAATTAATGCCCTTCAAAGAAGAGACAACAGAAAGCTTGCTCTCTCTTCACTGTATGAGGACACAGTGAGGAGGCAGCCATTTGCAAGCCAGGAAGCAAGCTCTCACCAGAACCCAGCCATCTTGATCTCAGACTCCCAACCTACAGAACTGTGAGAAATAAATTCCTATTGTTTAATAATGTCAACCAGTTTATTACATTTTGTTATGGCAACCCAAGCTGACTAAGACATCCTCCTAGGTTTTCCCAAGGGTCACAACCCCAAGTAATTAATTGTGAATTAATTTAGTGTATACTGTTTATTCCCAGTTCTCCCAACTATTCCACTTCTCAAGAATCTCAGGAAAAATTCCAAATTGCATTAAAAATCACTTCTCCCAGATCCCCTTGTTTGTCTTCCTGAAAGCTATGTTCACGTGAACAGTTTAAGACATTTCCATTCTTAAGTGCTTTATTCCCAAAATTGTACATTAGCTTACAAAGTCCTCTTCATCTCTATTCTAAGTCTCTATTTCTCCTGAAGAAGTTGTGGAGTAGAATAAGGCTGCAGTTCTGTGCTGCAGATGGAATAAAGCATAAGAAAGGATTTTAAAAGGAGAGAATGGCAAGGCAAGAATGGGAGGAAGTGGTTTATGGGCAGGGGAGGGAGCATTGATAAAGAGCAGATGTCTCTTACCACGGGTTTGGAGTGTACAGCAAATGATTAGGAATGACAATGGCTAATGTAATGCCCTTTTATCACTTCTACAGACCTGACACAATTTGTAGGGAAAACTATTCTCCCCAGACCTTGATTGATTTAGAAAGTATCCACTTGAAGGATCCAACAGTAATAAACCATAGTTGGTATTTATCTCCCAGGGCTGTTGGGGAAATTAAATGAAATAATATATAGAAAGGGTTTAACAAGGCTTATAGTAATTACTCCATAAATGGGAGCCATTGTTGTAGTTGTTGTTGCTGGTGGTGCTGTTTAAATTAAGATAACTTAATTTAACATGGTTACTGTGTTCCTGGCAATGTCAGGTTTCTGTGAGTCACTTCTGTGGTGACATCAATTGTGGTAGTGAAGGGAGACAATTGAGCTGATAGCAGTCCTGGAAAACAACCTGACAGTAAATCAAGGAATAAATGAAATGTACCATCCCTCCTGCTACATGAGCTTGAGAGTCATCAGTGACATCTCTCTCTCTCTCCCCCCATCCCCTCTCATACATGCATCTCACACACACACACACACACACACACACACACACTCAATCTGCCATCAAGCTCTATTTCTCCTCTTAAATAGCTCTTGACTGGCTACCTAATTGCTCTCCCACCTTCTCTTATTCCTCCCTCATAGTCTATTCTTCACAAAAAGGTCAGCGTAATCTTCTTAGCATGTAAATCATAACATCCCACTGACCATAAAAATATGAACATACACATTTACCTCCACTCCTTTGGCAAACTCAAAGACAGTAATTAGGGAAGAGATGATGATAACAATATTTTTTTTTTTGAGCTAGAAAACAGAAATACAAGAAAAACTGCCTCTGCATACCAGAGGAAAGTGAATCCGAAACTGGCAGTGGGGGAAGTTGATAAGCTACACAACTCGAAACAAAGAACCTCCAAAGACTTAGCAATCAGTGGTATCAGTACTTCTATAAGTGAAGGTGAATGGGAGGTTTAAAAGAAGAATATTACTTGAAACTTTTATTAAGCAGTTAAATCCCAGTTCAGTTCAGTGCAGTTGCTCAGTCGTGTCCAACTCTTTGCGACCCCATGAATCGCAGCACGCCAGGCCTCCCTGTCCATCACCAACTCCTGGAGTTCACTCAGACTCACGTCCATCAAGTCAGTGATACCATCCAGCCATCTCATCCTCGGTCGTCCACTTCTCCTCCTGCCCCCAGTCCCTCCCAGCATCAGAGTCTTTTCCAATGAGTCAACTCTTCGCATGAGGTGGCCAAAGGACTGGAGTTTCAGCTTTAGCATCAGTCCTTCCAAAGAAATCCCAGGGCTGATCTCCTTCAGAATGGACTGGTTGGATCTCCTTGCAGTCCAAGGGACTCTCAAGAGTCTTCTCCAACACCACAGTTCAAAAGCATCAATTCTTCGGCGCTCAGCCTTCTTCACAGTCCAACTCTCACATCCATACATGACTACTGGAAAAACCATAGCCTTGACTAGACGGACCTTAGTTGGCAAAGTAATGTCTCTGCTTTTGAATATACTATCTAGGTTGGTCATAACTTTTCTTCCGAGGAGTAAGTGTCTTTTAATGTCATGGCTGCAGTCACCATATGCAGTGATTTTGGAGCTCCCCAAAAATAAAGTCTGACACTGTTTCTACTGTTTCCCCATCTATTTCCCATGAAGTGATGGGACCGGATGCCATGATCTTCGTTTTCTGAATGTGGAGCTTTAAGCCAACTTTTTCACTCTCCACTTTCACTTTCATCAAGAGGCTTTTTAGTTCCTCTTCACTTTCTGCCATAAGGGTGGTGTCATCTGCATATCTGAGGTTAGATCCCAAGATCCCCTAAAAAACTTCACACAGTTAGGTGATTGTCTCTGCCCTCCTCCCTACCAGAAGATGTGAGGCTTATTCTCTAGAGAGAGTAAAACAGAAGTTCTTTGGACTGGGGAAACATTGAGCATAGCTGAGGCAGAAGTATTATATGGAAAACTTAAATTTTTCACATTTTGATGGTTGAGACCCCTAGTCCCTTATCTCACTTGGTTCTTAGAATGCTGGCAGTCAGCCATCAGGCAGAGTATTGGGATATTCTCCTTTAAGAATATGACAAATCTAAGAAAAGACTTAAAGACACTGCCATATGTGGTTGTCCAATGAAATGACTCAACCAGATCATCTTGCAGTGAAGCTTCTCATCGTAGATAGACCCTAAGATGATCGTCAATGAGTCCCACCTCCCGATATTCATGCCTTTGTATAATTTTCTTTTCTTAAATGCTGTTGAACCTGTGACTTGCTTCTAACCAATGGAATACGGCAAAGGTGATTCATTCCCATCTTTAAGTTATGATATATAAGGTTCTGCTTAGCAGATTGGAGCCAGAGTCTCTTCTTCTGAACTAAATGAAATAAGAAGTCATGCTGCGTAATTTCACATAGCAAAGAACTGCCAGCAGCCTTAAGGAACTGTGTGGGTGGCTTCTAGGACCTAAGGGCGACCTTCAGCCAATAGCTAGCAATAAGCCAAGGTCCTCAAGTATATGGTCACAAGGAAATAAATTCTGCCAAAAAACTGAATGAGTCTGAAAGCAAATTCTTCCCCAAACTTTTAGATGAGAATGCATCTTGACCCACACCTTGATTCACCCTGTGAGACCTTGAACAAAAGACCCAGCTATGCTCTACCCCCCTGGATGCATAGAAACTGTGAGATAATTAATGGGTCATTTTAAACCACAAAGTTTGTGGTAATTTGTTATACAGCAATAGAAAATTCATGTACTGAGATAGTCTACAAGTCTCAACTAAGCACCCTGATCTTCTAATCACAATTTTTAGGAACTTATTCATAAATATGAGCAGAAAGCTAAGGATGATGAGGTATCTGAGGAAAATCTCTGATATCAAGGTAGAGATCTAAACCAACAAAAAGTCAAAAACTTAAAAGAAATAAGGAGAGAAAAAAAATATTATCCTCAAAGAGATTCCAGAAGCTGATGCCTCCACCAATCAAGAACAGGATGATACATAAGGGTGGGGGGAGAGAACACTCAGAAAACAAAAAATTACTCTTAAAAATTCCTGCTTTTCAATTTCTTATTAGAAATTGGCATAAAATAAGGAATTTCTCTGGTCTCTATCCCAGGATCCTGGGATGGAGCTTCTAAACTCTTGGAATTTCTTGAGTGATGAGATTGTCTTCGTTATTCATGGTAGGCCTCTGGGACTGTGCTTAAATTTATGCTAATTAGGTAACTGATGGTATGACTCTAGATAGTTTCAGGATGGGAGCTGGCCGTGCTGGAATGACCAACCATGTGACTAGAGAGGCAGGGCTTTGAGCCAGATTATGTAAGTCCAACTTGATATCTGGGGAGGGAATGGAGAGCTGGAGATTGAGTTCATAATTCAACCAAACATATCTACATAATGAAACCACAATAAAAAATCTGGACAGGAAAGTTCAGGTGAGCTTCCTGATTGGTGAATACATCAATATGCCAGGAAAGCAATGCATCTTGATTCCATGGAATCATGGGAGGAAGGGTATGGAAACTTCATTTTGGGGACTCCCCCCCAACCCAGACTTCATCCTATGAATCTCTTCATTCGACTAGTCCTAATTTGCATCCTTTATAATAAAAATGTAATTGCAAGCATAGTACTTTCCTGAGTTATGTGAGTTGTTCTAGGGAATTAACAATCTGAGGGGATACTGGGAACCCCTAAGTTTGTAATCAGTTGGTCAGAAATGTGAGTCACATGGAGACCCCTGAATTTTGGCTGGTGTATCAAAGGAGGGTGATCTTATTGGGAACTGTGCACCTAACCAGTGAAGTCTGTGCTAACTCTGGGTAGCCAATTTCAGTATTGCAGAAGGTTTGGAAGATAAAACTGAGGAAATCTTTCAGAAGTAAAACAGACAAAGAGATAAAAAGAGATAGAAAACAAAATATAAGCAAATTACAAGATCAGTGCAGGAAGCCCAATATAAGAATAACATGACTTCTAAAAAATAAGTCAGAAAAATTGGAGAGAAAAAATATGAAATAAATAAAGAAAATTTATCATAATTTAAAGGACAGTTTTAAAATTTAAAGGGCCCACAAAATGCCCACCACAATGGAAGAAAATAGATAAGCACTAGGGTATTTCAGTGTGATATTGCATATTAAAGGCAAAACAAAAAACCTAACAACTTCCAGAGAAGAAAAAAATTGAAGGTCACTTATAAGATATCCCAGGTAGCTCAGTGATAAAGAATCTGCCTGCCAATGCAAGAGCCGCAGGATCCATGGGTTCAATCCCTTGGTCGGGAAGATCCCGTGGAGTAGGAAATGGCAACCCACTCCAGTATTCTTGCCTGGAGAATCCCATGGACAGGGAGCCTGGCAGGCTACAGTCCATGGAGTTGCAAAGAGTTAGACACGACTGAGCACAGATGCACATTGTAAGATATAAGAATGGCTTTAGGTTTCTTAAAAGTTAGGAGCTAGAACACCAGGAAACAATGTCTTCAAAATTATTTAGGGATATCATGGGGTGAGAGCAGTGCCACAAATCTACAGTGCAAACAGGCCATACTGGAGAATTCAAAAGAATGTCTTCAGAAGTTGAAACTGATAGAAGAGTCAATGTTCTCAATGCTTTCAATCTGCACATATTTGGAGAATATTTAGTTAATTGGGGAACAGGTTACAGATGAAGTAATGTTGAGTATATAGAAAATTAAGAAATTGAATAAACAAGACAATTATCAGCTCCATAAAAACAAACAGATGTGCAAGAAAGCAAAGGTAATCACAGCATGCTATATAACTTTACTGTGAATAGAATTTCCCTAGTAATAATAACATAAACACTGAATATGGATGTAATTAAATTATGACATAATTATACCAGGAAACTGGTGAAATGGGAAGTTTGTGTTTGTGGGTGCATGATGGCTGATGGTGATGATGAGCTAACCTTCCCTTTTCCATAGAATACTTTAATCTGAAAATTATGCATTAGCTTTATAAGCATGCTATTTGACTAAAGGGGTTGAAAGTAGTTGCCTTTGGGAGGTAGATAATAGGAGTGGGCTTCTCTGATCACTCAGACAGTAAAAATCTGCCTTTGATGTGGGAGACCTGGGTTGGAAAGATCTGGAGGTGGGCATAGCAACCCAGTCCAGTATTCTTGCCTGGAGAATCCCCGTGGACAGAGGAGCCTGGCGGGCTGCAGTCCACGAAGTGACAGAGTAAGCACAGCACAGCCCAGCACATAATAGGGGCAGGGGACACTGACAGCTGTGACAAATAATTATCTCTCTTTAAACTGCATATAAAGTAAAAATTTTAGAAAATAAAAACTACTTTTAAAAGAAAATTCAAATCAGATCATGTCACCAAATTGTTTAAAACTCCTAGTAGTTTACTACTGCAATTAGAATAAAATTCTAACTCTTTCCCATGATGTATAGGGCTCTGAATCATGTCTAACTATCTTACTTCAAGTATGCTCTCTTCCAAGAAGCTTTCTCTGATTCATTTACAGGATCAGTGATATTTTGTGCTAGAACACTTTAAAGCTAGCTGATCAAGTTCAACTATCTTACTTTATCTCATACCACTCCCCGCACCACCAATATCTAGGCTCCAGCCCCTCTGGTCTACTTTCTCTTCCTCAAACACAACAAGCTTTTTGCCAACTCAGCACCTTTGTGGTTCCTATTCCCTCAGCCAGAAATCACTCTCACCGGATCTTTGCATGGCTGAATCCTTCTTTTTATTCAGGATTCAGCTGAAAGTTGCCCCTTTAGAGATGCCCTCCACAATCAGACAAACTCCAATTGAGGAACAGTCTGAAAGTCAGCTGACCTGGGCTCTTCAAAAATGTCAGTGTTGTGAGAGAAAAATTAAAGCTGGGACTAGTCTACATTAAAGGAGACTAAAGAGACAAGAACAGTTACATGCAATTTATGATTTGACTCTTTTATAAAGCTATACTGAGCATTATTGGAACAATTGGAGAAATTTTAATATATATTGTTTAAATAATATATAATAGTGTTATTGTTAAAATTCCTAAATATGGTAATTATGTATTACCATGTATATATTAAATATGGTAAGTACATATATAAATTAAATATGGTATATATTACATATATATTATATATAACATATATATTAAATATGGTAAGTATATATGCAAGAATGCTTTCGTTCTTATAAGATATATGCTAAAATGCTTATGGGTGGAGTTCATGATGTCTGCAATTAATTTCCAAATGATTTAAAGCAGAGAGGGAGACAGAAAGTTGATAGATTATAGATATCAAGTAATTGTGGCAAAATGTTAACAGCTGGTGAATATTAATGAAGAATACATGCATCCACTATTTTATTCATGCAACTTTTCTGTAGAATTGAAAACCTGCCAAATCAAAAGTTGGAGGAAAAAAATCTTGAACTTTACTTAGTGGGTTTGTTGACAGTGTATTTGTGAAGTAATTCCAAACTATCTTGCATATGTAATAGGATTAGGCAAATGAGTAAAAATATTGACCAAAGAAGCCCTCTAGTCACTTTCTATCACATTATCCTGTTCTGTTTTCCTCATTACATTTATCATCTCTAAAGCATTAATTTTATTTATGCATTTGCTTAATGCATAAAGCCCCTACCCAATAAATGTTATTTAAGCAGAGATGGTGTCTGTCTAATTTACTTTTGAATTCTCAGCATTCAAGCCAATGCCTACCTAACACATTGATAATTGTCTTGTTTATTCAATTTCTTAATTTTCTATATACTCAACATTACTTCATCTGTAACCTGTTCCCCAATTAACTAAATATTCTCCAAATATGTGCAGATTGAAAGCATTGAGAACATTGACTCTTCTATCAGTTTCAACTTCTGAAGACATTCTTTTGAATTCTCCAGTATGGCCTGTTTGCACTGTAGATTTGTGGCACTGCTCTCACCCCATGATATCCCTAAATAATTTTGAAGACATTGTTTCCTGGTGTTCTAGCTCCTAACTTTTAAGAAACCTAAAGCCATTCTTATATCTTACAATGTGCATCTGTGCTCAGTCGTGTCTAACTCTTTGCAACTCCATGGACTGTAGCCTGCCAGGCTCCCTGTTTTGGGGGCTGCTTCATTCATTCGTTCTATAAGTAATTAATGAATGAATGAAGCAGCCCCCAAAACCCTTGGGTAGAAACAATGGAAAAGGAGGACTGCAATTTTGCCCCTACAGCCAAGTTAAGGCTCTGAGGCACAGTTGCGAAAGGGTCTTCTTATTTCAGAGACCTGTGAAGTTGAGAGAGGAAAAAGAGAGGAACTCAGCCTCATTCTGGCATGTGGACTGTGGTTAAAGGGAATAACCACTACCTGAAATGGCAGTGACCCCAAAGGTTACAACTGCAGGATAGGGACTTAGAACTAAAATGTGAATGATGATGGGGAGGTCCCGGAAATGACTTTTTAATACTTTAATCTCCATCTAAGATACCTGAGTTATGTGACACCTTGTCTTTGCAAGTCACTTCAATTGTGTAAAGACTTCCTGAAATTCCCTCTTCCCACAGAGCTGATGAATGGTGCATTTCCAGCTAACTTTCAGTAATGGAAGAGAACTACAGGGAAGAGAAAATGAGGCCCCTAAGAACACAGTTGGTAATTCTTTGGAGGAAAGGAAATCTCCCTTACTCAACTCTTTTCATCACAGCAGTTTTGCCTATCAATATTTTTTTTTTTTTTCGTGAGATCTTAGTTCCCTTGCCTGGAGAATTCCATGGACTGAGAAGCCTGGTGGGCTACAGTCCATGGGGTCGAGAAGAGTCACACACGACTGAACAACTAACACGTTTTTTAGTTTCATGAACAAGGATTGAACCTGGAGCCATGGCAGTGAAAGCCTTGTGTCCTAACCACTGGACTGTGAGGGATCTCCCCAGCCTCTCTTTTTCTTAATCTCCTTTTCCTACCTGTTTCTCACTCTTCCATCATTCCTCCCCACCAGGTTGGTGCCAGAAAGAAGTGCTTGTGGAGAGTGGTGGGATAATAAAGTAATTATGTGCAGGGATAATCCTTACTAAAAGAATCTCTTTTTTTTTTTCATTTTTGGATAAAGACACACACATGCACACTCAAATACAGAGAATGACTAATGCAGTTGTCTGCTTGCCTCCATTATTGATGTCATACCATGAGGGTTTTAAGACAGAGTCTTTTCTAGCCATTCTAAACACCATCACCTCAGGAGTGCTATCAGCTCTTTGCTTTCCCTCACCCGCATCCTACCCTCCCACACACCTGTGATCTGTCACACCACTGCTTTCTCTATGGCATTAGAGCAATCTGTTTTCTCTTTATTACTCACTGCTTTCTCTATGGCATTAGAGCAGTCTGTTTTCTCTTATTACTCCGGCAATGGCACCCCACTCCAGTACTCTTGCCTGGAAAATCCCATGGACGGAGGAGCCTGGTAGGCTGCAGTCCATGGGGTCGCTGAGAGTTGGACACGACTCAGTGACTTCACTTTCACTTTTCACTTTCATGCATTGGAGAAGGAAATGGCAACCCACTCCAGTGTTCTTGCCTGGAGAATCCCAGGGATGGCAGAGCCTGGTGGGCTGCCATCTATGGGCTCGCACAGAGTCAGACACGACTGAAGCAACTTAGCAGTAGCAGCAGTTTAGATCCTTGGCAGTTCTTGACTGGATGGCTGTTTCTCATCAGCTTTTCCCCATATTAAAGCCATAGTAAGCCAAAGATACTACAAAGATCCACTTTTCTTATCCTCCTTCAGATTGTCCTCAATCTCTTAAACTGCTTTCAAGGTCCACAACCATTCCACTCCTGCCTCCTTAAGACTTTCCCTCATCTCCTCTAGTCTGTTGGTCATTCATTATCGGTTAGAATTTCAAATTAGTAACTCCATTATGATGTTGAGCCCACTGAAGTCAAATGACCCATTATGGACTGAATCCAAATAAGTTGTTAAGCAGGTTGGGCCAGCAGCCTTGGCAGTAAATACACAAAACTAGAGGCTGCAACAAAAATAAAGAATCATAATTTCACAAATGACCTGAAATTAACTGGATACCAACTCAAAGGGAGCAAAGTAGATTTTGTACATGCTTCCAAAACTAAATACACTGTCAAGGATAATTTTTCTCACTAGTTAGTTTTACCATTTTGCCATGTCACCCCTACTCAAACAATATTCATTGACTCCCAATTACCTTTAAAATAAAATCTTCAAATCCTTCAGTCTGGCATTCAGTGTCTTTTACAACCTGCCTTCTTCCTACCACTTATACTTACTCTGCTCTACATTCATCTTTCCTCAGTCCTTGTTAGGGTCCCCCTACCTCAGTATTACCACCAGTTTTCAATCCCTGCTCCTCTCCCTTCAGCTTCCTTCTTATTGATTCATATTAACTGTGTCATTCAAGACCCACTTTAAGTATGCTCTCTTCCAAGAAGCTTTCTCTGATTCATTTATAGGATCAGTGATATTTTGTGCTAGGACAGACTTTAAAGCTAGCTGATCAAGTTCAACTTTATCCCCTCAGCCCCTTTTTTCAGATGAGAAAACCTTAGGCCCAAAGATAGTAAATGATTTGTATAAGGTCATGCTGTAAGTTTAGTGGTAGCAACTTAATCTGAAGCCAGAGTTCCTGACTCCGTTTGCAATTTCCTTTCCACACTGTCACACTTTGTTCCACTGCTACACCCCATGTGCACCAAGTGTGAAGTCATAATCATAAACTGACATCTGTGTTTGGATTTTTTTTTCACCTGTATTTGTCCTATCTCAATCACCAAGTTCTAAAAATTCTTGAGGGAAAGGATATTGTCTAATATTTCTGCTCCATCTTCTCCTTCCCCATCGCAGCTAAAAAGGCTATATATACCTCAGGCTGGCAGTAAATGTCAGTTAAATCTTAACTGTGGAATGCTTCACTTCAAGAAAGTATGAAAACAGAACCAATAAAACAAGTACACACTGGGTGAATTACTATATTACATACATATTCAAAAAGGTTCCTCTAAGCAGGGGCCTCCTATAGTGAGGTTGGCTACAGATCATTAACTACCATCGAGAGAAACAGTGAGAGTTGAGAAACCTAAGGGTAAAAATGTAACAATCACTGCTCCTCTTACAGGCTCAAGAAATAGAAGGGCATTAAAGCAGACTTCCCGCTTTGTGATGGAGAGGATTCATGCAGCCCCTGTCTCGAAAACCCCAACTCAGCCCTACACTCTGGGAGCTGAGTGACACAAGTTCTAAATGTCTGTTCCACCACTAATTATCTCTGTGACATAAGACATATCACTTAATCTCAATGGACTTGTGTTTTCTCATCTGTAAAAGGTTAGAGGGATGTGGAATGGAAGTCCAGACTTGCTTTGCCTCACACATTTACTGTGAGGCTAAAGTGAGATAATATATGTGAATGTACTTTAGAAAGCAAAGGCATTATATGAATACAAGGTATTAACTCTTAAACCCTCAATCTTGGATCAATTAAATCCTATGTGACTAGAGCAAGTGAAAGATAATGGGTTTACATGTTAATCCCCTTGAAATTAATTGTCTGAATCCTCTACCCTCCTCAGTAAATGCTATTCTTCATCCCATCTCTTTATTTTATTTAGTAGAGTTTTATAAAGGTTGTTATTTTGGCTTTGCACATTGCCAAGGTGGCAGAAGTGGGGGAGATTGGCAGCTAAGACTCAGGAAAGGCACCCATTTCATCCCTAAATTGCTCTAAAAGGGAAGGTTTAGGAAAATTGAAGCTATGGGTCAAGGAAAAAGGGGGCTTCCACTTAGCTCAGCAGTGTCACACTCTCATTCAATAGTGAAAAGAAAATGAAAAAAAAAAGGAGTAATAAGAGCTTTAATTTGGCCACATTTCTTGGGTTTTCTCTACTTTGCCTCTCCAGAAATTCTAACAAGCCTGAAATCAAGGATCTCTGTTCTGACTTGGATTGACTTTATTTTGTGTGGAAATGGGATAAATGCTAGGGGTGGGGGTGAGGTAGCATATTGCATTCCCAAAGGTATGAGCCCACCATACTGATCAATCCTTCATCCTGCCCAATTGGGTAACATATATAACATGCCAAAAAGTCCCAGCTGAGAGACCATGTCTGCCCTGGGACACACAGAATCATGTCCACTCAAGCCTCTGTGGAGATGGTCATCATTCTTACTCTTATGTAGCTCTTGGCCCTTCTGTCAGTATTGTTGAATTAGAAAAGAGCCTCTTAGGAGATCATCAATCATCTGGAATATCAAATACTTTTTAGAAGCAATTCAGAAAAGAAAGACATCCTAACCGGTAAGCTGCACATCCGTTTAGCAGACATTTCCTGAATCCTTACTATGGCCTCAGCCCTGGGTTACATTTTAAAGAAAATACACAAGCATCCAAGTAAAAGTTTCTCTCTAAGAGACCAGTAGACTATGGGGGAGAGGAAGGTATAGATAAGATACAGCAAAAGTGTCTCCCTAACTCAGGCACCAATCAATCTATTCTAACCATCCTCCCCTTCTCTCCCCCGCCCCACCCCCTGGAAAACTGTGGTCCCATGAAAAGCACTGCATTCAACACTGAGCTGATGAGAGAAAAAAAAGCAAAACAAAACACTGCTGTAACATAAGGCAATAAGGCAGCTTCTGATGTGCTGAGAACTTTCTATTAAATTAATCATAATACAATCTAGCCAATATATCTCCAGTAACACACCCTAATGGAGCAAAAGTCACCCACAGACAACTATTTTAACATTCACCCTCAAACTAACCTTGCAGCGAGAGTTTACATCATACATTTCGGAGTCCTTGTGATTAAATATAGAAGAATAGACAAGAGTATCAATTAACATATACAAAGCAATAGCTCCAAGTTTTCCCCTGGTGGTGCCCTGCTTGATGACACCCAGTCTATGCCATCACTCTCTAACCCAAAATGTCGTTCTACTCAATGACTCCTCTGCCTTCAGCTCTTCTAATATGCCAAGGCCTAGTGAAAATAAGATTTAAGTGTGAGATAATGGCCCTTTCTAAGGTTAGAGATTTCACCAAAGCCTAAAAGCCCGAGAAGTGAGCTCCAAGCATAGGCTTACTGGCTGGTCAGGTCTGGCATCTGTATGTTCAGTCCTGAACCCTTAGGGGTAAAAGCAGCTTGGCTGCTTGAGTAAGGGATAGAAGAGAGGAAGAAAACCCCAAGGAAGATGAAGAGGATGAACCATCTGTGTGGGTTTACTGGAAGAAGTTCTGCCATCAGTGAAGAACTTGATAGACAAGGTTCACCTCCCCTGGACTTCTCCAGCCCCAGAGGTTAGGGATGGTCCCTGTACTAGCTTAGTAGCTGTCGAGCAGTGTAACCCTTCTCCAGAAGAGTGGGCTGAGGCTGGGATGCTGCAGTGAGGATCTGGGATATGTAGCTCTCATCAGAGATTCTGGTCTTTGGAGGAGGATAGGAGAGACTGTCTTCTGAGGTGTTAATAATAATAATAAAGCAAATATTATTAATATTTAGTGCTGGGATGTGGTGTGGGAAACAGAAAAAATGTTGCAGATTCTAGAAAATTCTGGGTGGGTCACTGTCAGTTGGCAAAAGAAGAGGTATTAGTGGAGGATATGGTCTGGGAGGAAACAGGGAAAGGAGGGGCTGCAAAAGAAGGGCTGCCATCCACAACAGCAGCATTATGTGTGTCAGAGATAAATTCACTTGTCATATTTCAAATTAGGTTTATAGGTGCTCTTCCCCCACTCCCACAGAGCAGTGACTTAACGAGTGGTCTTCTCAATTTTTAATTGCAATTTTGCAGTATATTAGCATCTAAAGTCTAGCTCTGACTGAGGTGATAGTTTGTATGTATGTGAACATGTACATGACTAACAGTCGAGAGAGCTTCTAAAGTCTCCAGATGTGGTGGGAAGGGTGATGCGGCAGGCACCGGCCGCTCTTTTTGCAAGAGTATGCTTCCGAGGTATCAGGAGGTGAAAAAGGTGTGAGTGTTGCAGTGAATTTCCTCAGCCCAAGATGCACACACACACACATTAACAAGTTCAGTAAAAAGTCCTCCTGAAACCTGACAAGTCCAGCTAAAAGCAAAAGGCAGTCTCCTACCGTAAAGGCGAGCCAGACAGACGCCCGGCCGGATCGCTGCGGATACCGGGGCAGCCTCAGCTCAGGAGAGCACAACCGAGCCGCCGCTACCCGGGTACTCTTGCCTGGTTCCTGGGCTACATCCGCGGGCTGCGGAAAGCCAGGGCTCTCGCCCAGCTTCATAACACACGTTTGCCGAAGCACCCTCAAACCCTGTACCCTAAGGCAAACCTCTCAGATCTGGCAAAGGTCAGAAATGCAAAAACTGAGACGGGGGACAAATTTTACTTCAATGCAAAAGATTGACCACACACAGACACACACACACATACACACACACCCATTTTACTTCAACCCCAAAGACTGAACACATACACAGAGACACAGAGAGAGATACATACACCCCCAACCCCGTGCCAGCTAATTTCTTTTCCCTCGTTAGAAAAAAAGGATTACTTGCCCACAGAGGCTTGGAGATGGGGGGGGCATAGAGGTTGGTCCGAGGCTAGGTTCACCTGCTGCTGAGGTGAGAGAGCAGACACAGGATGGAAGCCGACCTGAGCAGCAGCTCACAGCTGGGTGGTAAGGGGGATTGCAAAGACCCTCAAGTTCGCTTCTAGCTTTTTATTTATTTATTTTTTCGCATTTGTGTCACTAAAGGGTTAAACACAGCGGGGCTCCAACACCCACCTCTCAACGCCTCCCCACTCCCCCTCCCCTTTTTGTCTTCCCCCTCCCCTCCCGCGCGTCGCTAGGAGGTCATCAAGCGCTCTGTCCAGTCCGCGTTCTCAAGCCCCTCTGCTTCCCGCCCATCCGGCCCGTGGCTGCTTACGAAGAGGTGTGCGCTCACCGAGGGGCGTGTTCCAGCACTGGGAGACGCCGAGCATCCCCCTGTTAGACCTCAGAGCAGAGCCAGCCATGAAGCGGGGCGGGGGAAAGTTTGGCACCTTGAAAGGGGTTGCTGAACTGGGGTGGGCGGGGCGCCCGATGATACTTTAGCCCTCCGAATTCAAGGGTGCCCGCTGCCCGGACCTGAGGCGGTGTTCGGCCATGGACCGCGCAGCTGCCGCGGCCCAGGGCACTGCCCCGCCTCAGGATGGAGAGCAACCCGCGGAATCTCCAGAGCCGCCGCCGCCGTGGCCACCGCCGCAGCCGCCGCTCCTGCCGTCGCCGCCGGCGCGGGCTCCTCGGCTGCTCTGCGCGCCTTCGCCGGAACCGGCACCGCAGTTCTGTCCCGAGCTTGCTCCAGAACCTGGTCCGGAGGCGACCCCAGAACCAGCCTCAGAACTCGACACAGAATCGGTCCTAGGACCAGATAGAGAACCAGCCCCAGATCCAGCCCCTGAGCTGATCCCAGTACCAGCCGTAGAACCGGCCCCCGAGCCGGCCCCAGTACCAGCCAGAGAACCAGCCACAGAGTCCTGCCCTGAGCCGGCTCAAGTGTCCCGTCTGGAGCAGAGCCCAGCACCACATTTATTGCAGTGTCCGGTGGTCGCTCCAGAGAAGGGTCTAAGGACCTCGCCAGCGCCGCGAACACCAGTGCCAGTGCCACTGTCCAGTATAAAGGTAAGAAAAAGACCCCCCGGGGCGGGAGGGCTCGCAACCAGGCGAGGCCGTATGGCTACCCTGCTTTCGGGACTCTGGACACCCTTAGCATCCCATTTGGTTGCCACGGACTAGCAAAGATGCTCGGAAAGATGCGGGGATGTGGGAGCCCAGGGGAGAGGGAAGAGGTTGGGAGGCGGGAAGCAACATGTGGAAGTGAGAGTGGGCTGTTGGGGGGGGTGGGCTAGAAACGGGGATGATAGCACCGGTTGGGAGTCAGAGCAGTGTTCCCTATAAGAAGTGACAGTGCGGTGAGCGCCTATATCTTGAAAAAGAAGAGGAAGACGACTCAGGGAGCGAAAGAGACCTAGAGAGGTGTTAGCGGCCGGTCCACGGTACCCAGGGATGGGATTGAGTGGGGGCAGTGGAATACACCTATTAGCCGCGGTCACTGCCGCAGAGGCCCAAGCTGTGGAGCCGCAGTCGTTTGATTGACCCCCTCCCTGCCACTGGGGAGGGAGTCCTCAGCTTGGGCGCAACTGGCAGCGCTCCAGGGAAGGGCCCGGAGTCTCTGTTGCCCGCTGGGCGCTGGTACTCCATTCGGGTGGGGATTAGGGGTTGGGCGGCGCCCACGCGCACTGCAGGGGAAGGGCAGGGTTCGCCCGAGAGGACTGGGAGAGCATGCGTGCGTCGAAGCCACCATTCCATCTGTTTGCAGGATTTCCCGTCAGGTAGGTGCAAACACAGTGTTACAGTGATGGACCGCGTCACAAGCGGGCGACTGGCATCCCGCACTGGTGCCAGTTGGAATGGTACAGGAGTCCTGGTTTAAAGACAGGAAAATAGGAGTTGATATTTGAGAGCGCGTGAATGGGAACCGTCCTCTCTTCCAGTCTTCAGAGACGCCTTTGTAAATGTTGCACTTCACGGGGATCCTCCCGCTAAGGGGGGAGGGGGAAAAAGGTTTTCGGTCTTCCTTGGACCTTGAAACCCCAAAAATGGTGTCTGATCTTCAGGAGTCTGTCTCTCATGCTTTCTTTGTGATCTCCCTACTCTTCGTTTTCCTAAACTTCGTTCCACAAGATTGTGAAAATCGTAATAATGTATACATACACCTTCACTGAGCTTCGCCCCAAAGAAAAACAATACAAAACACAGAAACAACACACCACACCAACCTGCTGCTTAGCAGGGCATAGGGACAAGGCTCAGAATCCTGTCACTCTGGACCACACACTTGTAGAATGTAGGGGACTGGGGGACAGAGGTTGTCATCTCGAAATGGAAATGGAAGCGCTGGTTGCTTCCTGAGTTATGAATAGGGAGGCTTGAATTTTCGAAAAAGAGAAACAATGAAGGGAAAAGTTTCACAGGGGAAAAAATGCACAGGTTTCAAAAGAAAGAAATAAAACTGCAGGAGATTAAGATTAAAAAAAAAATCCAACAATCCCGCTTTCACAGAGGGTGGATCTCCATGCCCCACCATTTCCTCCTGCAGCCCTTCCCTGCAGTGATCTCTAGGGCAGCTGGGCCTGGGAGGTAACCCTAACCAGGTGCTTGCTCTTGTCTTTTTGGAAGAGTTTGCATAAAGCTGATAAGAAGGAGAACAATAAGGCTGACCTGACTTGTGGCCTTCTTGAGATTCCAACAGCAGGACTGAGAAACGGACACCTGAAGGCTTAATTACCAGGATGGTCAGTGAATGCATGGCCTCTTTGGCCTCTGAAAGACTGACTGCAGGCCGGGAGCTCCAGGGATGAGCCCTGTGACAGAGGGAAAGCATCTCTCACCAGCTTGACAAGAAAATTTCTATTGCCAGACAGACAAGGAGCATCAGGGTAGGGGAACCAGGTTAGCTTCCTCCACACAGTGTCCATTCAGGCATGCTAGCCAGCTGGCCCACAGGTACTTGGCCGTCTCAGCAGGTGACAATGACCACTTCCCTCCAGTTTGATTTTGCCAAGTAGAGCTGGTCTTTTGTTCAGTCACTTATCTTGTAGAGTGAGTTTCTTCCCATCTGTGAAAAGGGCCATGTACACAAACCCTAGAGAGTTTTGAAGGATGCAAAAATCTGGGTAATGCTAAAACTGCCAGGAGCAAACACTTCTCTAACCGTCTAGGTGTTGCTATGCAATTATTCCCTAGTGCAAATGAAAACACCTGATCTTCAGTGATAGGACCATTCTGGGCTGCATTCTCCTTAGGCAAATAGCACCCATAACCAGCTGACTTGGATCTTAACATTCAAAGCAAACAGGCTGCCATCTTACCTAGGGTTTTGTTGCATTGTTCTCAGACACTGCCTTCTTGAGGCAAGCTTGGGGAATGACATACATATACACACACACATGTATACACACACACACGGAATCTTAGAGATCAAAACAATATATAGCTCTCATCATACAATGAAATCCTACATGGTAAGCACAGTCAGTACCAGTAGCATGAAACTAGCCTGATAAATCAAAGGACAAAATGAGTGAAACCGAGGCTTTGAATGTGACTGCAAATTTCTCCCAGATAACTTTGCTGACCAGTACTGCACTAAAAAAAGGTCTTCCAGTGTGTGGTCTGCTCTCTTTGGGGGTTTCAGAACCTGCTGGTTGCAAATCTATGACAAGCATAAGGGTAAAGACAGAGAAAAGAGGGCTCGTATTTTCTTTCCAAATAACTACCAGAATAACAGTCTGTGAACCAAATCTATTTCCTTCCTTTCTGAAATGGTTTAATTTCCAGGAAATGAGCCATGGTCTCCCACCTGGTGGCAGCAAGTGTAAGTAAAGATGTGTGAATTGGTTCTTCAACAATGCTATAACTCTCTTGGACGGGGCGGGGGGGGTCCTACATGTGAACCATATTTGCTTCCTTTCCTTCAACTGTGGTTGAAAAAAGACCATATGTTTTTTTATTCATTGGGTTTGATCAGCTATGAAATTATAATCACACCACACAGGTGACTGATGGAATACACTTTTGTGGCTTTTATTTCTAGGGTGGAGAGGGGCCTCTGTATCCCTCACTCCTAATAACTACACAGCAGTTACCATTATATCCCAAACCATAACAGAACAGTTTCCTGGTATTTTTGCACACATTTTCTTACAAAGCAGCAGGCATTTGCTTATATGACACCTGGTAATTCTTACTGGAATGCTTTATTATCTTACCTATGACCGAGCTTCTCAAAGGTAGATACCATCTCTCCTTTCCAGTGCCCAATACAATTCAGCCCTTGCTATTTTTGCTCAATAAACACTTGCTGAAGCTTGAAACCTATCAATTCCATTTTCAGCAATGGCATAGAGACTGCTTCTGTGAATGAATAAAAAATGCATTCTCACTTGTTTCAGAGGGATAAGTAAATGCTTATTTAAATAGCCTGGAATATATAGCCCTTGGGGAAATGCAGTCAATCTTTCCATTTTCAGAATGAATGTTAGAATCATAATTAAGAAGCAAATTACTAACAATTAAAAAACTGATTTGGAAAGTGTCCTTATTCCCTGCAGTCTCAGCAGCAGCAGACTAATGATGTTGTTGATTTCAGGGGTAATACATTTTTTTTCCCTAAGTGAACAGAATATCTGCAGTGACTGTAAACAGCTTCAGGACTGTAAATTCGAATGTTTAACCTGTTGAAGGTCAGGATGAAATTACTTTCTTTCCTCTTAGGCTCTTTCCCCCCTCCTTGCCAGGTTTTGATGACACCATCTGATATATTTGGTATATTCTGAGAGCGCCTGAGCATTTGCTGCAGGATGTTCTAAAAAAGATAATGAGATATTTGGCCAGTGGTCTTTCTTTTCTGAGAATACAGTTCTTATGTGTTTATTAAAATCTCCAAGTGGGGCTTCTACGGATCTGCAGTCCAAAAGGCACAGGGACGGCTGAGCCATCAGTTACCCAGTGCTTCCAGGGAAAGGGAGAAAATCCACAGAGGCCAGGAAAGCATTCAGGGGCATTATAACAAGGATTATATAATGCCCACTGCTATTATGGTACTCTACAGTTTGCAGAATGCTTTCCTCTGCATTATTATTAACTCTTTTATTCCCCTGAAGAAGGCAGCAGGGTGGGAGAGAGCAAAAATAGAATGTGATACCTCATGAGTGCATGCATGCTAAGTCGCTTCAGTGGTGTCTCTTTGTGACCCCCACGGACCGTAATGACTGGGCTCCTCTGTCCATGAGATTCTCCAAGCAAGAAAACTAGAGTGGTTGCCATTTCCTCCTCCAGTGACACCTAATAGGGTATAACTGTCAATTTATCTATTATAGATTTTTAAAAAATCCAACATATGCCTTTCTGTGACACACAAGATGCTCATTTGTTTAAGAAAAACTTTTAAGTTGACATTCTATTAGCCTTGATTTTTTTTCCAAAGTAGTGATTGCTGTTCCCTGTGTGATGCTCCCAGAGACCATCATAGAACAGGAGCCTGAGAAGGAAGGAGAAGAGGCACAAGACCCTGAATCTATTACTCCCAAAGAAGCCCGCCTTTTTTTCTGGAAAGAAAATAAATAGAAATTCTGCTAGGGATATGGTTCCCAATCTTTCCAAAGCCTGCCTACTATAATCCTCTAAGTGGGAAAAAAACTTAAAGCATTTAAAAAAGAAAGCAGCCATTCCAAAAGGGAGATGTCCCCACCCTCACCAAAGCAAATAAACCTTATTCTCAAAATAGAAGAAACGAATTTACAAATTTTTTAAAAAAGAAAGGGACAATGACCCCAGATAATGAAACTCCCCTGAAAATTATTTTAAGAAAAAAAAAATTCTAAAGGGAAGAGCTCCTCTCCCTCGACAAAGCCCATGAAACATATCCCCAAGAGAAAAATTTTAATGAAAAGAATGAATGAGAAATCATCTCAAGGTAAAAAGTATTTTTCACCCTAAAATTTTCTTGAAATTTATAAACTGTATTTGCACCTCATGGCCCATGCCCAGTCTCTCACAAAACCTACGGGGACAAAAATAAGTTGATGTCCACCAATCTCATCAAAGCTCCCTACAGTCATCTCTTCTAATTATATGAGATGTCCAAAATAAGCAAATTCTTAGAGACAGAAAGTAGATTAGTGGTTGCCAGGAACTGAAGGGGATGGGAGGGCAAGTGTGGGTGATAGCTAAAAGGTATAGGGTTTCTTTGGAGGGTGATAAAAATGTTCTGAAATTAGGCAATAGTGATGTTTGGGTGGGGCTTCCCCAGTGGCTCAGTGGTAAAGAATCTACCTACAATGCAGCAGACATAGAAGATGCAGGTTCCATCCCTGGGTCAGAAAGATCCCCTGGAGGAGGAAATGGAAACCCACTCCAGTATTCTTGCCTGAAAAATCCCATGGACAGAGAAGTCTGTGGGCTATAGTCCAAAGGGTCACAAAGAGTAGGACATGATGAGCACAAGCACGATGTTTGCACAGCCTGTGAATATACTAAAAAGCACTGACTTGTATGCTGTAAAGTCGTGAATTTGATGGTATGTGAATTATATCTTAATTAAAAAGATAAGAGATTGTTCCTCCAACTATATGATAATAAACCTACTACTTTCCCACAAATAAGCAAACAAATGAATAAATTTTAAAAGAGAGGATCCTCTTAAGGCCCTCCAACCTCACCAAGAAAAATAAATTTTATTGACTTCCATTTTTTTTTTCTTTTGAGGAAAACAAAAGGGGAAATCTTTTCAAGGGCATATACTTTCAAAATCATCAAAATCAATGAAAGTTATGAATCCCTCCACCCAGATACATGCAAACATTTTAACTTAATAAAGAAAGAAATATTAAAGGATAAGGTTCCTGATCTTACCAAATCCCCTGAATGTTTAATTCCCATGAAAGAGGGAAAAACAAATAAATAAATAAGGGGAGATCACCTTATTTATCACCTCCTCACCAAGAACATGATTATTTCAAAATACAATTTCTTTAGGATTTTGAAGATTTAAAAGAAAATTAATGATGGAAAGACATGTGTGTTGGTGGATGGGATAATATCAAATAAATGAATACAAAATCCTCTTAAAAAGACGCTCCAGTCTCACAGACACATGAACTTTTCTGTCAAAACACAATGAAAACAAATGCAAACAATTTTTTTAAAAGAAGGAAAAAATAAAAAGAAATCCTTCTAGTGAGAGGTGACCTGAATTCATCCAAACCCCAAAGCTTTATTTTTAATATAAGAAATTTTTAACTTGGAAAGGTAAGAGAGAAACAGAAACAAGACCAAGAAAGTCCTCTAATGGAAAGATGTCCTCCAATGGAAAGATGTCCTCCAATGGAAAGATGTCCTCCAATGGAAAGATGTCCTCCAATGGAAAGATGTCCTCCAATGGAAAGATGTCCTCCAATGGAAAGATGTCCTCCAATGGAAAGATGTCCTCTAATGGAAAGATGTCCTCAGTCTCCACAAAGTTCCCTTTTCTCAAAACAAGTAATGCATTTAGAATTAGAGGGGAAAGAAGAAAGAAGATAACATTTTAAAAGAGAAATCTCCTTTTTAGGGAATGATGAAGCTCCCAAACTCATCAAATTCCCTGAACATTTTTTCTCCAAAGAAAGAAAGAAAAAGAATGAGGGAGGTGGGAGAAGAGGAGGAGGAAAGGGAGAGAAAGGATGGGAGGGGAAAAGGAGGGGTAGAAAGGAGGGAAGAATGGCAGAGGAGAAAGAAGAAAATAAATCAAGGAGTAATTTTTTTAAGGAAGAAATTCATAGGGGAGGTGAACCATTGCCTTATTGAAAATAATGAATGTTATTTCTGATAATCAACCCACCCCACCCCCCATAAAAAGGAGAAATAAAACACAAAAGCTCTTTCTAAAGCTTCTTCAAAGGGAGATGCACCCAGTCTCACTGGAACCCCAGTACCTTATCTATCTTCCAGCATTCAAATATTTTTTTTATTAAAAGGAAAATAAGAAATTATTTCAAAGACAAATGTTCCCAATCTTACTTCTTCCAAATAGATTACTTATTTTAAAGAAAGAAAGAGAAATCCTCCTGAGAAGGGCTCCCCAATCTTATTAAAGTCAGTGGCCCTTAGAGCTCCTGTCCACAACACCTGTTTAAAAAAAAAAATAAGGAAGTCCTCCAAACCTAAAGAGAGGTGCTCCCTCTAAAGAAAAAAAGTTCCATCATAAGAGATACCCTCAACTTCACTAAAATTAATAATGATTCCTCTCCACACTCAAAGGGTTTGGAAAAAAAAAAAAGAAATTTAAGAGGGAAAAAAGAGAAACTCTCCTAACCTAAGGCAAGTTGGCCATAATCTCACCAACAGCCTTGAACTTTATTCCCCTAAAGAAATTTTTTAAAGAAAGAGCAAAAATGAGAAAAAAAAGACCAGTCTTTTAAGAAAAAGTACCCTCTCTACCCACCCCACTCTAAAGACTAGAAATTATTACACAAAGAAAAGGTTATATCATTCTAGAACCAGTGAACCTAGGGCTTCCCAGGTGGCACTATTGGTAGAGAACCTGCCTGCCAGTTCTGGAGAACTAAGAGATGTGGGTTCGATCCCTGGGTCAGGAAGAGCCCCTGGAGGAGAGCAAGATCCCTGGAGAAGAGCATTGCAAACTGCTCCAGTATTCTTGCCTGGAGAATCCCAAAGGCAGAGGAGCCTGGTGAGCTAAGGCCCAAAGGGCTCCGAAGAGTTGGACACGACTGAAGTAAGTTAGCATGCATGGCACACACACCAGTGAACCTTAAATTTAGAACATGAAGCTGAAGAGTTTGTTGTTGTTTAGTTGCTAAGTCATGTCCAACTCTGCCACCCCATGGACTGTAGCCCACCAGGCTCCTCTGTCCATGGGATTCTCCAGCCAAGAATACTGGAGTGGGTTACCATTTCCTTCTCCAGGGGATCTTCCTGATCCAGAAATGGAACCCATGCCTCCTGCATTGGCAGCCAGATTCTTTACCACTGAACCACCGAGTAGGCTGAAGCATAGTCAATGTTTAATCCCAGGCTGGCTTCTCTCTGCCCCCCGGCCCATTTCTGGTTAACCTCTCCCATCCATCAGTCAGGGTGTACACTCAGGAAAGGTAAATCCTGTCCATGGAAAACAGAATTAATAAGGAAAACCTTCTAAGGAAAAAATTATATACTTCTTTTCCAAACCAAACAGAAATACTTTGGGAATTAGCTTTATTATTATGCCTCTCTAATACTAACTTCAAGAGCTGATGATAAACTTAAAGCAATGACATTCTTACTACTAATTTTCAAATTAGATACACACCCCTACCTAGCTGAGAAGGAGCTTAGCCAGTTCAATAATGGTGTTCTGACAGTGGTTGTCTAATCATGTGCTCACTTAAATGTCTGTTCTTGTAGAGTGATAAAGGGCTTGGCTCTTACAAATACATACAATTTCCAAGTCAGGTTTATAAGCAGAGAATAAGACTCAATGTTTTCCAAATTTTAAACTTCATTTACTTATTTAAAAATTAAATTGAAGGTCCTACCGTATAGCACAGGGAACTATATTCAAGATCTTGTAATAACCTATAATGGAAAATAATCTGAAAAAGAATAGGTATGTGTATACACAACTGAGTCACTTTGCTGTACACCTGAAACTAACACATTGTAAACTAACTATGCTTCAGTTTTTTAAAGGGTTTAGAAATTTTTTTAATTACATTGAGTGCCTCTTTTGTGTCCCTACTTGCTTAGCACTGAGGAATCCATGGTGGGCAAAATCACATAGATGAGATTTCCTTGAAGCAACACTAGTAAATGAGGAACCCAGTTACCAAAACAGATGTACAGGGAGTGATTATTTGCTTTCCCAGCTTGCTTTACCAAGGCATTTACTCAGTCGATTCTTTCAGCATACCTCTTCTTAAACAAAAATGTAATGCAATAAAATAATGAAATATATACTAATTTCAGAAAATGTGGAAAATCATGAAAGCTTCCAAAAAGTAAATAAAAAGTATACAGCAACCAACCAATCAAGAGATAGTTACTCATGTATTTTCCCCATTTATTTCCTCTGAATACGTGCTTATAGTCTACAACAGTAAGATGTTAGGGAATGTGCAATTATGTCTCAAGCTTCCTCCTACCCCAGTCACCTCCCTCACTTAATCATTAGGTCATGTGCATTGTTCTACACTGTATTTGAAAGTGAAAAAAAAGTGAAAGTGTTAGTCACTTAGTCCTGTCTGACTCTTTGTGACCCCATGGTCTGTAGCCCGCCAGCCTTCTCTGTCCATGGAGTTCTCCAGGGAAGAATACTAGAGTGGGTAGCCATTCCCTTCTCCAGGGGATCTTCCCAGCCCAGTAAACCCTAATTAATTTTAGCTTAAAATGTATCTACCTGTATGATATGCTTGCTAAACATGTGCTTGAAACATAACTATTAAGAGATGTATTAGAGGTATAAAGCAATGAGGGTATACCTTTTATGTATACACAATTGTTGTGTCTACACAAACAAAATGTCTCATATATAAATAACAGACTGAACTCACATTTACTTGGTCATCTAGATTTCATTTGTCCAGCTAGGTTTGTGACTTGAGTTTGGGGAAGACTCACTGTTAAATTTCCAAAAGGAAAATCTAAGTTTCTGGGACTATTTTTTAGCCATATGCAAAAATGCACTGATGGCTTTGTCTCTTTAACACAAAGTTACAGAATCATGCTTTTCTGTGTACCTCCTACCCAGAAGGGAAATACCTATGTGTGAGGACATTATCAACAATTATTAGGAGATAGGCTATTCAATTTATCCAGCTTTAATTAATCCAATATAGAAAATTAAGAGAGTTAATAAAATTTGTACAATCCAACCAAGGTTGAATCAGTAATTTAAAAGGCAAATGTAATGCAGTATTGGGTGGCTAAGTGGTTAAGAACTGGCCTGCCAGTGCAGGAGACATGGGTTCCATCCCTGGATCAGGAAGATCCCCTGGAGAAGGAAATGGCAACCCACTCCAGCATTCTTGCCTGGGAGATCCCATGGACAGAGGACCCTGGTGGGTTACAGTCCATGGTGTTGCAAAAGAGTTGGACAGGACTTAGCAACTAAACAATAACTATGCAGTATTAAGATCAGAATCTTCAGCCTTGTCTGTAGCACTTAGAGATTCTCATCTTCCAAAGTGTTACAAGTATTTTCCCTTTAAATCTTTTGCTTTTAAAGAGCCTGTAAGAGAGATATTGGCCCCTGAGAACAGGGATTCCCATTGCCTTGTTTCCCTCATAGCAACACAAGGCGATTCTGGGATTCTGTGGGATTCTGAGAGATAAGCGTGATGCTCCCACCCAGAGCTTTGGTGAGTTCTTCTGAAACAAGAAGTGATGGGCATGGGGACTGAGCTTTGCTCCTGCCTCCAGGAGCAGGAGAGGCTAGAAGCACTGCTCACAGGACTCAACTAAGAACACTTAGAATCCTGGATGTTCATTCATTTGCTTTCCACTACAGCTAATGTTCTCTTCTGGGATTTTGCAACTTGAGGCAGGAAATGAAAGGTACCTGCTGAGTAAAATTTTTTCATCTCCTTGGCTCTTTGTTCACCTCCTTGGCTCTGAGTAGAGATGTTTGAAATCAGGAAAATTTTTCAGTAACCCTGGGCTTTGTCAACTGAGTTCCCATTCTCCTGAAGTGGCTTCAGCATCATCCTCCAAATCCCGACTCTAACAGTAGTGGCCACATCCTATTTTAGAATTACCTTGATTGTTAACTTTCCTTTAATAAGTGTCATTTGTCATTAATAAGTGTCATTTATTATCTACTTTTAACATACTATTTCATGGTTTACTTACATCACTGTACATCTCCCTTGCAGTATAGGAAAACATGATGTAGTATTATTAAAACAGCTAAGCATAAACAGCAGAGAGGAAAGTAAATGAAGCTATAAAACAAGATTATTGATTTCAGAAAATTAACAAGTTGGTGCCCTTCTCACTAACAATTAACGCTTATTGTGACGATTTCCCTCCTGCCAGACTTGAGTAGAACATAACTTTTCTCTTACCCATAATTTGGATACTGTTGTGCCTTTCTCCCTCACCTTAATCAGCTTGACTAATGTTAAGACTATATTAAAATGATAATTTTGGTGTTTACCATGGGTCTCCTGTACAAAAAAGATCTTCACGACCAAAATAATCACGAAGGTGTTATCACTCACCTAGAGCCAGACATCTTGGAATGTGAAGTCAAGTGGGTCTTAGAAAGCATCACTATGAACAAAGCTAGTGGAGGTGATGGAATTCCAGTTGAGCTATTTCAAATCCTGAAAGATGATGCTGTGAAAGTGCTGCACTCAATATGCCAGCAAATTTGGAAAACTCAGCAGTGGCCGCAGGACTGGAAAAGATCAGTTTTCATTCCAATCCCAAAGAAAGGCAATGCTAAAGAATGCTCAAACTACCACACAGTTGCACTCATCTCACATGCTAGTAAAGTAATGCTCAAAATTCTCCACTCCAGGCTTAAGCAATACGTGAACCATGAACTTCCTGATGTTCACACTGGTTTTAGAAAAGGCAGAGGAACCAGAGATCAAATTGCCAACATCCGCTGGATCATGGAAAAAGCAAGAGAGTTCCAGAAAAACATCTATTTCTGCTTTATTGACTATGCCAAAGCCTTTGACTGTGTAGATCACAATAAACTGTGGAAAATTCTGAAAGGGATAGGAATCCCAGACCACCTGACCTGCCTCTTGAGAAACCTATATTCAGGTCAGGAAGCAACAGTTAGAACTGGACAGGGAACAACAGACTGGTTCCCAATAGGAAAAGGAGTACGTCAAGGCTGTATATTGTCACCCTGCTTATTTAGCTTATATGCAGAGTACATCATGAGAAATGCTGGGCTGGAAGAAGCACAAGCTGGAATCAAGATTGCCGGGAGAAATATCAGTCACCTCAGATATGCAGATGACACCACCTTTATGGCAGAAAGTGAAGAGGAACTAAAAAGCCTCCTGATGAAAGTGAAAGAGGAGAGTGAAAAAGTTGTCTTAAAGCTCAACATTCAGAAAACGAAGATCATCGCATCCGGTCCCATCACTTCATGGGAAATAGATGGGGAAACAGTGGAAACAGTGTCAGACTATTTTTTTGTGGCTCCAAAATCACTGCAGATGGTGAGTGCAGCCATGAAATTAAAAGACGCTTACTCCTTGGAAAACAAGTTATGACCAACCTAGCTAGCATGTTGAAAAGCAGAAACATTACTTTGCCAACAAAGGTCCGTCTAGTCAAGGCTATGGTTTTTCCTGTGGTCATGTATGGATGTGAGAGTTGGACTGTGAAGAAGGCTGAGCGCCGAAGAATTGATGCTTTTGAACTGTGGTGTTGGAGAAGACTCTTGAGAGTCCCTTGGACTGCAAGGAGATCCAACCAGTCCATTCTGAAGGAGATCAGCCCTGGAATTTCTTTGGAAGGAATGATGCTAAAGCTGAAACTCCAGTACTTTAGCCACCTCATGCGAAGAGTTGGCTCATTGGAAAAAACTCTGATGCTGGGAGGGATTGGGGGCAGGAGGAGAAGTGGACGACCGAGGATGAGATGGCTGGATGGCATCACCGACTCGATGGACGTGAGTCTGAGCGAACTCCGGGAGATGGTGATGGACAGGGAGGCCTGGCGTGCTGCGATTCATGGGGTCGCAAAGAGTCGGACATGACTGAGTGACTGAACTGAACTGCACTGAACTGCAAAATTATGGTATGCTTAAAGAAGAATTATGCTTCAATTGGGCAAGTGAGGCCGGTGCCTATAGATAGGAGAGTGAGGTATATGGACTTAGAAGTAAAGGCCACTTTGATAAAATTGTAGACTACAGATTGAAATGTTGTGGAAAATAAAGTGGATTGAAACTTTGAAGGTAACTTATACAATTGTGTGTATCATTCGACTGATAAGGTACAACCATTGGAGAGCTGTTGATTAGTAAAATAATGACTGAAGCAGAGGGTTGGCTGATAAAGCATGTAATTAAACACTAACTTTTAATTTCCTTGTATACCAAATTACAAATAAAACTTCTAAAACTAAAAATGGAAGAAAATAATTGCATTATCTAGTGTCCCTTTTCTACTGTTTTGGGCCTTCTTTGGCCACATTCCACTTTTGTAAGAGCCTAATGTGCTTTCTCTTCAATATTTTTCCTATTTCATACCACGGGACTTTCTATAGAGAAAAATAAGAAACCATGATGGGAATCCATTGAAACCTTTTATCTTCAGTATTGTAGACCCATAGACTGTTGTGAAAGGGACCTTTGGAGTGTTTTTAAAACACTAGTCCAGTGTTTCAAAAAAACCTTTTTAGCAGTAGAATCTTTTAATGTTTTTCTCAATAAAGTCAAATGAAAGCCTAATATTTAACACAAATGCAAGAAGTATTTCATTAATCCTTATCTATGCTAATTTGGATCTGTAACTGACCTACTTTCCCAATTCTTTATTTTAAGCTAATAGGAAAGTGAGTTTGTACTCCCTGTTTAGTACTGGCTTCTTAGCAAGGGTGCTGGTGATGTAGGAACATGCTGTATAATAAAAAGAAGAAAGTCAGAGTTTAAAATTTGACCTAATATTCCAGAAACTAGATAATACTGTCCTGCAAACATGGTCATTCTAGAGAGTTCCTCCCTCCTCACCCACCCCAAGAATGTATTACAGCTGTCTTATAAAGTAGGTTGTCATAAAGTAGTTTGTACACTGTCTTTGCTTGTAGAAACATTTTTGTTATTGGGGATTGTGTTCCTGACTAAGGACACCACAAGTAAATTGTAGATAGAACTAAAAGTAGGTAATAAAAGCTAATATATAACTGTAAGCTTCTGTAGTAATTTAAAACAGTAAAATTGTTCCAAAACCTATAAAATGGGTATAAATGTATCATACACATTGATTTTGTAAGGGGCCCCAGGGTACTGTAAAATGTGCATTTGAGGTAATGTATATGTTTCCATGCTACTCCCTCACTTCATCCCACCCTGTACTTTCCACACTGTGTCTACAAGTCTATTTTCTATGTCTGTGTCTCCCTTGCTGCCCTGCAAATAGGTTCATCAGTACCATCTTTCTAGATTCCATGCACGTGTGTTAATATATAATATTTGTCTTTTTCTTTCTTACTTTACTCTATACAATATGTTCTTCCACCTTATTAGGAGTGACTCAAATGCATTCTATTTTTATAGCTGAGTAATAATAGCCAGTGGGAATTTGCTGTGTGACACAGGGAGCCCAACCCAGGGCCCTGTGACAACCTAGAGAGGTGGGATGGGGTGGGAGGTGGCAGGGAGGTTCAAGAGGGAGGGAACATATGTATAACTATGACTGATTCATGTTGATGTATGGCAGAAACCAATATTGTAAACAGAAAACAATATTGTAAAGCAATTATCCTCCAATAAAATTTTTTTAATGTGCACATGCAGCACATAGAAGAGCCAATTCTACATAAATGTAATCTATTGTTATTATTTATTTAGAATTCATACTCTGCCTGCATCCAAAAAGAATATAAAGTATCCTACAAAATTAAATACATAAATAGGACAATTAAGCACAAATAAAGACAGGACAAAACCAATTCAAAGCAGTGGTGAATGAGACTTTAAACTAATATATACTAGTTATAAAAAACCCTAATTACACATTTAATTAGCAGTGCTTTTGTCTTCTGCCTTTAGTGATGGAAGAACTTTAGAGAATGATTTGAATGACTCATGTTTCTTAAAGTTGGTATCCAAGGAAGTTAGAGCTAATGCCTGATTTTTTATGCAATACATCTTCTTGTAGCAGGCTCTGTGTGTGTGCGTGTGTGTGTGCGTGTGTGTGTGTGTGTGTGTGTGTGTGTGTGTGTGTGTGAGTCGCTCAGTTGTGTCTGACTCTTTACAACCCATGGACTGTAGTCCACCAGGCTCCTCTGTCCATGGTATTCTCCAGGCAAGAATACTGGAGTGGATTGCCATTCCCTTCTCCAGAGGATCTTCCTGACCCAGGGACTGAACCCAGGTCTCCTGCATTGCAAGCTGTAGCAACCACAAAATTAAGAACTAGAGGTTGCCAGGACTATGGCATAAGTGTTGATTAGCTATCCTAAGAGGCTACAGATTTGGATTATTTTGGTGTGCCTGAATTTTTCTAATATTCTAATGTATGTATGTGACTAAGAGGCATGTAAGTATGGAACTTTCTCAAATAAAATTTACTTCTGAAATAAATCAAAATGATACTTTGTAACCAGACATTCAATAGTTTTGACTCTTTCTTGGATTGGGAGGTACTTTACATTGGTTCTACTCCTGATTCCTCTTTATATAGCTGTGTAATAAGGAGCCGGAGAAGGCAATGGCACCCCACTCCAGTACTCTTGCCTGGAAAATCCCATGGACGGAGGAGCCTGGTAGGCTGCAGTCCATGGGGTCGCTAAGAGTTGGACACCACTGAGTGACTTCACTTTCACTTTTCACTTTCATGCATTGGAGAAGGAAATGGCAACCCACTCCAGTGTTCTTGCCTGGAGAATCCCAGGGACAGGGGAGCCTGGTGGGCTGCTGTCTATGGGGTCGCACAGAGTTGGGCACAACAGAAGCGACTTAGCAGCAGCAGCAGCAGTAATAAGGAGCAAACTGCTTAATCTTTCTATAGCTTAGCTTTTGTGACTCTTAAATGAAGTCAGTAATGTGCGGCTGACTCAGTTCAGTTCAGCAGTCTTCTCTAGCAAGTCTTCACCAGTATCCCATCTGGGTTGGGTGCCCTTCTTCTGGACTCCTGTACCACCACCCTGTACAAACTTCCGCTTCTCATTTGCTTCTCATGAACTGAGATTATCAGCTTGTGTCCCATTAAGGCTATAAAGATAAGGCTCTCAAGGCCTAACATACTTCATGCCACTCCATACATGGTGGCTGAATTACTTTATGAAAAATATAAAGACTGAGTGAAAAATTAGATTTAAAATACATATTTCAAAAATAAAAATATGCAAATAGGGCTTATTTTAGTATCATTTGCATATGTGCCATGATATTTGCCATCATCACTTTCTTTCTTTAGGTATGCAGGTAAGTTTTAATATACTCACCCCTCAAAAGCTGGACTTAATGATGCAGGGTGCATTACCAATAGGTTATGGGAGGCAGGGCTGCCTCCTATCCTCCCAGAAGGCTGTAGTTTTTTCTAACTCACCCAGAAGGACCCTATATATTATTAGCACTCATGTATTGATCATGTGAATTTGAATTACTAGTCTTGAGTTATATGTATAATCCTGATAAAAATGAGAATGATGAGTTATCTAGTCAGGTTGTTTTAAACTGCAAATTTATTAAAACACAAATACTAAAGAATGTTATATAGAGAGCAAGGTTTTGTGTTTAACTACTTGGCACGATTTTCACTAGTTTTAACTGTTAATCAGAATTTAATTTATTTATGGTATTCTTTTAACCACAATTGAAAAGCTCCTGACTCATTATCTTGGTGTCAAATTTCTCCTGTATCTGGCACCTGAATTTGAAGGTAGATGTCAATATGACTATTCTAAGGTTCTCCTTTTCTTGTGAGGAATAAGAAGCAACAATTAAGCTTTGATGTCCCCTTGGCAGTCCAAGTTTTATCCAAAATAGCTTTCTACTAGTTAGAGGAAAGCCTTAATTTATTTTACCAATGCCTCTAATCAGATCAGCGCCCTGAGCTTGAAAATGCTCTGATCAGGAAAGTGAACATGGAGTCTCTACTTAGCAGGGAACTCTAATGGCCATCTTGTTTCCAATCAGAAGGAGCTTCTCCAGTAAATGAGGTAGAAAACTTCTACCATTTCTAGACTAGCTACTAGGCAGGATCACCACGTAAAGCTGTGCAGGTTGTACACAATGTGAGGCTGCATGCCTAAGGGGATACCTTTTGCAAAGTAGACATCATAAAGATAGATACAGGTATTTAGTCTAACAGTTTTCCTGCAGATGGCAGTCAAGTGCCTCACACTAACAAAATCAACTGACCCCTTTGAACAACTCTGGGGTTAGGAGCAGCAACTTTCCACTCACCAAAAATCTGTATATAATTTGTAGTTGGCCCTCTGTATTTGGACTTCCTCCTTATATGTGCTTCCTCCATATCCAAGATTCTACATCTGCAGATTTAACCTACTGCAAATCATGTAGTAGTATAGTATTTACTATTGAAAAAATTCCACCTGTAAGTGGACTTGAACAGTCAAATCCATTTTGTTCAAGGGTCAACTGCTTTGTGACAATTTTCTGACAAAGGAAACTAAAATATCTTTAGCAATGGTACATTTTCCTATTGTGTTTTATGGGCTAATCCTGATACTAATTCCTCACATTTAAATACAGCGACTCCCTTAGCAACCCTCAGAAGCCTGTAAACCATATGGTTTATATACTTAGAACTGATTTTAGAAGTCCCTATTTTACTTCATATCACATTTAACCTGAGCATCATTTTATGGACCCAGCACACATCCACTGTGCCACTCTGCTAGATGTGAGCATCATTTTAAAACAGAAAACTGTGACAAGGATTTGAACCAGGAGTTTATAGGGGCACAGTCATGGGAAGGTATACATCCGTGGATACACGCTGGTAGATTCACTCCCAGGAACATACCCAAGTATATGTTCTTCAATAGATGAACAACCTGGTAGGTAGGCGTGTGCACATATGCATGCATGCACAGCACACACACATGCACACAGAGGTAAATAGAGATTTAGCTGCACATTGAAGAATATAAAGGAGGAGGCTCTGGCATCAAGCTCTTGCCCACCTCTCCTGTTTAACCTGTTTTCAGCCTGTTTCATTCCCTGTCTTCTTTAGGCAATGATTTCCCTAAAGTTTACATGCTCTTATGTGATTTCAATTCAACAAACATCTCTAGGGTAAACTAGTGACAAAGAACTGTGCTAAGTAGATATAGGAAGTCACTCAGTCTTGGAAGGTTATTTGATGCAAGTGAGATCTGAACTGTGTCTGAAGATTGAGGAGGATAGGCAAGCATAGGGAAAGAGATGGGAGGCAGAGGGAATATCTTGAGTATAGACATGGAAGAAGTAGAAAGAGTGATACTCTGAGAATCCCACAAAGACTGGATATGTTTGGAACATTTAGTGCATCAGGAAGAAAGGCTAGAAAAGTTAGTTGGAAGCTAAATTGCACAGGGCCTTGAATGTCAGATGAAGGAATCGTGTGTTCTATTTCATAAGCAGTAGAGAATTATGGAAGGTTTCTGATTGAGGGTAACATGACTAGCTTTAGATTTAAGAAAACTGTCAATATATAGGATGGGTTAGCCAGGAAGATGCTAGAGAAAGGGACATTAATCTAGGCAAGAGATATTAAGGACCTAGGACAATGAGTATGAGAAAAAGTGGATAGAAGAGATACTGTCAGGATTTGGTTTGTAACTCACTTGGTGTGGATGGTGGGGAAAGAGAAGAATGGAAAGTGACTCTCAACTTTCTAGCCCAAAGTTGTTAAAATGATAAAGAAAGCAGCAGCAAGAATAGGCTTAGGTAGAATCCAGAGGAAGATTATGAGTACAGTCGTGGAAATTTTGAGTTTCAGGTGTTGGTGACACCTAAGCTCAAGAGAGTGATTAGAAAAGGGTGAGACTGCTGCTGCTGTTAAGTCGCTTCGGTCGTGTCCGACTCTGTGCAACCCCATAGATGGCAGCCCACCAGGCTCCCCCGTCCCTGGGATTCCCCAGGCATGAACACTGCAGTGGGTTGCCATTTCCTTCTCCAATGCATGAAAGTGAAAAGTGAAAGTGAAGTCACTCAGTTGTGTCCAATTCTTAGCGACCCCATGGACTGCAGCCTACCAGGCTCCTCCATCCATGGGATTTTCCAGGCAAGAGTACTGGTGTGGGGTGCCATTGCCTTCTCCAGAAAAGGGTGAGAACTTAAGGGTTAAATGACCAAAGTATGTATGTTTCCCATGAAATGTAGGCAGGGTGGGAAAAGTTTGTTTCTCCCCCCATCCACCACACACATACACACTAATTGAAAATAATGAACAAACTCAGTAGAATCAGATAATGGAAGAGAGATGAACATGGAAAAAAATGTTTGGAGACATAGGCAGAGAAAAAGATATTATTGAAATATTGAGCAACAAGAGGGAAAAAAGAGACTTTGTAATTTTTTACAGAAACATTTTCTTTGGAAATGTTGATCCTGAATAATTTTTTTCAACAACTTTTCTATCTTCTCCTTTGGCTGTTTTCTCTTTGTTGAGAAAAATTCTCTGAATGGGGATATTGTTCATGTGTTGTCCTTGGATAGGATGCAAGTAGCTTTTCTCTTATTACTCAAGTCTTTATCTGTGAGTCTAAGAATATACTGTGTTTTGGGAAACCAGTAAGTAAGGTTAACAGTTATCTAGTTATTGATAGGAAGACCATGAGAACATTTCTCTTGTGTTAAAGAAGAATATATTGTTCTCTAAATCATAAAGATTCTATTTTAAAGCTCTTCACATATACTAGGCACTTAATAACTGTTGAATTTGCAATAAAAAATAGTCATGTTATTTCTTATAAATTTGATATCTTGTGATAAGATATTTCCAAAGACAGCAAGCTAAGATATACTTAGGGTATTGTAAGATTTGCTCTGAAAATATTGAAGGTAGGTGGGGGCTTTCTTAAAAAAAAACTGTTCTTACCGGGTAAATTTTGTCTTTTAGGTATGAACTGAATAATAAGCCCCTCAAAATAGTGGCAGGCAGTGAAAGGAAACAAAGGAAAAGCCAAATGGAGTAATCAAGGAATAAATTGACAAATGTTTGAAAATATGAACTAAAGACCTAGCAGGTCCTCAGACCTTTGCTATGCTAGTTGATGTGGAAAGAACAAGGGAAGCTGTGAAGTCTGCAGTCTCACTTAGAAAACAAAACATGTATACCAGAGACAGGTACATGATAATATAAGAAAATATGGGTATGTTACAGCATGTGTAGGTCAGCGAGTAATGTTACACAATTATAAAAGAGGGACAATAAGAGATAGAGACGTGAGGAAAGGCTTCCTGATAGAGGTGAGATCAATGTAACTTAGACCTTGCAGCAACATATACAAAGACTTGGAAACAGCAAGGACTCTATTCAACTGATATCAAAGAGTTTTGAGAGAAAGGCAGGAGAATTTGCACATTATTCTGTATAGCAGGACATTATTTAGGGTTCTTGGGTATAAGAAAGTAACATAATGAAAGTAATTTTATGAGATATATATTGTGATAATGAAAAGGATAGACTAGAGTGGGATAAGTAGTGGGGAGATTACTTAGGCTGTTGCAAAAATCCAGGTGAGAGATGATGGTGGCCTGCTTATTGAAAACAATGATGATCATTTGTTCATTCATCTAAAATAACTTCTTGAACATCTATTCTGTGTCAGGCACTGTGCCAATAACTATAAGTCCCCTGAGGAAAATTATAGCCAAGTAAGAAAACTAAGACTGAGCATAAAATAACTACCAGCCCCAAGCAGAAAATGACAATGGTCATGAGAGAAACTCTGAGTTCAAAGAAGATAAGAACTGATTACAGCCTAGCAGGATGGTGTAGACTTGGGTTTGGAAATGAGTAAAAGGACATTCCAGAATTTTTCTTATTTGAGAAGAAATGCTGGGAAGAGTGCTAAGAAGGGAATTCTAGGCAAACAAAACAGTGTGAGCAAAGAAACCAAGGTGAGAAAATACTGGGTATTTTTTGGAGACTAGAGGATGTGTGGTACAGACAGAAATAAAGAGCTAGGAGAGGGCGAAAACAGGACAAGCAAATGGGGGTGAACAGGTAAAGAGAAGGGACATTAATCATTTCTAATTTTTTTTCTGCTTTGCAGCTCACAGTTTGCTCAGACTCTGTCTGGGTTCTTTCCAAGGGTCTGGGATGCTTTTGTTTCATTCCTGGCCTGCCCACTTCTATGCACCATCTTTTTTGACATAAGGTTCTGACTGATAGTCAGATGTGCCCTGATCTGAGAAGCAAACTGATTCCCCCTCCCACGCATCTTATACAGGGCCATTTTGACACTAAGCAGCATCTATATTCAAACTTTGGATTTGAGGACATGTCTCAATTTTGCTGCTAAATATGCTTATTTTGCATGCCTTTGGAATGCTTTGTCATGCATGTAAGGAACACTATTCCTAATTCATTTCTTAGTACATTTCAGACTGAGCCTTCAGAGATACTTCTCAGTTAGGTATGTTATAGCCATAAAATGTTATGGCTAGACTACTAGACTACTAGACTACTACTTGATATTTGTATCCTACTCGACAGCCTCCTAAAATGCTCTCACACTTCCCATGTCCTATGTCCTTGAATTCTCACCCCAACTCTGTATGTGATATTGGTTCTATCCCCATTGTGCAGATGAGAAAAATGAGGCTAAAGGAAATCAGGGTCAAGATTCAAGCCCAAGGCTCCTGATGCCAAATCCAATCCCTAATCCATGTCAGGCTAGTTAGTACAAGGTTTTCAAAGCAGCCCCCTTGATCCCAGAAATGATCTAGGATCCTCTAAACAAAGTAGGATAATGGGGGCCATCTGCCTTTGTCTTAGAACTAATTACCTTCCTTAAAGTTAACAAATCCAGAAGCTTAAAATGAGACACAGCTTTAAGTTGGTTGTAATGGTTGTTTTCTAAAAAAATTCTTTTGAAAGCTTATAATGATGATTCATCATGTAAATAGTTTGGTACTTCCCAATATCAGAATTCTCAAAAGGTTCTACAGTTTGTAAGAGATTGAAAGCAGACCCATCTAGAGGTTTGGGCCCAGAATTGAGATTTAAGAGGCTGATTCTATTCCTAGCTGTGCCTTTGTGATTTGAGGTAAATCCTTTAGCCTCTCACTTCTTATTTATCCATTGGTAAGTAAGCATAATTCCCATCATATAATATCTGGGAAACACTTTAAAATTCTAAGCTCAAAGGTATTTTAAAGCCTTGCAAATCCTGTAAGGCATTGTACAGCTTCAAAATGACTGTGGCATCAATACATGGTGGAATTAGTTCATTAAAAACAAGTGTATGGAGACAGGGTTAAAGCACGGATTTCTGCCTGCCTACTACTGTTTTTTAATAGGTACAGCTTAGATCTGTGTTCCCCTTTTATCTCTGCCACAATGTGGTATTGCCACAGCAAGTTGGTTCATCTTACATGCCACCTCCTGTGAGGTTGTATGTCATTACAACTAATTTCCCCTTGTAGAGATTTTTCTAAGGTAGAAGCCTAGTGAAGAAGGCTAATTCTCTATTTCATTTCTTCCCTTTGAAAGCTAGATTGTGTGGAAGGGAAAATGTTTTAGACTCTTTGGAATAATACTTCTCTGTCCTATGCCTTAATGTCTCCGTCTATAAAATGGAGCTATTAAGATCTGCTTCTACTTGCAGAAACAATACATGAGCCTAACCATGGGAGATGCAGTGTAAACCCAATGGGCCCTAGAGTAGGACACATTTGGGTTGAGATCCATCTCTGTCACTTCCTAGTTCTGTGACCTTGGGCAAAGAACCTCACCTCTCTGAGTCTCATTTTCCTCATCTATCATATGAGATTAATAATTCCCACTTTGTGTGGTTGCTGTGTGGATAACATAGCAAGTGTTTACTTCAGTGCCTGGCACCTAGTTAGTTCTTGTCAAATTGGTAGCTACTAACACCTATCCTGCTCAAACTCTTCTCAAAAAGTACAAAGGGTGGAAAACTCCCAGACTCATTCTATGAGGCCACCATCACACTGATACCAAAGTCAGACAAAGATATCACACAAAAAAGAAAATTACAGACCAGTATCACTGATGAACATAGATGCAAAAATCCTCAACAAAATTCTAGCAAACAGAATCCAACAACACATTGAAAGGATCATACATCATGATCAAGGAGCATTCATCCCAGGGATGTAAGGATTCTTCACTACATGAAAATCAATCAATGTAATACACCATGTTAATATATTTAAAGATAAAAACCATATGATCATCTCAATAGATGCAAAGGAAGCTTTTGACAAAATTCAACACCCATTTATGATTAAAAAAAAAAAAGAAAAAAAAAAACCTCTCCAGGAAATTGGCATAAAAGGAACCTGCATGTGTGGGTGCTTATAAGTCCCTTCAGTCGTGTCCATGGGATTTTCCAGGCAAGAATACTGAAGTGTGTTGCTATGCCCTTCTTCAGGAGATCTTCCCAATCTAGGGATCAAACCTATTTCTCCTGCAGCTCCTGCATTGCAGGTGGATTCTTTACTGCTGAGCCACCAGGGAAGACCCTAGGAGGAACCTATATCAACATAATAAAGGCCATATATGACAAACCCACAGCAAACATTATTCTTAATGATGAAAAACTGAAAGCATTCCCTCTAAGATCAGGAACAAGACAAGGGTGCCCACTCTCACCCCTATTATTCATCATAGTTTTTTAAGTCTTAGACATGGCAATCAGAAAAGAAATAGGAAAAAAAGGAATGCAAATTGGAAAAGAAGAAATAAAACCCTCACTGTTAGAAGATGACATGATACTATATATAGAAAACCCTAAAAATACCACCAGAAAAATTACTAGAGCTAATCAGTGAATTTAGTAAAGTCACATGGTATAAAATTAATACAGAGAAATCCCTTAGCTCCCCAACCAGGGATCAAACTTGCACCCCCTGCATTGGAAGGCAAAGTCTCAACCACTGGATCACCAGGGAAGTCCCTATCATTGCTTTTTTAAAAAGTTTTTAAAATTTATTTTATTTTTGGCTGTGTCAGGTCTTAGTTCTGGCATGCAGGCTCAGTAATTGCAGCACACCAGCTTGGTTGCTCTGCAGCATGTGGGATCTTACTTCCCTGACCAGGGATCGAAGCTATGTCCCCTGCAGTAGAAGGCAGATCCCTAACCACGGGACTGCCAGTGAAGTCCCCCTATTGTTGCTTTTTAACAATTCATTTTAACATCATAGTCATAGACCACCCCCTCCCTTTATTTACTGCTGCTTTCTTCTAGTTAAATTAAGAAGGGCATGTCAAGAGAGAGACTTGCAGTTCAATTCAACAAGTATTTTGGGGCACTTAGTAATTGCATCTCTGACTTCATTCATAATAAATTCTCTCCTCTTTCCATAATTTATTGGTAAGAGCAGATATTTCATTTGTATTAATTATAGAATTCTAAATTTCTAGTTAATTATTTCAATTCTGCCTGACATTTGAGCTACTGATATCTCTCAGAATTTTTTTTTCCCCAGGAAAGCAGCAATTTTAATTTGAAAGCAATCTTATGTGTGAGTGAAAGAGAGGAGAAAGGACCCCCCTCCCAGCCCCTCCTGCCAGTGAGCTGCAGGGAAAAAAAAAAACTGCAACACCTAACTGCATAGACCTGCAAAGAAAGGCAGATGATAGATAGATAGAGAGATAGATATGATAGATACAGATCGAAGATAGATTAGATAGGATAGATAGATGATAGATAGATAGATAGATAGATAGATAGATAGATAGATAGATAGATATAGAGAGGGCTTCCCTAGTGGCTCAGATGGTAAAGAATCTGCCTGCAATGCAGGAGACCTGGGTTCGATCCCTGGGTTGGGAAGATCCCCTGGAGGAGGGCGTGGCAACCCACTCCAATATTCTTGCCTGGAGAATTCCCATGGACAGAGGAACCTGGCGGGCTACAGTCCATGGAGTCGCAAAGAATCAGACACAACTGAGCAACTAAGCACAGCACAGCATAGAGAGAGATGATAGGTAGATAGTTAGTTGATAGATGATAGATTAATAGATACAGATAGATACATAGATGATAGATGCATAGATACATAGAGATGATAGACACATAGATAATAAATGCATAGATAGGTGATAGGTGATAGAGAAGACAGATAGGATAGATAGTTATAGATAGGGCTTCCCTGGTGGCTCAGATAGTAAAGAATCTGCCTGCAGTGTGGGAGACCCAGGTTCAATCCCTGGATCAGGAAGATCCCCTGGAGAAGGAAATGGCAACCCACTCCATGATTCTTGCCTGGAGAATTTCATGGACAGAGGAGCCTGGCAGGCTACAGAGGATATCTGTCCTCTGGCATATGGCTTCCTTCTAACTCTGGGGTAAAATGGGGGGAAAGCAAACAAAGTAGCAGTTGGCCTTCTCTTTCTTCATGGGAGGAAAAAGATTTCATGGTATCTCAAAGAGTTAAATACAACTGAGAAACTAACACACATAGATAGATAGATAGTTAATCATAATCTCCAGGGTACATAGAATTGGTACCAATTTAATTTGGGCTGGCCTCCAGCAAGAATGTTAGTAACACTTGAGTGATCTTCCTTTGAATTTCAGGTTCATGATGATGAACTTTCATGATCAAGCGAAATGAGAATTTACAAAGTCTAGTGTTTATTCTAATATTTGTAGAAGTTGCCACAGGAACCTAAGTCCTGAAAGAGACTTTTTTTTCACTTGGAAACTTTCCAAGGGAGATTTTTCAAGCAGATATGATATTTTCTTAGTATTGCTTTGTAATTTGAGGTTGTAGCATAGCAGTAATGGCAGGCTCACTCTCTGACATGTGGATTTATATCTAAGAAGTGTAGGGAGCAAGGATGTTTATGCACCGATAATACAACAATGTTTGCTATTAAGAGATCTGAACTCTGATATCAAGTTTGGCTTTTTGACAAGGTCTCCAAGATCCTAAAACTCCTCATAATGGATCGTATCATGTATAACCAACTCTCCATCTCTAGGTGAAATAAAGACAGATTTAGATATTTAATCCATGGTGCCAAGTAGCCTTGGGATTTTATGAAGGAGGCTCATAGCAGTGCACATATCTTGTCTTCTGAGAAATTCTTGGACTTGGTAGTTTAAAAATAACACTTAAATTCCAAGGATAGTCGTTTAGATACTGCTATGGTTAAATGGTTGCATTTGCTAAGCACACACCTCAGGAGACAGGCAAATTATTATAAATAAATGACAGTACATATACAGCACCGCACTTCTGGGAAGCATGAACAAATCCAGTTTATGTGTCATCCTGCATCAAGTTCTGTCCACAGATGGCACTCAATGGAAAGGTACCACTTAAATCTCACCAATGGAACAAGGAGGGCAGTATCAAAAGTCAGGGCAGCAACATCTGAGTTCCCATCACCCCTCAGTTCCTCTGAGTTGGCACTCTGTGGATTATCAATGGAAGCTGGAAATTCAACAACCAGCACGTGATGAAGTGAGATAATCAGAAGCCTAGAGGATGAAAAAAAGCTTCCAAGACACACTGAAACATAGCAAGACGTGCTCTTAGACTCAACTCACTGTGGGAACTGTCGAATCACTCTATACTCTGTGTGCGTCTGAGCAAGAGTGGGCATCATACCAATAGCATAGATGATAGCACTGGAATAGTTGTGAGCCAGTTCACTTCTTATGGTCAGAGTGCTTTATTATTGCTTTTTCTCTCTAGGGAGCCTGGAAACAGGGGTATATGCATGATGCATTGCCTTCTTTGCTCAGAGGCTGCATAGGATATCTGTCCTCTGGCATATGGCTTCCTTCTAACTCTGGGGTAGAGGAGGGGGAAGCAAACAAAGTAGCAGCTGGTTTTCTCTTTCCTCGGTGTCTTTTAGTCCTATCAGTGATGAACTGGGTCTTAGCTGTTACATGTCTTAGCTTTGTCTTAGCTGTCAAGGCTTTCACCACATCAGACATTTGTGGAATAGCTTTTGGAGGGGCAATTGGGTATGTCATCACCTTCAGGTAGGTCTTTCCCAGCTTCTACTTGAGGAAGAGAAATGTGGGAGGAGTGACGGAGGAAGGGAGGCTCCAAGTGGGTAACATCTCGGATGCTGTTATTTCTCCCTCTGACCACTCCCTGGGCTGCCATCCTAGGGGGCACACGGTTCCTGGGTTTGGGTGTCAACAGTAGTTTAGCATGTTACAGTCCAGAGCTTGGACTTCCTGCCTCACAGGAGTAGTGTAGTGGTGACCTCAACAAAGAAAGAAATTGATATTCTTTGTGAGAAACAAAACTAGTGTGGGCAGGCTACTGATGGTATGGGCTGATGATAATGACCTCTGCTTTACCCAGCCCTTGCTGTAGGAAAACAGTCCAAAGAATCGTTATAGGTAAAGATACTTCTCAGTTCATTCTGATATCCTGGCAATTATTTTGTCAGGGTGGATACAGAGGCAATTCCCTACCCCTCCCAACATCACAGGTCCCTGCAGTCCCTCTAGGGCAGTGAAGACCACTATTTGTAGTGAATCCTGCAGGAAGAATTGCATGTCAGCGGGCAGGATGGAGCCCTTAGCTTTTATGGATTGCAGTGTGGTTTACTGTTGGGGCACCTTCCACAGTGACTCATAGTAGGTGCCTGATCTTCTGAGTCACCACTTTTAAGGGAACATGGTCATCCAGTGCTCAGTATGAGGCCCTGATAGCTATGAAGACTCTATAGGCCCTAAGAAGTACAGGAGAATCTATTTTGAAGCTCACCACCCCCTACTGCACCCCTTCTATGTGTTATTGAGTCCATTTATGGCTTGTTGTATACTTATGCACTTTCATATGGATTTGCCCCTGGTGATGTATGTGTGCTTCTCTTCCTACCAGTGTGGGTTAGTGTTTTGTGTAGGAGTCTAGCATTATATTTTTAAGTCAAGTCCTAGGTGGGGCATTCTCAGAATTAATAGAGCAATTTGTTTAGAAAAAAATTCCCACCTCCAGATGTACCTAAGCAGACCAAGCTAGTTACAAAAAGGACCAATTCAAACCAGAACTCTTTGAGAAGTTCCCAGAAGATTAAATATCCTAATATCAGACCAGCCATTTGTGGCCTGGGGAAAGATATTGGGACTAGAGGCTATAAAATGGAGGTACTGGGCATGGGATAGAAAAAGAGGGGGGAGAAAAGAGGTTTGGTAAAAGCTTAAAAAGAATAACAACTAAAAAAAGACATAGTTCCTGCCAGATGCCTAATTTCTCTTTCAAAGTTTGGAAATACCACACAAATAGCTCTTGCATTTGAGTTATCCAGGTGACTAGAGATCTATTTATTTTGCATTTAACCAAGGGTCAAAGGATCTTTGATGATGTTTTTGTTTAATGGTTCCAAATAAACTTCCCACCATGTTTATCTGGGAATGGCCTGAAGTAGAGGTGGTTTATTCAGTACTTAGATTATTTTTAGATCACCTTTAAAGTCACTCCTTTAGAAGAAAGCAGCATTTATATCCTGAAGGATTTCCAAAAAGAATCCAGAAAAGTTGGGTTACTACCCTTCATTCCTGACTCTGAAAGGATTTTCCACTAGGAATCCAAGTAAGTCACTTGGACTATCTGTTTGCCCCAATCTCAAAGGGGAAAATAACTGGAATTTGTCAAATAGTGGTAAAAACTAAGCCAATATATCAGAGATCTAACCCTACCTTATACCAAATTGAGTTTCAAAGGCTGATAATGACAACTAGTCAGTGCTTGGTGATATAAACTCATGGAATATGACTGTCCTCATATGGAATACCGAAAACCACTGTCCTGCTCTGAGTCCCATTTTACTCAATTTTGATTCATGTTGGCGACTTACTAAAAGTAGATGTGTCAAGCATTTTATGTCTGGCCACATAACTTTTAAGGCAGAAATTTCACAGATTTATATGACATTGTATATATATTTGGTGGGCTGCCGTCTATGGGGTCGCACAGAGTCGAACACGACTGAAGTGACTTAGCAGTAGCAGCAGCAGCAGTATGTATATTTGGAGAAGGCAATGGCACCCCACTCCAGTGCTTTTGCCTGGAAAATCCCATGGACGGAGGAGCCTGGTAGGCTGCAGTCCATGGGGCCACTAAGAGTCGGGCATGACTGAACGACTTCACTTTCACTTTTCACTTTCATGCATTGGAGAAGGAAATGGCAACCCACTCCAGTGTTCTTGCCTGGAGAATCCCAGGGACGGGGGAGCCTGGTGGGCTGCCGTCTATGGGGTCACACAGAGTCGGACACGACTGAAGCTACTTAGCGGTAGCAGCAGCAGCAGTATATATATTAGTCATGTTTATCTTTTCTAAATGGAGGACAGCAAAATTCAAAGAGAAATTGTAATTTTATGAGCTATTTCTACCCTGCTCATATCAGGCATGGTAAATAAACTCACAAAATTCACTAGGTGTATTTTATAGTATTATATGCAGTTCCAGAAGCCACAAAGTAGTACAAATACATTAGTAATTATACAAAAGCAATAAGCTCAAATTCTTGTAGACAGACCAGTGTACACACACACACACACACACACACACACACACACACACACACACACGGAAAAGCCTTCCAAGGCAGGAAAGACAGCAGAAAGTCATGGTGAATGTGTTCTCCAAAGGTGTTATAAAATAGGCATTTAACAATATGATACCAAAAGCATGATCCATTAAAGGTAATAAACTCGACTTCATAAAAATGTAAAATTTTTATTCTGTGAAAGATCTTGTTAAGAGGATGACAAGGCAAATTACAGACTGGGAGAAATATTTTCAAATCATATATATATATATATCAAAGGACTTGTTATTAGAATGTATAAAGAACTCTAAAAGCAACATTTTAAAACAAAAAAATCCAACTAGAAAATGGGCAAAAGACATATACAGACATTTCACCCAAGAGAATATACAGGTGGCAAATAAGTATATGAAAAGATGTTCAATATCAGTAACCATTAGGGAAATGCAATGAGAACCACAGTAATATGATGCTACATACCTATAAAGTAAAATAGTAGTGACACGACCAAATGCTAGAGAGGATATAGAGAAACTAGATCATTCATAAATTGCTGGTGGGAATGTAAAGTGGTACAGGCACTGTGAAATATAGTTTGGCAGTTTCTTTTCAAACCAAAAGTAGATTTACCATATGTCCCAGCAATTTCATACTTGGGCATATATTCAAGAGAAATAAAAATTTATTTTCACCCAGAAATGTGTACACATATGTTCATAGCCACTTTATTCATAATAGCCAAATACTGGAAAGTACCCAGATGTCTTTCATTAAATTGAATGGCTAAACAAATTGTGGTGCATGCATACCATTGAATACTACTGAACAATACAACTTTGATGAACCTCAAGGAAACTATCGTATGTGTAAAGTCAATTTTAAAAGAATATGCACTGAATGATTCCATTTATGTAACAATTGTGAAATAACAAATGATAGAGATGGAGAACAGATTTGTGGATGCTATGGGTGAAGAGTAAGAGGCGGGGCCAGAGGAAACAGGTGTGGTTAAAAAGGAGTAGTGTTAGGGAGTGGTGATGGTACCACAGTAGTGGTGATGGTACAGTTCAGTATCTTAATTAGTATGATGTTTAGTCAAAGCTACAAATGTGATAAAATTGCATAGAAGTACACACACATACCCACACAACTCACATACAAAATGGGTACATGTATAACTGGTGAAATCTAGATAAGCTCTATGGATTGTACAAATGTCAGTCTCCTGATTTTGGTACTGTACTATAGTTATACAAGATGTTAACACTGAGGGAGGATGGATAAAGTGTACACAGGACCTCCCTGAACATTTCTTTGCACCTTTCTGTGAATCTGTAATTATTTCAATTTTTTTATATTTAAAAAAATAAGAATAATATTTTTGGATGCTGCATATTTTAATATATAAGGCACAATTTTTTGCATTACAAATAATTCCTGTGTATTAAAAATAATTTTATATTTTTGTGCCAAAATATAACATAATATATTTTTTAAGTATATCTTCTAATGTAAAAATAAATAATTCTGTGGTATAGGGGTGCCAGGGTGGAAATGGGAGATACCTAACAAAGCCAAATCCAGAGTTTTATTGTTAAACTGTAATTGACAAATTTAATAGGATCTTTTGTTTAGGATTTTGCAATAATCAGTCCTCAGTTGTCATAAAGCTAAATAAAATACATTTATATTTGTTTTTTAAAATAGGTTTTAAACTTTCATTTAAATATGCTTGTATAAGCCTGAGCGACTTCATATTCCATTCAGAAAGTAGATGACAATAAATTACATCTTAGACTCACGAAAAGTACTCAAGAACACTTTCTTGGGACTTGAAAAATGTATTTTTCACATATTTCATAGCTTTTAGTTGCTCCTGGTTGTTTATAACATGGAGAAATGGCCTTGTGACATTAAACTTCAGGTAATTAATCAGATATTTTGATTAAGGAAGCCTCTTTTGGGGCTGTAGTTTGCATCAGAATTTAAAAAGAGAAAAAGAATGTTATCAGTAATCTTCCTCAGGATTCTTTGTTGAATTGTATCAATGAGCTCTTGAAAGCATTTGGGCCCAGGAGAATGAGATCATTTTTACTTATATCAATTTACTAAAAGGTTTATACCTAGACTAATATATATCTACACATATTCTGAAAAAGCATATAAGTGATGATACTACAAAATGACCATGGTCTATAACACACTTTCAAATTCTTAGACGTAGATGCTACTGAGAAAATATGACATTTTACTACATTTTAAACTTGGAGAAGGAAAAGCGCTAAGTGTACCTATTGAGTCAGTGAGTTACAAAAATGATAACCTACTTCCTCATTCACAAAACTAAAATCATGGCATCTGGTCTCATCACTTCATGGCAAATAGATGGGGAAGAAGTGGAAACAGTGACGGATTTTATTTTCTTGGGCTCCAAAATCATTGAGGACAGTGACTGCAGCCATGAAATTAAAAGACGCTTGCTCCTTGGAAGAAAAGCTATGACAAACCTAGATAGCATTTTAAAAAGCAGAGACATCACTTTCCTGCCAAAGGTCCATATAGTCAAAGCTATGGTTTTTCCAGTAGTCATGTATGGATGTGAGAGTTGGACCATAAAGAAGGTTGAGTGCCGAAGAATAGACGCTTTTGAACTGTGGTGTTGGAGAAGACTCTTGAGAGTCCCTTGGACTGCAAGATCAAACCAGTCAATCCTAAAGGAAATCAACCCTGCATATTCATTGGAAGGACTGATGCTGAAACTGAAGCTCCAATACTTTGGCCACCTGGTGGGAAGAGCTGACTCATTGGCAAAGACCCTGATGCTGGGAATGATTGAAGGCAAAAGAAGAGAGTGACAGAGGATGAGATGGTTGGATAGCATCACTGGCTCAGTGGACATGAATCTGAGCAAACTCAGGGAGATTGTAAAGGACAGGGAAGCCTGAAGTGGTGCAGTCCATTGGGTCACAAAGAGTCAGACACAACTGAGTCAGACATGACTGAGTGACTGAACAACAGCAACACTGCCTTTGTGTGATGTTGTAAGGATAAATCAGGCAGAGTATACAAAGTATTTTAAGCTTAATGCAAAATATATGCTTGAAACATTTTCTATATAATAAAATGTTTTACACGCTGAAAAATTCCTTCACTAACACCTTTTATTCTAATTACCATTTCTCCCTTTGATTCTCCTATCCAGTCAGTCCAGAACTACCTTCTGTTATCTAAATATCCGTATACCTATCCTACTTTCAAGCCATCAGTGAACATGTCCTCTTACTTCTGAACATGCTATTTGGAGGAAATATATATGTGAGACTCAGGAAACTGAGACAGACCAAAGGGCATCCCCAAACAACCTTAAGTCCTTGAATGAAGAAATGACAAGTATATATGTACTTTACACATTTTGGAGTCAGAAAGATTACCTCCTTTCACATTTACTCAAAGCTCATGAGATTTCCAGTTTGCATTTCTTTTGTTATTTTTCATTACATAAATTGCTTCTCCTAGCTAAAAACAGTTCAGTGAATCATGAGCCTGGAAAAGAGTCTTATACGATGTTTCCAGGAGAGAAAGACCTAAAGAAATAAAAAAAGCTCATCAGTTGAGAATGCCAAGGTAGAAATTCTGCCCATCAGGAATACCCTAGGGATTGTAGGCAAACATGTTCTTGTTCAGTCACTAAGTCATGTCTGATTCTTGGCAACCCCATGGACTGCGGCATGCCATGCTTCCCTGTCCTTCACTATCTCCTGGAGTTTGCCCAAACTCATGTCTGTTGATTCAGTGATGCCACCCAACCATTTCATTCTCTGTCACCCCCTTCTCCCTCTGCTCTCACTTATAGCTCATTTCTCTGTAGTAACCATAGATAATTCGCTGGCATGGGCAATCTCCATGTCCTCTGCACTCATTTCTTTGCAGGAAAAGTGCTCTTGGTTTTTCACTGGTCTCAAGTTAGTAGAGCAGATCTTCAACTGCTCCTGCAGAATTGAGAGCTAAGAAGAATGGACATCTCCTTTCTTTGGATCAATGATAAAAGGAGAAAGATTTGTTTAAGAAAAGTAAGAACCAAAAAAGATTTTGAAAAATAAGGACAGTCATTTGGATGAGATAACTTACGTATATAGTCTTCTCCCATTGCCATGGGCAAGGTGGTGGATTTGTTGACTATGAAGTCCACTCCAGCCATCTTAAGGTTTTGAAAGGGACATATGTAATGAAAAGATACATTTGCCCATTTTCACTGTATAGCTGTACATTTAGACTTTCCTTGAAAGCCCAAGGAACATCAATGGCAAGGTAGAATAAGAAGGGGTTGGAATTTTTGCTTTAGGACAAATACATGCAGAAGCTATTATATGGATAGTTGCAGACTTCTGGGTTCTGTCCATTGTAAAAGATCTAGTCAGTTGGTATGATAAAACACTGATTTTAGTTAGTTATGTGGCAAAATTACCTTATGATATTTCTGTTTATTTCATTTAACTAGTTTTAAGTTTGCAAGGTTAGACTTCTAAAAGCTAATGATTTCCTCCTAAATAATTGGCCTGGGATAATAGGAATACTATCAGTAAAATAAAATGCCACCAGGTGCTTTAGTTATGGCAGATTAGAGCTGCCTTTGAAAACTGTGTTTCCCATAGTTGCGGTTAGTGGAATATAATAGAAGAGGATATTTTCAACTCAGTTATCCTTTTTGTCCTTCAAAATTTGCCTCACTGTTTTAACATAAACATTACAGAAGATTAGATTTGAAATGTCTGTGTGCTAAGTTTAAAGAGATAGAAACACTTGAGCTCACTAATCCTAATTGTTCTAATCAGCACTTGTTCTCACACTGGTTTGTCTTCCAGGCTTGAACAGAACATTTCTCTTAACTTGTCTTAAATATTCATACCTACAATCAGAAGCCCTTTTGATCTTCTAGGTTCTTTTTTTTAAGGGAGGGGAGTTCAAAAGTCCCAGCATTATGGGTATTCTTTATGTGGACAGAAGGTACAAATTCATCTCCAGACTTAAATTTGATTTTCTATTTATAGTTTTTGTTTCCTTTCTCAGCCATCCCTGTTCTGTTATTCATAGGAAGGAAAGAGTATGTGTTTGCATGGACTAAATCCACAAAAATCAAAAGCACACTAACCACAAGTATAAGATCCACTGGACTTAGATTATTAGCATTTAAATTATGCTCCCAATTTTGGGGGCAAATACTGATTTCAAATTAATCCATTAATCTACCAATACCCCCATTGCAACCACATATACACTTACACTTGGTAAGTCTTGTGGTCCAATTTAGAGGTCAAAATATTACCACCATATCCACAGAAGGGAAGAGGAAATATACATTGAATTTCTACTTGGCCATAAGCACTTACATATATTCCCTTGATCTTTTTAAGAGTTGAATGTCTTTATATGTTGTTTTGCAGATAACAATGCTGAGGTTTGTAAGTTAAATTACTTGCCCCAAAACAAACACATAGTAAGTGGTGGAGTTAGTTTTAAATCCAGGTTTATTTGATTCCAAAATCTACAGTCCTTTACACCATACCAAATTGGTTTTTGCCAATCATGGTTACAAATGTAAATAACATCATGTGTTTCCTGCAATAGCAACTGGCTTTTAGGAGCCAAGTGATAGGCTGAACATTTGAGAACACCTTTTTTTTTTTTCAATTTCTCATTGTCCTCTCTAGGTGTGTTTTCCCTTACTCAATTTCATTTTATAATTATTTACCAAGTACCTACTATGGATAGGTTGTAGCACTCTGGGCACTTTTCCTGTCAGAGGTAACTCAGCTATAACATATATTTGTGATTGCCAAGAAAGCTTTATACTGAGGTTTGCCTTCCTGATCTGCTTGGTTTTGAAATAATTTCTATTTCTGGGGCCAGGGCCTATCCTTTGCTTCCATCTTTAAGTTGGTGGGAGGTTACTTTGTGACAATAGACCTGAGCAACCTTAGCAGTTTTGTTCTGTTATGCACTGGTCTTCCCTTGATGAATCAAGTGCCAAATTTTAGCATCTTTATCTGCAATTCTTTTTTTTTTTCTATTAGGTGTACTAGCCCTATCTTGGTACCCACCTGATTTGAATGATGAGAATGGAGAACCTACTGATAACTTGGTACCAACTATTTTGGATAAAGCTCATAAATATTACCTGCAATTCTTAGCATAAAGTTGAGAGCTTGGGGAAGTGGCATGACTTGCTTATATAGCAGTTTACTTCTGGAGCCCAAACTGTATAGAATTCATAGTCCATTAATCCACTGTCTTTTCATGGTACCATATGCTGCCCGTACTGCACCCATGTACAAATATCTCTGTGAAAACTCACAAGTTGGATCTTTCAGATCTCCCATGGTTTTGCAAACTACCTACCCCCGCCACCCCAAATCAACTCTCACTTTACAGGAGAGAGAGGCTAGGTATACAGTATAATGAGTAGAAATGTGTGTAGGCTTTAGAATCAGACAGACCTGGGTTCATAGTCATCTTCCTTTGTAACTGTGTGTGATCTTAGAAAAGTCAGCTGACCATTCTGAGCTCCAGTGCCTTATCTGTAATGTGAGGCTAATAATACTTACCTCACAGTTTTCTTGTATTATTACTAATGGATATAACTTGCTTAGCAAGATGCCTAACCATAGTAGACACTTCAGAAAACGTGTAGATTTCAAACTTAAGGGGCAAAAGGGGTTAGCCTTGTGTCTCCATATTTCTCTGTATCAATTTTGGTGTATGTATATTGCTATTAGTGAGTCTTTTTCATACTGAGTCTCCCCTGCCATCTGCTCTGCTACTTTCCTTTCTTAAGCAATGCTAGTTTTTAGGCTCTGATTCCAATTAAAGAACAGTCCCCTCCCCCTGCCAGAGGACAATTTTGCTTACTGTTTGTTTTTTGTGTGACTCAGGTCTAGCTGTCCCTCAGATCTCCGTTGATAAATCCTTCTCTTCCCATTTTAGTCAGCACTGTCTTCTCCCCAGCAAGCTTAGAACAGAGAACCGCACACATGGATTAGGGCACAATCTCAGAGTCAATAAAACAGTGGTTGAAAGAAGGTTCCAGGATCAACAAGAGTCTTATGCATCACTGGTGGGGAAATGAGCCTCTTGTGTCATCTATTCTGTGTTTTCAGTTATCCCCAGCCACCCCTCCATGCTCATCCTAGTCTTATTTCTTCTCTATTCCTCCTCTCTTCCCCTTTTCCAGGCCTGTCAGCTTAACTTTCTTCCCTCTCTCTTTCCCTCTTCTTCAATGCAATTGTACTTTTCTGGTGGCCCCTTCTGGATAAGCTATAAAGAGCTGAACAGAGCAAAAACTGACTGATAACAGTCAGTCAGCTTTGCTCTAAGCCCTGGTCAGTGGGTGTTAGAATTTGATTACTGTAGTTAGTAGTTAGGAGTGGAGAAGTCTTAATCCCTTAAACATAGCCTGGCTAGAGAGGGTGGTGGTGTTTTACCAGGTGTTTGACTGCAGGGAGAAGGTGAAGAAGAATGCAGTCTTTCAACAGAGAAATAAATGAAGGTCTGAAACTATGAAAAGAGTAACAGTATGTCTTCTGGTTAAAGCATCTGAATAGGCTGTGGGAAGTGGCCCCTAGGAAGGGAGGGGAACAGTAATAGCAGTGTTCTCAGTCTATCCTAGTAAGATCTTTGTAGGATGCTTTTGTGGGGTAGTTTCACATACAAGTTAATTTTTCATTATTGTTACTAAGAGTCATCCAGGTCAGAGAAGAGTTTCCCTTTGGGTCCAGCACGGTACTACCATCATTAACCATGAAGATGCCTGCCAATGGCACACTTGACTATGTCCATACTTCTTTACCAGCAGTGATGGCAGAGAGTTCTATTGCTGGATGGCAGAACAGGGATGATAAGGGGAAATTGGACTTTGAAACTACAGACTACTAATTAAAATGATATCAAACAATATAGAAGGCTTCCCACGTGGCTCAGTGGTAAAGAATCCACTTGACAATGCAGGAATGCAGGAGACAGACATTTGATCCCTGGGTGGGGAAGATCCTCTGGAAGAAGAAAGGGCAATCTGTTCCAGTATTCTTGCCTGGGAAATCTCATGGACAGAGAAGCCTGGTGGGCTACAGTCCATTCTGTTGCAAAGGGTCAGATATGGCTGACTGACTGAGCATGCACAAACAACACAGAAAACATAAAATACAAAGATACAGTGAAAAGAGCCTTGTACCAGAAGTCAGGAGGCCAGAGTTAGTTTACAACATAGTGACCTTGGGCAAGTCACTTCACTTCCTTGAGTCACATTGTTCTTATCTTGAAACTAACTCATAGTATTACCTCCCTCGTTGACTCCTCACAGTTATTTTCAGTCAGGTAAGAATCTTCTAGCTCTTTATAGCTGATAAAGTGCTGTGTAATTAAATAATAATTAAATAATTAAACATTATTGTTGTCTTAATTACTTTGCTGCTACTGCTACTGCTGCTAAATCACTTCAGTCGTGTCCGACTCTGTGCAGCCCCATAGACGGCAGCCCATCAGGCTCTGCTGCCCCTGGGATTCTCCAGGAAAGAACACTGGAGTGGGTGGCCATTTCCTTCCCCAATGCATGAAAGTGAAAAGTGAAAGTGAAGTCACTGAGTCGTGTCCAACTCTCAGCGACCCCATGGACTGCAGCCTACCAGGCTCCTCCGTCCATGGGATTTTCCAGGCAAGAGTACTGGAGTGGGGTGCCATTGCCTTTAGCATGTAATATTAAAAACAAAACTATGATTGAACCAAATATGTGCGATTGACACCACCAAGCTCCCCTGGCTATCCTGCCTCCCTCTGTTGACTGATGAAGGATAGGGTATAACTTACAATAAGACCAGTGATTTAAACCCCACTCTTTTTTCTTTCAATGAAGGAATAACTTGTCTTCCATGTCCTAAAAACTCCAAGAGAGATTTTCACTCTACCATTTATTAACCTATTAAAGAAGTTACCTAATCTCTCTAAACCTCAGTTTCTCGATCTATAAAATGAAAATTGTTATGGCACCTACTATTTAGAATTGTTATTGGGCTCAAGTGAGATGTAACATGATTTAATACAGTGCTTCCCACATAGTAAAGGCTCACCAACTGTTAGTAATTCATGTTACTACTACTATTACTACTACTACTACTACACTACTATTACTACACCAGAAAGCTTGTCCCTGGTAGCTTCCTTTTACTAACTGGCATAGCTTTTCAACTTTGTTACCAGGCCAGTAATTTCACCATAACCAAAGCCTACAACATAGTCACCTGTTTGACAGATTAGTGTTTCCTGCAATCACAGCTCTTTCCTCCATTCCCCTCCAGGCTTGGTGGGCTATTAAATTACCATACCTCCTGCCTCCTGTTGACTTAAAAAAATGCTCAACATGAGAGTTGCAAATTAAGTTTTATTTGGGGCAAAATGAGGACTGCAGCCAGGGAGACAGCACCTCAGAGAGCTCTGAGAAACTGCTCCAAAGAGATGGGGGAGGGGGAGGTCAGAATATATATGATTTTGGTGAAAGGAAAATACATGCAATCAAACATATATTTTTCCAGAAGGTTTCTGCTAGTCTCATGAAACTTTCTGCTAGTCATGAGGACCAGTCATCACCATGAAGGATTTTAGTACTTTTCTGGATATGGGGATACAAGAATTGAGCTCATATTAATAAATTGGCCCCTGAAAATATTTAACTCTCTTGAAGACCTGTTCTGCCAGTTTTTCTCTGAGCACAGAGTGCCTCATTTCTGCTCTCCACCCTGAACTTCTTTTAGGGGGTGTTGAAAATCAGCAGCTACAGCAGCACATGCTTTAATCCTTGTAGAGGTAGATGGCAAGCACCTATGGCAAGTGTCAATTTTGAGTTGACACTCTGCATGAGGCAGTTTTACTCCGCCAGGGATAGTCCTCTACTCAGAGGCAGCAAGGCTATCCACAGCTTTAGTTGTTGGCTGGAGTCTCCCATAGCTCTGTCCTTCACCCTGCTCCCAGGCCAATCCCATCCCTAAGGTTCCCTTACCTGAGACCTTTCTCCTGCTCTAACCTGCCACTGATGGGGCAAAGTGGGCAAGCACACATGCACACACACACACACACAATATGCATATAGATCTTCTATTCCCCTAACACACAACCACTAGCGAATTAGTGAACTTCATCTTGCCTAGACTATTACTGATGCAAGAAGCAGGCAAGAAGCAAGCAAGCCAACTGTTTCTAGCATCAGTTTCTGTCTTCCAACCTCGCAATTCTTGTCAACACCAATTCGTAAGGCTGAGAACAAATTAAAATGAAAAAAATCTCACATTCCCTTTTTATCATTTAACCACTTCATCCCCAGAGGACCTGTTAGTGACTGTATTTTTAGGTCCTGTGCACATCTTCAGGTGATTGTCTGCATGGAGCCAGTTTCACAATAAGGCAATCTCCCCAACTCCCCACGTATATATGGTTAGGTAATATGGGCTCATCCAGCCCACTTTATCAGAGACTTTTGAAGCCACGATTTGAAAGAGGTATTTCTAAAGATGAAAGCACCAATCAAATCTTCATTGATTTGCTCTTCAAATGAGTTATAGCCAAATGAGCTACATATTTCCATACTTACAAAGTTTTTTTGGCCTCAGGTTGCAAGCACTTTAAAATACCTCTAAAAGCCGAAGTCCTCAGGTTTAGGAGCTCCTAGACATGTGGGGTCGCACAGAGTCAGACACGACTGAAGTGACTTAGCAGCAGCAGCAGACATAATCCAGCATATTGTTACAAAGTATCAACATATGAAAAATATGGGATTATGATATTTCAGGCATCCCTCAAAAAAACTGACTTTTTTCTTCCCTTGTGAAATCATTTATAATACATGGTCTTCTTCCATTAAACTAGTGGGAAATCTGCAGACATTACTGGCCATGGCTTTGCCTCCTAAGTGAAATAGTGGCCTCTAGGGGAAGAAATACCAGACCACCTTACCTGCCTCCTGAGAAATCTGTATGCAGGTCAAGAAGCAACAGTCAGAACTGGACCTGGAACAACAGACTGGTTCCAAATCGGGAAAGGAGTACATCAAGGCTGTACATCGTCACTCTGTGCATTTAATTTATATGCAGAGTTCAGTTCAGTTCAATCGCTCAGTTGTGTCTGACTCTGTGACCCCATGGACTGCAGCACGCCAGGCTTCCCTGTTGATCACCAACTCCCAGAACCTACTCAAACTCATGTCCATCCCATCGGTGATGCCATCCAACCATCTCATCCTCTGTTGTCTCCTTCTCCTGCCTTCAGTCTTTCCCAGCATTAAGGTCTTTTTCAATTGAGTCGGTTCTTCACATCAGGTGGCCAAAATATTAGAGTTTCAGCTTTAGCATCAGTCCTTCCAATGAATATTCAGGACATATGCAGAGCACATCATAAGAAATGCCAGGCTGGATGAACCACAAGGTGGAATCAAGATTTCCGGGAGAAGTATCGATAACCTCAGATATGCAGATGATATCACCATTTTGGCAGAAAGTGAAGAAGAACTAAAGAGCCTCTTGAAAGTGAAACAGGAGAGTGAAAAAGTTGGCTTAAAGCTCAACATTCAGAAAACTAAGATCATGGCATCTGGGTCCATCACTTGATGGGAAATAGATGGGGAAACAGTGGAAACAGTGTCAGACTTTATTTTTGGGGGCTCCAGAATCACTGCAGATGGTGATTGCAGCCATGAAATTAAAAGACACTTGCTCCTTGGAAGAAAAGCTATGACCAACCTAGACAGCATATTAAAAAGCAGAGACATTACTTTGCCAACAAAGGTCTGTCTAGTCAAAGCTATGGTTTTTCCAGTAGTCATGTTTGGATGTGAGAGTTGGACCATAAAGAAAGCTGAGCACCAAAGAATTGATGCTTTTGAACTGTGGTGTTGGAGAAGACTCTTGAGAGTCCCTTGAACTGCAAAGAGATCCAACCAGTCCATCCTAAAGGAGATCAGTCCTGGGTGTTTATTGGAAGGACTGATGCTAAAGCTGAAACTCCAATACTTTGACCACCTGATGTGAAGGACTGACTCATTGGAAAATACCCTAATGCTGGAAAAGATTAAAGGTGGGAAGAGAAGGGGACGACAGGAGGATGAGATGGTTGTATGGCATCATTCACTCGATAGATATGAGTTTGAGTAAGCTCTGGGAGTTGGTGATGGACAGGGAAGCCTGGTGTGCTGCAGTTCATGGGGTCACAAAGACTTGGACACAACTGAGCAACTAAACTGAACTGAACTGAACTGAAGGTAAGAAATAAGTGGACTGAAGTGATCCCCAGGTTGGATCTGACACCCATGCCAGATCATGATGACCATCATTCTGTTGATGCTTAGGATTTTGTTGGGGGGAGAGGCAGTAGAGTCCAACGGAGCTGGCTTTAAACCCCAGCTCTGCCACTCACTGTGACTTGGAGCTAATTACTTAAACTCCCTAATCCTCAACTTCTCCACCTCCCCAACAGGACAATTTCTGTAGGCAAGAAATTAGATAATGCATATAAAACAAAGGCAGATAGCAGATATTTGTCAGCCAGAAACAACTGTCTTCCTCTGGAGAGAGATAATTGAAGAGAAGCTTAGAGAAGATGCTGCCCTGGCTGCTTCTATGAGGATGTCACCAGAGTCAGAACAGGAGCCACATGTTTCACAGAAGGTGGTTAGGACAGAGAAGGTGTGTGACATGGTGGTGGCACCAAATAGAAGCAGTAGGGGCAGTATCCCTGAGAGAAGAAACATACACAGGATGTTATAAGAGCCTATCCATTTCTCACTACAGATAGTCAGGTGAAAATATGGGGAAGAAAGCAGTTGGAAGCAGTTATGCTTTGTCATTCCTTGTAATTCATTGGCACTAGATATGATAATATGTGTCCTGGCCTCTGTGAGCTTGGTTAGGTTGAAGGCCAGTGTCCAAAATCCCCTAATATCTTTCCTTTAGGGATTTTGTGTGACCACAGAGCTTCCTTTTCTAGGCAGCAGTTGCTGCTTCCACTAAGCTTTTACTTATACTGCTCCTTTAACTGGATTTCCTGCTTCCAAGATTTAAAATCCAAGATTTAAAATGCCATACAACCATCTCATCCTCCTGTCGTCCCCTTGGATTTCCTATCTCCCAAGGCTGAAACTGGGATTCAAATGGTAAAGAATCTGCCTGCAATGCAAGAGATATGGGTTAGATTCTTGGATCAGGAATATTCCTTGGAAAAGGAAATGGCAACCCACTCCAGTATTCTTGCCTGGAGAATCCCATGGACAGAGAAACCTGGCGGGCTCCAGTTTATGGGGTTGCAAAGAGTCGAACATGACTGGGCAACTGAGCACAGCAGAGCACAACACATGTTTGCGCATGTACATAAAACATCTTTGAAATGATATGGAAGAACTGGTTAAAATTTTTGCATATTCAGAGAAAAATGTAGCATCATTTTCTTTTTTTTTTTTTCTATCAATAACAAATGTTATTGTGTCAACTGTCTTTTATTTCACTAATAGAGAATAGGGATGTGGTTGAGCCTCTGCAGTTTTTAGCACAGGAAGCAGCAGGAGGGATTTGCAGCAATACTCCTTGTAGACTTGAGCAGTAGAGAGATCTGGCTCCTGAACGCTAGGGTGACCAACAGGTCTCAGTTTGCCTATGACTCTTTTGGTTTTAGCACTGAAAGTCCTGGGAAAACTGAGACAGTTGGTCCCTATTCCTCATTCTTCTGCTTCAGCCTTTAGCCAGCCAGGCCTACTCGTAGGGCCAAAGACAGGAGCTCCCAGTAGTGGGATGAATGGACTGCTTGCCCCCATACACCACAAGGGACTCACACTTAGATGGTGACTGTCAGGCACATGCTCTGCAAGGTATTCTCATCTGATAGACAAGGAAATTGAGGCTCAAAGAGGTTAAGTGATTTGCCCAAGGTTACACAGCTAGTCAGTGCTGGAGCCAGTCTGTCTGACTCCGACAACATCAACAAGGAACCTGGGGAATATAAAGCTTTCAGAGACACAGCGGGCCTGGCCTTTCTTAAAGCCTAAAAACTCCCAGAGTTGCATTTTAACCAAATCAAACATTATTGCTCTGAATCAACTTTGGCGGGCCTGGGTTACGAAATGGCTTTCTTTCCATCACCCCCACCCCCAAAGCAAAGAGAATAGATGTTACAGGTTTTGGACTGAAGGAGCCATAGATATAAAACTGGCTTCCTTAGCTGTGCTCATAGTGGAAGTCTGGTTTTCACTGGAGGAGTGGTAACCCACTCATCCCAACTTGGTCCAGCCTCCATCCCAAGAGCAGCATGAGGAAATAAAACAAAAGTTCAGTTCAGTTCAGTCGCTCAGTCGTGTCCAACTCTTTGTGACCCCATGAGTCACAGCACACCAGGCCTCCCTGTCCATCACCAACTCCCGGAGTTCACTCAGACTCACGTCCATCGAGTCCGTGATGCCATCCAGCCATCTCATCCTCTGTTGTCCCCTTCTCCTCCTGCCCCCAATCCCTCCTAGCATCAGAGTCTTTTCCAATGAGTCAGCTCTTCGCATGAGGTGGCCAAAGTACTGGAGTTTCAGCTTTAGCATCATTCCTTCCAAAGAAATCCCAGGGTTGATCTCCTTTAGAATGGACTAGTTGGATCTCCTTGCAGTCCAAGGGACTCTCAAGAGTCTTCTCCAACACCACAGTTCAAAAGCATCAATTCTTCAGCACTCAGCTTTCTTCACAGTCCAACTCTCATATCCATACATGACCACTGGAAAAACCGTAGCCTTGACTAGACGGACCTTTGTTGGCAAAGTAATGTCTCTGCTTTTCAACATGCTATCTAAGTTGGTCATAACTTTTCTTCCAAGGAGTAAGCGTCTTTTAATTTCATGGCTGCAGTCACCATCTGCAGTGATTTTGGAGCCCAAAAAATAAAGTCTGGCACTGTTTCCACTGTTTCCCCATCTAGTTCCCATGAAGTGATGGGACCAGATGCCATGATCTTCGTTTTCTGAATGTTGAGCTTTAAGCCAACTTTTTCACTCTCCTCTTTCACTTTCATCAAGAGGCTCTTTAGTTCCTCTTCACTTTCTGCCATAAGGGTGGTATCATCTGCATATCTGAGGTGATTGATATTTCTCCCAGCAATCTTGATTCCAGCTTGTGCTTCATCCAGCCCAGTGTTTCTCATAATGTACTCTGCATATAAGTTAAATAAGCAGGGTGACAATATACAGCCTTGACGTACTCCTTTTCCTATTGGGAACCAGTCTGTTGTTCCATGTCCAGTTCTAACTGTTGCTTCCTGACCTGCATACAGATTTCTCAAGAGGCAGGTCAGGTGGTCTTCCCATCTCTTTCAGAACTTTCTACAGTTTATTGTGACCTACATAGTCAAAGGCTTTGGCATAGTCAATAACGCAGAAATAGATGTATTTCTGGAACTCTCTTGCTTTTTCCATGATCCAGCAGATGTTGGCGATTTGATCTCTGCTTCCTCTGCCTTTTCTAAAACCAGCTTGAACATCAGGAAGTTCACGGTTCACGTATTGCTAAAGCCTGGCTTGCAGAATTTTGAGCATTACTTTACTAGCATGTGAGATGAGTGCAACTGTGTGGTAGTTTGAGCATTCTTTGGCATTGCCTTTCTTTGGGATTGGAATGAAAACTGACCTTTTCCAGTCCTGTGGACACTGCTGAGTTTTCCAAATTTGCTGGCATATTGAGTGCAGCACTTTCACAGCATCATCTTTCAGGATTTGAAATAGCTCAACTGGAATTCCATCACCTCCACTAGCTTTGTTCGTCGTGATGCTTTCCAAGGCCCACTTGAGTTCACATTCCAGGATATCTGGCTCTAGGTGAGTGATCACACCATCGTGATTATCTTGGTCATGAAGATCTTTTTCGTACAGTTCTTCTGTGTATTCTTGCCACCTCTTCTTAATATCTTCTGCTTTTTTTAGGTCCATATCATTTCTTTCCTTTATCGAGCCCATCTTTGAATGAAATGTTCCCTTGGTATCTCTAATTTTCTTGAAGAGATCTCCAGTCTTTCCTATTCTGATGTTTTCCTCTATTTCTTTGTAAAACAGAAGAACAGCCAGCTAATAACAAGTAGTGGTGTATGTCATGATACTTGCTTACTTTTTGATTAGGTGGGGGTGGAATTCACTCTGGCTATGTAATAGGGGCTCCTTTTGCTAGGACAGGGTAAGAGAATCTTCCAAAGCCTCATCCAGCAAAAAACCACTGAGCCACAAAAAAAAACAAGCCTAACAGATAGTAGAAACTTTGGAGGATTTTGGAGGAGCACAAGAAAGGTTCATAAAAGCAGTTGTACTTGCCCTTTCCCAACTAAGCAGCAGGCAGGTGTTAATTATATATAGGCAATTGGACTGCTTTACAGACCCTGTTGAGATATTTTATAAAATATACTTTTATAAATATGGAGCAAAGGAAATCCTTACCATCACTGTTGGCAATTATTTTGTACATGCCAAGTTCTAGAACATCAGGGAGAAAAATCACTGGTGCTAGCGTGCAGGGGTTTCTGGGAGTAATGAATTGAGGGGTTGGCTTATTAAAGAAGACACAAAAATAAACTGCTTTCTCTTCAAGGGCTGCCACAGGTTAGGCAAAGATGTTTTGTGTGAATGCTGTACTCAAGACCTGAATTAACTATACCTCAGTAAATCCTGGGGGCTTCCCAGGTGGCTCAGTGGGTAAAGAATCTGCCTGCAATGCAGGAGATGCAGGAGACTGAGGTTTGATCCCTGTGTGGAGAAGATCCCCTGGAGGAGGGCATGGCAACACACTCCAGTATTCTTGCCTGGAGAATCCCATGGACAGGGGAGCCTGGCGGGCTACAGTCCATAGGGTCGCAGAGTTGGACAGGACTGAAGCAACTGAGCCCACAAGCATGATAAATCCTGCGCTCTTGGATTTGAATGAAGTCAGTTGATGTCTGTGGTGATTGAACTCAGCACCACACTCACTCGCACTATGAAACACCCAGCCTTGAGAGTTTAAAAGTAGAGATATCAGTGCTATTTGCATTTTAATGTCAGATAGAACTGTGTGCAATATATTCTGATTTAAGAAGCATTTCAGTATGTACAAGGATCCAATGGCCCTTCCTAACTTTTTCCTATTTGCAGCGCCACACATATTGCCACAGGAATGTGGCAACTCGAACCAAGAGGATTACAGGTGTGCCTCATTTTATGAACTATCTGTGTGCCTATAAAAATGGCCACCAAAAACAATTCCCATACGTAATCCTGTTTTTTATTGCCTCCCATTGGAGAAGGAAATGGCAACCCACTCCAGCGTTGTTGCCTGGAGAATCCCAAGGACGGAGGAGCCTGGTAGGCTGCCATCTACAGGGTCGCACAGAGTCAGACATGACTGAAGTGACTTAGCAGCAGCAGCAGCATAATAACACTGGAGATGCATTCATCTGACAAATACTGTAGTCCCAAGATGCTGCAAAATCTCAAAAATATCAAACATTGACCATCTTACTTGAGAAGGAAATTTTCAACTGTCTTGATAATGCCTTAGAAATAAAAATATTAGTCACTTAAAGAAATAAAAGTTCATGGTATCTTTCATAGGACAGAACTGATGTAGGTGCCTTTCACTACCTACTTCAGAGTGATGCTGGGGAGTTTCAATAACAAAAGTAAAAGCACTTTATCCATTGCAAAGCTCTGTATGCATGTGAATTCTCCTTACTCTTCTAATTATTCTTGGATAGTCACTTTAAAGAAACAGAAAAACTCCTCATCTGGAAATTGGAAGTAACATTTCACATGGTTGTGGCAAGGGGTCAATGAAATGATGTTATCTGGAAACTGAAAATCCTGTTACAGGATAAGTGAGGGTTCTTCTGCTAATGCATCACTTTATAGGCTGTATCTTTTGGTTTGTTTCTTCCAAGTTTTGTCTCATGTCCTTGTTAAGCTTAGTGACCCTAGGCAGGTAAATTTCGTTTGCATGCACATATTTTATTGACTTGTGGTAGCCTATTGATTGAGTGGCTTTTTAGCTTCTGCTTCTTCAAACTGACTTCTGGGAGCTGCTTATTGTGTTTTTAAGTAAACCATGGTTTATTTAGAAACATCTCCCCAAGGGGGACAGAGTTTACAGAGAAAGAAACTATAGGAATTTTACCTTCTCTCAACCCATTAATGGGTATTATTGAACAATAATGGATTAATGGATATTTGTAGAAGTTAAAAGTTGACAATATAGAGCCTGAGTTTAGAACTTGGCACATTATTTACCAGAGACATATTAACGCCAGAGGCATTAGTTTTTGCAAAAATCGCCCAGTCAATAATGTGTTAAGAAACTTTTAAATGGTCTTCTAACCTTTCTCCTTAATTACTATACATAAGTCACATAAACATTTATCTGCTACCAACTTGGTAATATATATCTTACATATACAGGCACACAAACACTGAACTCATACACTGCAACCTCTTCTGTTACCAGCCAGGAATACCCACCACTCACTCATTTTGTCATCTAGAGAAACTGACAGTAGTTACAGTTCAGAAATTGCAAATTGGTTGTCTGTGGCATGATTTTGGACTCATCTATGTTTTGTTTGGCCCTCTCAAGTTTTTTGTTTTAATTTAATTAGTAGTTAATATGGCCATATTCCAAAACTTCACACAAATTTTCACCTGGATTGCCAACTTGTCTTGAAAAATGGAATGAACTGGTAACACTGGATCAGCATTCAGTAATCTCCTAGAATTTAGCAGCAACTGGGCTTGGGCTGCCCAGTTCCCCTGCTAGGTTGTTGATTCTTTGTAACCAGCTAGCCTTCTATGGTCATTGAGTAGACAGCCCTGCACTTAAAACTAATGCATTCATAAAGACCAGTTTAATATCATGGAACAGAGGGGAGATAATTGTGATTTGGCCAGTGTACCCAATGGCAGGATGTGTGAGTGGATAGCCACTATCTTAGTGGAACCTCTCATTTGAACCAGAAGGTAAACATTTAACGCAATGGACATGAAGCTCCCAAGGCTCTTTCAAATGGTGCTCTGAGCTCATATAACTTCATGTTTGTCTACATGGATTATCTGTCCCTCCACCTCCACTCCCACTATCCATATCTTTGAGACAGGGAAAGTGAAAGTGAAAGTGAAGTCGCTTAGTCATGTCCGACTCGTTGCAACCCCATGGATTGTAGCCTATCAGGGGATTTTCCAGACAAGAGTGCTGGAGTGGATTGCCATTTCCTTCTCCAGGGGATCTTCCTGACCCAGGAATAGAACCCAAGTCTCCCGCATTGCAGGCAGCTTTACCGTCTGAGCCAGTAGGGAGACAGGGAAGGTGCTTGCAACTTCTTTAACTGCTTCTAAGGGCCTAGAAAAAGGTGGGGTCAATAGTAGGAGCTCAGAAAATACAAAGCATTCTATCCAGTGATCAGTTCAGTTCAGTTCAGTTCAGTCACTCGCTTGTGTCTGACTCCTTGAGACCCCATGAATTGCAGCACACCAGGCCTCCCTGTCCACCACTATCTCCTGGAGTTCACGCAGACTCACGTCCATTGAGTCAGTGATGCCATCCAGCCATCTCATCCTGCCCCCAATCCCTCCCAGCATCAGAGTCTTTTCCAATGAGTCAACTCTTCGCATGAGGTGGCCAAAGTATTGGAGTTTCAGCTTCAGCATCAGTCCTTCCAATGAACACCCAGGACTGATCTCCTTTAGGATGGCTGGTTAGATCTCCTTGCAGTCCAAGAGACTCAAGAGTCTTCTCCAACACCACAGTTCAAAACGATCAATTCTTCAGCGCTCAGCTTTCTTCACAGTCCAACTCACACATCCATACATGATCACTGGAAAAACCATTGCTTTGACTAGATGGATCTTTGTTGGCAAAGTAATGTCTCTGCTTTTGAATATGCTATCTAGGTTGGTCATAACTTTTCTTCCAAGGAGTACGTGTCTTTTAATTTCATGGCTGCAATCACCATCTGCAGTGATTTTGGAGCCTCCCAAAATAAAGTCTGACACTGTTTCCACTGTTTCCCCGTCTATTTCCCATGAAGTGATGGGACCAGATGCCATGATCTTCGTTTTCTGAATGTTGAGCTTTAAGACAACTTTTTCACTCTCCTCTTTCACTTTCATCAAGAGGCTTTTTAGTTCCTCTTCACTTTCTGCCATAGGGTGGTATCATCTGCATATCTGAGGTGATTGATATTTCTCTTGGCAATCTTGATTCCAGCTTGTACTTCTTCCAGTCCAGCATTTCTCATGATGTACTCTGCATATAAGTTAAATAAGCAGGGTGACAATATACAGCCTTGACGTACTCCTTTTCCTATGCACCATAAAGTCTTTCTTTTTTTAAGTTCAGCAATATAAAGTTTATTAAAGTAAACTAACATGCATGCAATTAAAGCTATCCAGTCCTTACAATTAGAGTAGCTAGATACTGGTTACATGGCTTTTACCCTGAAAGAAAACAGTTCTTAGTTAACCAAATCACCTGTCATTTTCTTTCTTTTCTTTTCTTGACCATGACAAATGCTGAGTTCATGAAATGAGAACTGAACATTTTGATGATTTGCTGTGTCTCCAGATTAATGGATTAATTAACTAATTAATTAACTGGTTTTCTGTGTGCCTAGGTGGATAACATGATTAATTAGTAAGGCACAAGTAAGGAAGAAAAAGGAACATTTCTTAAGCACCAGGAAGGGAAATTAAACAGTGATCATTACTACAGGTTGATAGAAGGAAGTAGCTCGGGAGAAGAGGCTGAATTCTACTTGTTTTAGTATGTCAGATCATAGGGTGTGGCAATTTTCTGAGGGAACCCGAGGGTCCAGGGTTCTGGGAGTCTTCTAGAGAAGCAAATCCCCCTCCTCATTTCATCATTGCCACCTCACCCCATCATCCTAATCCCGAAAGCAACAGGAAGAGAAGGAACCTGGGTATGGCAGCAGAGGTAAGAAAAAGCAGTTGAAATTAAGAGATGTTTTAAACTTAAAATGGAATGGGGGAAATATCCAGTCAAAAACTGTAAATAAACTATTACAAAGGATACCATACATGGTAAAATAAGAACAGTGGAAGAATTTAGCAATTGACGAAGTAGAATAGCTTGGGAAAGGGGAAGAAATAATGGATGTGGCTTCAGTTGTACCAAGTTGGAGCACTTAAAATTTTGAACTAAAGTCTTTGGCAGAGAGAAGTAAATATGACTGTCTAGGTATCATGAAGACTTAGTGTGGAACAATATATGGCATAAAGTTGAAAAGATTGGGATAGAGAATACCAAATGCCATCAATGAGAATATATTCCATAGGCCATCTGACCAGAGAAACAGTGATGGAATCACAGTGCTTACACAAAGTTGTTTTCTCATTGATGACTCAGTTTCAACAATTGAAATGTAATTTCTCACTCTCCATGCCACATTCCCACAAGATCTTTTTTTTATCTCTTTGTCTTGACTCCTTGGCACCATTCTTTTATAAACATCCCAAGGGTGGTGCAATAACTTGGAAACTCCCATAAGTTATCAAGATGATTCAGGTAAACTTTGATTACTATGAACTGACTTTTCAATTGACATACAAAGACTCTGTCCATTAGTACTAACTTATTGGTTAAAGAATTGAACAGACAGTATAACAGATGTGGGTATATTTGGGAGAGCAGGAGTAGCAAATGATTGTTTAAGTGGGGTCCCAAACTTAAATACCACTGGAACCGGGTGCCCCATCTAAAGGGAGCAGCTGCTACTGTGTTCCAGCAGACTGTTGCCATGTGAAAATGTAGGTCCCCTGTTATCAGATATTCAGATTTTTTAATAGAAACTTGGATTTTTATTTGAAATTTTCTTCTTTTTAAATATTATCAATTAATTAAGAACTGAAAAACACTAGGTGGGCCAAGCAAACACTTCCACAACTGCCAAATGGTGAATTCTAATTTAGATGATGGATGGAATTCATGGTAGAGCTTTGATGTGGTGACTTAAGTCTGTCTCTTCGTCCATTCAGCATAGGTTTATTTGCAGCTTGGTGGATGTGAGTACTTCCAGATGGTAGTCTTGCATGTTGACTTATATCTTATAAGGTTACACTGGGGAAAGCCTCCCCAACGGTAACATGGTAAGCAGACTCTATGCTTTGTTAGAATCAATCTGTTCAACAAGTAACAGAAAAATTGGTTGGTAAAACTATGAGATATGTAAATAAAGTAATCAGATGGTAGTTCTTTTTCATGCACTTTTTGCTCTCACCAGATCATGAATCCCTTGAAAGCTATGATAAAGACTTGGGATTTGGTTCTAAAACTGTTGGGAAGCTATTGGAGGCTTGCAAGCAGGAAGGGATATGATCCAACTTATTATTCTAAAAAGAACACTCTAAAATAGCAGATATGAAAGCCCTGTCTAGCCCTGCAACCTGAAGATTTCCAAAATATCTGCCCTTACTGAACTCAGCCTCTCCCCCAACCATTTGTTCTTCCCTAGGAATGTAATTCTTATATTTATGTGTTCTGTCTCTCATCCCCTCCTCCTACCACAAATGAAAATGTTTTCCATGGTTGTTGGGCCATGTGTCCTAAGAAACTTAGAGCCTATATGATTTGGAATGTGTTATCCAAGGGTAACCAATGCTTTTTCTGAATAAACTAAGAAACTCTAAGAAACTCTGTATTCTTGCCTGGCCCTTAGGCCATTTCTCAGATATGTGATAGGGCCTTCTAGATATCTGAACTTCTCAAATGAGAGGACAAGTGATATGGTCTTGCAAATTGACCTAATTACTCAAAGCTATGCTTCTATCTTTCAGAAAATACTGAAGGAAGGACCTCTGCTAAAGAACTGTAACTCATTCAAGAGATGGAAGCTTAGATATTTTCTGGTTCGAGGACAAAGGCTCTGCTTTGCACACCATCCTGCGGTAAGACTATATATCTATCTATCTATCTATCTATATATATATATATATATATATATACACACACACATATATATACATACATATATATATACGTATACTTGTCAGTTGTGTCAATTGACACAATATGTGTCAATTGTGTTAGTAGGTAGGTACCAGGAAATAATTTGAAAGGTAAACCAAGAGGTAAAGACATGTTAGCGAGAATTAAGGTGGATAATCCCAATCTGCTCCACTATGTCCCTAGCTAGACCATATCCCATTATGTTGTTGCTGTTCAGTCCCTAAATTGTCCTGGACTCTTTGCAACCCCATGAACTGCAGCACTCCAGGCTACCCTGTCCTTCACTACCTCCAGGAGTTTGCTCAAATTCATGTCTACTGAGTCAGTGATGCTATCTAATCATCTCATCCTCTGCTGCCCTGTCTCCTTTTGCCTGGAATCTTTCCAAGCATCAGGGTCTTTTCCAATTTTTACATCAGGTAGCAAAAGTATTGGTGCTTCAGCTTCAACATCAGTCCTTCCAATGAATATTCAAGGTTAATTTCCTTTAGGATCAACTGGTTCAATCTCCTTGCAGTCCAAGGGACTCTCAGGAGTCTTCTCCAACACCACATTTCAAAAGCATCAGTTCTTCAGTGCTCAGCCTTCTTTACGGTCCAACTCTCACATCCATACATGACTACTTGAAAAAATATAGTTTTGACTAGACAGACCTTTGCAGGCAAAGTGATGTCTCTGCTTTTTAATATGTTATCTAGGATTGTCACAGGTTTCCTTTCAGGGAGCAAGCATCTTTTAGTTTCATGGTTGCAATCACTGTCCAAATGATTTTGGAGCCCAAGAAAATAAAATCTGTCACTACCTGCACTTTTTCACCTTCTATTTACCATAAAGTGATGGGACCAGAGGCCATGATCTTACTTTTTTTTGAATGTTGAGTTTCTTTTTTCTTATTTTATTTTATTTTTTTACTTTATAATACTGTATTGGTTTTGCCATACATTGACATGAATCCACCACAGGTATACATGAGTTCCCAACCCTGAACCCCCCTCCCATCACCCTCCCCATATCGTCTCTCTGGGTCATCCCAGTGCACCAGCCCCAAGCATCCTGTATCCTGTATCGAACATAGACTGGTGATTCATTTCTTACCTGATAGTATACACGTTTCAGTGCCATTCTCCCAAATCATCCCACCCTCTACCTCTCCCTCTGAGTCCAAAAGTCCGTTCTATACATCTGTGTCTCTTTTGCTGTCTCACATACAGGGTTATCATTACCATCTTTCTAAATTCCATATATATGTGTTAGTATACTGTATTGGAGTTTTTCTTTCTGGCTTACTTCACTCTGTATAATCGGCTCCAGTTTCATCCACCTCATTAGAACTGATTCAAATGTATTCTTTTTAATGGCTGAGTAATACTCCATTGTGTATATGTACCACAGCTTCCTTATCCATTCATCTGCTGATGGACATCTAGGTTGCTTCCATGTCCTGGCTATTATAAACAGTGCTGTGATGAACACTGGGGTACATGTGTCTCTTTCAATTCTGGTTTCCTCAGTGTGTATGCCCAGCAGTGGGATTGCTGGGTCATAAGGCAGTTCTATTTGTAGTTTTTTAAGGAATCTCCACAGTGTTCTCCATAGTGGCTGTACTAGTTTGCATTCCCACCAACAGTGTAAGAGGGTTCCCTTTTCTCCACACCCTCTCCAGCATTTATTGCTTGTAGACTTTTGGATTGCAGCCATTCTGACTGGTGTGAAATGGTACCTCATTGTGGTCTTGATTTGCATTTCTCTAATAATGAGTGATGTTGAGCATCTTTTCATGTATTTGTTAACCACCCATATGTCTTCTTTGGAGAAATGTCTATTTAGTTCTTTGGCCCATTTTTTGATTGGGTCATTTATTTTTCTGGAGTTGAGCTGCATAAGTTGCTTGTATATTTTTGAGATTAGTTGTTTGTCAGTTGCTTCATTTGCTATTATTTTCTCCCATTCCAAAGGCTGTCTTTTCACCTTGCTTATAGTTTCCTTTGTTGTGCAGAAGCTTTTAATTTTAATTAGATCCCATTTGTTTATTTTTACTTTTATTTCCAGTATTCTGGGAGGTGGATTATAGAGGAACCTGCTGTGATTTATGTCGGAGAGTGTTTTGCCTATGTTCTCCTCTAGGAGTTTTATAGTTTCTGGTCTTTGAATGTTGAGTTTCAAGCCAGCTTTTTCCCTCTCCTCTTTCACCCTCATCAAGAGGCTCTTTAGCTTCTCTTTACTTTATGCCATTAAAATGATATCATTTGCATATCTGAGGTTGTTGGTATTTGTCCTGACAGTCTTGATTCCAGCTTGAGCTTCATCCAGCCTGGCATTTTTCATGATGCACTCTGCCTATAAGTTAAATAAGCAGGGTGACAATATACAGCCTTCTCAGACTCCTTTCCAAATTTTGAACCAGTCCATTGTTCCATATCTGGTTCTAGCTGTTGCTTCTTCACTTGCATACACGTTTCTCAGGAGACAGGTAAGGTGGTCTGGTACTCACGTCTCCTTAAGAATTTTCCACAGTTTGTTGTGATCCACACAGTAAAAGGCTTTAGCATAATCAATGAAGCAGAAGTAGGTGTTTTCCTGGAGTTTCCTTGCTTTCTCTATGATCCAACAAATATTGGCAATTTGATCTCTGGTTCCTCTGCTTTTTCTAAACCCAGCTGGTACACCTGGAAGTTCTCAGTTCTTGTATTGCTGAAGCCAAGCTTGAAGAATTTTGAGCATAACCTTACTATCATGTGAAATGAATGCAATTATACAGTAGTTTGAACATTTTGGGGCATTGCCCTTCTTTGAGATTGAAATGAAAACTGACCTTTTTCAGTCCTGTGGACACTGCTGAGTTTTCCAATTTGCTGATATATTGAGTGCAGCACTTTAACAGCATTATCTTTTAGGATTTGAAATAGCTCAGCTGGACTTCCATCACGTCCACTAGCTTTGTTTTAATAGTGATGCTTTCTAAGGCCCACTTGACTTCACATTCCAGGATGTCTGGCTCTAAGTGAGTGATCACACTATCGTAGTTTTCTGGGTCATGAAGATCTTTTTTGTATAGTTCTTCTGTGTATTCTTGCCACCTGTTCTTAATATTTTCTGCTTCTGTTAGGTCCGTACTATTTCTGTCCTTTATTGTGCTCATCTTTGCATGAAATGTTCCCTTGATATCTCTAATTTTTTTCACCAGATCTCCAGTTTTTCCCATTCTATTGTTCCTCTATTTATTTGCACTGATCACTGAGGAAGGCTTTCTTATCTCTCCTTGCTATTCTTTGGAACTCTGCATTCAGATGGATATTTTTCCTTATCTCCTTTGCCTTTCACTTCTCTTCTTTTCATAGCTTTTTGTAAGGCCTTCTCAACAACCATTTTGCCTTTTTGCATTTCTTTTTCTTGGGGATGGTCTTGATCAGTGCCTCCTGTACAACGTCATGAACCTCCATCCATAATTCTTCAGGCATTCTGTGTATCAGATCTAATCCCTTCAATCCATTTTTCACTTCCACTGTATAGTCATAAGGGATTTGATTTAGGTCAAACCTGAGTGGTCTAGTGGTTTTCCCTACTCTCTTCAGTTTAAGTCTGAATTTTGCAATAAGGAGTTCATGACCTGAGTCACAGTCAGCTCCTGGTCTTGTTTTTGCTAACTATATAGAGCTGCTCCATCTTTGGCTGCAAAGAATATAATCAATCTGATTTCAAATCCCTAAAGATGATGCTGTGAAAGTGCTGCACTCAATATGCAAGCAATTTTGGAAAACTCAGCAGGGGCCACAGACTGGAAAAGGTCAGTTTTCATTCCAATCCCAAAGAAAGGCAATGCCAGAGAATGCTCAAACTACTATACAATTGCACTCATCTCACACGCTAGCAAAGTTATGATCAAAATTCTCCAAGCCAGGCTTCAACCTGATTCAACATGAACCATGAATTTCCAGATGTTAAAGCTGGATTTGGAAAAGGCAGAGGAACCAGAGATCAAATTGTCAACATCTGTTGGATCATTGAAAAAGCAAGCGAGTTCCAGAAAAACATCTATTTCTGCTTTATTGACTAGGCCAAAGCCTTTGACTGTGTGGATCACAACAAACTGTGGAAAATTCTTCAAGACATGGGAATACCAGACCACCTGAACTGCCTCCTGAGAAATCTGTATGCAGGTCAGGAAGCAACAGTTAGAACTGAACCTGGAACAACAGACTGGTTCCAAATCAGTAAAGGAATACAGCAAGGCTGTATATTGTCACCCTGCTTATTTAACTTATATACAGAGTACATCATGAGAAATGCTGGACTGGATGAAGCACAAGCTGGAATTAAGATTCCTGGAAGAAATATCAATAACGTCAGATATGCAGATGACAACACCCTTATGGCAGAAAGTGAAGAACTAAAGAGCCTCTTGATGAAAGTGAAAGAGGAGAGTGGAAAAGTTGGCTTAAAACTCAACATTTAGAAAACAAAGATCATGGCATCTGGTCCTATCACTTCACAGCAAATAGATGGGGAAACAGTAGAAAGAGTGACAGACTTTATATTGGTGATTCCAAAATCACTGCAGATGGTGACTGCAGCCATGAAATTAAAAGACGCTTGCTCCTCAGAAGGAAAGTTATGACCAAACTAGACAGCTTATTAAAAAGCAGAGACATTACTTTGCCTGCAAAGGTCCATCTAGTCAAGGCTATGGATTTTCCAGTAGTAGTGTATGGATGTGAGAGTTGGACTATGAAGAAAGCTGAGCACTGAGGAATTGATGCTTTTGAACTGTGGTGTTAATGAAGACTCTTGAAAGTCCCTTGTACAGCAAGGAGATCGAACCAGTCCATCCTAAAGGAAATCAGTCCTGAATATTCATTAGAAGGACTGATGCTGAAGCTGAAACTCAAATACTTTGACCACCTGATGCTAAGAACTGACTCATTTGAAAAGATCCTGATGCTGGGAAAGATTGAAGGCAGAAGGAGAAGGGGACGACAGAGGACGAGATGGCTGGATGGCATCACTGACTCAATGGACATGAGTTTGAGTAAAGTCCAGGAGATGGTGATGGACAGGGAGGCCTGACATGCTGCAGTCCATGGGGTCACAAAAATTCAGACATGACTGAGTGACTGAACTGAAGGCCCACTTGACTTCACACTCCAGGATGTCTGGCTCTACGAGATTGACCACACCCTCATGGTTATCTGGGTCATTAAGACCTTTTCTGTATGGTTTTCCTCTGTATTCTTGCCACCTCTTCTTAATCTCTTCTGCTTCTGTTAGGTTCTTACTGAGCCACTTCATTCTTTCTGGCCTGAGTACATGCTAAGTCACTTCAGTTGTGTCTGACTCTTTGCAACCCTAGGTACTGTAGCCTGCCAGGCTCCTCGGTCCATGGGATTCTTCTCCAGGCAAGAACACTGGAGTGGGTTGCCATGCCCTCCTCCAGAGGATCTTCCTGAGCCAGGGATCAAATCTGCATCTCCTGCGGCTCCTGCATTGCAGGCAGATTCTAGGCCACCAGAGAAGCCTCATTCTTTCTGGAGCTATTAGTAATTTCCCTGAACTCTTCCCCAGTAGCGTATTGGACATCTTTCAACCTGGGGGCTCATTTTCCAGTATCATACCTTTTTGCCTTTTCATACTGTTCATGGAGTTTTCCAGTCAAGAAGACTGGAGTGGGTTGCCATGCCCTCCTCCAGTGGACCATGTTTTGTCAGAACTCTTCACTATGTCCTGTCCATCTTGGGTGGCTCTGCATGGCATGGCTCATAGCTTCCTTGAATTATGCAAGGCCCTTCACCACAACAAGGCTGTGATCCATGAAGGCAGTATCCCACTATATTCTCCAGCATAAACCTTTAGTTTTAAATAATCCTGAGCTACCTAAGCTTTCCTATAAATCCATATAAAAGTTTTGGGAAGAGTTGTGTTTTGGGTTTAGTTTGGTTAATTTTCTGTTTGTTACATGATATATCAATCAAAATCATAATGCTAAATAAATCCAGCACTCAAGCTAAAGAAATAATGGGGTTATAACTGCCAAAAATGCCTTTTACTGTGCCTGTGTGTGTGTGTGTGTTTACTTTTTAGTGTACCTTTGCCTCAATAACCAGATGGTTCCTTTTCCCTCTTCTTCTCATACCTTTCCAGTTTGCACGCTTTGAAACAATTGATTTGTCTCAAGTTGCCTTGGCAGAAAGCAGCTGTAGAAACCTTTGCCACAGTTTTTGCGTAAGTAAGATTAAGATTGCCTGATTGGGCAAGGGTGAGAGCTAGCTGGGAAGAGGGGTCTCCATACCCACCTGTCGCCTGTTTGGAATTCAAATTTCCCATGTCTTCTTTAATCCCAAAGTGTGTTTGGAAATGCACTTAAAGTAGCATTGCAAATGAGTGCTAAAGATTATTCATGTGAGTATTTTCTATCAGCCCACTGATGGGGGGAAAAAGCATGATTGCCCTGGTCTCTATTACCAGTTTGATATAAAAGCAGAGCTGATTTCAGGATGGGGGTGACTATTTCAAAAATCAATCCTTCCGGTGAAGGTAATTTAAATGAATATCATTGGGAGGCTTTCAAGAGACTGCTAATATGTTGTAGACTATATCAAGATATTTGAGCTACATGACATTTTCTCCTTTGATGAAACAGATAAGAACCTAAATCCAAAGTGAAAGTTACTCTATGCTGAGATTACTAATGAGAGTACCTCAAAGAAAGCAGAGGGTTTTCCAGGGATGTATTCAAGGGCTTGTCACTGCTAAAATGTCATAAGACTTGGTCATTCAGGCAAATTCAGAATAGAAATCTCACTGAAAAATAACAAGTCCATTGGCCCAAGAATTTTCCTACCCATCTCCTCACAGAAATGTTTTTTTCTCAGTGTCAGTGGTGGGTTATGGAGAGCAGGGTTCCTCTTCAGGCAGGTGGAGAAGGTACTTAGCAGACTAAAGAGCTATGGGCCCAATACCCTGCTCCCATGGCTGGCCCACAGTCTATTCTCCTTTGAAAGGAGAGCAGTTGAAAGGAGACCCTACTCTCACTTCTCTCATTGCATCATACTGACCCAGGAAAAAGCTGAGGGTTCTGTTGACCCTGTTCCAAAATCTTAACTTTTGAGTGATACGCATAATGTTTTGGGTATCCATTCTACAATAATGTTTTGGGTATCCATTCTACAATAATTCCAAGGGCTAGGTTTCCCCTTAGCCTAATTAAAACATGGAGGCACTATGCATCAACCCCACATAAGAATGGGTTTAGACCAAAGGAGTGACTGTTGTTACTAATTCCAACTAGTTCCTATTGCCATTATCACAGAATCATGCGGTGCTACATGCACAAGAAGAACAAATTGTTCGTCGTTGTGGTGAGCTTTAGCTGCAAGATTTGGGCTTGGGGTGGTGGGCACTGGTAATGAAGACAAGTAGGGCCACTGAAGCAATGACTGAGCTATAGCTATCCATGCTCCTCCTGCCCTTTGGGAGAAGATGAAGTTAGCAGGGTCTACCTCTGCTAGACCCTCAACATGGCTTTCTCATTGTTTCTGCAAGGCTCTTGCACCAAGCAGGATTAAGAGGGATAATAGTAAAATTCTCCTCAGATTTTCCCTGACCATAAGAAACAAAGAAACTAGATTTTTAGTTTCCTCACTCCAGTCTCACCCTCCCCTCAAACAGAAATAGGCACACCCTAATGAAAAAGAAACACTTTTACCATTTCAGGTAGGTAGAGCAGCAAGCAAACAAGTAAGATTTTCAGGCAACTTTATTTGAGTAACAGATGGGTGCTTGGCCTAGTGTTTAAGAGCATGTGTGCTGGAGCCAAAGAATCGAGATTCAAATTCTGGCTTAGTTTTTTACCTACTCTTTTGCCCTGAGCAAGTTATTTAACTCCCTTTGCCACAGAAAAAAATATCCTGACTATAAAGTGAGGGAAAATAATACTGCCTAGCTCTTGGATTTGTAATGAAGATTGAAATAAATAAGATACGTAAAGTAAAATAGAACAGTGCCCAGTACATAGTGCGTGCCTTTAAATTGTTGTTTATTACTGTTATTAGTTGGGGTGGCTCTGGGAACTGCTGTCATATATTTAAGAAGTGGCTTTGGTTGTGCTTGGTAGACCTGCCTAGTATCTTAGAGAGTTCAAATGCTATGTTTGGGGGCAAAGTTTGAGTTGGGAATCAGCTAATAATGTGACTTTCTGTAGGTGATCACGCCACAACGAAAAGTTACGCTGGCTGCACCCAATCGGAAAGACATGGAAGAATGGATTAATGTCATAAAAACCGTGCAACAGGGAGAAATTCGTAAGGTAGGGTAAATAATAGAGAATCCACTCAACTCTCAGCATGTAAGAATTAAAGATTTTAAAATTAAAAAAAAAATAAAGTAGTGCACCAAAAAAAAAAAAACAACAAACAAACCACTTAATTGACTGCATTAGCTAAGCCACCTTTCAAACAGGGAAATAATAAAATGGAAGCAGATACCATCTGATCAGGAATTTTGGATGTATATCATTAGGAAATCTGTCTATAAATAGGATTAATTCAATTAGACTCAAACCTTGGTAAATATGTGGTTTAGATACCTGTGTACACATCCACTTTATATATAGATGTCACTGTTTGCTCAATGGATGAGGTACTCAAGATGTATGTGAGAACTAAGCTAACTTAGATGTTCTTGTTATCAATAGCATAGCTGCAATCAGCAGTATTGACTTGAGTCTGCAAAGTGACTATGGTAACAACTAAGGAAACTGAGGCTCAAGGATAAGGAACCAGACCAAGACAAAATAACTACTCAGGTGCAAAGCCAAGATTTAGACCCAGGCTATGTGAATCCAAAGCCTATGTCCGTAACCATTATGCCCTTCTGCCTCTCTGTTTACTGTTCACAACAAAGGAAATATAGAGGGAAGAGCAAGGAACAGTCTTCCCCAAAGTGTGGCAGGGTTCCTTTTCTCCTTAACAATACCAAGCCCTGGGCTACTGCTCCCTGCAACAAGTGGTGCTACCATTGAAACTCTGGGCTATGCCCTCTGCTCAGTCTTCTACAAACCTACTGCACTAGAAGTTATGTAAGTTCCAAGAGGGGAGGGGTTTTTGTCATTTATTTACTTAAAGCAGTGTCTGGCACATAGTAGAGGCTCAATAAATATTCTTTGAATGAATAAATGAATCTGAGGGTAATCTTGGGGCCAGGGTTAGAAAGAGAGTGATATATAGTTCATTCTAAATTAAAGTTCTGCTATGAAGGTTTTAGAGATAATAGGGAAGATTATTCAAATGTAAAAAGAAACTGATGTATAGGAGATGTATAGGCCCTGTGATACTCAAGAGGGATAATGGATTCTATAATCCCATAATCATAAGCTAGCAAACTTTATAAAAGCCATTAAAAGAAGTATAGAGAACCTATATATGAAAGTGGTCAAGTTTTCCAGTAAAATGCTAATGTTTTATTGTTTAAGAATTCAGGTTTTCTTTCTCTACTATTAGCAAAAATGCATATAAAAGTTAAAAAAATATAACCTGATGTCTTAAGTAACTAGTAAAGGGTAAAGGATTGTTATAGATATTTGGGGTGGAGCAGTGTAAAATAATAGGTAGTAATGTTGTTCAGTCGCTCAGTCGTGTCTGACTCTGCAACACCATGGACTGCAGCATGCCAGGCTTCCCTATCCTTCACCATCTCCTGGAGCTTGCTCAAACTCATGTCCATTGAGTCAGTGATGCCATCCAACCATCTCGTCCTCTGCCGTCCCCTTCTGCTGCCTTCAATCTTTCCCAGCATCAGGGTCTTTTCTAATGAGTCGGTTCTTTGCATTAAGTGGCCAAAGTATTGGAGCTTCAGCTTCAGCATCAGTCCTTCTAATGAATATTCAGGACTGATTTCCTTTAAGATTAACTGGTTTAGGATTAACTGGTTTGATCTCCTTGCAGTCTAAGGGACTCTCAAGGGTCTTCTCAAAACCACAACTCAATAGCATCAATTCTTTGGCATTCAGCCTTCTTTATGGTCCAAATCTCACATCCATACAAGACTACTGGAAAAACCATAGCTTTAACTATACAGACCTTCATCAGAAAAGTAATGTCTCTGCTTTTTTAATATGCTGTCTAGGTTTGTTATGGCTTTCTTCCAAGGAGCAAGTGTCTTTTAATTTCATGACTTCAGTCACCATCTGCATGATTTTGGAGCCCAAGAAAATAAAGGCTGTCACTGTTTCCATTGTTCCCCCATCTATTTGCCATAAAGTGCAGAGACCAGCTGCCATGATCTTCATTATTTGAATGTTGAGTTTTAAACCAGCTTTTTCACTCTCCTCTTTCACTTTCATCAGGAGGCTTTTTAGTTCCTCTTCACTTTCTGACATAAGGATGGTGTCATCTGCATATTAGAGATTATTGATAGTTCTCCCTGCAGTCTTGATTCCAGCTTGTGTTGCATCCAGCCTGGCATTTCTCATGATGTATTCTGCATATAAGTTAAATAAGCAGGGTGACAATATATAGCTTTGATGTACACCTTTCCCAATTTTGAACCACTCCATTGTTCCATGTCTGGTTCTAACTGTTGCTTCTTGACCTGTATACAGATTTCTCAGGAGGCTGGTAAGGTGGTCTGGCATTCCCATATCTTTAAGAATTTTCCACATTTTGTTGTGATCCACACAGTCAGAGGCTTTAGCATAGTCAATGAAGCAGAAGTAGATGGTTTTCTGGAATTCTGCTTTATCTGTGATCCAGCAGATGTTGGCAATTTGATCTCTGGAGAACTCCATGGACAGTATGAAAAGGCAAAAAGATATAACACTGGAAGATGAGCTCCCCTGGTTAGAAGGTGCCTGATATGCTACTGGAGAAGAGAGGAGGGCAATTACTACTAGCTCCAGAAAGAATTAAGAGGCTGGGCCAAAGCAGAAACATTGCTAAGTTGTGGACGTGTCTGGAGGTGAAAGTAAACTCTGATGCTGTAAAGAACAATATTGCATAGGAACCTGGAATGTTAGGTACATGAATCAAGGTAAATTAAACATGGTCAAGCAGGAGAGGGCAACACTGAACATTGATATCTTAGGAATCAGTGAACTAAAATGGACAGAAATGGGAGAATTTAATTCAGGTAACCATTATGTCTACTACTGTGGGCAAGAATCCCTTAGAAGAATTGGAGTAGCCCTCATAGTTAACAAAAGAGACTGAACTGCAGTACTTGGGTGCAACCTCAAAAATGACAAAATGATCTCAGCTTGTTTCCAAGTAAACCATTCAACATCACAGTAATACAAGTCTATGCCCCAACCACTGATGCCAAAAAGGCTGAAGTTGACCACGTTTATGAAGACGCACAGCACCTTCTAGAAGTAGCACCAAAAAAAAAAAAAATGTCCTTTTCATCATAGGGGATTGGAATGCAAAAGTAGGAAGTGAAGAGATACCCAGAATAACAGGGAAGTTTGGCCTTGGAGCGCAAAATGAAGCAGGGCAAAAGCTAGCAGAGTTTTGTCAAAAGAAAACACTGGTCATAGCAAACACCCTTTTTCAACAACAAGGGACAACTCTACACATGAACGTAGCCAGACGGTCATACAGAATTCAGATTGATTATATTCTTGGCAGCTGAAGATGGAGAAGCTCTATACAGTCAGCAAAAACAAGACAAGGAGCTGAATATGGCTGAGATCATGAGCTCCTTATTGTAAAATTAAGGCCTAAATTGAAGAAAGTAGGGAAAACCACTAGATCATTCAGGTATGACCTAAATCAAACCCCTTATGATTATACAGTGGAGGTGACAAATAGATTCAAGGGATTAGATCTGGTAGATAGAGTCCCTAAAGAACTGTGGACAGGTTCGTAACATTGTACAGAAGGCAATGACCAACACCAATCCCAAGAAAAAGCAATGAAAGAAGGCAAAGTGGTTATCTGAGGAGGCTTTACAAATAGCTAAGGAAAGAAGAGAAGTGAAAGTCAAGAGAGAAAGGGTAAGATATACCCAAATGATTGTAGAACTCCAGAGAATAGCAAGGAGAGATGAGAAGGATTTCTTAAGTAACCAATGCAAAGAAATAGAGAAAACAATAGAATGGGAAAGACTAGAGATCTTGTCAAGAAAATTGGAAATACCAAGGGAACATTTCATGAAAAGATGGGCACAATAAAGGACAGAAAAGGCTAGGACCTAAAAGAAGCAGAGGAGATTAAAAAGAGGTGGCAAGGATACACAAAGCTTTACAAAGAAGGTCTTAATGACCTGGATAACCACGATGGTGTGGTCACTCACTTAGAGCCAGATATCCTGGAGTGTGAAGTCAAGTGGGCCTTAGAAAGTATTAGTATTAACAAAGCTAGTGGAGATGATGAAATTCCAGCTGAGTTATTTAAAATACTAAAAACAATGATGCTGTTAAAGTGCTATAATCAATATGTCAGCAAATTTGGAAAACCCAGCTATGGCCACAGGACTGGAAAAGGTCAGTTTTCATTACAACCCCAAAGAAAGGCAATGCCAAAGAATGTTCAAACTACCATACACTTGTGCTCATTTCACATGCTAGCAAGTTAATGCTCAAAATCCTTCAAGTTAAGCTTCAACAATATGTGATCTGAGAACTTCCAGATATACAAGCTGGATTTAGAAAAGGCAAAGGAACCAGAGATCAAATTGCCAACATCCACTGGATCATAGAAAAAAGCAAGGAAATTTCAGAAAAACATCTACTTTGCTTCATTGACTACACAAAAGCTTTTGTGTGGATTACAACAAACTGGAAAATGCTTAAAGAAATGGGAATACCAGACCACCTTAGCTGCCTCATGAGAAACCTCTATGTAGGTCAAGAAGCAGCAGTTAGAACTGGACATGGAACAACTTTGTGGTTCAAAATTGGGAAAGGAGTGTGACAAGGCTGTATATTGTCACCCTGCTTATTTAACTTATAGGCAGAGTGCATCATTCAAAATACTGGACTGGACGAATCACAAGCTGTAATCATGATTACTGGGAGAAATATCAACAACCTCAGATATGCAGATACCTTTCTAATGGCAGAAAGTGAAAAGGAACTAAAGAGCCTCTTGATAAGGGTGAAAGGAGAGTGAAAAAAACTGGCATAAAACTCAACATTCAAAAAAACTAAGATCATGGCATCTGGGCCCATCACTTCATGACAAACAGAAGGGGAAAAAGTAGAAGCAGTGACAGATTTTTTTTTTTTCTTGGACTCCAAAATCACTGCGGATGGTGATTGCAGCCATGAAATTAAAAGACGCTTGCTCCTTGGAAGGAAAACTATGACAAACCTAGATAACATATTAAAAGCAATAAATAAAAAATAAAAAGCAGAGACATCATTTTGCTGACAAAGGTCTGATAGAGCTATGAGTTTTCCAGTAATCATGTACAGATGTGAGAACTTGACCATAAAGAAGGCTGAGCACTGAAAAACTGATGCTTTTGAATTGTGGTGATGGAAAAGACTCTTAAGAGTCCCTTGGACTGCAAGGAGATCAAACTGGTCAATCCTAAAGGAAATCAACCCTGAATATTCACTAGAAGGACTGTTGTGGATGCTGAAGCTCCAATATTTTGACTGCCTGATGAGAAGAAATGACTTGTTGGAAAAGACCCTGATGCTGGAAAAGATTTAGGTCAGGAGGAGATGGGGGTGGCAGAGGATGAGATGGTTAGATAGAATCACCATTGAGTTGGAAGATAGTGGAGGACAGATGAGCCTGGTGTGCTGCAGTCCATGAAGTCCCAAAGAGCTGGACTGGACTTAGCAACTGAACATCAACAACAGCATGTATAATTAAATCACTTTACTGTATCTGGATCTAACACAATATTGTAAATCAACTATACTTCAATATTTTTTAAAAAAAGAGATAACACAAGAGGTAATAAGTCCTGACAGGAATGTGGAAAAAAGAGATTAATAATAAATTATTATTGGTACAGGCCTTATAGAAAGTAGTATTGCAGTTTCTCAAAGTATTAAAAATATAACTACCTTTTGCTCCAGCAATTCCACTTCTGGGTATATATATCTATAGGACATGAAATCAGGATCTTGATTATGTATCATCACTCTCATGTTTCTTTCAGCATTATTCACAGTAACCAAGATATGGATGTAACCTAAATGCCCCTCAGTGGATTAATGGGTTAAAAGTGTAATATTTTTATATACAAATACAATGGAATATTGTTCAGCCTTTAAAAAGAAGCAAATCTTGCCAGTTGTAATAACATGGATGAACCTGGAAGACATTATGCTAAATTAAATAAGCCAGACACAGAAAGACAGCACTGTATGTCCTAATTTGCATGTGGCATCTAAAATAAACTCAATCTCCAGGAGAAGGAAACAGCAACCCACTCCAGTATTCTTACCTGGGCAATCCCATGGACAGAGTAACCTGGTGGGCTATAGTTCCTGGGGTCACAAAGAGTTGGACCCCAAACTTCTTGTCACTAAGAGTTGGACCCCAAACTTTTTGTCACTAAGAGTTGGACCCCAAACTTCTTGTTGGGGTTGGACTATAAAAACTTGGACTGCTACAACAAATCCACAAATTTGTGAATTAAGAAAATCTGTCACAGTTCTGGAGTTTAGAATTCCAAAATCAGTGTATTGGCAGGGCCATGCTCTCCTGAAGCCTCTAGAAGACAATCTTTCTTTACCTCTTCTTAACTTCTAATGATTACAGGCATTCCTTGGCATTTCTTCACTTGTAGACACATCATTCCAATCTCACCCTCTGTCAGCACTTGCGGTTCTCTCCTGTAACTGTGTCTGAATTTCCCTCTTCTTGTAAGGACAGTAGTCACTGGTTTAAGGCCTACTCTAATCCATTGTGTGTGTGTATGTGTGTGTGAGTCGCTCAGTCGTGTCCGACTCTTTGTGACCCCATGGACTGTAGCTCGCCAGGCTCCTCTGTCCACAGAATTCTCCAGGCAAGAATACTGAAGTGCGTTGCCATTCCCTTCTCCAGGGAATCTTCCTGACCCAGAGATCAAACCTAGGTCTCCTGCATTGTGGGCAGATTCTTTACCGTCTGAACCGCCAGGGAACCCCAATCCATTATGACCACATCTTAAATTGATTGCATCTATAAATATCCTATTTTCAAATAAGATCACATTCACAGATACTAGGTATTTGAACATATTTTGGCAAGGGACATAATTCAGCGTACAACACATACTCACTCAGGGTTGTATACATCAAAGTTTCCTTATACAATAAGATGCACATAAGGAATATAAATCCCATTTCCTCTACTGCTGAACCAAAACAATGTCCATTTTATATATGTTTATATTATGTAGCCAATTGTACCATGAAATTCAGTATTCTACTCAGAGTTCTTCATTTCTTCCATTTGTCCCATAGAATCTTGAACATTATAGGAGAGCTCACTTGTAACTCTATACTGGAAGGATCCATTTAGGAAGTTGTCTCCTACAGTAGACCCTGAGCTCCTTGAGGGCAAAAACTATGGATCATGCATCTCTGCATCTCTAGTTCCTAGCTTCGTACTAAGTAACTCTTAGTAATTATTGGAGGAGAGGGGGAAGCTGGAAGGAAGGAAGGTACTTTTAGAGTTATAATCTAGTGGTTTGGGAAATGGAAAGGTGCTGGTTGCTCAGTATGTCAAGACCAAGTCTATCTCATTTCCTCATGACTCTCCACTCTCTACTCTGATCTTCTTGGAACTTTGCCAGGGTCTCAATATGCAAAAAATAATACAATCACAAAGTGACCTCATACTAGATGAGCCTTTGTCTCATCCTCGTAGCTTTTCCTTCCAGAAGCTTCCTGGTCAATCCAACAGCAATTTAGCACATAAATAGCATGCCAGAGAGGGAAGCAGGGTTCAAAGAGTACCATATACAGGCTATGTTTTAAATGACTAATTCCTATAAATTAATCAACGTTGAAGACTAAATGTGCTAGGTCCCTCAATAGTGCCCTCTCTCCGCCCCCTCTTTTTTTCTCTCTCTCCTATCCTTCTCTCTCTCTCTCAGGGACCACTATCAGGAAGAATGTGTATTTCATTTTAAGGTCTTATGCCTTTACGCCCAAATGATTATAACATCAAGAATAAAGAGCTGAATGTGTATGCCTATGTCTACATTCCAGAGGAAGGCAGAGAAAGAAGAGATCAGGCATCCACAGGAATTAGAGAAAAGGTGGAAGTGTCCTGTGGAATGTACACCCAGAATAAATTGAGGGGTTTTTGGTGTCCACCCCTCCCCTTCTGCTTTTAACCCCGAAACTAGTTGCTGTTATACCCTATGCCTGCCCAATAGTCATGAGAAATAGGCTGTGTTAAACAAATGCAGCATTTACAGACAGGTTAATAGTAAACATCAAATTCAATACCATGAAAGAGGGACACCAAACAGAATGTTGTTTCCAGAAGGCAGAGACTTCGTCTTATTCATCACTATATCCCCAGTGCCTTGAAAAGTGCCAAGTAGTTACTTGGTAAATATTTAATGAATTTTGAATGAATTAAATTGATTAACCAGAAAATTTCTATAGGCAGTCAGAGCATGGTATTCTGAAAAGAATGCTTTGGCCAGAAGCTTCTGAAATGAAACTGTTGTCCCAGCAATGCAATTCTCTACTCACTTGGCAGCAGTAAGCCAGGAAGGGTAATATATCTCCAGGAGGAAGCTAAAGCCTGACAAGCATTCCTTAGCCCAGAGTCAGAGCCCTACTTCCTCCCTTTCTTGCCTGGTCAGAGGATTTGGAACCCATGCGCCCTGCACTGGGAGTGTAGAGTCTTAATCACTGGACTGCCAGGAAATCCCACCCCCTCATTCTTTTTCCCTTTCCAAAACCGCTGGGAAAAAAAATAGAGATGGGAGGTTTATTAAGTGTCAGCTCAACTTTGATTCTTACTTTTCACATGCTCTGATACCTTATATAGATGGCCATTTCACCCTTAGCATTAGGTTTTCTGGCCTTCCCTCATCCATCTCTGTGATTAACTCTCTATTCTTTGTTCTCTTTGCTTTATTTTAGATACCTGCAGCAGAAAACAACCCTTTTCTTGTTGGAATGCACTACTGGTATTCGAGCCATAGTCCCCGGACCCAGCACTGCAATGTTTGTCGGGGGAGCATTCCTGCCTTATCTCGAAATGTTATCATCTGTGAAGGTAACTTTCTGATTCCTTCAGGAAGTGAAGCTCAGTGGGAGGAGAGAGGGGTGAAAAAGTTCATGTGGCTTTAGTATCATTGACTCAAACCACATCACTGAGTCCAGTGTAAGATTAACCCTGATATTTAACAGACTAGGAAAAGAAGATGGGAGGAAACCGGCATGAGGAAGAATTTTCATGAATCAAAAGAGAAGGTTGGATCTGGGAGGACTGGACAATATAGTCACATGGTTGAAAAAAAAAAAAAAACAGAAAATCACCTCTTTTTTATCATCAATTTCCATTCAAGTTGGGTAGTCGAAAATTTGGCCAGGAAGGATAAAAAGAAACTGAAATGTATGGAAAATAAGCCTTTGGAGTTAAGTCATAATACTTAGATGCATCTAGGTTCTAACTTTTAGAGCAGCTTAGGGAAAAAAATTAGAATCTTCATTGTCACCAGATTAACATCCATCTTTTTTCTTCTTTTTACAGTGTGCAAAGTAAAGTCTCACAGATTATGTGCTTTAAGAGCAAACAAAGATTGCAAATGGAATACATTATCCATTACTGATGACCTCCTCATGCCTGCAGATGAAGTAGTGAGTACCAGCCATGCTTTCTCGTAATCACCCTTTTACATCTCCCCTTCAGCCAGGACACACAGACAACCCAAGTAGGTTTGTTCCCTAAGCTCATGATCCAAACAAATCTATAAGAATGAAAGCCTCCTCCCATCTTCCACCTGTCATTGGTCACTAGCATTGAAGTAGGGAGAGCAGGACGATGGAGAACTTCCTTAGGGTTATCTAGTGTCCTCCGGGGGGTAGTACAGTTATTCCATCTGGCCTTCCTCTCTTTATGTCTCTAACTTCTATATCTTGTCTCTTTCTATCCTTCAGAAAACCATGCCTCATCAGTGGGTAGAAGGAAACATATCTGCCAGTTCTCAGTGTGCAGTATGTCAGGAGAACTGTGGCAGTTACCAGAGACTTCAAGATTTCCGGTGTCTCTGGTGTAATTCTACGGTAAGATTCTTCTCATCTCCTTGATACTTAGAGAATTGACTTCTAGAGAAGGGGTAGGTTGGAGGCTGATTGTGCCTACATATAGATAGAAATCTCAGTGACCCTTACTCAGATTATATAGATTCTATAGAGTAGAACTCAATATCCTACCTTTCCAAAATTGGCTATGGAATCTTTGAGAGAAAGATGTAATACTCCCTCTTATCTTTGAGGGTCTTAAATGATGAAGCTGCTAGCAAACGGGAAGAGCTGAACTCTTTTATGACATTACAGTCAATTAAAAAATTTGTTCTCAGTATACCCTTAAGAAACTTCCTGCTTTCCTCATTTACCATTTCCTAGGAAATTGTAATCTTTGTTAATTAAGAATGGTTAATAATATTAGCACATTATTACTGACACTATATATTATTTTATATACATGACCTCATTTAATCTTACAACAACCCTAAATCAACCCTCATTGTCCCCATTTACAGAAGGGTAAAGTGAGGTTCAGAAAAGTGAAGTGATTTGCTCAAGGTCATGCAACCAGTAAGCAAAACAGTCTTGATTTATACATAATTGTGCAAAAAACTGTGCTCTTAACTATAACATTACCATACCTTTAAACCAGTGGTTCTCAGCTGGGGTTATTTTCTCCCACCCCCAGGACACATTTGACAATGTCTGGAAAATTTTTTGTATCCAATGATATTCTGATGGATTTTTTTCTATTTATTGAAGTATAATTGTTTTATAATATTATATAAATTTTAGGGGTACAAAATGATGATTCATAATTTTTAAGTTTATACTCCATTTATACATATTATAAAATATTTGCCTATATTCCCTGTGTTGTTCTATATATCCTTATAGCTTATTTATTTCATATATAATATTAATAATTTATATCCCTTAATCCCCTACCCCTACCTTCACCTCCCCTCTTCCTTCTCCTCACTAGTAAACACAAGTTTGTTCTCTATACCTGTGAGTCTATTTCTTTTTTGTTATATTCACTAGTTCATTTTTTAGATTCCATATATAAAGGATAATATACAGTATTTGTCTTTCTCTATCTGACTTATTTCACTTAGCATAATACTCTCAAGGTCCATCCATGTCAGTGCAAATGGCAAATTTTCATTCTCTTAAATGTCAGAGTACTATTCCATTATATATAACAGGGAAAAAAATGAACTTTTTAGCCACTCCAACCTTTACATATGTAACAATTGTTCTTCATCAATTCATCTGTTGATGGGCAGTAAGTAAGGATGCTTCCATATCTTCACTATTACAAAAAATGCTGCTGTGAACATTGAGGTGCATGTATATTTTTGAATTAATTTTCTTCAGATATATAGCCAGAAGTAGGATTGTTGGATCCTAGGAGCCTAGCAAGCTATAGTCCATAGGGTCAGAGTTGGACACAACTGAAGCGACTGAACACGTATGTGGTATCTATGTTTAGTTTTTTGAGGAACCTCCATACTGTTTCCCATAGTGACTGTACCAGTTTACTTTCCCACCAACAGTATACTAGGGTTCCACTTTCTCCACATCCTTGCCCACATTTGTGGTCTTTTTGATGATAACCATCCTGACAGGTGTGATGTGATATCTCATAGTGGCTTTGATGTGCATTCCCCTGATAATTAGTGATTTTGAGCATCTTTTCATGTGCCTGTTGGTGTTCTGTATATTTTCTTTGGAAAAGTTGTCTATTTAGGTCTTCTGCCCATTTTTTTATTGGAAGATAACTGCTTTAGAATGTTATGTTGGTTTCTACTGTACAAAAACGTTCATCAGCCATAAATATATATAGGCTCCCTCTTGAGCCTCCCTTCCATTTTTTAATTGGGTTGTTTTTAAATATTGAGTTGTATGAGCTATTTATATATTTTGGATATTAACCCCTTATTGGTCATATCATTTGCAAATATTTTCTCCCATTCTGTAGGGTGTCTTTTCATTTTGTTGATGGTTTCCTTTGCTATGCAAAAGCATTTAATTTTAACTGGACCCCATCCATTTATTTTTGCTTTTATTTCCTTGCCTTAGGAGACAGATAAAAAAAATATTGCTGTAATTTATGTCAAAGAGTGTTTTACCTATATTCTTTTCTAGTGGTTTTATGGTTTCAGGTCTTATATTTAGGTCTTAACTCCATTTTGAGTTTACTTTTGTATATGGTATGAGAAAATGTTGTAATTTCACTCTTTTACATGTAGTTGCCCAGTTATCTCAGCACCACTTATTGAAGAGACTGTCTTTTCTCCATAGTCTATTCTTGCTTCCTTTTTTGTAGATTAACTTATCATAAGTGTGTAGGTATATTTCTGGGTTCTTTATTTTGTTCCAATGATCTATATATCTGTTTTAGTGCCATTACTATTGCCTATTGCTCTGTAGTAAGGTCTAAAGTTAGGGAGTATTTCTTTCTCAAAAATTTTTTGGTTTCCAGGGTCTTTTGTCCCATACAAATTTTTAGAATTATTTGCTCTGGTTCTGGAAAAATGCCATTGGTATTTTGACAGGGATTGCATCAGACCTGTAAATTTCCTTGGGTAGTATGGTCATTTTAACAATTTTAATTCTTGCAATCCATGAAAAAGGTATATCTTTCCATCTGTTTGTATTGTCTTTCATCAGTATATAAGTACAGGTCTTTTTACCTCCTTAGATAAGTTTATTCTTACATATTTGATTCTTTTCAATGTTATTGTAAATAGGATTTTCTCATAATTTTCTGATGGTCCATTGTTAGTAGATAGAAATTCAACAGATTTCCGTATATTAATTTTGTATCCTGCAACTTTACCGAACTCATTGATGAGCTCTACTTGTTTTCGGATGGTGTCTTCAGGATTTTCTATGTATAATATCATGTCATCTGCAAATAGTGACAGTTTTACTTCTTCCTTTCTAATGTGGATTCCTTATAATTCTTTTTTTTTTTGTCTGATTGCCATGGCTAGGAATTCCAATACTATGTTGAATAAAAATAGTGGGAATATATTTTCCTGATCTTAGGGGAAATGCTTTCAGCTTTGTGCTACTGTTGAATATGATGTTAGCTGTGGGATTATCATATATGGCCTTTATTATGCTAAGGTATGTTCCCTCTATGTACACTTTCTGGAGAGTTTTTATCACAAATGGATGTAGAATAAAGAAAGCTGAGTGCCAAAGAAATGATGCTTTTGAACTGTGGTGTTGGAGAAGACTCTTGAGAGTCCCTTAGACTGCAAGGAAATCAAACCAGTCCATCCCAAATGAAATCAGACCTGAATATTCATTAGAAGAACTGATGCTTAAGCTGAAGCTCCAATACTTTGGCTACCTGATGCAAAGAACTGACTCATTGGAAAAGACCCTAATACTGGGAAAGATTGAAGGCAGGAGTAGAAGGGGATGATAGAGAATGAGATGGTTGGATGGCATCACAGACTCGATGGACATGAGTTTGAGCAAGCTCCAGACATTGGTGAAGGACTGGGAAGCCTGGCATACTGCAGTCCATGGGGTCACAAAGAGTTGACCATGACTGAACAACTGAACTGAACTGACTGAACTGAGAATTCACCTGTGAAGCTATCTGGTCTTGGACTTTTGTTTGTTGGAAGTTGTTTCATTACTGAGTCAATTAAATTATTGGTAGTTGATCTGTTCATATTTTCTATTTCTTCCTGGTTCAGTCTTGATAGATGGTACATTTCTAGGAATTTGTCCATTTCTTCTATATTGTCCATTTTATCGGTATATAATTATTTGTAGGAGTCTCATTATCCTTTGCATTTCTATGGTATCTCCATTGTCATAATTTTATCCATTTGGGCCATCTCTCTTTTTTCTTGATGAGTCTGGCTAAGGGTTTATCAATTCTGTTTATCTTTTCAAAGAACTAACCCTTAGTTTTACTGACCTTTTCTATTGTATTTTAGTCTTCATTTTATTTATTTCTACTCCAATCTTCATGAATTTTCCTCTACCAACTTTAGGATTTGATCTCTTTTTCTACTTCCTTTATGTGACCTGGGTTCGATCCCTGGGTCAGGAAGATCCCCTGGAGAAAGAAATGGCAACCCACTCCAGTATTCTTGCCTGGAAAATCCCATGGATGGAGCCTGGTAGGCTACAGTCCATGGGGTCCCAAAGAGTCAGACATGACTGAGCGACTTCACTTCACTTCACTTCACTTAGGTGTAAGGTTAGTTTCTTTGAGATTTTTCTTCTTTCATTAGTTAAGCTTATATCACTATAAAATTCTCTCTTAGAACTGTTTTGCTGTGTCTCATATATTTTGGATTGTGTGTTTTCATTTTCATCAGTCTCCAGCCATTTTTTAAAATTTCTCTTTGAGTTATTCAGTGATCCATTGGTTGTTTAGTAACATATTATTTAGCCTCCACATGTTTCTGTTTTTCACAGGTTTCTTTCCTTTTTCTTTTTCTTTTTTTTTTGCTTTTAGTTGGTTTCTAGTTTCATAATATTGTGAAAGAAAAAGATGCTTTATATGATTTCAATTTTCTTAAGTTTACCAAGGGGCCTCCCTGGTGGCTCAGATAGTAAAGAATCAGCCAGCAATGCAGGAGACCCAGATTCAATCCCTGGGTCTGGAAGATCCCCTGGAGAAGGGAATGGCTACCCAATACAGTATTTTTGCCTGGAGTATCCCATGGAGAGAGGAGCCCGGCAAGCTACAGTCCGTGGGGTCACAAAGAGTTGGACATGACTGAGCAACTAAGCACATATACACATGCAAGTTTACCGAGATTTGTTTTGTGATCTAGTATGTGATATATCCTGGAGAAAGTTCCTTGTAAACTTGAAAATATGTGCATTCTGCTGCTTTTTGATGGAATATATATACATATATATTCCACTTTCTCTAATATGTCTTTTTAAGTGTTTATTTCCTTTCTGGATGATCTGTTCATTGATGTAGTGGGATGTTAAAGTCCCTTCCTATTATTGTGTAATTATCAGTTTCTCCCTTTATGTCTATTAATATTTACTTCATGCATTTAGGTGCTCCTATGTTGGGTGCATATATATTTACAATTGTTATACCTTCTTCTTGGAATGATCCCTTTATCATTATGTACTATCCTTCTTTCTCTCCTGTAATAGCTTTTGCTTTAAAGTCTTTTTGCCTGATATAACTATGGCTATCCCCTTTTCTTTTCCATTTGCATGGAATAATGTTTTCTATCCCCTAACTTACAGTATGTGTTTGTCTTTAGATCTGAAGTGAGTCTCTTTTAGGCGGTATATATACAGGTCTTGTTTTTGTATCCATTCAGCCACTCAATGTCTTATGATTGGAGCACTGAGTCCTTTTACACTGAAAGTAAATACTGATAGGTATGTACTTATTGCCATTTTGTTCATTGTTTCTGGTCATTTTTAGTACTTTTTGTTCTCTTCCTCCCTTACTCTCTTCTCTTATGATTTGATGACTATCTTTAGTGTTATGTTTGGATTCCTCTGTTTTGTCTTTTGTGTGTGTGTACCTATTATAGGTTTTAAATTTGTAGTTACCATGAGGTTTATATCTACATTTATACTTAATTGTTTTAAGTTACTGATCTCTTAATTTCAAATACATTTTAACAATCCAACATTTGTACACTCCTCCTTCACAATTTACTGTTCTTGACATCATATTTTATATCTAACTCTTTTGTGTAATCCTTAACTATTGCAAATATAGATTATTTATTCCTTCTTTCTTTTAACCTTCTACTTTCTATGTGGTTGGTTTTCTACCTTTACTGTATATTTATTTTTTACCAATGAGCTTTTTCATTTTGTAATTTTCATGTTTCTAGTTGTGGGTTTCTGTTTTTCTCTTAGGGAGGTCTCTAACATTTGTACGACTTGTGTGGTGGTGCTGAACTCTTTTATCTTTTGCTTGTCTGTATAGCTTTTCACCACTCCATCAATCTAAATGAGAGCCGTGTCAGGTAGCTTATTCTTGGTTATAGGTTTTCCCCTTTCATCACTTTAAATATATCATACCACTCCCTTCTAGCCTGCTGAAAAGTCCACTGATAGACTTATGGGAGTTCCCTTGTTTGTAATGTGTTGCTTTTTCCCTTATTGCTTCTCTGGTGGCTCAGATGGTAAAGAATCTGCCTGCAATGCAGAAGACCCGGGTTCAATGCCTGGGTTGAGAAGATCCCCTGGAGAAGGGTATGGCAACCCACTCCTGTATTCTTGTCTGGAGAATTCCATGGAGAGAGGAGCCCGGCAAGCTACAGTCCATGGGGTCACAAAAAGTCGGACATGACTAAACATGACTTTCACTTCACTTCATTTTCATTTTTTCCATTTTAATTACAGTTTATCTTGGTGTGTCCCTCTTTGATTTAATCCTGTATGGGTCACTCTGCACTTCTTGGATTTGAATGTCTGTTTACTTTCCCAAGTTAGGGAAATTTTCAGCTATTATTTCTTCAATTATGTTCTCAGCACTTTTCTCTCTTCTACTTCTGGGTTCCCTATAATGTGAATATTAGTGCTCTTGATGTTGTCTCAGAGATCTATTAAACTGTCCTTATTTCTTTTCATTCTTTTTCTGTTCAGCATCAGTGATTTCTGCTACTCTGTATTCCAGCTTGCTGATCCATTCCTCTGTATCATTTAGTCTACAGTTGATTCCTTCTAGTGTATTTTTTATTTCAGTTATAGTATTCTTCACCTGGTTTTGGTTGTTCTTTATATTTTCCAACTCTTTGTTAAAAACTTTTACCTTCTCAACTCTGTGCATCCATTCTTCTCCCAAGTTCTTTGATTATTTGTATGATCACTACCCCCAAACTCTTTTTTAGTTAGATTGGCTGTCTCCACTTCACTTAGTTTTTTTTTCTGGGATTTTGTCTTGTTCCTTCATTTGGAACATGTTTGTCTGTCACCTCATTTTGCCTAAGTTGTTGTTTGTATATATACGGTAGGTTGGTTACATTTCCCAACCTTGAAGAAGTAGCCTTTTGTAAGAGACATCCTCTGTGTCCCAGAAACACATTCCTCTCTTATCACCAGAGCTAAATTCTCTAAGGGTGCCCCCTATGTGGGCTACATGGGTCTTTCTGTTGTGGTGGGCTGACTACTATGGGTGGTCTGGTAGTCATGGCTTACCTTCAGTCCAGCTGGTTGACAGGTTTTGCCTCATGTGGGTGCTGCAGGACCAAGTCAGTAGGCAGCTGGCTGTGAAACAGCAGGGGGCCCTAGGACTAGTGCTGGCTTACTGGTGGTCAGAACCAGGGTCCAAGAGATCCTGGGGTTGTTGCCAACAGACTTGTGGTTGAAGCCAGGTCCTCTGACTAGTGCTGGCCCACTAGCAGAAAGAACTGAGTCCTGAGGTCCGGCTTCAGGGCCCCACAGCTGGTGTTGGACTCCAGTGGGTAGGGCCAATTTCTGACACAACTGGCCTGGGGTGTCTTGAAGCTTGTGTTGGCCTGCTAGAAAGCAGGACTATGGCTCAGTGGTCCCGTGGCTGGTGCTGGACTACTGTTGAGTAGGCTGAGTCTGCAGGCTGTGAGGCTGTAGTTGTCTTGTGGGTGGTGTCTGTCCACTGATGGGTAAGGCTGGTCCTGAGGCTAGAGCAGTCTTGCTGGTGGGTGAGTCCAGGCATTCTAGAGCTGATGCCTGCCAACTGGTGGGTAGAGGTCAGTCCCAGGTCTCTGGCTGCCAGGCTTTTAGGGTTCCTGGTCTAGTACCTTCAGACACTAGCGTGTGGGGACACTTCCTGGGCCCTCTGGTGGGCAGGGCCATGTGTAGGGGGCTGTTTGTGGGTTCAGAAGATCTTAAGGTAGCATGTGTGCTGGTGGGTAGGGCTTGCCCTGAGGCATTCTGGTACTGATGCCTATGGACTGTTGAGTGGGAAGGGTCCTGAGGTTAGTAAGATGTAGGGATGATTCCAAAATGGTGCTTGCTAGCTCCAGTTTCCCCATGGTAGAGCAAGCTTCCCAAAATGGCTGCAACCAGTGTCCCCAGAGTGAGCTCCACTTGCCACCTGCCTCTCCAGGAGAATCTCTAAGATCATCAGTTAGGTCTAACCCAGGCTCCTTTCAAATTACTGCTTCTACCCTGGGTCCAAGAGCATATGAAATTTTGTTGTTCCCTTTAAGAGTAGAGTCTCTATTTCCCACAGCCCTCTGAGACTCCTGAAAGTAAGCCCTGCTGACCTTCAAAGACAAACATCTAGGGGCTTGTCTTCCAGGGCAGGAAGACTGGGTAGCCTGATATGGGGCTCAGACCCCTCTCTTCTTGGGGATAACTTCTACAATTGTAATTCCTGTTTGTTGGTTGCCCACCCAGGGGTATGAAAATTGACTATACCACAACTCCACCCCTCCTACCCATTGTGTTGTGGTTCCTTCTTTATAGTTTTAGTTGTGTTAATAGAAGATCTTTTCTGATAAACTCCAGAATTTCTCATGGATGGTTGTTCTGTAAATAGTTGTATTTTGGTGTGCCCAGTGAAAGGAGGTGAGCTCAGGGTCTTTCTACTCTGCCATTTTGGCTGATGTCTTTGTCTAGAGATATTTTTATTATTACAATGTCTTTGTCTAGAGATATTTTTATTGTTACAACTCAGGGGGGAAGGATGTGCTGCATATTTCTAGTGAATAGAGGCCTAAGATTCTGCTAAACTTCCTGCAATACACAGTATATCAAAAAGAACTATTTGGCCCAAAATATCAGTAGCAATGATATTGAGAGACCCTGATCCAGTCTTTGTAGCCTTTTATATGCTTCTTTAAAACCAATCATTCTAAACAAGAAGAAATGAAAGTATGAGCTTCTTCTTAGAAGATTTTGGTTTCCTCTGCCTTGCTTCTGCCAGTGGACATCATCTTTGTCATTTCCTTCTGCTCTGCTCCAGCTTACCATTATCTCCTGGAAGGAAGCTTGAACCCTCATCAGGTGTCCTGATTTTTGCACCTGCCCCCAGGGAACACCTCTAGATCACCTGGATCTGATGACCAGCAGGATTTATGCTCAGAGGTCCCAACGAATTGTAACAAATGAAGAAAGAGTTCTTATAGCTGCCACCACCAGGGCACAGCAAGAAGCACAGATAGAGGAGCCCAATCTTTCTGCAAAAGAGGTCTATTATCTTATCTTCATCCTTGCAGCCTGAGGAATAGACTTTTAATTAAACATATATCTAAAAGCCAACTCTAATCCTTTCCACAGACCTTAGAAGCAGGTGCTTTTTGACGCTCTCTTTTTTGACATGATCCAAAATGCTAGTATCTCTTGGAGAGGAGCTGTTACACATGTTTTATGCCCAAGTGTTTTGTGATTTCTGCCCAAGGGACAACTCTTGATTGCCTGGCTCTGGTGGCCAATGTAGCTTTCATTTTGGCATCCCATGGGACTGTAACAGAGAGAGAGTTTGGGGCCAACCACTGTCCGAAGGGCACACACAGACAGTAGGCTGAAACGCAACTCATCTTTCTGTGAAAGAGGCTTATTTACTTGTCCTGGAACTTTGGCATGGAGAGCAGGCCTCTGACTTCACACACATCTAAGAATCTACTGAGATACTCTTTGAGGATGGTGGATGCCACAATTCTGCTCTCTCTATGATTTACAACAGGTCATGGACATCTACTGGAAAGGAGCATGTATACTCATCTGGCACCCCAGTTTTTACAAATGACACACAGGTGACACTTATAGATCACCCAACTCTGGTGACCAGTGGGACTTACATATTCAATCCCACAGAACTATATCTATTGGCATACTCTAAAAGCTGAGGGCCCAGCTACCAATTAACCTGAATCTAGGTACTAATTGAGCTGTTCTCCTTTGGGACACTGAGGTTCAGTATAGTTCAGTGGCTCAGTTGTGTCCAACTCTTTGCAACCCCATGGACTGAAGCACACAAAGCTTCCCTGTCCATCACCAACTACCAGAGCTTACTCAAACTCATATCCATCGAGTTGGTGATGCCATCCAGCCATCTCATCCTCTGTTGTCCCCTTATCCTCCTGCTTTCAATCTGTCCCAGCATCAGGGTCTTTTCCACTGAGTCAGTTTTTTGCATCAAGTGGCCAAAGTATTGGAGTTTCAGCTTCAGCATCAGTCCTTCCAATGAATATTCAGGACTGATTTCCTTTAGGATTGACTGGTTTGACATCCTTGCAGTCCAAGGGACTCTCCAGAGTCTTCTCCAACACTACAGTTCAAAAGCACTAATTCTTTGCTGCTCAGCTTTCTTGTTTTCTCACATCCATACGTGACTCCTGGAAAAACCATAGCTTTGACTAGATAAAACTTTGTCGGCAAAAAAAATAAATTAAAAAAAAAAAAACTTTTAACAAACTTTGTCAGCAAAGTAATGTCTCTGGTTTTAAATATGCTGTCTGCTGCTGCTGCTGCTAAGTCGCTTCAGTCGTGTCCGACTCTGTGCGACCCCATAGATGGCAGCCCACCAGGCTCCCCCGTCCCTGGGATTCTCCAGGCAAGAATACTGGAGTGGGTTGCCATTTCCTTCTCCAATGCATGAAAGTGAAAAGTGAAGTCACTCAGTCGGGTCCGACTGTTAGCAACCCCTTTGACTGCAGCCCACCAGGCTCCTCCATCTATGGGATTTTCCAGGCAAGAGTACTGGAGTGGGGTGCCATTAAGTATGCTGTCTAGGTTGGTCATAACTTTCCTTCCAAAGAGTAAGTGTCTTTTAATTTCATGGCTGAAATCACCACCTGCAGTGATTTTGGAGCCCCCCAAAATAAAGTCAGCCACTGTTTCCACTGTTTCCCCATCTATTTGCCATGAAGTGATGGGACCGAATGCCATGATCTTGGTTTTCTGAATGTTGAGCTTTAAGCCAACTTTTTCACTCTCCTCTTTCACTTTCATCAAGAGGCTCTTTAGTTCTTCGCTAGTTGGAACACCCCAAATATTGAGATCCACTAAAAATAAAATAGGCTGCTTGGAAAATCACAAAAGCTTGAGAAACAACAAAGACCTAGAGAAGGGTTGAACAATAAGATTCATCCCCTATGAGGCCACTTCCCCAAGACTGGGAGAAGTAACTGTTTTATATAATGCTAAAAAAAAAAAAAAACAAAAACAAAAACACCACAGAAAATCAAGGAAAATGAAGAAACAGAGGAATATGTTCTAAATGAAATAATAACAGAAACAAGTTCAGAAAAAGTCCTTAATGAAACAGAGATAAGTGATTTACCTAATCAAAAGTTCAAAATAACAGTCATAAAGATGCTCACCATGCTGAGGAAAAAAAAATGGATGTACACAGTGAGAACTTCAACAGAGAGATGAAAATTATAAGAAAGTACCAAATGGAGCTGAAGAAAATAATTAAAGTGAAAAATACACTAGAGGGTTTCAACAGCATACTAGATAAAGCAATAGAAAAGATTAGAGAACTTAAAGACAGAGAAATGGAACTCATCTAATCAGAGCAGCAAAAAGAAAAAAGGACTGACAAAAAGTGAAGATAGCTCAAATAATGTGTGGGGCAACATCAAGCAGACAAACACTCACATTATAAGGGCCATAGTAATAGAATAGAGACAGAAAGTGGCAGAAAACTTATTTGAAGAAATGATAGCTGAAAACTTCCCTAACCCAGGGAAAGAAACAGTCATCCAGACCACTTAGCCCAGAAAGAGCCAAATAAGAGGAACTCAAATAGACCACACCAATATACGTTGGAATTAAAATGTCAAAAGTTAAGGACAAGGAGAAAATCATAAAAACAGCAAGAGAAAACAGTTATATACAAGGTAATACCCATAAGACTATGAACAGATATTTCAGCACAAAATTTTCAGGACAGAAGGGAATTGCACAATATATTCAAAGTGCTGAAAGAAAAAACCTTCCAACTCTGCCAGAAAAAGCTGTCCTTATGAATTGAAAAAGAAAGAGTTTTCTAGACAAGCAAAGGTTAAAGAAGTTCATCACCACTAGGCTAGCATTACAAGAATATTAAAGAGAACTTAGGCTGAAATTAAAGGACACTAACATGAAAACACAGGAAAGTATAAAGTTCACTGGTAAAGGTAAATATATACAATAAAATTCAGAATAATCTAATGTTGTAAAGGTTGTACACTGATCACTTATAAAACTAGTATGAGGGTTCATGAAAAGATGCTCAACATTGCTCATTATTAGAGAAATGCAAATCTAAACTACAATGAGATATCACCTCACACCAGTCAGAATGGCCCTCATCAAAAAGTCTACAAACAGTAAATGCTGAAAAGGGTGTGGAGAAAAGGGAGCACTCTTGCACTGTTGGTGGGAATGTAAATTGATACAGCCACTATGGAAGACGGTATGGAGATTCCTTGTAAAACTAGGAATAAAACCACCATATGACCCAGCAATCCCACTCCTAGGCACATACCCTGAGGAAACCAAAATTGAAAGAGGCATATGTATCCCATTGTTCACTGCAGCACTATTTACAATAGCTAGAATATGGAAGCAACCTAGATGTCCATTGACAGATGAGTGGATAAAGAAATTGTGGTATATATATTCAATGGAATATTACTCGGCAATAAAAAGGAATGCATTTGAGTCAGTTCTAATGAGGTGGATGAACTTAGAACCTGTTATACAGAGTGAAGTGAGTCAGAAAGAGAAAAATAAATACCATATTCTCAAAGGTCCGTCTAGTCAAGGCTATGGTTTTTCCAGTGGTCATGTTTGGATGTGAGAGTTGGATTGTGAATAAAGCTGAGTGCTGAAGAATTGATGCTTTTGAACTGTGGTGTTGGAGAAGACTCTTGAGAGTCCCTTGGACTGCAAGGAGATCCAACCAGTCCATTCTAAAGGAGATCAGCCCTGGGTGTTCATTGGAAGGAGTGATGCTAAAGCTGAAACTCCAGTACTTTGGCCACCTCATGCAAAGAGTTGACTCATTGGAAAAGACTCTGATGCTGGGAGGGATTGGGGGCAGGAGGAGAAGGGGATGACAGAGGGTGAGATGGCTGGATGGCATCACCTACTTGATGGACATGAGTTTGAGTAAACTCCAGGAGTTGGTGATGGACAGGAAGGCCCGCCATGCTGTGATTCATGGGGTTGCAAAGAGTTGGACATGACTGAGCGACTGAACTGAACTGAATACATATATACATAATCTAGAAAAATGGTACTGAAGAATTTACTTACATGGCAACAGTGGAGAAACAGATACAGAGAATAGACTTATGGACATGGGGAGAGGGGAGGAGAGGGTGAGACGTATGGAAAGAATAACATGGAAACTTACATTACCATATGTAAAATAGATAGCCAACGAGAATTTTATGTATGAATCAGAAAACTCAAACAGGGGCTCTGTAACAACCTAGAGGGGTGGGATGGGAAGGGAGATGGGAGGGAGGTTCAAAAGGAAGGGGTATATGTATACCTATCGCTGATTCATGTTGAGGCTTGGCAGAAAACAGCAAAATTATGTAAAGCAATTATCCTTCAATAAAAAGTAAATTAACTTTTTAAAAACTAGTATAAATGTTAAAAGACATAAGTAGTAAAGAATAACCATAACCACAGAGAAAAAGAGGTAAACTGTGGAAACAAAAACATTAAAAGTTGTTGAGGGAGAGTAAAAATGTAGAGCTTTAGAAGGCACACAAACTTAAATCATTATCAACATAAATTAGACTGTTTTAAGTCCTTGTGTGTAAACCTCATGTTAACCACAATGTAAAAACCTATGGTAGATACACAAAAGATAAAAGATAAAGGAATCTAAGCATGCCACTATAGAAAATTATGAAATCACAAAGGAAGAAAGCAAGGGAAGAAGAATGGAACAAAGGAAATACGAAACATCCAGCAAACAATTAATAAAATAGAAATAAGCACGTACCTATCAGTAATTACTTTCAAAGTAAGTGGTCTAAATTCTCCAATCAAGAAACAGAGTGGCTGAAGAGATAGAAAAACATGGCTTATCTATATGCTTCCCACAAGAGACTCACCACAGATATAAGGATGAAAGAAGGTATTTTGTGCAAATTTAATGCAAAAGAACGCAAGGGCAGCTATACTTATATCAGGCAAAACGGACTTTAAAACAATGACTGTAATGAGACAAAAACAGGTCATCATATAATGATAAAGGGGATAATCCAAAAAAATCCTAACAAAAAGATATAATATTTTAAAATATTTATGCACTCAACATAGAAGCACCTAAATTATAAAGTAAATATTAACCAACTGAAAGGGAGGGATGTACAGGGTATATTAAGAGCAGGGGATTTTAATATCCCATTATCATTAATGGATAGATCATCTAGAAAAAATCTCAAAGGAAACTTTGGCTTTAAATGATATGTCATATCAGATACATACAGAATATATCATCCAAAAGCAGCAGAATACAAATTCTTCTCAAGCACACATTGAACATTCTTGAAGATAGGTCATATGTAAGGCCACAAGCAAGTCTTGATAAATTTGAAAATATTGAAATAATCTTTCCTAACCACAATATTATGAAACTACAAATTAATTACATGAAGAAAACTGGAAAATTCACAAAGATGTGGAGGTTAAACAACATGCTACTGAAAAACCAGTGGGTCAATGAATAAATCAAAAGATAAAAACAACTTTGAGACAAATGAAAAAAATTTTTAAAAAGCATGCAAAAACATATGGCATACTACAAAAGCAGTTCTAAGCAGAAAGTGTGTTGTGTTTAGTCTCTAAGTTTTGTCCAACTCTTTTGCAGCCCTGTGGACTGGAGCCCAACAGGCTCATCTGTCCATGGGATTTCCCCAGCAAGAATACTGGAGTGAGTTGCCATTTCCTTCTCCAGGGGATCTTCCCAACCCAAGGATCAAACCCATATCTCCTACATTGGCAGGCAGATTTCTTACCACTGAGCCAACAGGGCAGCCCATAAGAAAGTACATCATGATAAATGCCTACATTAAGAAAGAAGAAATTTTTGAAATAAACAACTTAACTTTGTACCTCAAGGAATTAGAAAAAATGAAAATATAGAGCCTAAAGTTGGTAGGAAGAAGGGAATAATAAATATCAGAGTTGAAATAAATGCAATAGAGACAAAAAAGAAAGCAGAAAAAAATCAGTGAAATTAAAACAAGCAGAATCAATAAATTATTAGCTAGACATACCAAGAAAATAAGAGACAGGATTCACATCAATAAAATCAGAACTGGAAGAGGAGAGATTGAACCAACACCTAAGAAATAAAGAATCATAAAGACTACTGTGAACTATTTCTCAAGTGGAAACATAAGAGATGGACAAATTCCTAAAAACATAAACTGAATCATGAAGAAATAGAATATCTGAACAAACTGATTTCAAGTAACGAGACTGAGTCAGTAATCAAAAAATCCCCCCAAAGACAAAAGTGCAGAAACAGATGGCACTTGGCTGTTGAATTCTACCAAACATTCAAAAAAGAATCAATAGCAATCCTCAAATTCTTCCCAGAAAATAAAAGAGGAAGGAACATTTCCAAATCCATTTTACCAGGTCAAAATTACCCAGACAACAAAACTGGACAAAGATGTTACAAGAAAAGAAAATTATGGAACAATACCCCAAATGAACACAGATGCAAACATCCTCAACAGAATATTAGCAAACTGAATTAAAAAATACATTAAAAGGATCATATAGGATCCTGCTGTGATTTATGTCTGAGAGTGTTTTGCCTATGTTCTCCTCTAGGAGTTTTATAGTTTCTGATCTTACATTTAGATCTTTAATCCATTTTGAGTTTATTTTTGTGTGATAAGAAAGCTGTGGTACATATACACAATGGAGTATTACTCAGCCGTTAAAAAGAATTCATTTGAATCAGTTCTGATGAGATGGATGAAACTGGAGCCGATTATACAGAGTGAAGTAAGCCAGAAAGAAAAACACCAATACAGTATACTAACACATATATATGGAATTTAGGAAGATGGCAATGACGACCCTGTATGCAAGACAGGGAAAAAGACACAGATGTGTATAACGGACTTTTGGACTCAGAGGGAGAGGGAGAGGGTGGGATGATTTGGGAGAATGACATTCTAACATGTATACTATCATGTGAATTGAATCGCCAGTCTATGTCTGACGCAGGATGCAGCATGCTTGGGGCTGGTGCATGGGGATGACCCAGAAAGATGTTATGGGGAGGGAGGTGGGAGGGGGGTTCATGTTTGGGAATGCATGTAAGAATTAAAGATTTTAAAATTTAAAAAATAAAAAACTAAAAATTTAAAAAAAAAATAAATAAATAAATAAATAAATAAATAAATAATAGCAAAAACAGAAATTAAAAAAAAAAAAAGGATCATATACCATTTTCAACTGACATCTATTCCAAGGATGCAAGGATGATTCAACATCTGCTCATAAAAAATTGGAAAGGCTATAAAGTTTTCCTCTCAGATCAGGAATGAGAATGGACAAAGATGCCGATTCTTGCCACTTTTATTCAACGTGGTGTTGGAAGTCTTAGCACAGCCACTGAGCAAGAAAAAGTAACAAAAGGTAACAAAATCATGAAGAAGTAAAACTGTCACTTTTGGGGGATAACGATGTATTTTTTCCTTGCAATTTTGTTGAGATACAATTGACATACCTTCATGCAAAGATGGGCACAATAAAGCACAGAAATGGAAAGGACCAAACAGAAGCAGAAAAAAATTAAGAGGTGGGAAAAGAAAATACACAGAAGAACTGTACAAAAAAGGTCCTAATGACCCAGATAACCACAATAATGTGGTTACTCATCTAGAGCCAGACATCCTGGAGTGTGAAGTCAAGTGAGTTTTAAGAAGCATTAGTATGAACAAAGCTAATGGAGGTGATGGAATTCCAGCTGAGCTACTTCAAATCCTAAATGATGATGTTGTTAAAGTGTTGCACTCAATATGTCAGCAAATTTGGAAAATTCAGCAATGGCCAGAGGACTAAAAAAGGTCAGTTTTCATTCCAATCCCAGAGAAAGGCAATGCCAAAGGATGTTCAAAGTACTATACAATTGTGCTCATTTTGCCTGCTAACAAGGTTATTCTCAAAATCCTTCAAGCTAAGCTTCAACAGTACATGAACCAAGAACTTCCAGATGTACAGGCTGAATCTAGGAAAGGCAGAGGAACCAGAGATCGAATTGCCAACGTCTGTTGGATCATAGAAGAAACAAGAGAATTCCAGAAAATCATTTACTTCTGCTTCATTGACTACGTGAAAGCCTTTGCCTATGTGGATCACAACAAACTGGAAAATTCTTCAAGAGATGGGAATACCAGACCATCTTACCTGCCTCCTGAGAAGCTAGTATGCAGGTCAAGAAGCAACAGAACTGGACATGGAACAATGGACTGGTTCAAAATTGGGAAAGGAGTAGATCAAGGCTACATATTGTCACCCTGCTTATTTCTATGCAGAGTACATCAAGCAAAATTCTGGGAAGGATTAATCACAAGCTGGAATTAAGATTGCTGGGAGAAATTTCAACAACCTCAGAAATGCAGATGATACCACCCTAATGGCAGAAAATGAAGAGGCACTAAAGAGCCTCTTGATGAAAGTAAAAGAGAAGAGTGAAAAAGTGGGCTTTAAACTCAACATTCAAAAAACTAAAATCACGGCATCCAGTCCCATCACTTCATGGCAAATAGATGGGGAAAAAATGGAAACGGTAGCAGATTTTAGTTTCTTGGCTCCAAAATCACTGTGGACAATGACCACAGCCATGAAATTAAAAGGTGCTTGCTCCTTGGAAGAAAAGCTGACAGATCTAGATAGCATATTAAAAAGCAGGGACATTACTACACCCACAAAGATACATATAGTCAAAGCTATGGTTTTTCCAGTAGTCATGTACAGATGTGAGAGCCGGACCATAAAGAAGGCCAAGTGCCAAAGAATTGATACTTTCGAATTATGATGCTGTAGAAGACTCTTGAGAGTCCCTTGAACAGCAAGGAGATCAAACCAGTCATTTTCCTAAAGGGAATCAACCCTGAGTATTGATTGGAAAGACTGTTGGCTGAAGCTGAAGCTCGAATACTTTGGCCACTTAATGCATAGAGCTGACTATTGGAAAAGACTCTGATGCTGGGAAAGATTGAGGGCAAGAGAAGGGGGTGGTAGAGGATGAGACGGTTGGATGCATCACTGACTCAATAAGTAAGCAAACTCAGTGAGGGACAGGGAAGCCTGTCTTGCTTCAGTCCATGGAGCATGGAGTTGCAAAGTCATCTGAACAACAAATTGACATACAGCACTGAACAAGATTACGCTATCCAGCATAGTGATTAGACTTACTACATACATCATGGAATGATTGTTAAAATAAGTTTAGTGAGCCTACATCATCTCATAAAGATACAAAATTAAATAAAAACATTGTCTTTCTCATAAGGAGAGCACTTAGGATTGACCCTCTTAACAACTGTGACCCTCTTAACAACTTTCATATATAACATGTGGATGCATGCTTAGTGGCCTCATTGTGTCTGACTCTTTGCAACCTCATGGGTCCTTTCTCTTTTCTTTCTTGGACCCTTATAATGCAAATGTTGGTGCATTTAATATTATTCCAGAGATCTCTTAGGTTGTCTTCATTTCTTTTCATCCTTTTTTCTTTATTCTCTTCTGCAGCGGTGAGTTCCACCATTCTGTCTTCCAGGTCATCTATCCACTCTTCTATCTCAGTTATTCTGCTATTGATTCCTTCTAGTGTATTTTTCATTTCAGTTATTGTATTCTTCATCTCTATTTGTTCTTTAGGTCTCTGTTAAACACTTCTTACATCCTCTCAATCTTTGCCTCCATCTTTTCCCAAGATCTTCGATCATCTTCACTATCATTATGCTGAATTCTCTTTCTGGAAGGTTGCCTATCTCCACTTCATTTAGTTGTCTTTATATGATTTTATCTTGTTACTTCATCTAGGAGATAATCTTCTGCATTTTCATTTTGTTTAACTTTCTGTGATTGTGGTTTCATTCTGGAAGCTGCATGATTGTAGTTCTTTTTGCTTCTTCTCTCTCTGTCCCCTGGTGAATGAGGCTATCTAAGCCTTGTGCAAGATTCCTGATGGGAAGGACTGGTGGTGGATAGAACTGAGTCCTGCTCTGGTGCTCAGTAAAACTTTAATCCACTTGTCTGCTGATGGGTGAGGCTGTGATCCCTCCCTGTTATTTCTTTGGCCTGAAGTGAACCAGCCCTGGAGTCTACAGGCTCTATGGTAAGGCTAATTACAACCTCAGGAGGGCTCATGCCAATGGGTGCTTCCTAAGACTGCTGCTGCCAGTGTCTTTGTCCCTGCAGTGAGCCACAGCTGCCCCACACCTCTGTAGGAGACCTTCCAACACTAGCAGGTAGGTTGGTTCAGTTTCCTGTAGGGTCACTGCTCCTTTCCCCTGGGTCCTGGTGCACACAAGTTTTTTTGTGTGCCTTTCAACAGTCAAGTCTCTGTTTCCTCCAGTCCTATGGAAGTCCAGCAACCAAATCCCACTGGCCTTCAAAGTCAGATTCTCTGGGGATTCCTAGTCCCCTGGGTGCCAAAAGCTCAGCTTCTCTGTACACTGGTTCTGAATAAAATCTCAGGGACAGGGTTTAGGGAGAAGTAGAGAAGGATAGATGTTACTTTGTCAGGCAAAGGGGGCCACAGCCAGCTGATGCCCTCAAAACTGTGTGTCCCAACTTGAGGAAGATAGTGAGAAGTTTTATAGTAATTGTTCAAGGGGGACATAATCAGCTCTGGACATTCTTCTGATGGGTTGGTGATGAGATAAGTAAGAGTCAGCATCATCAAGTTTCAGGTCTAATTGGTCTGGGGTCTACATGCTCATGGGCAGCATATCACCATTAACTGTTAACTTCTCCCAGGTAGAGGGGAGTTCAGCATCTACAAAATAGCTCAAAGATATTGTTGTGTGTATCTGTTGATAGGAAAACAGGACCTTGCCCCAAGGCTGCTCTTGACTGTTTCTCCCTGGTCTCACCCCCTCTCCCTTCTCTAATTAACAACTGATTGAATCTGCCCATTGGTACTCAGGAAAGGTTATGGAGGCTGAATGAATGCTGAAAGAAATGGGGGACACAGAAAGGCTTTGTGCCCTGGAGCCCCACAGGGCCCTGTGTGTTATCACATTTGCTGGATGCCCAGGCTGGGAAGCCTGATTGGGCTCAAAACCTTCACAACAATGGGAGAACTTCCGTGGTATAATTGTTCTCCAGTCTGTGGGTCACTCACCTGGGAGTATGGGATTTGATTTTATTGTGATTGCACTCCTCCTTGCCTTCTCCTTTGTTTTTGAATGTGGGATATCTTTTCTGTTGGGTTCCACTGTCTTCTTGTTGATGGTTGTTCAGCAGTTGTGATTTTGGTCCTCTCACAGGAGGAGATGAGCACACGTCCTTCAACTCCACCATCTTGAACCAGTCTTCATTGTGGGTTTTACTTACATTTCCATGATGATTAGTGATATTGAGCATCTTTTCTTGTGCCTGTTGGTCATCTATATGTCTTCTTTGGAAAAATATTTATTCAGGTCCTCTGTCCATTTTTCAACCAAGTTTTTTGTTTTTATGATGTTAAGTTATATGAGTTCTTTGTACAATATATTTTGGGTATTAAACTCTTCTTGGATATCTTGGTTGCAAATATTTTTTTTACCATTCACTAGGTGGTCTTTTCATTTTGTTGATAGTAACCCTCACAGTGCAAAAGCTTTGTATGAATAGTTTGATTAGGTTCCATTTGCTTTTGTTTCCCTTGCCTGAGCACCACTCCCAAAATATTTCTATTACTAAGACCAGTAATATTTATATTACTAAAACTTACTGTGTTTACTTACCTGTATTTACTTCTAGAATTTTTGCAATTTCAGGTCTTACATCTAAGGTTTTAACCCATTTTGAAATTTTTTTGTCATGGTATGAGAGAGTAATCCAGTTTATTCTTTTGCATGTAGCTGCCAAGGTTATCTAGCTCCATTTATTGAAGAGGTTGTCTTTTCCCTATTGTATAGTCTTACTTCCTTTGTCATAGATTAATTGCCAAAAAAATGTACATTCATTTCTTGGCACTCTATTCTGTTCCATTGAGCTATGGCATTTTGTACCAGTACCAATGTGTTTTGATTACTGTAGCTTTGTAGTACAGCTTGTAATCATGGAGGTTGATACCTCTAGCTCTGTTTCTTTCAAGATTGTTATAGCTCTTTTGGGTCTTTTGTGTTTCCACACAAATTTTAGAATTATTTGTCCTAGTTCTGTGAAAAATGATGTTGGTATTTTTATAAAGATTGCACTGAATCTGTAGATTGCCTTGATAATATGGTCATTTTAACATTCTTCTAGTCCATGAAGATGGTATATCTTGTGTCATATTCAATTTCCTTCATCAGTGTTTTATAGTTTTTTGTGTAAAGGTCTTTAATATCCTCAGTTAGATTTATTCCTAGGTATTTTATTCTTTTGATGTTATTATAAATAGGATTGTTTTCTTAATTCCACTTTCTCATAGTTTGTTGTGAGTATATAGAAATGCAACAGATTTCTGTGTCTTAATTTCATATCCTACAACCTCCCTAAATTCATTGATGAGTTCTAGTAGTGTTTTCATGGCATCTTTAGGGTATTCTATGTATAGTACTATGTCATCTGCAAACAGTGACAATTTTACATCTTCCTTTCCAATTTGGATTCCTTTTATTGCTTTTTTTTCTATTGTGGTTAGGACTTCCAATATCATGTTGAACAAAAGTGCCAAGAGTGGAATGCTTTGTCTTATTCCTGATCTCAGAGAAAATACCTTCAGCTTTTCACATTGAGTATGCTGTTAGCTATCAGTTTGTCATTTTGTTAGCTATCATTTGGCCTTTATTCAGTGGAAGTATGTCTCCTCTATTCCCACTTTCTGGAGAGTTTTATCATAAATAAATGTTGAATTTTGTCAAAAGCTTTTTAGGCATCTATTGAGATTATCATATGATTTTTATTCTTCAGTTTGTTAATATGGTGTATTACATTGATTGATTTGCAGATATTGAATCATCTTTACATCCCTGGGATAAATACTACTTGATGTATGATCCTTCTAGTAATGCATTGTTAAATTCAGTTTACTAATATTTTGTTAAGGATTTTTAAAAAATTTGTGACATCTTTATTGAGACATAATTCACATGCCATACAATTCAACCATTTAAAGTGTACATACAGGTTTTTTTTAGTATCTCACAGTGTTGTGTAATCACCACTACAATAGCTTAGAACATTTTCATCACCTCAAAAAGAAACAACACACCTATTGGCAGTCAATCCCCAGGACCCCTTTTGCAGGCTCTGGCAACCACTAATCTATATTTTGTCTCAGAATTTGACTATTTTGGACATTTCATATAAACAAAATCACACAATAGTGGCTTCTTTTTGACTGATGCTTCATTTAGCTTAATATTTTCAAGGTTCATCCATGTATAAGAATGAATGTACTAGAGACTGTCATGCAGAGTGAAGTAAGTTAGAAATAGAAAAGCAAATATTGTATATTAATGCATATATGTGGAATCTTGAAAAATGGTATAGATGATCTTATCTGCAAAACAAATAGAGACACAGACATAGAGAACAAATGTGTACACACATAGCTGGGAAAGGGATGGGTGGGATGAATTGGGAGGTTGAGATTGATATATATATATATATATATATATATATATATATATATATACACTATTGACACAATGTATAAAATTGATAACTAATGGGAACCTAGTGTATACCTCAGGGAACCATAATCAGTGTTCTGTGGTGACCTAAGTGGGAAAGAAATCCAAAACAGAGGAGATATATGTATACATATAGTGTACCAAAGACAGCAGAGTAGAAGAATGTGTGCTCATCTTCCCCTGCAAGAACTCCAAAATTGCAGTTTGCTGCTGGGCAACCATCAACAGGAGAATGTTGGATCCCACCAAAAAAAAGATACCCCACATCCAAGGACAAAGGAGAAGCCCCAAAAGATGGTAGGAGGAGTGAAATCGTATTTAGAATCAAACTCCATATCTGCCAGAGAAGCTCAGAGGGCTCAAATGTTTGAGTGTCAACTGCGGAGGCACTAGTCAGCAGAGGCCTGCTGCGGGGACAGTGGCTCTGGCTGCAGCAGATCTGGGAGGTGCGGTGGGTGGCATAAGTCCTCTTGGAGGAGGTTGCCATTAGCCCCACCATAGGGCCACTGATCAGATGACCCACAAACTGGAGAACTGTTTTAGCAAATAACTTATCACACTGTTATGAAAGTTCTAGGGCCCACAACAGATTTCCCAACCTGGGGATCTACAAAAGGACTGAGAACCCCTAGGGAATTTGACTTTGAAGGACAGTGGGATTTGATTACAGAACTTCCACAGGACTGGAGAAACAGATGCTTGTAGGGAACAAACAAAACCTTCTGTGCACCAGGACCCAGGAGAAAGGAGCAGTGATCCCACAAGAGACTGAGCCAGAATTGCCTGTGAGCGCCCAAGAGTCTTCAGTGAAGGCGTGGGTCGATAGTGGGCTGCCATGGGGTCAGGGGCACTGAATACAACAGTCCTGGGAGCCTCAGCATAAGTCTTTTTGAAGGAGGTTGGCATTACCCCTACCATAGTTTGGCCTCAGGCAAAACTACAGGGAGGGAACACATTTCCACCCATCAAGTGGATTAAAGATGTACTGAGCATGACATTAAAGATTTACTGAGCATGACATTGCCCATCAGAGCAAGGCCCAGATTCCCCAACAGCCAGTCCCTCCCATCAGGAAGCTTCTACAAGCCTCCTATCCTTATCAATCAGAGGCCAGACAGAATGGAATCTACAGTCACAGAAAACTAACCAAATTGATCGCATGGATGACAGCCTTGTCTAACTCAGTTAAACTATGAGCCATGCCTGTGTATGGCCACCCAAGATGGGCGTGTCATGGTGGAGAGTTCTGACAAAATGTGGTCCACTGGAGAAGGGAATGGCAAACTACTTCATTATTCTTGCCTTGAAAACCCCATGAATAATATGAAACAACAAAAGGATATGACACTGAAAGATGAACTCCCCAGGTCAGTAGGTGTTCAATATCCTGCTGGGGAGAAGAGTGAAGAAATAACTCTGGAAAGAATGAAAAGATGGAGCCAAAGTGAAAACAACACCCAGTTGAGGATGTGACTGGTGATGGAAGTAAGTCTGATGCTGTAAAGAACAATATTACATAGGAATATGGAAAGTTAGGTCCATGAATCAAGGTAAATTGGAAGTGGTCAATCAGGAGATGGCAAGAGTGAACATCGACATTATAGGAATCAGTGAACTAAAATGGACCAGAATGTGTGAATTTAATTCAGATGACCATTATATACACTACTGTGGGCAAGCATCACTTAGAAGAAATGGAGTAACCCTCATAGTCAATAAAAGAGTCTGAAATTCTTTGGGTGCAATCTCAACAGTGACAGAATGATCTTTGTTTATTTCCAAGGCAAACCATTCAATATCACAGTAATCCAAGTCTATGCCCCAACCACTAATAATAAAGAAGCTGAAGATGAATGATTCTATGAAGACCTACAAAACCTTCTAGTTCAGTTCAGTTCAGTTCAATTGCTCAGTCATGTCCGACACTTTGCGACCCTATGAATCGCAGCATGCCAGGCCTCCCTGTCCATCACCAACTCCTGGAGTTCACTCAGACTCACGTCCATTGAGTCAGTGATGCCATCCAGCCATCTCATCCTCTGTCGTCCCCTTCTCCTCCTGCCCCCAATCCCTCCCAGCATCAGAGTCTTTTCCAATGAGTCAACTCTTCGCATGAGGTAGCCAAAGTACTGGAGGTTCAGCTTTAGCATCATTCCTTCCAAAGAAATCCCAGGGCTGATCTCCTTCAGAATGGACTGGTTGGATCTCCTTGCAGTCCAAGGGACTCTCAAGAGTCTTCTCCAACACCACAGTTCAAAAGCATCAATTCTTCAGCACTCAGCTTTCTTTACAGTCCAACTCTCACATCCATACATGACCACTGGAAAAACCATACCTTCTAGAACTAACACCAAAAAAGATATCCTTTTCATCATAGGGGACTGGAATGCAAAAGTAGGAATTCAAGAGATAACTGGAGTAACAGGCAAGTTTTGCCTTGGAATACAAAATGAAGCAGGGCAGAGGCTAATAGAGTTTTGCCAGAATGCACTGGTCATAGAAAACACCCCTTTTCAACAACACAAGAGACGACTCTACACATGGACATCACCAGATGGTCAATACTGAAATCAAACTGATTATTTTATTTGTAGCTGAAGATGGAGAAGCTCTATACAGTCAGCAAAAACAAGACCAGGAGCTGACTGTGGCTCAGATCATGAACTCCTTATTGCAAAATCCAGACTTAAATTGAGCAAAGTAGGGAAAACCACTAGGTCATTCAATTATGAACTAAATCAAATCCCTTATGTTTATACAGTGGACATGACAAGTAGATTCAAGGGATTAGATCTGATAGAGTGTCTGAAGAACTATGGATGGAGATTCGTAACATTGTATGAATGAGGCTGTGATCAAAAACGTCTCTAAGACAAAGAAAAAACCTGTGGTACATATACACAATGGAGTATTGCTCAGCCATTAAAAAGAATACATTTGAATCAGTTCTAATGAGGTGGATGAAACTGGAGCCTATTATACAGAGTGAAGTAAGCCAGAAAGGAAAACACCAATACAGTTTACTAATGCATATATATGGAATTTAGAAAGATGGTAATGATAACCCTGTATGCGAGATAGCAAAAGAGACACAGATGTGTAGAACAGTCTTTTGGACTCTGTGGGAGAGGGCAAAGATGGGATGATTTGGGAGAATGGCATCGAAACATGTATAATATCATATATGAAATGAATCCCCAGTCCAGGTTCAATGCATGATACTGGATGCTTGGGGCTGGTGCACTGAGACGACCCAGAGGGATGGTATGGGGAGGGAGGAGGGAGGGGGGTTCAGGATGGGGAACACATGTACACCCGTGGCAGATTCATGTTGATGTATGGCAAAACCAATACAATATTGTAAAGTAATTAACCTCCAATTAAAATAAGTAAATTTATATTTTTTTTAAAAAAGGCAATATGGTTGTCTGAGGAGGCCTTACAAATAGCTGAGAAAAGAAGAGAAGCAAAAGGCAAAGGAGAAAAGGAAAGATATCCGTTTGAATGCAGAGTTCCAAAAAATAGCAAGGAGAGATAAGAAAGCCTTCCTCAGTGATCAAAGCAAAGAAATAGAGGGAAACAATAGAATAGGAAAGACTGGAGATCTCTGCAAGAAAATTAGAGATACCGAGGGAAAATTTCATGCAAAGATGGGCACAATAAAGGACAGAAATGGTATGGACCTAACAGAAGCAGAAGATATTAAGAAGGGGCAAGAATACATAGAAGAACTATAAAAAAAAAAAGTATCTTAATGACCTATAAAGCCATGATGGTATGATCATTTACCTAGAGCCAGACATCCTGGAGTGCAAATTCATGTCGTCCTTAGGAAGCATCACTATGAAAAAGCTAGTGGAGGTGATGGAATTCCAACTGAGCTATTTTAAATCCTAAATGATGATGTTGTTTAGTTGCTGCATTCAATATGCCAGCAAATTTGGAAAACACAAGTGTCCCCAGGACTGGAAAAGATCAGTTTTCATTCAAATCTCAAAGAAAGGCAAGGCCAAAGAATGTTCAAACTACTGTACAATTGCACTCATCTCACACACTAGCAAAGCAACGCTCAAAATTCTGCAAGCTAGGCTTCAACAGTATGTGAACTGAGAACTTCAGGATGTTCTAGCTGGAATTAGAAAAGGCAGAGGAACCAGAGATCAAATTGCCAACATCTGTTGCATCATAGTAAAAGCTAGAGAATTCCAGGGAAACATCTATTTCTGCTTTATTGACTACACTAACATCATGAGAAATGCTGGACTGGAAGAAACACAAGCTGGAATCAAGATTGCTGGGAGAAATATCAATAACCTCAGATATGCAGATGACACCACCCTTATGGCAGAAAGTGAAGAGGAACTAAAAAGCCTCTTGATGAAAGTGAAAGTGGAGAGTGAAAAAGTTGGCTTAAAGCTCAACATTCAGAAAACGAAGATCATGGCATCTGGTCCCATCACTTCATGGGAAATAGATGGAGAAACAGTAGAAACAGTGTCAGACTTTATTTTGGGGGGCTCCAAAATCACTGCAGATGGTGACTGCAGCCATGAAATTAAAAGACGCTTACTCCTTGGAAGAAAAGTTATGACCAACCTAGATATTATATTCAAAAGCAGAGACATTACTTTGCCAACTAAGGTCCGTCTAGTCAAGGCTATGGTTTTTCCAGTGGTCATGTATGGATGTGAGAGTTGGACTGTGAAAAAGGCTGAGCGCCGAAGAATTGATGCTTTTGAGCTGTGGTGTTGGAGAAGACTCTTTAGAGTCCCTCGGAGTGCAAGGAGATCCAACCAGTCCATTCTGAAGGAGATTAACCCTGGGATTTCTTTGGAGGGAATGATGCTAAAGCTGAACCTCCAGTACTTTGGCCACCTCATGCGAAGAGTTGACTTACTGGAAAAGACTCTGATGCTGGGAGGGATTGGGGGCAGGAGGAGAAGGGGACGACAGAGGATGAGATGGCTGGATGGCATCACGCACTCGATGGACGTGAGTCTGAATGAACTCCGGGAGATGGTGATGGACAGGGAGGCCTGGCATGCTGCGATTCATGGGGTCGCAAAGAGTTGGACACGACTGAGCGACTGAACTGAACTGAACTGAATGCCTTTGACTGCATGGATCACAACAAACTGTGGGAAATTCTTCAAGAGATGGGAATACCAGACCACCTTACCCACCTCCTGAGAAATCTGTATGCAGGTCAAGAAGCAACAGTTAGAACAGGACATAGAACAATAAACTGGTTCCAAATTGGGAAAGGAGTGTATTAAGGCTATATATTGTCACCCTGCTTATTTAAGTTATATGAAGAGTACATCATGAGAAATGAGAGTCTGATTGAAGCACAAGCTGGAATCAAAATTGCCAGGAGAAATACCAGTAACCTCACATATGCAGATGACACCACACTTATGGCGAAGAGGAGTTAAAGAGCCTCTTGATGAAAGTGAAAGGGGAGAGTGAAAAAGCTGGCTTAAAGCTCAACATTAAAAAAAAAAAAAAACTAAGATCATGGCATCCGGTCCCATCACTTCATGGGAAATAGATGGGGAAACAATGGAAACAGTGAGAGACTTTATATTCTTGGGCTCCAAAATCACTGCAGACAGTGACTGCAGTCATGAAATTAAAAGACGCTTGCTCCTTGGAAGAAAAGCAACAACAAACCTAGAAAGCATATTAGAAGGCAGAGACATTACTTTGCTGACAAAGGTCCGTCTTGTCAAAGCTATGGTTTTTCATTAGTCACGTATGGATGTGAGAGTTGGACCATAAAGAAAGCTGAGTGCCGAAGAATTGATGCTTTTGAACTGTGGTGTTGGAGAAGACTCTTGAGAGTCCCTTGGACTGCAAGGAGATCCAACCAGTCCATCCTAAAGGAAATCAGTCCTGAATATTCATTGGAAGGACTGATGCTGAAGCTGAAACTCAAATACTTTGGCCACCTGATGCGAATAACTGACTTATTAGAATAGACTCTGATGCTGGGAAAGATAGAAGGCAGAAGGAGAAGTGTATGACAGAGGATGAGATGGTTGGATGGCATCGCTGACTTGATGGAGATGAGTTTGAGCAAGCTCCAGCAGTTGGTGATCCACGGGGAAACCTGGCGTGCTGCAGTCCATGTGGACACAAAGGACTGAACAAAATTGAGTGACTGAACTGAAAATTGATCCACTTGGCTGTACAGTAGAAACTAATACAACATTGTAAAGCAACTCTACTCAAAAAATAAAAGGCTAGTAAACAAAACAACAGCAACAAGAATGAATGTAATATTTCATTCCTTTTTATGGATGAATAATATTCCATTCTAAGTGTTTCTATTGCTTCCTATCCTCATCTACACTTTATAATCTTTTGTTTCATTTTTAATGAAAGTATAATTGAGTTATAAAAGTATGTACAGTATTCAATTTTTTGCAGATTATATTCCATTATGGATTTTTACAAGATATCATATATACTTCCTCATGCAGTATATATACTATATATACTTCCTCATGCAGTATATATACTATATATACTGCATATTTCCTATATAGTAAATCCTTGTTGTTTATCTATTTTATGTATAGTACTTTGTATCTATTAATCCCATACTCTTAATTTGTCCCTCCTCTACTTCCTCTCCCATTTCAAAAACCCAAGCTTTTTTCTTTCTCTGTGAGTCTATTTATCAAATTTATTTGTATTATTTTTTAGATTCTGCATAAAAATAATATCATATCAGTCAGTTCAGTTGCTCAGTCGTGTTCTACTCTTTGCAACCCCATGAATCGCAGCATGCCAGGTCTCCCTGTCCATCACCAACTCCCTGAGTTTACCCAAACTCATGTCCATTGAGTCGGTGATACCATCTAACCATCTCATCCTCTGTTGTCCATTGTATTTGTCTTTCTCTGACTTATTTCACTAAGCATAATATTCTCTAGGTCCATGCACTTTGCTGCAAATGGAAAGATTTCTTTCCTTTTATGACAGTAATATTCCATTGTGTATATGTTTCATACTTTCTTAAACCATACTTTCTGATGGACACTTGGGTTACTTCCACATCTTGGCTGTTGTAAATAGTGCTGCTAAGAGCATTGAGATGCATGTATCTTATCAAATTAGAGTTTTCATTTTTTCCAGATACATACCAAGTAGTAGAAATGCTGGATCATATGGTTTAGTTTTTTATGAAAACTCCATACTGTTTTCCACAGTGATTACACAAATTTACATTCCCACAAACAGTGTAGGAGGGTTCTCTTTTCTATAAATCCTCTCCAGCATCAATTATTTATATACCTTTTGATGATAACCATTCTGAGTGCTGTGAAGAGATACCTCATTATAGTTTTTTTCCCTATTTGCATTTCCCTATTGCATTTCCCTAATAATTAGTGATATTGAGATCTTTTTGTTAGCCAACTGTATTTCTTCTTTAGAAAAATGTTTTTTTAAGTTTTCTGCACATTTTTTGATTGGGTTGTTTGTTTTTTTCAGTATTGAGTTGTATGGGTTGTTTGTATATATTGGATATTAACTGCTTCTTGGTCACATTGCAAATATTTTCTCTCACTCCATAGGTTATCTTTTCATTTTGTTGATGGTTTTCATTACTGTGCAAAAGCTTTTAAGTTTGATTATGTCCTATTTTTAAATATTTTCCAATTATTTGTTTTGCTTTGGGAAACTGATCTAAGAAAATATTGCTATGATTTATGTCAAGGAATGTTTTGTCCCTGTTCTCCTCTAGAAGTGTTATGTCTTAACATTTAGGTCTTTAACCATTTTGAGTTTATTTTTGTATGTGGTTTAAGGGAATATTCTAATTTTTTTTAATCTACATGTCCAGTTTTCCCAGCACCACTTACTGAAGAGACTCTCTCTTGTCTATTGTATAATCTTGCCTCCTTTGTCATGGGCCATATCTGTGTGGGTTTATTTCTGGGCTCTCTATTTTATTCCATTGATCCATGTGTCTGTTTTAGTGCCAATACTATAATGTTTTCATTACTATTGCTTTGTATTACTACACAGTCTGAAGATCTGAAGTTAGGGGGTGTGATTCTTCCAGCTTTCTAATTCTTTGTCAAGATTTTTTTTTTCAATTCTGGGTCTTTTTTGGTTTCCTACAAATTTTAGGATTATCTGTTCTAGTTCTGTGAAAAATGTTATGGGTATTTTGATAGGAATTGCATTAAATCTATAGATTTCTTTGGGTAGTATGGCCATTTTAGCAATATTAGTTCTTCCATTCTAAGAACAAGTGATTATCTTTCCATTTCTTTGAGTAATATTTAATCACTTTTATCAAAATTTTATAGTTTTCATATGATGAGTCTTTCACCTCTATTCCTAGAGTTAAATAAGATTTTTTTCACTTTCATTTTCTGATATTTCACTATTAGTGTATAGAAATACAAAAGATTTCTGGGTATTAAACTTGTATCCTAGTCCCTTTCTGAAATCATTTATTAGTTCTAGTAGTTTTACATATAGACTTTAGTATTCTGTATATAGAGTAGCATGTCATCTTCAGATAATGAGTTTTATTCCTTCCATTCCAATTTGGACAATGTTTGTTTCTTTTGCTTGCCTCATGGCTATATCCAAGACTTCTAATAATATGTAAAACAGAAGCAGTGAGACTTGGCATCTTTGTCTTATTCCTCAATTTGGCCGGAAGGTTTTCAGCTTTTCTCCACCGAGTATTATGTTTGCCATGAGTTTGTTGTAAACAAACACATCTTTATTATATCCACTTTGATGAGAATTTTTATTTTGAATTTTGTCAGATGCTTCTTATGCATTTATTGAGATTATCAAGTGCTTTTTCCTTTCTTTTTGTTAATGTGCTGTATCACATTGATTGATTTCTGTATGTTGAACCACCCTTGTGACTCTAGAATGAATCCAGCTTTATCATCATGTATGATCCTTTTTATGTATTGTAACATTTGTTTGCTAATATTTTGTTGAGGATTTTTGCATCTATATTCTTCAAAGATATTAGCCTTTGATTTTCTTTTTTGTTGTGTTTTGTCTGGTTTAGGTATCAGGGTAATGGTGGCCTCATAGAATGAATTTGGAAGTGTTCCCTCTTCTTCAATTTTTGAATACTTTGAGAATATAGGTGTCAACTCATCTAAATGTTTGGTAAAATTCACCTGTGAAGCCATCTGGTCCTGGACTTTCCTTTCTTGAGAGTGGTGTTTTATTACTGATTTAGTTTTATTACTAGTAATTGGTCTAATAATGGTTTCTATTTCTTCTTGGTTCAGTCTTGGGAGATTGTACATTTCTAGGAATTTGTCCATTTCTTCTACATTGTCCTTTTTATTATCATATACTTTTTCATAGAAATCTCTTATGATCCTTTGTATTTCTGTGGTATCAGTTGTAAATTCTCCTTTTTCATTTCTGATTTTATTTACTTGGATCCTCTCTCTTCTTTTTTATGATTCTGATTAAATGTTTATCAATTTTATCTTTTAAAGAACCAGCTCTTAGTGTCATTGATCTTTTCCATTTTTTAGTCTCTATTTCATTTATTTATTAGAGAAGAAATTTTTATCATTTACTTCTTTCTATTAACTTTTGGTTATATTTGTTTTTCTTTTTCTAGTTCCTTTAGGTATAAAATTATAGATTGTTTATATGAGATTTTCCCACCTCACTTATCCTCTGTTCTGCCTCAGTTATTCTACTGTTGGTTCCCTCTGGAGGGTTTTTGGTCTTATTTATTGCATTATTCATTATTGATTGACTCTTTTTTATTTTTTCTAGGTCCTTGTTAGACATTTCTTGCATCTTCTCAATCCTTGTCTCTAATCTATTTATCTGTAACTCCATTTTGTTTTCAAGATTTTGGATCATCTTTACTATCACTATTCTGAATTCTTTTCAGGTAGACTCCCTATCTCCTCCTTTTTTATTTGCTTTGGTGGATTTTTATCATGTTCCTTCACCTGCTGAATATTTCTCTGCTTTTGCATTTTGTTTAGATTGCTGTGTTTGGGGTGCCCTTACTGCAGGCTGGAAGTTCGTGGTTCCTCTTAATTGTGGAGTCTGCTCCCTATGGGTGGGGTTAGACTAATGGCTTGTCAAGGATTTCTGATTGGGGGAGCTTGTGTCTGTCTTCTGGTGGGTGGAGCTGGATCTCTTCTCTCTGGAGTGCAATGAAGTGTCCAATAGTGAGTTTTGGAGTTTCTATGGGTTTGGCATGGCTTTGGGCAGCCTGTTTTTTTAATGTTCAGGGTTGTGTTTCTGTTTTGCTGGAGAATTAGTATGGTGTGTCTTGCACTGGAACCTTTTGGCTCTTGGGTGGAGCTTGATTTCAGTGTAGGTGTAGACACTTTTGGGTGAGCTCTTGTCTATTAATGTTTCCTAGAGTTAGGAGTTCTCTGATGTTTCACAGTTTTGGAGTTAAGCCTCCTGCCTCTGGGTTTCAGCCCTTCTCTTACAGTAGCCTCAAGAATTTTCCATCCATACAGCATAGAAGATAAAACCCCTAGGTTATTGGTGAAATGACTCTCCACAGCCAGGAGCACCCAGAGAGATTCACAGAGTGATATACAGAAGAGAAGAGGGACCAGGAGGAGAAAAGGGGAAGTCAAAAGGGGAGGGAGCAATCTAGCCAGTAATCAAATCCCTAAGTACTCTCCATAGCCTGGAACACCCAGAGAGATTCACAGAGTTATGTAGAGAAGAGAAGAGGGAGGAAGGAGATAGAGGTGACCAGGAGGAGAAAAGGGAGAGTCAAAAGAGGAGAAAGCAATCAACCCGGTAATCAAATTCCTAAGTGAAAATGGATACCAAATATTAGATTCTTAGCAGTACAAAATTGATAACAAATATCAAAAAGCAAAGATTAAAAACCTAGAATAGATGTTAGACTCTCAAAAATACAATATAAAAATACAAAACATAATCACAAAATTTTTTAAAATATATATGGAACTTGTTTTAAAAAATAGGTTTTTTAAAGTAATAGTAGGCTATAAAAATGAAAGTTAAAGGAGTAATAAAAAACTAATTTTAAAACAATAATTAAAAAGTGATAATAGTAAAAATATATCTAGAAATTTCTCTTTGGCTGTTGTGGGCAGTGTGGGGTCAGTTCAGTGTCAGATGGTCCCTTGTTCCGGCTTGTACTTGTTCTCAAGGTCTATAGGTACCCTTAAAATGCACAGTCTCCATTACTAAATGCAGGGTTTTAATCTGTTGCACCTGTCACTTCCAGAGCAGTTCCCCCTTCTTTGTTTATTTTGGCTTCCTTCCTCTGCAAGTCTCTTCAGTATCTAATTTCCACCCTGACACTAGGGGGCAAAGGTGGCCACTAATTTAGGCTCACTTGTTCAGTTGTGTTGTGGGGAGGGAGGGACACTGCAAACAAATACCACTGGCATGCAGTGGGGAATGCTCACAGTGGATGGACCACATTAGGTTTGCCACAGCCCAAGGCAGCATGTACTTCCCAGGTCTACACTGCTCAGGCTCCAGGGTGCTCTGCAGGGGCACTGTCCCAAGTGGGCCCTGCATTTCATGCAATTCCCAGGTATAAGCCACTCAGGTTCTCCACAGGGGCTCAGACCCAGATGGGCTGTGTGTTTTGTGCCCTTCCCAGGTCCGAGCAGCTCAGGCAACTGGGTGCTTGACGAGAGCACTGTCCCAGGTGGGCTGTGCTTTTATTCACCTCCCTGGTCCTGGTCACTCAGTTTCCCAGGTGTGCCACTAGAACACAGTCCCAGGTGTTTTGTGTGTCTCCTCTGGGGAGCTGATCTTAGGCTGTGACACTCCTGACAGATGTCAACCTTCCAGGATCCCAGGAAGATGTGGTTAGCAACTGGGAACCTGCTCACAGTTTGGTGGAAGATGCAGTCTCTGGGTCTGAGCTTGCAGCAGCCCCTTGCCTTTTGGCTCTGGCTGTCACAGGCCAGCCTCTCTGCCTTCAGGGAGGGAGGGCCCTGTGTGGCAGCCAGCTTGCTCTTCTTTGGTTTTCACTCAATCCTTTGTTCTGTGATAGTGCCAAGGGTCACCGTGAGGCTTTAGAGCCTTTTGCAGGAAAAGCCTTTTTTTTGGTCTCTGGTGTTCCCAGGATTTGGGTTATCTCACCTTAGCTCCTTCAGCATTTCCTCAGGGCATTCAGGCCCAGTCCTTACCCTAAGGACCAATGATGCAGCCCACGTCCCCCTGCCCAACCCCCACTTGCTGCAGAAGGACATCAGCGTCTGGGCCACTTCTCTGCTGGCAGTTGTGGTTAGGTGCATATTCTGCGGATTTTTTTCCCCTCCCAGTTATGTTGCCCTCTGAGATTCCAAAACTCCCCACAGACATGGCTGTGAGAGCATTTCCTGCTGTGCGGAAACTTCTCCTTCACGACTCCCTCCCCAGGAAGGGTCTCCATCCCTAAATCTTTTGTCTCTGTTTTTGTCTTTTATATTTTGTCCTATCTCCTATTGAAGAGATTGGGCTGCCTTTCTGGGTGCCTGGTGTCCTCCACCAGTGTTCAGAAGTTGTTTTGTGGAAGTTGCTCAACATTCAAATGATCTTTTGATGAATTTGTCAGGGAGAAAGTGGTTTCCCGTCCTATTCCTCTGCCATCTTGGGATTGCCCCCTCCAGTTTTGTTTTATCTCCTTGTAGTTTATTTATAGTCTCATAACATTGTGGTCAGAAGAGTTGTTTGATATAATTTCAATTTTCTTAAAATTTACTGAGATGTTTTCTTCAGCCTAACATGTGATCTATTCTGGATAATTTTCCATGTATAGTCAAAAGTAACTTATTTTCTGCTGCTTTTGAATGGAATATATATAAAGAACAGTTTGTCTTATGTATTAAGGACAATATTTCCTTATTGGTTTTCTATCTAGATAATCTGTTTATTGATATGTAGGTTGTTATTTGCTCTTGTGTTGGGTGTATATATGTTTTCAATTGTTATATGTTCTTCTTGGTTTGATCCCTATGTCATTATGTAACATCTTCCTTTGTCTTTGTTATAGTCTTTGTTTTAAACTCTATTCTGTGTGATGTAACTATTGCTATCCTGGCTTTTGTTTAATTTCCATTTACATTAAATACTCTTTTCCATTCTCTCACTGTCAGTCTGTATATATCTTTAGATCTTCAGTGAATTTCTTTTAGGTGCATATATATGGGTTTTTTTTTTTTTAATCCCTTCAGCTACTCTACATATTCTTTTTGGAGCATTTAGTTCATATTTATATTTAAAGTGACTACTGATAAGTATTGCTTATTGCTATTTTTTCATTATTTTTGTATTTCTTTTTGTTCTTTTCTTCTTTTCCTCTCTTCCTTTGTGATATGAAGGCCACCTTTAGTGTTATGTTTGGTGGCTCAGAGGGTAAAGCGTCTGCCTGCATGCAGGAGACCTGAGTTCGATCCCTGGGTCTGGAAGATCCCTGGAGAAGGAAATGGAAACCCACCCCAGTACTCTTGCCTGGAAAATCCCATGGACAGAGAAGCCTGGTAGGCTACAGTCCGTGGGGTGGCAAAAGAGTCGGACATGACTGAGTGACTTCACTTTCACTTTCTTTAGTATTATGTTTAGATTCCTTTCTCTTTTTTGTATGTATGGTTGTTGTTCAGTCACTCAGTCATGTCCAACCCTTTGTGACTCCATGGACTGAAGCATGCCAGGTTTCCCTGTCCTTCACCATTTTCGTGAGCTTCCTCAAACTCAGGTCCATTGAGTTGGTGATGCCATCCAACCATCTCATCCTCTGCCATTCCCTTCTCCTCCTGCTTCTATCTTTCCCAGCATCAGGATCTTTGTATGTATATCTAATAATTATATATATATGTTGTTGTGGTGGTTGTTTAGTTTCTAAGTTGTGTCCAACTCTTTGCAACCCCATGCACTACAGAACACCAGGCTACTCTGTCTTCCATTATCTCCCAGAGTTTGCTAAAATTGATGTCCATTAAATAAGTGATGCTATCTAGCCATTTCATCTCATCCTCTGTTGCCCCCTTCTCCTTTTGCCTTAATGTTTCCTAGCATCAGGGTCTTTTCCAATGAGTCAGCTCTTTGCATCAGGTGGCCAAACTATTGGAGCTTCAACTTAAACGTCAATCCTTCCAATGAATATTCAGGGTTGATTTCCTTTAGGATTGACTTGGTTTGATCTCTCAAGAGTCTTCTGCAGCACTCCAATTCAAAAGCATCAGTTCTTCAGTGCTCAGCCTTCTTTATGGTCCAACTCTCACATCTGTACATGACTACTGCAACAACCATAGATTTGACTATATGGTCCTTTGTCAGCAAAGTGATGTCTATTTCTCAATATGTTGTCTGGGTTGGTCATAACTTTCCTTCCAAGGAGCAAGCATCTTTTAATTTCATGATGGCAGTCACTGTCTGCAGTGATTTTGGAGCCCAAGAAAATAAAATCTGTCACTGCTTCCACTTTTCCCCCTTCTATTAATATTTGCCATTGAGTGATGGGATCAGATGCCATGATCTTAGTTTTTTTAGTGTTGAGTTTCAAGCCAGCTATTTCACTCTCCTCTTTACCTTCATCAAGAAATGCTTTGGTTCCTCTTCACTTTCTACCATTAGAGTGGTACTATCTGCATATCTGAGGTTGTTGATATTTCTCTTGGCAGTCTTGATTCCAGCTTGTGATTCATCCAGCTTGGCATTTCGCATGATGTACTCTGCATAAAAGTTAAATAAGCAGGGTGACAATATACAGCCTTGTTGCACTCCTTTCCCAATTTTGAACCAGTCAGTTGTTCAATGTCTGGTTCTAACTGTTGCTTCTTGACCATCATATTGGTTTCTCAGGAGACAGGTAAGGTGGTCCAGTACTCTAATCTCTTTAAGAATTTTCCACAGTTTGTTGTGATCCACATAGTAAAAGGCTTTAGAGTAGTCATTGAAACAGAAGTAGATGTTTTCCTGGAATTCCTTTGCATTCTCCATGATCCAATGAATGTTGGCAATTTGGGCTCTAGTTCCTCTACCTTTTCTCAACGTAGCTTGTACAACTGCAAGTTAGTTCACATACTGCTGAGACCTGTGCTGTGTGCTGTGCTTAGTCACCCAGTTGTGTCTCTTTGCAACCCTATGGACTGTAGCCCGCCAGGCTCCTCTGTCCACAGGGATTCTCCAGGCAAGAATACTGGGGTGAGTTGCCATGCCCTCCTCCAGGGGATCTTCCCAACTCAGGTATCAAACCTAGGTCTTCCACATTGCAGGCAGATTCTCTACCATCTGAGCCACCAGAAAAACCCAAGAATACTGGAGTGGATAGCCTATCCCTCCTCCAGGGGATCTTCCCAGGAGTCATACCTATGACCCAGGAATCATATCAGGGTCTCCTGCATTGCAGACGGATTCTTTACCAGCTGAGCTACCAGAGAAACCCCACTGAGGCCTAGCTTGAAAGCTGTTTCATAGCCCTAAGTTTTTGCCTCTTAATCCCACTCACTTATTTCACTCATCCCCCAACCTCTTCCACTCTGGCAACCACCAGTTTGTGTATATGAGCCCATTTCTGTTTTGTTATGTTTGTTCATGTGTTTTCTTTTCAGGTTTCACATATATATGAAATAATACTGTATTTGTGTTTCTCTATCTGATTTATTTCACTTAGCATAATAACCTCCAAGTCCATCCATGTTGCCACAAATGACAAAATGTTCTCTTTTATGACTGTGTGATATACCATTATATATATAAAAATATAGACATGTATGTACATTATATATATATATATTATATGTGTGTATGTATATACATATGATGTGTGTATATGTATGTATTATATATGTATACATTATATCTGTGTGTGTGTATATATATATATATATATATATATATATATATATATAACATGTTCTTTATCCATTCACCTATGAATGGACACTTACAGTGGTTCCATATTTTTGTTATTTTAAATAGTATTCAGTGAACATAGGGGTATGTATATCTTTTTGAGTTAGTGTTTTCATTTCTTTGGATAAATGCCTAGAAGTGGAATTGATGGGTTGCATGGTAGTTCTATTTTTAGTTCTTTTGAGGAATCTTCATAATGTTTTACATAGTGGCTGCATCAATTTATATTCCCACCAACATTGCACAAGGGAACCTTTTCTCCACATCCTCACCATCAGTTGTTGTTTCTTGTATTTTTGAAAAGTCATCAGAAACTTGTGAGGTGATAGCTTATTGTCATTTTGGTTTGCATTTCCCTGATGATTAAAGATGTTGAGCATCTTTCCATGTGCCTGTTGGCTATCTGTATGTCTACATTGGCAAATGTCTGTTCAGGTCCTCTGCCCATTTATTAACCAGTTTTTTGTTTTGTTTTGTTTTGTTTTTTTTTTGTATTGGGTTGTATATGTTCCTGATATATTTTCCGTATCAACCACTTACTGGGTATATCACTTGCAATTATCTTCGTCCAGTCAGGAGGCTCTCTTTTCATTTGGTTGGTGTTTTCCTTCACTGTGCAAAAGTCTTTGTTTCATATAGTTCCATTTGTTTATTTTTGCTTTTGTTGCCTTCCCTGAGGATACATATACAAAAAAAAATATTTCAAAGAGCTCATTGCTTATGTTTTCTTCTAGTTTTATGGTTTCAAGTCTTACATTTAAGCCTGTAATCCATTTTATTTTATTTTCATATATTTGTAAGAAAGTGGTCCAGTTTCATTCTTTTCAATACAGCTGTCCAGTTTTATTGAAGAGGCTGTCTTTTTTCCATTTATATTCTTATTATCTCTTTTGTCATAAGTTAGCTGATCATATGAGTGTGGATTTATTTATGGACTCTCTGTTCTTTTCCCTTGATCTGTGCCAGTTCCATACTGCTATGAATTCTATAGCTTTGTAGTATGGAAGTGTGACAGCTCTAGTTTTGTTCTGTCAAGATTGCTTTGGCTATTAGGAGTCTTTTGTGTTTTCATCTAAGAACTGTGTTTTTTCTTGTTCTGTGAAATATGCCATTGATATTTTGATAGGGATTGCATTTAATCTGTTGATTACTTTGGGGAGTATGGACATTTTAACAATATTGAGTCATCCAGTTCATGACTGTGATATATTTTTCCATATTTTGGTGTGTCATCCTCAGTTTTTTAATCATTGTCTTATTGTTTTGAGGTTACAGGTCTTTTTACTTCCTTGGTTAAATTTATTCCTAGGTATTTTATTATCTTTGATGCAATTATAAATTGGATTCTTTTCTTCATTTCTCTTTCTGATAGTTCATCATTAGTGTATAGAAATGCAACAGGTTCCTGTATATTAATTTTGTGTCTGCAAATTTCTTAATTCATTACCTTTACTACATTTTTGGTGCAGTCTTTGGTGTCTTCTCTATATAGTATTCTGTCATATGAAAATAGTGATTTTTTTACTTTTGCTTTTCTTATTTTGATGATTTTATTTCTTTTTTGTACCTCATTGCTATGGCTAGGTTGAGGATTTTTGCATCTATATTTATCAAAGATGTTGGCCTGTAATTTTCTTTCTTGTAGTGTTTTTGTCTGGTTTTGGTATCAGGATAATGGTGGCCCTATAGAATGAGTCTGGAAGTAGTCCTTTGTCATTTTTTTTGAAACTGATAGATATTAACTCTTCTTAAAATATTTAATAGAATTCATCATGAAGCCATCTGGACCTTGATTTTTCTATGGGAGGGTTTTTTGATTACTGATTCAATTTCATTACTAGTAATGAGTCAGTTCATATTTTCTGTTTCTTCATGATTCTGTATTGGATGATTATATGATCTAGAAGTTTTTTTCATTTCTTCTAGGTTGTTTAATTTGTTGGCATATAATTGTTCATAGTATTCTCTTATAATCCTTTGTGTTTCTGGTGTGTAAAGTTATAATTTTTCCTTTTTAATTTCTGATTATCTTTTTTGGGGTGCTCCTTTTTTTCTTGATCAGCCTAACTAAATAGTTTCTTGATTTTGCTTGTCTTTTTAATGCCATGATCTTACTTTTTTCAGCGTTGAGTTTCAAGCCAGCTTTTTAACTCTCCCTTTTAACCCTCATCAAGAGACTCTTTAATTCCTCTCTTAAACCAGCTCTTACTTTCATTGATCTTTTGTATTTTTTAGACTCTATCTCATTTATTTCCTCTATTATCGATTATTTTCTTCCTTCTCCTAAGTTTGGGCTTTGCTTCTTCTTCTTTTTGTAGTTCCTTTAAATGGATATTTAGATTCTTTGAGATTTTTGTTTCTTCAAATACACCTGTATTGTTATAAAATTCCCTTCCGCTTTTGCTGTGTCCCATAGATTTTGGGACATGCAAAAGAATGCTCAAACTACACTACACTGTGCTCATTTCACATGCCAGCAAGGTTATGCTCAAAATCATTCAAACTAGGCTTCAGCAATACGTGAACTAAGAACTTGTAAATGTACAAGCTGGGTTTTGAAGAGGCAGAGGAATCAGAGATTAAATTGCCAACATTCATTGGATCATGGAGAAAGCAAAGGAGTTCCAGGAAAACATCTACTTCTGCTTCACTGACTACTCTAAAGCCTTTGACTGTGTGGCTCACAACAAACTGTGGAAAATTCTTAAACAGATAGGAATACCAGACCACCTTACCTGCCTCCTGAGAAATCTCTATGCAGATCAAAGAAAAAAAAAAAAACAGAACTGGACTTGGAACAACTGACCGGTTCAAAATTGGGAAAGGAATATGAAAAGGCTGTATATTGTCATCCTGCTTATTTAACTTATATGCAGAGTACATCATGAGAAATGCTGGGCTGGAAGAAGCACAAGCTGGAATCAAGATTGCCGGGAGAAATATCAACAACCTCAGATATGCAGATGGTACCACTCTAATGGTAGAAAGTGAAAAGGAATTAAAGAGTCTCTTGATGAGAGTTAAAAGGGAGAGTGAAAAAGCTGGCTTGAAACTCAACGCTGGAAAAACTAAGATCATGGCATCTGGTCCTATCACTCAATGGCAACTATTAATAGAAGGGGAAAAAGTGGAAGAGGTGACAGAGTTTATTTTCTTGGGCTCCAAAATCACTGCAGACGGTGACTGCCATCATGAAATTAAAAGATGCTTGCTGCTTGGAAGGAAAGTTATGACAAACCTGGACAGTGTATTAACAAACAGAGACATCACTTTGCTGACAAAGGACCATATAGTCAAATCTATGGTTGTTGCAGTAGTCATGTATGGATGTGAGAGTTGAACCATAAAGAAGGCTGAGTGCCAAAGAATTGATGCTTTCAAACTATGGTGCTGGAGAAGACTCTTGAGAGTGACTTGAACTGCAAGGATATCAAACCAGTCAGTGTATTAGCCACTCAGTTGTGTCCGACTCTTTGCAGTCCCATGGACTATAGCCTGCCATGCTCCTCTGTCCATGGGATTTCCCAGGCAAGAATACTGAAGTGGGTTGCTGTTTCCTTCCTAAAGGAAATCAACCCTGAATATTCATTAGAAAGACTGATGCTGAAGCTGAAGCTGAAGCTTCAATACTTCGGCCACCTGATGTGAAAAGCCGACTCACTAGGAAAGGCCCTGGTGCTGGGAAAGATTGAAAGCAAGAGGAGAAGAGTGTAACAGAGGATGAGATGGTTAGATAACATCACCAACTCAATGAACATGAATTTGAGCAAACTCCAAGAGACAGTGGAGGACAGGGGAGCCTGGCATGATACAGACCTTGGGGTTGCAAAGATTTGGACACGACTTAACACTGAATACAACAACATAGATTTTAGAGGTGTTTTTCCATTTTCATTTGTCTCAAGGTATATTTAGATTTTTTTATTGACCTATTGGTTATTTAGCAGCACGTCATTTAGTGTCCTTATGTTTGTGTTTCTTCCAGTTTTTTTCATGTAGTTGATTTCTAGTTTCATAGTGTTGTTTTCAGAAAAGATGTTTACCATGATTTGAATCTTCTTACATTTAATGTGACTTTGTTTTATGGCTTAGCATGTGATGTATCTGAAGAATGTTCTATGCACACTTGAAAAGAATATGTATTCTGCTGCTTTTTTATAGAATGTTCTATGTATATCTATTAAGGTAATCTCATGTGTTAAGGTAATCTAATTTGTTAAGGCCAGCGTTTCCTTATTGACTACCTGTTGGCTGATGTATCCATTGATGTAACTGGGATATTAAAGTCCTCTAAAATTCTTGTGTTTCTGTCTCTTTCTTCAGTTATTTCTGTTAATATTTGCTTTATATATTTAGGTGCTCCTCTGTTGAGTGCATAAATGTTTACAAATGTTATATATTCTTGTTGGATTGACCCCTTTATCATAATTTAATGCCCTTCCTTGTTTTGTTACAGTCTTTGTGTTAAAGTCTGTTTTGTCAAATATAAGTGTTGCTATTATGGCTTTCTTTTAATATCCATTTGCACTTTCAGTCTGTGTGTGGCTTTAGATCTGAAGTGAGTTTCTTGTCAGCAGCATATATGTCCCCTATTTTGGTATCCGTTCAGCCCTCTATTTCTTCTGATTGGAGAATTCATCCATTTAAATTTAAAGTGATTATTGATAGGTATTTACTTACTGCTATTTTGTTCATTGTTTTCTGGTTGTTTTTGTAGTTCTCTGTTCTTGTCTTCTCCTCTTGGTTTCTTGTGTTTTGATGGATTCCTTTAGTAATATGTTAGGGTTCCTTAAGAAAGTAAATCTAGTAACCATCAGTGACATACTGAACAGCACAGGGAACTCTGATCAATATTCTATAATAATCTAAATGAGAAAAGAACATGAAAAAGAATATATACATGTACATGTGTAACTGAATCACTTCACTGTATACCTAAAACTAACACAACATTGTTAATCAGTTATACTCCAGTATAAAATAAAAGTTTTAAAGAAAAGTAAATCTTAAGTTTTCATCACAAGGAAAAAATGTAGCCATGTATAATTATTGATTTAACTAGACTTACTCTGGTGACAATTTCACAATGTATACAGATATCAGGTCGTTAGGTTGTATACCTGAAATTAATGTAATGTTTATTTCAATTATATTGTCATTTAAAAATAAGACAACTCTGGTTGTCCTCTGGATCTTTTTAAATTAATTTTGCCTAATTAGGCCAGGTTCATGTCATCTAGTAACTGTGTAATTTTCCAGGAAGTGATGCTTGAAGATATCAGAAATCTGGGAAGTATGCCATTAGTAGGGAAGGTGGCCGAGTCTTAGGTTTTTTACTTCAAGGTTTGACCTTGAGCAAAATCCTTTTCCTCTCTGAGCTTTGGTTTTCTTATTTCTAAAACAAATTTAATAATGTCTTCCCTAACACACATGACTGTTGTAAGGTTTGAAGTATAATAACATATTATCAGGATTAGCACTCTTATACTACAAGTAAACTCCCCATTCTGTAGGCCACTAAAATTGTACCCTAGGACTGGCATCTACTCAGTGCCTATAATAGTATCTTCTGAAAGGCACCTTTGAAAGGAACAGGGTTCAGAGACCACATTCAAGGATGATGCAGACTCAAAATGGAGAAAGACGTTGAGTCAGGAGTATGTGTATGGCACCAAATCTCAAAAAGGGAGTTTTGAGTACTAAGCACTTAAATTTTGGAATTGAGACAAAATGATGCTCTATGTTATCCTTTTCTCACCCCACTCATGTTTTTTTTTTTTCTTTCTTCTCCTGTCGTTCCAGGTGCATGATGACTGCAGGAGACGGTTTTCCAAGGAATGCTGGTTTGGAAGTCATCGATCATCAGTCATTCCTCCCACTGCCCTGAGCGACCCCAAAGGTGATGGTGAGTAGCTAAATGTTAATCTCAGAAATACATTGTGGAGGGAAGGAGGGTGCAAAGCCTGGGGGAAATGACTGCAATTAAATTATTCTGGTCAACTAGTCAAGCATTTCTGAAAGTACAAGTGTGCAAATGTGTAGAGCATACCTGTGTGCTCAGCAGCTCAGTGTGTCCTACTCTTTGCAACCCCATGGACCATAGCCCACCGGGCTCCTCTGTTCATGGGATTTTCCCAGCACAAATACTGGAGTGGGTTGCCATTTCCTCCTCCAGAGGATCTTCCTGACCCAGGAATCAGACCTGCGTCTCCTGTGTCTTGTGCATTGCATGCAGATTCTTTACCGCTGAGCCACCAGGAAAGCCCCTATGTGTAAAGACAGCTCATGATTTTTAGACCTTTGGGATGGTGAATGTAGATGTATCTGTATGTGGGGATGTTCTTTGTAGCCTCTGTCACAATTGTTACCAAATGATCAGAATTCATTTCAGCTTTTTCTTGATTTCCAGACACTAGATAATCCATGAAATAATTTTGTTTGCTTGCTGCCTACTTCATTGCCAAGTAAAACCCAGCATTAGCTGGGAGCAGAGAAAGGAAAAGAAAGAAGAGTATATAGTTTCCTTAGAGAACAAAAGGAGGAAGGATTCCTGTAATCATTACAACAGTTTTAGAACTAGACACAGCATATGTGCACATACATGTATGTGAGCTGTTCTAGTATTTTCCAGTTTCTTTCCTAATCCCAACACAGATACAGACAGACATTGGTACATGGAATGAGCCACTCACACAGTTTTCTGCAGGCAAACATACTCATATGTCCCCATGATGACATGCTCAGGCACATATCCCTCACTCAGGGATGCATATATATATATATAATAATCTCAGATCTATTCAAATATTTATCCACATAGATTCACCTACAAGATAGGTGACTAGAGAAGTCATGAGACTGATGCCTTGGTACATAAAGGATACTTGACTGGCTAGGAGAAAAAAGAGACTACGGGAAAGATGGAGTCGATAAAACAGGAAAAGTAACAAACTAGTCAGCCAAGTGTACTCAGACTCCTAGTGAAAGTCAATGAAGTCCTGAATGTGAAGTGGTGAGACTTTGCTCACCACTATAGGAACCTGGGGAAGATGTCTTTGGGGAGTCTGAAGGATAGCCACTTCAGCATCTAATAAATCACTCCCAAATAAGTGTTAAGGGGCTGCCACCTCTTCTTTGTAACTGGCCCAATGAGTTCTATGTTTCCTGGCCTGGTGGAAGTTAGAGTTTTTTAGTTTGTTTTTTCCCATCCTATATAATTTCTTATTCCTGTTATAGATGGTCAGCTAATAGTATTGCTGCTTCCTTTTGCTTTCCACCAATGTCATTATTTCTTAGAAGCACCTATGCTAAGCCATTCTTTTGGTGTAGTGACTCACGTTAATGCCCCATGAGTTAGCCTTTCATCTTCGTCATCTGCAGTCTTGATCCAACTGAATGTCACTCTTGAGAACCCGTCATTCTAGCATGTATTACTTAGTTTATTAGGAGTAGCTTTTAAAACCTCTGTATCTTCTTGACTTTTTCTGGCTTCTTGGACCTATCCTTAATGGATAGGTCTCCCGTTGGGAAGTCCCACCCATCTTGGAGATGATAAAATCATTAAAAATGATCTGGGCCAACCCCTCTGGCCAAGCTAGGGAATCCCTTCTCTAACATCCCAGAGTGGAGGCATCTGAGGAAACACGTGCCATTGCTGAGTAGCACTCATCTATTCATTCATTATTTATTTGGTCAACAAACTCTTAATTTCTGAGAATGTCTTCTAATTTCCCCTTTTTCCTACCTAATCTGCTTGGTAAATTTCTTCTCTCATCCTAGAGGGTGAGAACAAAGTTAATTCTTATCTTCTGTTTAAAGGTTTCTGTAATTGCTCCTCCCCATTTCTCTTGACAAATAAATCACTTCCTTTGCTGTGAACCCAGAACACATATCTCAGAGCACTTACCACACTATATTATAGTTCATCACATGAATGTCTTCTACTCCAGACTGGGAGCTCTTGTACCACTAGCACTTAAACCGGGATACATGGCATATGCACAGTCAAGATTTGTTGCATGAATTAATTAATACATTTACTGAATGCCAAGTATATGTAAGACTCAGTGATGAACAATGTAGAGAATAAGATATGACTAAGACAGAATCCCTGATTCACATGGGGGCAAAATTCATATGCAGTATTTGTCAAATCTGAGAATGCATCAGAATCATCTGGAAGGCTTATTAAAACACAGATTTCTAGGCCCCAGCCCCTGCCCCACAGCTTTTGATTCAGTAGAGCTGAGTAGGGCACAAGAATTTTCATTTCTAACACATCCCCAGATGATGCTGATACTACTAGTCTTGGGAGCATACTCCATCATGTACTAACTGTGTGACTTTGGGCCAGTTACTTAACCTCTCTCTGCCTTATGTACCATTTGTTTCCTGCTCGGATGCCTTATGAGGGTTAAATGAGGAGTTAACATTTGTAAAAGAGGACTTTAAAATACAGGAAGGGGAACAGGAAGCCAACCTTAACATCCTTTCATGGTATGAACTGAACAAGTTTGAGAGTGACTGTTGGCTCCTTGGTTTGGGGCACTGTGATTATATTAATGTAGCTCAAAGAAGCATGAGCTCTTTTTTGAAAGGCTCTTTCAGACTGTTGACTCATCTGGAGCTTAAAGTCAAGTAAATCCCCTAAGCCCTTTTCACACTTTGATGCTGCCAAGCCAAGTTCCTATTGTCCTGTTCTGCTGCAATTTATGCCCTTGGGCCTAAAGGCCAAGCTTCATATTTATCCCCTTTTCAGCTTGTTGACTTTGACCCAACTGCTTGTTAAGGTCATTTGTCAATCTTGATTCTGTCATCCAGTGGCTCTCCCTCCAGCTGTAGGTACTTCAAAGTTGACAACTTGCCCTTCTATATTTTTATTTTAATTAGTTAAAATTGCTGAATAATGCAGGACATTCCCTTACAATTAACATTAGCCTATTCAAAAGCAACCTTGTGGACATGATTATTTACTTGGTTATGAATCTTCTTAACATTGCTATGTTCTAGCCCACATTACTATCCATGTAGTAATCTTGTCACCTTGTTCATAGGATTCATTTAACACCTTATTGTCATTTTATCTGGTCCCTGTCACCTCTCTCCTTTACTCCACAGTAGCCATGCTCTTCTCTTCACTGTCCCTAGACATCCTAGGCCATCTGGGTAGCTTCTTAATCTTCCTCCTGACCCCTAAAAAACTATTCCCCCAGATATCTGCTTTACTTACTACCTTCATTCAAATCTCATCTCAAATGTCATCTCCCCAGAGGAGCCATTCCTGACCATCTTGTCTAAAATAACATCCCCTTCAGTCTCCATCCCCTTTTCGTGCTCTATTTTTCTTCATATCACATTATTTCTATATTTATTTCTTACAGTCTGTATCCTTATATTAGAATATAAGTTCCACAAGAGCAAAGATTGTTTCTATCTTGTCTATCATTATATATCAGAACATAACAAGGACAAGCACAAAGAATGCCCTCAATACATATATGTTGAATGAATGAATGTCTTAACTACCACTATTTTAACATATTTTTCATTTAAAAAAGTGTTAAAAAAAAAAAAGGATAACGTGTTCAAGGAGGATAACTCCTTCCAGGCTATGCTACTGAAGGGACATAGCAACTCCTCATGTAGTTATAAGTCCTGGCAAGCTCTGAAAATTTGGTGCATGACAGCCTAACTGGTTCAGGATGCCTTCAAGTTCCACTGGCCAATGAGTAGAACTTAGCCCATAGAGGAAGCTTGCTTTAGATTTTTCCAGGTAAAATAGCCATGAAATCTGCTCAAGTCAATAGTCTTCCTTCAGGCTCCTTTTTATCCAGGCTACAACAAATGGGACATTTCAACCTGCCTCTCTCCCCCTAGCCCACACCATTCAGGAGCAACCCATATCCTTTTTCCTCTTTGCACTTATTTTTGCTGGGGAATCCCTGCAAAGCTATGAGCTCAGAGGTTTGGGGGCTCATAATTTGTCTAGCATCTCCTATGAGGCCATTGCTCACTGCCTGTCTCCCTGCCAACAGACTCTACGACTCAGCATGAGCTGGCAGGCTTTGGCAATTTAGACTGCTATAACTCCACTTCTCTATGGGGAATTTTACTATTGGGGATTATTAAAAGCTTCTGTCTTGTCCAGACAATTTCCCTATAGTCTTGTTTCCCCTGAAAGTTGATATGATAACTTAGATTGCTCTACCAGAGCCTTAGAGGAGCAATTAAAGTGCCCTGCTTCACCCCACGTTGATATCTTCTGTTATTAGTTCTTGGCTGAAAGGCAGCCTTTCCTACCTATCTCTCCTGACATTATATCTTCTCAGTGTAGCAACTGAGCCATCACTCACTGAGCTGGTATTCATTAGGTGTGTTGATCCTTCTCCTAAGCTCTCAGTCTTCTCTTTCCTTAGTTTCCCCTTGACATTTTATTGACCTTTGGTTGTGGTACCAATTTTTTATTCTTTGTGTTACAATACACATTTTTGTATGTCTGTCTCCCCAGCTTGAGGGCAAGGTCTAGAACCGTAGAAGTATCTAGCATGATGATTGGTATGTAGTAGTTGCTTAAGAAATATTGGCTACCTGGCAACAGCTGGGCAAAGATCAGCTTTTTTTTTTTTTTTTCAATGAAAGCCCCTTTGGGTTGCATCTGACTTCCCTTCTGTTCTTCAGTCTCAGAGGCACAAGGAAGCTGTGGGAGGTATTAGATGCCTGTTATCTTGATGGTGGTAATGGTATCATGAGTATTTGCATATGTCTAAGCTCACTAAATTGTACACATTAAATATATGCAGTTCTTTGTATGTGTTATACCTCAATAAAGCTGTTTTTAAAAGTCTGCAAATTTTGATGTTAAGTCATCTCAATGGCCCTTTTCTTTTTTTTTTTCTTTTCTTTCTGTTGTGTGCACTATTAGGCCAATTAGTAGTATCTCCAGACTTTTGGCATCTTGATTGGTCTTCAGCCTGTTCATGCCCCCTTCTCATCTTCATCAACTCCAAAAGTGGCGATCATCAAGGGATCGTCTTCCTCCGGAAATTCAAGCAGTACCTTAACCCATCTCAAGTGTTTGACCTGTCAAAGGGTGGACCTGAAGCCGGGTAAGCATGGGGTAAGGGATGTAGTTGGGCATATAGAAATGATTCCCCTCTCTGCACATTCTAGAGTAGGATATGCTTCCTGGAATTAGTTCTAGTACCTGCACAGGAAAGATCTATTTTCTCAAGACAGGACACAAACACAGCACCAGAACATCTTGAGTTGGCTGGCTAGCAGACTTTTAGCCATCTCCAGAAATCCTTTCAAGCCTATGTCTTGCTCTCAGATTTGCTTTATCTTTTCCAGTTGGAAAAGGTAAAACTGTGTCTCCTGACTTCAGAGGAGGAGGCAAACTGATATTACTACACACATTTCCTGTCATTCACTCTTTTTTCTGGGGACCAGTAGATATATTTCTACTAGAAAGCTGTATTATTTAGAGACCATCTGGCTGTTCAGCCCTGGTTTCTGTGAACCCACTGGCAACTGTGCAAGGCATTCTTCCTAGGCCTCAGCAAGTAGATTTGGCTAGGCCACTAGTAACTTACAGAACAAGGTTGAGCCAACAAAAGTGTGGGTCAAGGCAAGGCCTGTGGGAGCATTTCCTGTAATCTTAAGTACACAGAGAGATAGAGGTTAAGGAAAAAGAGGCAGGTAGCCTAATAGCAGAGTGCAGAAGGAGCAGTCCTTAGCTCCTGGCACATTGTAGGAAAGAGTTTTAAAACTTGTTAGTTCATGAAATGACTGCCCTTTCCCTTCTTCCTTCCAGGCTCTGCATGTTCAAGAACTTTGCTCGCTTTCGCGTGGTGGTTTGTGGTGGAGATGGCAGTGTGAACTGGGTCTTATCTCTGATTGATGCCTTTGGATTACATGAACAGGTGAGTCCCTAGGTGATTTAGTTTAACCATTGCTAGAGAGAGTATGGAGCTGCTTATCCTACGACATCCCCGTCTTTACTCTCTTTGTCTATAAAATGTGTGTTTCCTACTGGTTTCACAGTCAACCTGACTGACAGATTCCCAATCTAAACCTATACCATTTTGGGATCTATCAATAGGAAGGAGAAAAGAGGAAATTAGCTGAAAAAATGAGCAATGCTCTATTCCCCAAGCCCCAAGATGAAGATTTGAAGGGGAGGAGGGCAAGCAAAAAAGAAGTGGCATCAGGGAGCATTCAATACCCATTCCCTACCCTTCCTGAGGCCACTTATTTTCTTCACTGAGTCTCAAGTGTAGCAGAATGTTCCTCTACCTCTACCTCACCGCGCTCTCCCTAAGCAGCCCCCTACTCTTCTGACTGCAGTAACTTTGTCTCCTTGAGGCCCCTCATCTCCTTGGACCAGCCTAGATAAAAATCTGTGGCTATGTTTCTCTTTTAGAAGCATAACTACAAATATTGGCATATTCCAGCAACTTTTCTGCTTACTGAGTAGGTTCTGTATTGCCAAGAGTGGGACCCAACTACTTGGGGAAAATTTCACTCAGTTTCAAATATCTTCCTATACACTTCCTAAAATCACAAGTCCTTTATTGCCACTGACTTTGAGACAATATTCTTTCCCAAAAAGGATCCTCTGGGTCTTTTTATGGGTGGATCTTGGTAGGATTGTCTGAAAAGGTTGCCTGGTATTGTTCTTGCAGTGTCAGCTGGCAGTCATCCCTCTTGGAACTGGTAATGACCTGGCCCGTGTCCTCGGCTGGGGTGCATTCTGGAACAAAAACAAGTCACCTCTGAACATCCTCAACAGAGTAGAGAAAGCTGGTGTGAGGATTCTAGACAGGTGAGTGGCTGAAAGATCAGTTCATTGTGGCTCGTCCAGTCCCTTGCCAGTTACTCTCAGTTACATTATCTCAATCAGGGATGTTCTAAACTCCTTCACAGAGCCTCATTGCTTTTCTGGCTCCAGTGCAGGGAAATTTGGGGGATCTTGTTTATTAAGAAAAAATAATCTACTATGTATCCTTTAAACATCACTGAAGCCCCTCTTCAAACTTAAAAGATCCTAGAGCAGGAACCCCCATCAGTAAATTTCAAGGGTTCTTCGAACCTCCTTCAAATTGCATAGCTAATTATCTATGTAAGCATAGTTTTTCCTTGGGAAAATTTCCATCTTTCTATTCTAAGATTGTAGAAAAAACTATTCTATAGTTCTATAGCTTCATTCAGTTCTCAAAGAAATTAAAAAAGAGGATTCATAAATAATTGGCCTGGATTATTTGTGCCCTAGAAAAGAGAGAATATTGCCCTCCAATCTTCTGAGAAGAGAGATTTTCTATGAGGGGGCATACTATTTGATTTATGGCTGCTAATAAGACTATCCTTGGGAGCTTTTTCAAGGTACCAAGCTGGGCCCTAGCACAAATATTCTTATTCAGTAGGTCTTGGGTAGGGCTCTGGTATGTATATGTTACAAAAGCACCTCAAGTGATCTTGACAGTTATCACTGCTTGGGAAGTGCTGCTGTCTGAGAACTCTGTGGTAGAATTCCTTCCATCAAACTGGCTTTGAGAAGTCATGAGGCAGAGGACCCTCTTGGTCCTCTAACCTTGAGATCAAGTGACCTGAGATAACTTGGGCATCCCCTACAACACATCATGACTCACCACATAAATATTTTGACCTTTTTCATGACATATGAAGCATTGATGCCACCCTTTAATGAAACAGAGCCCTAAATATTTGTCTTTAAATGTTATCTCAGATGGAGTGTGATGATCCGTGAGACTCCCAGACAAACCCCATTGCTAAGAGGGCAAGTTGAAATGGACGTACCCCGATTTGAGGTAACTACTGCCTAGTTGTAATTCAAGCCAACATCTTTATTATGCATTGAAATAATAGGTAAAAACCAAAGAGAACCATTTGTATTATCCATGGTCTTGATGAAGATGAGATCAATGAGGATTAGGGACATTTCAATCAGCAGTTCTTTACCAAACAAAACTGTGTGAGGTGTTGGGGATATAATTCCATCAGAAAATATGGATTAACTATAGTGTGTGAGATACTGTTCTAGGAGTTGTTCTTATAGGCTAATTGGCAAAGAAGATTGACACAGTTCATGCTGTCATGGAGCCCATAGTCTATGTGCAGTGGTAGAAAAATAGTTTAATAAAATAGTAATAGTGTTTGTATATAATGAAATAGAAGGGAATGGAAATACCCAGCAGGTGTACCTAACCCAGGGCTTCCCAGGTGGTGCTAGTGGTAAAGAACCCACCTGCCATTCCAGGTAGGTGTAAGAGATGCCAGTTTGATCCCTGGGTCTGAAAGATCCCCTGGAGGAGGGCATGGCAACCCACTCCAGTATTCTTGCTTGAAGAATCCCATGGACAGAAGAGCCTAGTGGGCTGCAGTCCATAGTGTCGCAAAAAGTCAGACATGACTAAAACAACTTAGCACACACATACCTAACCCAGTCTGGGGAAAATCAGGGAAAACTCAGAAGGTCATTTCAGAAGCAATTCAAGGACCAGAGGGAGTTAATTAAGATAATAAGAAAAGAGGAAGCCTGTTTCAGAAAGATGGAACAGTATGTGTTACAAAGGAAAGAGCATAGGGGCCTTAGCCATAGTGGGTATATAGGGAAAGTAACCAAACATGAGGTTGGAAAGGCAATCAGGGATCAGGCCAGGAAGGACCTGGTAAATCATGGCAGGAAGTTTATAAACTTTTTTTTTTTTTTAGTTAATTTAGGGCTCCCCTGGTGGCTCAGACAGTAAAGAATCTGCCTGCAATGCAGGGGACCCAGGTTCCGTTCCTGGGTCAAGAAGATCCCCTGGAGAAGGGAATGACAATCCACTCCAGTATTCTTGCCTGAAGAATTCCATAGACAGAGGAGCCTGGCAGGCTACAGTCCATAGGGTCGCAAAGAGTTGGATACAACTGAGTGACTAACACTTTCAACACATAGTTGATTTAGGGCTTCCCTGGTGGCTCAGATGGTAAAGAATCTTCCTGCAATGCAGGAGACCTGGGTTCGATCCCTGGGTGGGGAAGACTCCCTGAAGGAGAGCATGGAAACCCACTCCAATATTCTTGCCTAGAGAATTTCATGGGTAGAGGAGTCTGACAGGCTGTAGTCCCTAGGATTGCAAAGAGTCGGACATGACTGAGGCAACTTAGCACACATGCACACAAGTTTAAAGTTATTACAATATAATAGCTATATTTTGCTGTGCAATATAATATATCTTTATTGCTTATTTTATAGATAGCAGTTTGTATCTCATAATCTCATATTCCTGCCTTGCTCTTCCCATCTTCCTTCTCCCCACTTGTAGCCACCAGCTTTTTCTAAATATCTGAGTCTATTTCTGTCTTCTAGTATTAATCCTTTTGTATTATATTTTAGATTCTACATATAAGTGGTAACAGTATTTGTCTTTCTATTTTTACTTATTTCACTATGAATAATACCCTCTAGGTCCATCCACATTTTTGAAAATAGCAGAATTTCATTCTTTCTATGACTGTTATATCCCATTTTGTGTGTACACACACACACACACACACACACACACACACACACCCAAATCTTCTTTATCCATTCATCTGTTGATAGATATTTAGGTTGCTTCCATATTTTGGTCATTGTAAATAATGCTGCTAAGAATATTGAGATACATGTATCTTTTCAAATAAGTGTTTTCATTTCTTCAGGTATATTCCTAGGAATGGAATTTATACATCATATGGTAGTTCGATTATCAGTTTTTTCTGGAATTTTCATACTGTTTTCCATAATGGCTGTACCAATTTATATTCCTACTGATGGTATAATTGGGTTCCCTTTTCTCAGCATCCTCACAAGTGTTTACTATGTATTGTCTTTTTTATGATAGTTATTCTGACAGGTGTGAAGTGGTATCTCATTGTGGTTTTCATTTGTATTTCTCTAATGATTAGCAGTTTTGAGCATCTTTTTCTTGAGCCTGTTGGCCATTTGTATATCTTCTTTGGAAAAATGTCTATTCAGATCTTCTGCTCATTTTACTTTAAATTTTTTATTTTGCACTGGGTGTAGTCCAAATAGCTTGATAGTTTCGGGAGAACAGCAAAGGGTCTCAGCCATACATATACAAGTATCCATTCTTCTCCAAACTCTGCCACATAAGATTGAGCAGAGTTCCATGTGCTATACAGTAGGTCCTTTTTGGTAATCCATTTTAAATATACCAGTGTGCACATGTCCATCCCAAACTCACTATCTCTTCCCCCTGCCCTTCCTCCTGGCAACCATGAACTCACACTCTAAGTCTGTGAGTCTGTTTCTGTTTTTTAAGTAAGTTCATTTCTATCATTTCTTTTTAGATTCCATATATAAGGGATGTCATATGATATTTCTACTCCTCTTGTCTGACTTACTTCTCTCAGTATGACACTGTCTAGGTCCATCCATGTTGCTGCAAATGGCATTATTTTTTTTAAATAGCTGGGTAATATTCCAAAATTGCATATATGTATCACATCTTCTTTATCCATTCCTCTGTCAATTGACATTCAAGTTGCTTCTATGTCTTGGCTATGGTAAACAGTGCTGCAATGAACATTGGGGTGCATGTATCCTTTTGGATCATGTTTTTCTCTGGATAAATGCCCAGGAGTGTTAACTTATATGCAGAGTACATGATGAGAAACGCTGGGCTGGAAGAAGCACAAGCTGGAATCAAGATTGCCGGGAGAAGTATCAATAACTTCAGATATGCAGATGGCACCACCCTTATGGCAGAAAGTGAAGAGGAACTAAAAAGCCTCTTGATGAAAGTGAAAGAGGAGAGTGAAAAAGTTGGCTTAAAGCTCAACATTCAGAAAACGAAGATCATGGCATCCGGTCCCAGCAATTCATGGGAAATAGATGGGGAAACAGTGGAAACAGTGTCAGACTTTATTTTGGGGGGCTCCAAAATCACTGCAGATGGTGATTGCAGCCATGAAATTAAAAGACACATACTCCTTGGAAGGCAAGTTATGACCAACCTAGACAGCATATTCAAAAGCAGAGACATTACTTTGCCAACAAAGGTCCATCTAGTCAAGGCTATGGTTTTTCCAGTAGTCATGTATGGGTGTGAGAGTTGGACTGTGAAGAAAGCTGAGTGCCAAAGAATTGATGCTTTTGAACTGTGGTGTTGGAGAAGACTCTTGAGAGTCCCTTGGACTGCAAGGAGATCCAACCAGTCCATTCTAAAGATCAGTCCTGGGTGTTCTTTGGAAGGAGTGATGCTAAAGCTGAAACTCCAGTACTTTGGCCACCTCATGCAAAGAGTTGACTCACTGGAAAAGACTCTGATGCTGGGAGGGATTGGGGGCAGGAGGAGAAGGGGACGACAGAGAATGAGATGGCTGGATGACATCACTGAATCAATGGACGTGAGTCTGAGTGAACTCCGGGAGTTGGTGATGAACAGGGAGGCCTGGTGTGCTGCAATTCATGGGGTCGCAAAAAGTCGGACGCGATTGAGAGACTGAACTGAACTGAGCTGATGGTAGCTCTATTTTTAGTTTGCTTTTTTTCTTAAGGAACCTCCATTCTGTTATCCATAGTAGCTATACCAATAAGAGGGTTCCCTTCTCTCCACACCCTCTCCAGCATTTATCGTTTGTCAATTTTTTGATGATAGCAATTCTGGCTGGTGTGAGATATTATCTCATTGTAGTTTAGATTTCCATTTCCCCAGTAATTAATGATGTTGAATATCTTTTCATGTGCCTCATCTCCATCTGTATGTCTTCTTTGGAGAAACATCTATTCTTCCCTTTTTCTGATTGGGTTGTTTGTTTTGATACTGTTAAGTGTCATAAGCTGTTCAAAAATTTTGGAGACTAATCCCTTATCAGTCACATCATTTGCAAACATTTTCTTCCAATCTGTGGGTTGTCTTTTCATTTTGCTTATTGTTTCCTTTGCTGTGCAAAAGCTTCTGAGCTTAAGTAGGTCCCATTTGTTTATTTTTGCTTTTATTTCCATTATTCTGGGAGACCTTCTGCCCATTTTGGTAGGTTGTTTTGTTTGTTTGTTTTAATATTGAGTTCTGTTTTTTATTTTTTTGGCTATGAACCCCTAATTCTGGTCATATCATATATGAATATTTTCTTTCATTCAGCAGGTTGTCGTTTCATTTTGTCAGTGGTTTCCTTTGCTGTGCCAAAACCTTCAAGTTTAATTAGGTCCCACTTGCTAATTTTGTTTTTATTTCTTTTGTCTTAGACATATACAAAAAAATATTGCTACAACTTATATAAAGTAGTATGCTGCTTATGTTCTCTTCTAGGTTTATAGATCTTTAATCAGTTTTGAGTTTATTTTTTGTACATGGTATGAGAAAATGTTCTTTTTTTAATTTAAATTTTATTTTTTTACTTTACAATACTGTATTGGTTTTCCCATACATTGACATGAATCCACCACAAGTATACATGAGTTCCCAACCCTGAACCCCCCTCCCACCACCCTCCCCATATCATCTCTCTTGGTCATCCCAGTGTACCAGCCCCAAGCATCCTGTATCCTGTATCAAACCTAGACTATTGATTTATTTCTTACATGATAGTATACATGTTTCAATGCCTAATTTTATTCTTTTGCATGTAACTGACCAGTGATCCCAGCACCATTTATTGAAGAGATAGTCTTTTCTTCATTGTGTATTCTTGATTCATTTCTTATAGATTAATTGATCATAAATCTAAAGGTTTATTTCTGAGCTCTCTCTTCTGTTCCATTTATCTTTGTGTCTGTTTTTGTGCCAGTACCATGCTGTTTGATTACTGTAGCTTTGTAATATAGTTTGAAGTCAAGTAGCATGATACTTCCCAGTTTGTTCTTTTTTCTCAAGATGGCTTTGGCAATTGTGGTTCTTTTGTGGTTCCATATAAAATTTAGGATTATTCTAGTACTGTGAAAGATATCCTGGATATTTGCTAGAGATTGCATTAAATCTATAGATTGCTTCAAGTACTATGGACATTTTAAACCATATTAACTTTTTCAACCCATGAACAAGAGATATATTCCCATTTCATTGTATCATCTTCAGTTTCTTTCATCAAGGTTTTATAGTTTTCAGAGTATAGGTCTTTCACCTCCTTGGTTAGATTTATTCCTAATTATTTTATTCTTCTTCTATGCAATTTTAAACAAGATTATTTTCTTGCTTTCTTTTTCTGATAGCTCATCATTTGTGTAGAGGAAAGCAACAAATTTGTGTACATTTATCTTGTATCCTGCAACTTTACTGAATTCTTTTCTGGCTCTAATAATGTTTTGTGGAAAATTTAGAGTTTTCTATATATAGTTTCATGTCACCTGCAACTTGTGACAATTTTACTACTTCCCTTCTAATTTGGATGCCTTTTATTTCTTTTTATTTTCTGACTGCTATGGCTAGGACTTCCAATAATATGTTAAATATAAGTAACAAGAATGAGTATCCATGTCTCATTCTTGATTTTAGAGCAAAGGCTTTCAGCTTTTTACCACTGAGTATGATGTTGCCTGTGGATTTGTCACAATGGCCTTAATTATGTTGAGATATATTCCCTCTATACCCACTGGGATGAGAGTTCTATCATGAATGGATTTTGAATTTTGTCAAATGCTTTTTCTGCATCTATTGAGATGGTCATGTGATTTTTTCCTTCCTTTTGTTAATGTGATATGTCACATTGATTAATTTGCAAATATTGAATCATCTTTACATCCCTGGAATAAATCCCAACTTAATTATGGTATATAATTATGTTTATATGTTATTGGATTTGGTTTGCCAATATTTTGCTGAGGATTTTTACATCTATAGTCATCAAAGATATTGATGTGTAATTTTGTGTGTGTGATGTCTTTGTCTGGTTTTGGTATCAGGGTAAAAGTGGCCTTGTACAACGAATTTGGAAGTGTTCCTTTTTCTTCAATTTTTTGGAATAGTTTGAGAAGACTAGGTATTAGCTCTTCTCTGTATGTTTGGTAGAATCTCCTGTGAAGTCATACAATTGTGGACTTTCGTTTGCTGGAAGATTATTTTATTACAAATTCAAATTTACTACTAGTGATCAGTCTGTTCAGATTGTCTATTTCTTCCTTATTCAGTCTTGAAAGATTGTATATTTCTAGAAACGTGCTCATTCCTTCTAGGTTGTTCAATTTATTGGCATATAACTGTTCATAGTATTCTTTTTGAATCTCTGTGGTATTGGTTGTTATGTCTCCTGTTTCATTTCTTATTTGAGTCCTCTTTCTTTTCTTCTTGGTGAGCCTCACTGAAGGTTTATCAATTTTATCTTTTCAAAGAACCAACACTTAGTTTCATTGATCTTTTCTATCATTTTCTTATGGGGGCCTGTATTTTATTTATATTCTCTTGAACTTTATTTCCTGCCTTCTGATGACTTTGGGATTCATTTGCTCTTTTAATCTTTTGGGTGGTAGTATAAGTTGTTTACTTGAGATTTTTCTTGTTGCTTGAGGTAGGCCTGTATCCCTGTAAATTTCCCACTTAGAACTTCTTTGCTGTTTCCCACAGATTTTGGAAAGTTTTGTCTCCATTTTCACTTGTATCAAGATATTTTCTGATTTCCTCTTTGACTTCATCATTGTCCCATGAATTTTTTTTAGTAGCACGTTGTTTCGTCTTCACATGTTCGTGTTTTTCCATCTCTCTTTCTGTAATTGATTTCTAGCTTCATATTGTCATGGTCAGAAAAAACGCTTGATATAATTTCTATCCTCTCAAATTTGTTGAGGCTTGTTTGGTGGCCTATCATGTGATCTGTCCTGGAGAACATTCCATGTGCACTTGAAAATAATGTGTATTCTGCTGTTTTGGGATGGAATGTCCTATAGATATCTACTGATATTAAGTCCAACTGGTATAATATGTCATTTAAGACTGTTTCCTTCTTGATTTTCTCTCTAGATGATATGTCTATTGACATAAGTGAGGTGTTAAAGTCCCCTACTATATTTGTATTATTGTCAACTTTTCCCTTCATGTTTGTTAATATTTGCTTTATATAGTCAGGTGTTCCTATATTTGGTGTGTATACGTTAAGGAGTGTTGTATCTTGATTGTATTTATCACTTTGTCATTATATAATACCCTTCATCTTTTGTTAAAGACTGTTTTGTCCTATATGAATATTCCTATTCCAATTTTCTTAGTGTTTTCATTTACATGAAATATGTTTTTCCATCCTCTGGTTTTCAGTCCATGTGTGTCTTTAACTCTGAAATGAGTCTCTTGTAAGCAGCATATATACAGGTCTTATTTTGATCCAATCAGCCACCTTAAGTTTTTCAATTGGAATATTTAGTCCATTGACCTTTAAAGTAATTAGTGATAGGTATGTATTTATTGCCAATTTGTTAATTATATTATACTTGTGTTTGTATTTAACCATTCTTCTTTTAGTTTCTTCCCTTGTTGTTTGATGGTTTTCCTTATTGGTATACTTATATTATTTTCACTGTGGTTTTATGTTTCAGTTGTAGGTTTTTAATTTGTGGTTACCAATGGGTTTCTATATGTTGACCTACTTTTTTAAAACTGTTAGTCCTTTAAGTTCAAACACATTCTAAACTATCTACTTTTTTACCCCCCTCCCCACATTTTGTTTTTGATATAATATTTTACATCTCTATGTTTATCCCTTCAGTTTATTGTAGTTATAATTGATTTTACTTTTTTTTTCAATCTTTGTACTGGCTTATTTAGGTGGTTGATTCTCAGCCTTTACTATATATTTGCCTTTACTAATGTAAATGTAAGTCTGCCCTGGTGGCTCAATGGTAAAGAATCTACCTCCAATGAGGAGGCATGGGTTTGAGCCCTGTGTCCAGAAACTCTGCTGGAAAAGGAAATGGCAACCAATTCCAGTATTCTTGCCTGGACAGAAGAGCCTAGCAGATTACAGTCCCTGAGTCACAAAAAGTTGGATATGACTTAGTGACTAAACAACAGCAAATGTAAATGTAGCCTTTTCAATTAGAGAAGACCCTTTAACATTTCTTTTAGGATAGGTTTTTATTGCTCAGTGTTTTTAGTTTTTGCTTGTCTGGGAAGTTCTTTTTTCTCTCCTCCAATTCTAAATGGTAATCTTGCTGGGTAGAGTATCCTAGGTTGCAAGTTTTTCCCTTTTAGGACTTTATATACAGCATGCCCTTCCTTCTGCCCTGCAAGTTTTCTGCAGAGAAATCAGCTGATAGCGTTATGAAGGTTCTTTATAAGATTCTCATGATTCTTTTGAGTTCTCTTGCTGCCTTTAGAATTCTTTATCTTAAACTTCTGCTGTTTTAATTACTTTTTTGGTGTGGGTTTGTTGGGATTCATCTTGTTTAGAATCCTCTAAGCTTCATGTACATGGATATTGGTTTCCTTCTTCACGTTTAAGAAGTTTTCAGCCATAACTTCATCAGATACATTTTCAACATCCCCCCCCACTTTGCTTCTGAGACCCCTATAGTGCAGATGTTGGTATGCTTTAATATTGTCCTAATTATCACTAAACTGTTATCATTTTTTTAGTTTTCTTTTTGCTGCTCTGATTGTGTCCTTTCTGTTATTCTGTCTTCCAGATAACTTATGCATTCTTCTGTATCACCTAGGCTCCTGTTAATGCCTTCTAGCCTGTTTTTCATTTCATCTTTAAAAAATTCTTATCCCTGTGTTAAAATTCTCAGTGTTCATCTATTCTTTTCCCTAATTCAGTTAGCCTATCTATTACTAATGCTTTGAATTCTTTATTTAGCAAATCATTTATTTCTGTTTCATTAATTGCTTTTTCAGGGGTTTTCTCCTGTTTTTTCAATGAAACAAATCCCTCTGTCTTCTCAGTTTTGCTGTATATATTCTATGAAATTAGATGAAACAATTACCTTTTTCCAGCCTTGAAGGGGTGTTCTTGTTTATGGGCATCCCCACACACTCTGCCTGTGCCCAAGGACTTTAGTGGGAGAGCTACACCTGACTTGAGCACAAGTCATGTCTTTCCCCAGAGTATGCTAGCAGCTATCATCTTGTTAGGAGGCAATGCTGGAGATACAGCAACAAGAGCCAGAGTCAGGTGTGAAGCAGGGTTTCTCCTTCCTTCAGTGCCAACACTACCCTCTTAGAGTGAGGGCAGGTCCCAAACTGCTGGAGCAAAAGCCCTGAGGGTCAAGTCTAAGATAGCTCTATTCCCTCTAAGCTCTATTCCCTCCCAGCACCAGCACACTTCCCCAGAGGGGAATAGAACTACAGAAAGAGGGGCTGGAGAGGGCACTTGGCATGGGCCTGGGCACAGACTGTGGTGTCCTTAGTTTCACTCAGCATCCTGGAATACTTTTGATGTGGTGCCTCCGTAGACTCCAGTTTGAGGCCCCTGCCTCATTTAGATGCCGTTCAGGATCTGGGCTGGCATAGTCCCTCACATCTGAGCGCTCCCCTCAGCCATTCTCACCCTAGTGTAGAACTACTATTGTGAAGCAAGTGGGATAAAATGGGTTCTTGGCTCAGGCTGGCCATGGGCCAGAGGTTGTGGGAAACTGGCCAGAGTCCTATTCAGTTTCAATCTGTTTCTTCTGCCTTGTTTCAGGAGAAATCATATGTGTGTGTGATCACTAGCAAAGAAAAAGGTTTCTTTGGTTTGTTTGCTGTACAATACATCCAAGTTGTTTATTTATTGTATATATAACTTGCTTGTATTTTATAAATATATATTTATTTTGTATTTCTAAATCTGACACCCCTATCTCACCCCTCCCTGTTCCCTCTACACTTGCAACCACTAGTTTGTTCTCTACACCTGTGAGTCTGTTTTTATTCTTTAAGTATACATTTGTTTTATTTTTCATATCCTATGTATAAGTGATAAAGTACTCTTTTTTTCTCACTGATATATTTCATTAATCATAATACCCCCAAGGTCTATTCACATTGTTATAAATGGCAGAATTCCATTTTGGGGGGGAGCTTAGTAGTATTCCAGTAGTATTGTATGTATAAACCACATCTGTATCCATTCATCTGTTGATGGGCACTCAAGTTGCTTCCATATCTTGGCTATTATAAATAGTGCTGCTGTGAACATTGAGGTCCATGAATCTTTTCAAATTAGTGTTTTCATTTTCTGCAAATACACACCTAGCACTGAAATTGCTGGATCATATCATAGTTCTATTTTTAGTTTTTTGAAGAAACTCCGTACAGTTTCCCATAGTGACTGGAAACAGTGTAAAACCCCACCAGTAGTGTATGAAGGTTTCCATTTCTCCACATCCTATCCAAAATTTGTTATTTGTAGACTTTTTGATAATAGCCATTCTGACAGATGTGAGGTGATATCTCATTGTTGTTTTGCATTTCTGTAATAATTACTGATGTTGATCATCTTCTCATGTGCCTGTTAGCCATATAGTCTTCTTTGGAAAAATGTCTATTGAAGTCTTCTGCCCATTTGTTGATTGGGTTGTTTCTTTTTGTGGTATTGAGTTCTATGAGCTCTTTGTGTATTTTAGATATTAACCCCTTGTCAGCCACATCACTTGGAAATATTTTCTCTCCTTTCATATGTTTTATCTTCATTTTATTGAAAATTTCCTTTGCTGTGCAAAAGCTTTTAAGTTTAAATAGGCCCCATTGTTTTATTTTTGCATTTATTTCCTTTGACTTAGGAGACTGACCAAAAATATTGTTACAGTTTTGCAAAGAGCGTTCTGCCTGTGTTCTCTTCTAGGACTTTCATGGCGTCATGTCTTACACTTACGTCTTTAAACCAATTCAAGTTTATTTGTGTATATGGTCTGAGGGAATGTTCTAATCTCATTGTTTTACATGTGGTTGTCCAGTTTTCCCAATACCACTTGCTAAAGAGACTGTCTTTTCTCGACTGTATATTCTTGACTCATTTCTCATAAATTAATTGACAATAGATGTATGGGTTCATTTCTGGTTCTCTATTCTACTCCACTGATCTATGTATCTGTTTTTGTGCTAGTACCATGCTGTTTGATTACTGTAGCTTTGTAGTATATTCTGAAGTCTGGGGGGGGGGGGGGTTATACCTCCAATTTGTTCTTTTTTCTCAAGATGGCTACGGCAATTTGGGGTCTTTTGTATTTCCATATGGATTTTTATTTGTTCTGATTCTGTGAAAAATGTCATGGGTGTTTTGATAGATGTAGTCAGTCATGTCTGACTCATTGCAACCCTATGGACTGTAGCCCACCAGGCTCCCCTGTCCATGGGATTCTCCAGGCAAGAATACTGGTGTGTGTTGTCATGCCCTTCTCTAGGGAATGTTCCCAACCCAGGAATTGATCCTGGGTCCCCTGCATTGCAGGCAGACTCTTTGCCATTTAATCTGCAGATTGCTTTGGGTAGTATGGCCAACTTAAAAATATTTATTCTTCTAATCCAAGGGTATAGGGTATATTTCCATTTCTTTAAATTGTCTTCAATTCCCTTAATCAATGTTTTTTCAAATTTTAGATTATAGGCCTTTCACCTCCTTCGTTAAGTTTATTCTTAGTGTTTTATTCTTCTGGTTGTGATTTCAAACAGGATGATTTTTTACTTTCTGTTTCTAAAATTTCCTTGTTAGTGTATAGAAATGCAATATATTTTTATATAGTAGTCTTGTATCCTTCAACCTTATTGAATTCATTTATTAGCCCTAATATTTGGGGACAGACACTTTAGAATTCCCTATATAAATATAGTGTCATCTGCAAATAGTGACAGTTTTGCCTCTTTCCTTCTAATTTGGATGCTTTTTACTTCTTTTACTTCTCTGATTACTGTGGCTAGAACTTCCATTACTATGTTAGACAGAAGTAGTAAGAGTGAGCATCCTTGTCTTGTTCCAGAATACAATGAGAAGGTTTACAGCTTTTCATCTCTGAGTATGATGTTGGTTATGGGTTTATCAATATGGCCTTAATTATGTTGAGACATGTTTCTTCTATATGTACTATATGAGAATTTTTAACATGAATGTCAGTTCAGTTCAGTTCAGTCACTCAGTCACGTCCCACTCTTTGTGACCCCATGAACTGCAGCACGCCAGGCCTCCCTATCCATCACCAACTCCTGGAGTCCACCCAAACCCATGTCCATTGAGTCGGTGATAACACCCAACCATCTCATCCCCTGTCATCCCCTTCTCCTCCTGCCCTTAATCTTTCCCAGCATCAGGGTCTTTTCCAATGAGTCAGCTCTTCACATCAGGTGGCCAAAGTACTGGAGTTTCAGCTTCAACATCAGTCCTTCCAATGAACACCCAGCACTGATCTTTAGGATGGACTGGTTGGATTTCCTTGCAGTCCAAGGGACTCTCAAGTGTCTTCTCCAACACCATAGTTCAAAAGCATCAATTCTGCTGTGCTCAGCTTTCTTTGTAGTCCAACTCTCACATCCATACATGACTACTGGAAAAACCATAGCCTTGACTAGATGGACCTTTGTTGGCAAAGTAATGTCTCTGCTTTTGAATATGCTGTCTAGGTTGGTCATAACTTGCCTTCCAAGGAGTATGTGTCTTTTAATTTCATGGCTGCAATCACCATCTGCAGTGATTTTGAAGCCTAGAAACATAAAATCAGCCACTATTTCCACTGTTTCCCCATCTATTTGTCATGAAGTGATGAATGGATGTTGAAATTTTTCAAATGCTTTTTCTGCATCTATTGAGATGATCATGTGACATTTTTATCCTTCCTTTTGTTAATGTTGTGCATCAGGGGTCCCCAGTCCCTGAGTCATGGACTGCTACTGGTCCATGGCCTGTTAGGAACCAGGCTGCAGAGCAGGAGGTGAGTGGCAGGTGAGCAAGCAAAGCTTCATCTGCTGCATCTCATTTTTCCCCATTGCTCCCATTACTACCTGAACCATCCCCCGCCTCTCCGCACCACGTGCAGGTCTGTGGAAAAATTGTCTTCTGTGAAACTGATCACTGGTGCCAAAATTTTGGGACTACTGTTGTACATTACATTTATTGATTTGCAAATGTTACTCCACCCTTTTGATCCTGGAATAAATTCAGCTTGATCATGGTGTATGATCCTTTTTATATATTGCTGGATTCAGTTTCCTAATATTTTCTTGAGGATTTTTGCCTCTATATTCATCAAAGATATTGGCCTATACACTATGGAGAACAATATGGAGCTTCCTCAAAAAACTAAAAATAGAGCTACCAAATGACCCTGCAGAAGATATTAAGAAGAGGTGGCAAGTATACACAGAAGAACTGTACAAAAAAAGATCTTCACAGCCCGGATAATCACGATGGTGTGATCACTCATCTAGAGCCAGACATCCTAGAATGTGAAGTCAAATGGGCCTTAGAAAGCATCACTACGAACAAAGCTAGTGGAGGTGATGGAATTCCAGTGGAGCTATTTCAAATCCTGAAAGATGATGCTGTGAAAGTGCTGCACTCAATAGGCCAGCAAATTTAGAAAACTCAGCAGTGGACACAGGACTGGAAAAGGTCAGTTTTCATTCCAATCCCAAAGAAAGGCAATGCCAAAGAATGCTCAAACTACCGCACAATTGCACTTATCTCACGTGCTGGTAAAGTAATGCTCAAGATTCTCCAAGCCAGGCTTCAGCAGTATGTGAACTGTGAAATTCCTGATGTTCAAGCTGGTTTTAGAAAAGGCAGAGGAACCAGAGATCAAATTGCCAACATCCGCTGGATCATGGAAAAAGCAAGAGAGTTCCAGAAAAACATCTATTTCTGCTTTATTAACTGTGCCAAAGCCTTTGACTGTGTGGATCACAATAAACTGTGGAAAATTCTGACAGAGATGGGAATCCCAGACCACCTGACCTGCCTCTTAAGAAATCTGTATGCAGGTCGGGAAGCAACAGTTAGAACTGGACATGGAACAACAGACTGGTTCCCAATAGGAAAAGGAGTACATCAAGGCTGTATATTGTCACCCTGCTTATTTAACTTCTATGCAGAGTACATCATGAAAAACGCTGGACTGGAAGAAACACAAGCTGGAATCAAGATTGCCAGGAGAAATATCAATAACCTCAGATATGCAGATGACACCACCCTTATGGCAGAAAGTGAAGAGGAACTAAAAAGCTTCTTGATGAAAGTAAAAGTAGAGAGTGAAAAAGTTGGCTTAAAGCTCAACATTCAGAAAACAAAGATCATGGCATCTGGTCCCATCACTTCATGGGAAATAGATGGAGAAACAGTGGAAACAGTGTCAGACTTTATTTTTGGGGGCTCCAAAATCACTGCAGATGGTGACTGCAGCCATGAAATTAAAAGACGCTTACTCCTTGGAAGAAAAGTTATGACCAACCTAGATAGTATATTCAAAAGCAGAGACATTACTTTGCCGACTAAGGTCCGTCTAGTCAAGGCTATGGTTTTTCCAGTAGTCATGTATGGGTGTGGGAGTTGGACTGTGAAGAAGGCTGAACGCCGAAGAATTGATGCTTTTGAACTGTGGTGTTGGAGAAGACTCTTGAGAGTCCCTTGGACCGCAAGGAGATCCAACCAGTCCATTCTGAAGGAGATCAGCCCTGGGATTTCTTTGGAAGGAATGATGCTAAAGTTGAAACTCCAGTCCTTTGGCCACCTCATGCGAAGAGTTGACTCATTGGAAAAGACTCTGAGGCTGGGAGGGATTGGGGGCAGGAGGAGAAGGGGACAACAGAGGATGAGATGGCTGGATGGCATCACGGACTCGATGGACGTGAGCCTGAGTGAACTCCAGGAGATGGTGATGGACAGGGAGGCCTGGCGTGCTGTGAATCATGGGGTCGCAAAGAGTCGGACACGACTGAGCAACTGAACTGAACTGATGACCCTGCAATCACACTCCTGGGCATTTATCCAGAGAAAAACATGATCCAAAAGGATACATGCACCCCAATGTTCACTGCAGCACTGTTTACAATAGCCAAGACATAGAAGAAACCAAAATGTCAATCGACAGAGGAATGAATAAAGAAGATGTGGTACATATAGGCAATTTCAGAATATTACTCAGCCATTGCAAAGAATAAAATAATGCCATTTTCAGCAACAAGGATGGACCTAGACAGTGTCAAACTGAGTGAAGTCAGACAGAGAAGAAGAAATATCATATGACATCCCTTATATATGGAATCTAAAAAGAAATTATATAAATGAACTTACTTACAAAACAGAAACATACTCACAGCCTTAGTGAATTTATGGTTGCCAGGAGGAAGGATGAGGGGAAGGGATAGTTAGGGAGTTTGGGATGGACATGTGCACACTGGTATATTTAAAATGGAATACCAGCTAGGACCTAGTGGAACTCTGCTCAGTCTTATGTGGCAGAGTTTGGAGAAGGGACACATGTACATATATGGCTGAGATCCTTTGCTGTTCACCTGAAACTATCACAACATTGTTAGTCAGCTATACCCCAATACAAAATAAAAAGCTTTTTAAATATATATATATATATATACATATATACATATATATATATATATATAGGCCTATAATTTTCTCTTTTTTTGTAGTGTTTTTTTTTTGTTGTTGTTGTATTTTGGTATCAGGATAAGGGTGGCCTTGTAGAATAAATTTGCAAGTACTCCTTCCTCTTCAAGTTTTAGAACAATTTGACAGGGATTATTTACTCTTGTCTATATCTTTGAAAAACGCAGAGGCATTACTCTGCTGACAAAGGACCATCTAGTTATGGTCCATCTAGCTATGGTTTTTCCAATAGTCATGTACAGACATGAGAGTTGGACCATAAAGAAGGCTGTGCACCAAAGAATTGATGCTTTTGAATTGCGGTGTTGGAGAAGACTTGAGAGTCCCTTGTACTGCAAGGAGATCAAACCAGTCAATCCTAAATAAAGTCAACCCTGAATATTTATTGGAAGGACTGATGCTGAAGCTCCAATACTTTAGCCACCGGATGCAAAGAGCCAACTCATCGAAAAAGACTCTGATGCTCAGAAAGATAGAAAGCAGGAGAAAAAGGGGACACAGAGGATGAGATGGTTGGATGGCATCACCGACTCAATGAACATGAGTTTGAGCAAGCTCTGGGAGATGGTGAAGGACTGGGAAGCCTGGCATGCTACAGTCCATGGGGTTGCAAAGAGTCAGACATAACTGAGCGACTGAACAGCAACAAATATCTTTGTTAGAATTCTTTTCTGAAACCATCTGATCCTAGACTGTTCTTAGCTAGAGATTTTTATTACAAATTGAATTTTACTTGTAGTGATTATTCTGTTCAAATTGTTTCTTCTTGAATCAGTCTTACCAGGCTGTATTTTTCTAGAAATTTGTTCATTTCTTCTAGGTTGTCCAATTTGTCGGCATATAACATAGTATTCTCTTATGATTTTTTACATTTTTGTGTTATTAGCTGTTTTGTCTCCTCTTTCATTTTTATTTTATTTGGGTCCTCACTCTTTTTTTCTTGGTGACCCTGGTGAAAAGTTTATCAATTTTATCATTTCAAAGAACCAGTTCTTGGTTTCATTGATCTTTTCTATTGTTTTTTTTTTAATTTATTTATTTATTTTAATTTGAGGCTAATTACAATATTGTGGTGGTTTTTGCCATACTTTGACATGAAACAGCCACAGGTGTACAAGTATCTCTATTTTATTTATTTCTTCTCTGATCTTTATTTTTTTTTCTTCCTTCTACTGTCTTTGGGTTTTGTTTGTTCTTTTTCTAATGCTTTTAGGTGATAAAATGTTTTATGCAAAATTTTTCTTGTTTCTTGAGAAAGGCCTGTATTGGCACTAACTTCTCTCTTAGAACTGCTTTTGTTGCATCTAATAGATTTTGGAAAATTGTATTTCCATTTGCATTTGTCTTGAGGGACTTTCTGATTTCCTCTTTGATTTCATCCTGTCCCAATGGTTTTTAGTAGTGTGTTGTGTAGCCTCCATGTGTTTGTTCTTTTACCATTTTTCTTTTTGTAGTTGATTTCTAGTTTCATACTGTTTTGGTCATTAAAAAATACTTGATATAATTTCTATTTTTTGGGACTTGTTCTGTGGCCCAGCATGTGATCTGTCCTGGAGAACATTCCATAAGCACTTGAGAAGAATGTGTATTCTGCTATTTTGGGATGGAATGTCTTGTAAGACATCTATTAAGTCCAACTAGTCTATTGCGTCATTTAAGTTCACTGTTGTCTTATCATCTGTCTAGATAATATGTCTATAGATATCAGGGGAGTGTTAAAGTCCTCTACTAATATTGTATCATTGTCAAATTCTCCCTTTATGTCTGCTAGTATTTGCTTTATTTATTTAGGGGCTCCTGTGTTTGGTACATATATGTTAACAAGAGTAATAGCTTCTTTGTATATTGATCCCTTTATGATTATATAATGCACTCATCTTTTGTTATAGCCTTCATGTTAAAGTTTTTTTGTTCTATATGAATACCACTACCCTCACTTTCTTGTCATTAACGATTTCATGAAATATCTTTTTCCATTCCTTCACTTTCATTCTATATGTCTTTGGCCCTGAAGAGTAGCATATTAAAGGGTCTTGTTTTTTAATCCAATCAGCCACCCTTTGTCTTTTGGAACATTTAGTCTATTGACATTTAAAGTCATTTAAAGTAGTAATTGATTGGTATGTACTTACTGGGCTTCCCAGGTAGCTCAGCTGTAAAGAATCTGCCTGTAATACAAGAGCTGCAGGAGCCACAGGTTCAATCCCTGTGTTGGGAAGATCCCCTGGAGGAGGGCATGGTAACCCATTCTAGTATTCTTGCCTGGAAAATCCCATGGACAGAGGAACCTGGCTACAGTCCACAGGGTCACAAAGAATCGAACATGACTGAAGCACCTTAGTACAGCACAGCACATGTTCAGTTCAGTTCAGTCGCTCAGTCGTGTCTGACTCTTTGTGACCCCATGAATCGCAGCACGCCAGGCCTCCCTGTTCATCACCATCTCCCGGAGTTCACGCAGGCTCACGTCCATCGAGTCCGTGATGCCATCCAGCCATCTCATCCTCAGTCGTCCCCTTCTCCTCCTGCCCCCAATCCCTCCTAGCATCAGAGTCTTTTCCAATGAGTCAACTCTTCACATGAGGTGGCCAAAGTACTGGAGTTTCAGCTTTAGCATCATTCCTTCCAAAGAAATCCCAGGGTTGATCTCCTTTAGAATGGACTGGTTGGATCTCCTTGCAGTCCAAGGGACCCTCAAGAGTCTTCTCCAACACCACAGTTCAAAAGCATCAATTCTTCAGCATTCAGCCTTCTTCACAGTCCAAGTCTCACATCCATACATGACCACTGGAAAAACCATAGCCTTGACTAGACAGACCTTAGTCAGCAAAGTAATGTCTCTGCTTTTGAATATACTATCTAGGTTGGTCATAACTTTTCTTCCAAGGAGTAAGCGTCTTTTAATTTCATGGCTGCAATCACCATCTGCAGTGATTTTGGAGCCCCCCAAAATAAAATCTGACACTGTTTCCCCATCTATTCCCCATGGAATGATGGGACCGGATGCCATGATCTTCGTTTTCTGAATGTTGAGCTTTAAGCCAAATTTTTCACTCTCCTCTTTCACTTTCATCAAGAGGCTTTTTAGCTACTTATTGTCATTGTATTACTTGTTTTCCAATTGTTTTTTATAGTTCTCTGTTTATTTCTTCTGTTTCTCCCACTGTGGTTTAATTAATTTCTTTCGTAGTATGCTTAGGTTCCTTTCTTTTTGGTTTTTGTATATCTTTTGCAGGTTTCTGATTTGTGGTTACCATGGGGTTCAAATATGTTGACTCATAATTATATCTATGTGATTTTAACTGATAGTCATTTAAGTTTAAACACATTCTAAAAGATCTACATTTTAATTCCCTTCCCCAACATTTTGTATTTTTTAAAATCATATTTTACATCTTTACATTTTTTCCTTCACTGTTTATTGTCTTTATAGTTGATTTTACAATTTTTCCTTCTTCAGGGGATCTTCCTGACCCAGGGTTCAAACCCATGTCTCCTGAGTTGGCAGGTGGATTCTTTACCACTGAGCCACCAAGGAAGCCCTTTTAATCTATGTGCTTGCTCATTTGAAGTGAAGTGAAGTCACTCAGTCGTGTCCGACTCTTTGCAACCCCGTGGACTGTAGCCCACCAGGCTCCTCCATCCATGGGATTCTCCAGGCAAGAACACTGGAGTGGGTTGCCATTTCCTTCTCCAGGGATCTTCCCAACCCAGGGATCGAACCGAGGTCTCCCACATTGCAGGCAGATGCTTTAACCTCTGAGCCACCAAGGAAGCTTGCTTATTTAGGTTATCTTAAATCCTTTCCTATTTTGGAGTTTCCCATTCCTATAGATTCTTATTTCTTTTTCATTTGGAGTAGGACATTTCTTTTAGAGTAGGTTTAGTATTGCTCATTTATTTTGGTTTTTGCTAGTTTGAAGAGGTCTTTCTCTCTCCTAAATAATAACCTTGCTGGGCAGAGTATCCTAGGTAGCAGGTTTTTCCTTTTCAGTATTTTGAATATTTCTTATCATACCCTTCTGGCCTGCAACATTTCTCTAAAGAAATCAGCTGATAGCCTTATGGGGGTTCACTTGTAACTGACTCTTTATTTTTCTCTTGCTGCCATTAGAATTTGTTTTGACATTTTAATTATATGTCTTGGTGTGGATCTGCTTGGGTTCATCTTATTTGGGAACTTTCATGCTTTTTATACTTGGATATCTGTTTCTTTTTTTCAGGTTTGGGAAGCTTTCAGCCATAATTTCTTTTAATACATTTTCAACACCCTTCTCTCTCTCTCTTTTCCCCTTCTGCAATGCCTATAATGTGAAAAAGTCATATATATATGGACTACATATCAGGCAAGCAAATTTTCATGGGCTCCTTCCAAGCAGAGTCCAGGCTTCCCTGCAGCCCTCCTATTAGTCCCACTGACCCTCCGACCAGCCAAGGGGACTTGTCTCCCCTTTGCTGAACCCCAGGGATGGAATGCCTGCTATATATAGCTCCTGCTATATGTATATATATATCTCCATATACAAAAATCCACATATAAAAGTTTCTTTTAAGTGTGTGCTCTTCCCCCTCCCAGCATTGGCACCCTCACCCAAGTAGAACAGTGCTGGAGCAAGAGGGGCTAGTGTGGGTATTCAACAGGGGTGGAGGCATGGGCTGTGGTGGTCTGGCTGCCATCAGAGATCTTGTCTGCCTCTGATGCTTCAACTTTGCAACTGCCAGTAGTCGATGCCCACTCCCTACTCAGATGCCACTTAAGGTTTTATCCACCATAGCATTTTTTTTTACTTATTTACTTTATTTACAATATTTCAGGTGTATAGCAAAGTTTTATACACACACACACATTCTATTTTCAGATTCTTCTCCATTGTAGGTAGTTACACCATAGCAATGTTAAAAAGCAGAGACATTACTTCGCCAACAAAGATCTGTCTAGTCAAGGCTATGGTTTTTCCAGTGGTCATGTATGGATGTGAGAGTTGGACTGTGAAGAAAGCTGAGCGCCAAAGAATTGATGCTTTTGAACTGTGGTGTTGGAGAAGACTCTTGAGAGTCCCTTGGACTGCAAGGAGATCCAACTAGTCCATTCTAAAGGAGATCAGTCCTGGGTGTTCATTGGAAGGACTGATGCTAAAGCTGAAACTCCAGTACTTTGGATACCTCATGCAAAGAGTTGACTCATTGGAAAAGACTCTGATGCTGGGAGGGATTGGGGGCAGGAGGAGAAGGGGACGACCGAGGACGAGATGGCTGGATGGCATCACCGACTCGATGGACGTGAGTCTGAGTAAACTCCGGGAGTTGGTGATGGACAGGGAGGCCTGGCGTGCTGCAATTCATGGGGTTGCAAAGAGTCGGACACGACTGAGCGACTGAACTGAACTGACACCATAGCATCTTACTGCAAAGTTTTTTTCCTTGTTGTGGCAGCCCTTAGTCCTGTGTGGAACTGCTAATGGTGCTGGAGCATTTGCTTGGCTCAGGCTGGGGCAGACACCAGAGTGATCAGAGAAAACCAGTCAGCCCCGAGTGGTTTCAACTCACCATTTCTGCACTGCTTAGGGAGCTATCAAGTGTTCATGGGCTCCTTCCAAGCAGAGTCCAGGCTTCCCTGTAGCCCTCCTATTAGTCCCACTGACCCTCCAACCAGCCAAGGGGGCTTGTCTCCCCTTTGCTGAACCCTGGGGATGGAATGCCTGATATGTAGCTGTCACTGCTCACTCCCCAGGGAGGGCATGTACCCAGGTAGTCTCCCTTTTTCTACACATCCCCTCCTGGGGACACATCCCATCATGATCGATTCTCTTCCTTCCTATGTGATTCTGCGTGGATCTTTCTTATAGCCTTGGTTATATAGGAATCTTTCTGCCAGTCTCCTGTTAGTTTTCAGTGATAACTGTTCCACATGTAGATGTATTTTTGATATATTCATGGGGGAAGCTGAGTTCCATATCCCCCTCCTCTGCCTTCTTGATTTGAATCACTCTGAGTCTAGGTTTCTTACAGCCTTCCTATTAGTCCCACTGGTTTTCTAACCTGTTTAGGGGACCTGTCTTCCTGATGTCAAATTCCAGGGATGTGGTGCCCAATATGTGGCTTGAACTGCTCACTCCCCAGGGAGGCTCTCTGCTTTGTAATGCTCTTCATCTTCTGTGCCCCCCACCAAGGGCACAGGTCCCAACATGATTGCTACTCCTCTATTCTTACCAGAATCTGTATGGCTCTTTATTATAGCCTTGGTTGTACAAAAGTCTTTCTGCCAGTCTCCAATTCGTTTTCAGTGATACTTTCTCCACATTTAGAGGTATCTTCATGTTCATGGGGGAAGTGAGTTCCATGTCCTCCTAATCTGTCTTGATCTCTCCCCCAGGAAATTTGAACTTTTATCCTAAGAACAGTGAAAATTATAGAAGAACATTTTCTTATTTTATTATAAAATTTTCAAACATATAGGAAATTTTGAATGGTAGATTCTACCATTAATATTTCACTATACTTTATCTCATATCTATCCATCTATCTATTCTGCTATCTAATAGAAAGGTGTTAAGCAGAATATTTCCATGGTATATGGAGAAACAAATGAAGGAATAAAGCATAGAGGCAAGGAAAAAAGATAGGCAGTGCTAAAATTTTCTAGGCAAAAGATAATGGTGATTTGGACTGCTGAAGTGGTAATAGGTCCATATTTAAAACATTTTCAAGTGATAGAATCATCAGATCTTGGTATGTATTTCAATACAGAGGGTGATAGAGAGGGGTGAGTATAAGTTATAGTTAGGAGTGCAGACTCAAGAACCAGACTACCTGGAATCAAATCCTGGCTCTACCATTTAACAGCTCTCCCCTTTCCTATGCCTCAGTTTTCTGTTCTGTGAAATGGGGATAATAATCCTTATTTCATAGGACTGTTATAAAGGTTACCTGAAAAAAAAAATATATATATATATATGTATGTATCTTAGAACAGAGCCTGGGACACAGCAAGTTCTATATAAGTGGTTGCTGTTATTTTTCCCTGGAGAAAGAAATGGCAACCCACTCTAGTATTCTTGCCTGAAAGATCCCATGGGCAGAGGATCCTGGTGGGCTACAGTCCATGGGCTCACAAAGAGTTTGATATGATAGAGCATTAAAATGATTATTATTTTTAATATTATATATAAGAGATGACACTCTGGTTGGAAAGATATAGGTTCAAATCCCAGATGTATTATTTACTAGCTATGTGATATGAGATGGTTTTTTCATTTGAAACATGTACCCCCTTCACATGAGTTTTTGAGTATCAATTTAAATGAGAGGAAATAATATACATCTCTTATTTTTAGAGTAACCACAGATCTAAGATTATCTGTGGAGATCTTCAATGAGAATTCTTTTTGAGTGTATTATTTTCAAAGAAGCAGTTGTGTTGCTGGTAAAGCATCAGTAGAAAATAATGAGGGGGTGGGGATGTGTGGCACACTATGTCACAATGCTAAGATTCCAGGGCTAAATTCCATTTTCTCCCTAGGCTGCTGCCATCCAACACTTAGAATCTGCATCCACTGAGTTAAACAAAATCCTGAAGGCCAAGTACCCAACAGAGATGATTATCGCAACCAGGTCAGTCTTCCTTTGCCTCTCAACCTTTTGGGGTGTTTTTTCTCATAGGCTGTTCCATCAGTCAGAGATGGTGCTCATTTTAATAGCTTGGGGGTTGAGGTCAAAGAAAGCCTATGTTTACCTTCCAAAATCAAATTTCTTCTAACTCAAATCTCCTGAGTGGGAAGTTTATGAAAAATAAATTTTTAAAAAATATGAGATTGGGGTGAGTTCTCCTGCTGCTCCAAAATGACAAAATTGCAAGCCACAGATTTGGAAGAGGGGTTACAGAAGGGAAACACAACATTCCATACCACTCAAGAGCATAGCATATCTCCCTCCAGTAGGGACACATTTTCCATCTAATACTTAGAAAACTCTCTGTGGTGCCTACTACTGCTGCTTTCTCATAGCTGAGCAACACATTCTCCTCTTCTAAATATGTGGGCCATTCATTTATCCTGGGACTCTGGTGGAGTCCTTCCAAGTCTACCACATTATTTTTTGAGAAACAGTCCCTACATGGGCCATAATACCAAAGTCCCTATATTTTTACTAAATTAGCTGGGTCCTTGAAACATAGTTGATTTGACCCAGGATGAAATCCAGACCCAAGTTATACAAATTGAATTCTGTTTTCTGAAAATTTGGAATTTGGGCTAAGAAATGTTGGTTAAACTCTCTTAAGTACTGGCATATTTGCCCAAATGCACATGAAGAATCAGAATAAACAAAGAGAGGAGAGGGAGTTGGGAGAGAGGAACAAGGAAAGGGAGAAAGGAGAGATCAGAAAAGAGAGAGGGAGAAGGAAGAGGAGGAAGATGGAAACTAATGACATTATAAGACAGAAGGGCTCTGGACCTCATGTCCATGTCACATTGTGCCATCTATCTTATCTTTCCAGATTCCTGTGCTCAGCAGTGGAAGATTTTGTGGTTGATATTGTAAAGGCCTGGAGCCGGATAAAGCAGAACAATACAGCAATAGAGTCTGTCATTTTGAAAGTAAGTTTCCATCCTTCTGTCTTGTACTCTTTGTGGCACCAGGGCCCCAATTTTTAATAAAAGCAAATGTCTCTCTCACTGGAAATCGTTAAAGGGCAAGGAGAAGCAGCTGGTAAGCCTCCCTGATGGTGAAAATCCTCATTGAACTTCCACCTTTTACCAAATAAAGAGTGGCACTGTACATGCTAGTCCATGTACCATGTACCTAAGCATATGTTAAGCATCTGTCCACACCCAGACACAAGCATATACCAACATGTATGCTCATGGCTGTATACCAGAACATTCTTGAAACTACATACGAATACATGCTAGAGATACACCCATGGCCACCTCTATGATAACAGTAACAATAATAGCTAATACTTCTATAGCACTTATTCTGTGCCAGGAACTGTTCTAAGCACTTATAATGTATTCACTTATTTAATCTTCACAACTTCTCAAGAATATAAAAGCACAACGAGATTAAGTTACTTGCCTCAGTTCACAAACTATTAAGTGATGGAGCTGGGAATCAGGCCATAATCATGCAGTACATCCCCAAACATACACACAGACAAAAGCAGACACCAGGCACCCATGCCGAGCCACATCCGTATCCATAGGAGCATGCCCACGAAAACACCAATCCAGAAATGTGTGTTTATCTTTCCTCAATCTTACTATATTGTATATCATTTTACAGACCATTTGGACATGAGAAAGACTAGGCAACATACATTGGTGCCTGAAGCTGCTCAGAAACAAATGATGTCTCTTTAACCCCTAATACCCTTTGGCTATCTTATCACATCTACCCAAAATTTCTTTCCCTAAACTTTCCTCTCCCCACATTTAGCTTCCTATGCTCAGTGTCCTGGCCAACTGTTACCCTTCTGCACTTCTCTCCATGCTATCTAACTACTCATTCTGTCCTTTCAAGCATGAATTTCTCATAACAATGACCTGTCTGTCTCATTCCCTATATAGAGCGACTTAATGTACGACAAGCTCAGTGTCCTGATTGATATCCTTGCTGAGGATGCAGCTGTTGAGAAGAGTGCCAAAGCACATAAAGAAAGTGCCAAGGCAGATGGAAAGCCCTCCATCCCTCAAATAGACCACATAGCCAAGTGCAAGTTGGAACTGGCTACAAAGGCCCAGAATCTCCAAAAGTCATTGAAACTCATCATATTCCAAGTTGAACAAGGTAAAGGTCCCAGGGTTGTGCTGACTGAAGGAGGGGAAAGGGAAGGTTCCTGTGGATCGTTACTGATCTACCTCACTCTGGGTCTTCTATTTGACACCACTACCCAAACTTGACTAGATTCTGCATTCGTAAAGCATCAAAATCAGAGACTGATTTTGAAAAGCCTCACTCCTGATAAGCTGCCCCTTTGGCACCTCCTACCTCACAGGGACTAAACTCTTGCTACTTATTTATTTTTGGAATTAGCACTCATCCTAAACAATTACAGCTGCTTAGAGGCTTGGCTCAAAGCTCTGTCAGCTTCCACCTCCAGCCATGGAATTTTTTTCCACCTGCTCCTATCCCCTTCCAACCACTGAGCCTATGACAATTCTAGAAAGAAAATAGTGTTCATCTCTGCATGTCTTACACAGTATTCATCAGGCACAAGGGCCCCGAGAGTGGTCCTGGCAGCTCCGGCATTGATTGCCATTTCCCATAATTCATGACAACCTACAAGCTTCCAACTGAGTATGAAAGCTCTTTCAACTCCAACTTCTTAATTTAACATTCTGGTTTCCATTTCTTCTCCACAATGCTTCTTTGAAAAACAGATCAAAAAATTATGTTAACACCAAGTGTGTTCTGCCTGAGCTATTGGAATTGAGCAGTAGTTCATGTAGCAAGGAAGTCCCTTTGGCTGGCCTTTGGCTTTTACCTATGGTACCTTCTCCTGCCTTGGTGCATGTAGATACAACCTCAGCCAAGTTTCTAAGAAAAAAAAGGAAATATCCCTTCTGCAGTGTGAAATAATTAAACAGCCAATTTGCCTCTATTTCTGTAGGTAGTTTCCAAGGGGGCTTCCCAGGTAGCGCTAGTGGTAAATAACCCGCCTGCCAATGAAGGAGACACAAGAGATGTGGGTTCGACCCCTGAGTCAGGAAGATCCCTTGGAGGAGGGCATGGCAACCCACTCCAGTATTCTTGCCTGGAGAATCCCATGGACAGAGGAACCTGCCAGGCTACAGTTCATAGGGTCACAGAGTCAGACACGACTGAAGTGACTTAGCATGTATGCATGCAGTTTCCAAGGAACAGGGATCAGATCAATCTGATGTAGCCATAACCCTGTCACAACTAGTACTCAACCTGCTCCATTAATACATAAGTCAGGTTTAGAAGTATAGCTTGTGCCCATGGGACAGAGAAAGGCACCCCTGGGTAGGATAGGGATTGAACCTACAGGCTTTGGCATAAGCCAAGCACATGAGCTATATGATATTAATATATAGGTTGGTGAAAGGAAGGCGACTTCTCAAATATTCTGGGTATTGGTGAGACATTTGAGTGAAAGAAAGGCATGTGTCCTAGAGGGTTAAGTTTAGAACAAAGGGCACATGAGTAAATGAATTACAAATAGGATGAAAATGGAGGTAGAAGAGCAGAGGGTTTCCTATCCTGCTCCACCTACCCCTGGCCCCCAGCTTCTGCTCACAATCACATTTACTGGGTGATAGGAAAAGAGTAACAAGTAAAACAGAGAAAACTCAAGCATGGACATAAAGAAACATGCCAATACTATAGAAAAACTGAAACCATAAACAGCATTATGGAGCAGAGGTAATAATGATCAAATGGGAGTCTCCGTTGTCTCCCCATACACTGGTGTTAACAAAAGAGATGCTCAAGAAATGTGACCAATCCTCCTTTTCTCCTTTCCTCCCTCTGTCCCCTCCTCCTTCCTTCCCTTTCTTCCTTCCATCCCTCCTTCCCTCCTTCCTTCCATTTTTTCTCTGTAGTTCTTGATGAGCAAAGCCGACAGACAATATCAGTTAAGAACTTCAGTTCAACTTTCTTCCTAGAAGATGACTCAGAAGATATTAACCAGATGAGCCCAAGACACCGTAAGGATCTTTCTCCTTTTATTCTATGCTTCATCTCTGTCTTCTAGTTCCCAAAGAATATATCTTTAGTATTTTCATGCATCTTCCTTTTGCCCTAATCCTATTCTGCCATATGGTTCAGCTGGTAAAGAATCCGCCTGCAATGCAGGAGACCTGGGTTTGATCCCTGGGTTGGGAAGATCCCCTGGAGAAGGAAAAGGCTACCCACCCCAGTATTCTGGCCTGGAGAATTCCATGGACTACAGTCCATGGGGTCGCAAAGAGTCAGACACGACTGAGCAATGTTCACTTTCACTAATTCTGCCATAGAGATCCCTCCCTTTTCTCCAGAAACCCCACACTATAAGGCCCCATGCCTATATCCAGAAGTAATGACCCCATTAGGTTCTTTGAAAAGGCCTGATGAAACCCAAGATTTGAAGCTGTTTCACTGCCAGCAAGCAGTCTGCCCAGCCTTATTATTCTCTCAGTGGAAGTCCCTGTCCATCCAAGATGATCCCTCTTTGGAATGAGAACCCTGAATATTATCTAAAAGAAAGTCATTGAGCCTGACTCTGTTCCAACGGAGAAAGTAGGGTGAAATAAAAGTAGGGGAAGGGCTTTCTTTTTTGTATCTGACACCAAGGTGATATCTTTTGTGTCTAGGTTCTCGTCTTGGTACTCTGTCTTCTATATCTTCTCTCAAAAGTGAAGACCTAGAAAACCTCAATTTGGAGCACTTACATTTTACACCTGAAACTATGTAAGTATTTATAGACCTATTACCTTTCTATGGCTTCTTCCTTTCTCTGGTAAAGAGAATAGAATAAGGATACCTAGAGTCAAATGCTGACTAATTGTGTGACCTTACACAAATAGTTCAACCAAACCTCAGTTTCCTCACGTATAATATGGAGATAATTGTAGAACTTGTCACATAGGTTGTGTATTTATTGAGTTTATTTATCCAAAGTACTTACATTGGTCAGTCTTTCGCATCCATAGTTAGGTTTATATGTATTATAGTTATTATTATCACAACTTCATTTCATTTCAAAGGACCTGTTTTTCACTGTTGCCTTTGATAGTAAACAACTGAAGTTGCTAAGAAATAAGTGGGCATTTAGGGGACTAGGAAACAAACGTAAAGACATTTGTCTCAGTAACCCTACCTCTTTAGAATATTCCCAGTAGCCAAGTTCCAACACACTCACTCATTTTGAGTTCCATTAAGAAGATTGGTGATATCAGTCAAAGAAACCCCAATATCTGGACTATATTCAAGGGAGGCAAATCTTACATGAAAGATGTAGGGTCAATTTAGTAGTGAATTATAAAAAATCTGTGATTAAGTAGCTAAACTACCTATTTTTAGTTTCTTGAAAGACAGTTAGCAATTATATGTTTTCTACAGCTTCCCCCCATTTTCAACTCCCACTTCCCTCCACTTTGCCACTGGCTTAAGTTCATATCTGAGACCTCAGTGAACTTATCATTTATCACTTTGATCAATGGTGTGCTAAAAAATATTTAACAACCAGCTCCCAAGGGTGGGTGGCAGGTGGGAAGCCCTGATTTATTCCTGTTATAAACCTTCCCATTATGGCCTATTTCAAGCTACTGATACAATGTCATTGATTGCAGAGTTGGGAATTATAGGCATAATCAGCTTACATAAGCTAATATGAACTGTCTCCAGCACACCACTGGTTTTAATGGATGGATGCAAAAGAATCAAATAAACTGCTTGTTTTGTTTGTTTGTTTGTTTGTTTTTATTCTACATATATCTACCTTCTTTTATAAGGTTTCTCCCCTCAAATGTGTGGTCACTTTGCCCTTGGATGTGAAAGTGCTAAAAGGAGTTCAAAAATCTCTAAAAACAGTAATACAGAGTTTCCTCTCATCATACATTTTAATATGAGATACTTAAAGTTTCTTTTTGGGAATAAGTCAATGACTCTTATTTCCTTCTAGTTTATGTGGAGAAAATATTGGCCACTCATATCTGACAGTCTCCAAAGATGACTTCTTCATTATGAGTCTCAATCCCACTGAATCCTCCCAGCTGGCTGGGTATCCTCTCTTACAGCTAATAAGCTACTTGTTAACAAAATAGGATATCTACATGTGCCTCTCAAGAATATTAAGCCTTGTACCCAATGTCGAACAGGCCTTCTCTCATTGGTTTTGAACATTCAGATAAAGTCTGCAGCCCAGTGATAATACCACTTCTTTCCTATACCAATGTCTACTCTTTTCTTCCCTTTGGCTAATTTCAGACGCTTCAAAGAAAAGCGTGTCATGAACAACTATTTTGGAATTGGACTAGATGCTAAAATTTCTCTGGAATTCAACACCAGAAGAGATGAACACCCAGGACAATACAAGTAAGGAAAAGAAACTTCCCTGCCCACATGCAAACACACAATCACAATACACACATGTACTCCTGCTGCTGCTGCTGCTGCTAAGTTGCTTCAGTCGTGTCTGACTCTGTGCGACCCCACAGACGGCAGCCCACCAGGCTCCCCCGTCCCTGGGATTCTCCAGGCAAGAACACTGGAGTGGGTTGCCATTTCCTTCTCCAATGCATGAAAGTAAAAAGTGAAAGTGAAGTCGCTCAGTCGTGTTCAACTCTTAGCGACCCCATGTACTGCAGCCTACCAGGCTCCTCCATCCATGGGATTCTCCCGGCAAGAGTACTGGAGTGGGGTGCCATCGCCTTCTCTGACATGTACTCCTACATCTCCCATATCACAAACAACAGAACTCTTTTGAGAAGTAAAGAGTCCGTCATTTGAAAGTAAAACATTAGTTCAAAGCTTAGCCTAATAGGATAGCTTGCCCCAAATGTTGACCAAATCTGTGATGACTGCACTGGTATTCTGAACTTGGAGCCATCTTCATAGTCTTGACCTGTGGACTGCTGTGTAAATACAGCTACCTGTGTTACTGTTAGTAAAAACAGATTACATTGATTTGATTTAGCCATTTCTCTATCTTTGTTCTGTCTCTGAGAATTTGACAAGGTCCTAGTAGTAGTTTCAGGTCTGCTTTTGCTTGGCAAGGCTGCAAAGTATCAAAGATCACTCTACTGGTTCTTAGGGTTCCTAACCTGGTTCCCCTGGACCTACTGATTTTACCCCATCCAGGGCTGGCCTGCTTGGCACCTTCCAGTACTTTTGTACTGCAGATATACCCTAAGGCAGCCTCAGAGTTCTTTTTTTTTTTCTAATTTTTATTTTTACTTTATTTTACTTTACAATACTGTATTGGTTTTGCCATACATTGACATGAATTCGCCATGCGTGTACATGAGTTCCCAATCATGAACCCCCCTCCCACCTCCCACTCCATATCATCTCTCTGGATCATCCCCGTGCACCAGCCCCAAGCATCCTGTATCCTGTATTGAACATAGACTGGCGATTCGTTTCTTACATGATAGTATACGTGTTTCAGTGCCATTCTCCCAAATCATCCCACCCTCTCCCTCTCCCTCAGAGTCCAAAAGTCCATTCTACACATCTGTGTCTCTTTTGCTGTCTCACATACAGGGTTATCGTTACTATCTTTCTAAATTCCATACATATGTGTTAGTATACTGTATTGGTGTTTTTCTTTCTGGCTTACTTCACTCTGTATAATCGGCTCCAGTTTCATCCATCTCATTAGAACTGATTCAAATGTATTCTTTTTAATGGCTGAGTAATACTCCATTGTGTATATGTACCACAGCTTTCTTATCCATTCATCTGCTGATGGACATCTAGGTTGTTTCCATGTCCTGGCTATTATAAACAGTGCTGCAATGAACATTGGGGTACATGTGTCTCTTTCAATTCTGGTTTCCTCAGTGTGTATGCCCAGCAGTGGGATTGCTGGGTCATATGGCAGTTCTATTTGCAATTTTTTAAGGAATCTCCACACTGTTCTCCATAGTGGCTGTACTAGTTTGCATTCCCACCAACAGTGTAAGAGGGTTCCCTTTTCTCCACACCGTCTCCAGCATTTATTGCTTGCAGACTTTTGGATTGCAGCCATTCTGACTGGTATGTAATGGTACCTCATTGTGGTTTTGATTTACATTATCTAAAGCCTCAGAGTTCTTATGGTAGATTGAAATTATGAAGAAAAATAAGCACCTCCTCCATCCACCATCATCACTCCTGCCACCTGCCACCAGAACGTCTTTCTCACAGCAGATCTGGACTGAGAAACAAGTACTTTATCAGATAAGCATTTTGAAAATATTGTTTCCCAGTTGCTTGTCTTTTTTGTTGTTATTGCTTGTCTTTTCATGTAATAGTATCTTATGATATACAAAACTTTTGAATTTTGATAAGTTCCTATTGATTGATCTATTTTTTTTTACAGACCATGATTTTGATGCTGTATCTAAGAAATCTTTGCCTAACCTGAGGTCTTAAAAATTTGCTCTGTTTTCTTCCAAAATTATTGTTTTTTCTCTTACCTTTAAGTCTGTGACCTGCTTCAAGTTAATTTTTATGTATGGTGTTAGGTAAGAACCTAGTTCATCTTTTTGCACATGGATATCCAATTACCACAACACCATTTTTTAAAACTATCCTTTGAATTGTATTTCCCCCAACAAATTGTGTTGGCACCTTTGTCAAAAATTGCTTGACCCTAAATATAAAGGATTTTTTCCTAGACTCTCATGTATTTTCCACTGATCTATGTATCTATCCTATGCAAGCACCACACTGTCTTGATAACTGTAGCTTTATAGTAAGTTTGGAAATTGGGAGATGAAATTCCTCCAACTTTGTTCTTTTTTAAGAATGGTCTTATTTGTTCTAGGTATTTTGCATTTCCATATAACTAAGCTCTGATTTTTAATAGATGAGGAAACTAAAGTGTCCAGAGAACTTATGGTTTAAAGCAGAGTGCAAATAATTTTGTGCTAGCCTTGTTACATTTCAAAACCCATGCCTTGTGGTGGCTCATTTCTGTGACTCTACTTTGAAAGTTCAGAGTAGATTCTATCCAGCCTTTCTAGGGATTGTGAGTATCCTGCCTGCTTTTATCCTGCCTGCCTTCTCTACAGTAAGAAGGACCTTGTTCTTCCCACCTCCACCACAAGTCTCCTGATATCCTTGCCTGTCCCATATTCTCTCCACTGGGCCCTCCTCTACAGTCTGTCTAGTAAGACAGACTTAGCTGTCTTAGCTCTGTTTTATAGCATTGAATTAAGTGTTTAGCCTTTGACTGTGTGGATCACAACAAACTGTGGAAAATTCTGAAAGAGATGGGAATCCCAGACCACCTGACCTGCCTCTTGAGAAATCTGTATGCAGGTCAAGAAGAAACAGATAGAATTGGACATGGAACAACAGGGTGGTTCCAAATCAGGAAAGGAGTACATCAAGGCTGTATATGTCACCCTGCTTATTTAACTTATATGCAGAGTATATCATGTGAAATGCTGGGCTGGATGAAGCGTAAGCTGGAATCAAGATTGCCAGGAGAATATCAATAACCTCGGATACGCAGATGACACCATCCTTATGGGAGAAAGTGAAGAAGAACTAAAGAGCCTTTTGATGAAAGTGAAAGAAGAGAGTGAAAAAGCTGGCTTAAAACTCAACATTCAGAAAACGAAGATCATGGCATCTGGTCCCATCACTTCATGGCAAATAGATGGGGAAACCATGAAAACAGTGTCAGACTTTATTTTCTTGGGCTCCAAAATCACTGCAGATGGTGACCGCAGCCATGAAATTAAAAGATGCTTGCCCCTTGGAAGAAAATCTATGACAAACCTAGACAGCATACTAAAAATCAGAGACATTACTTTGCCGACAAAGGTCCATCTAGTCAAAGGTGTGGTTTTTCCAGTAGTCATGTATGAATGTGAGAGTTGGGCTGTGAAGAAAGCTGAGTGCCAGAGAATTGATGCTTTTGAACTGTGGTATTGGAGAAGACTCTTGAGAGTCCCTTGAACTGCAAGGAGATCCAGCCAGTCCATCCTAAAGGAAATCAATCTTGAATATTCATTGGAAGGAATGGTGCTGAAAGCTGAAACTCTGATACTTTGGCCACCTGATGCAAAGAACTGACTCATTTGAAGAGACCCTGATCCTGGGAAAGATTGAAGGCAGGAGAAGGGGATGAGATGGTTGAATATAGCATCACTGACTCGATGGACATGAGTTTGAGTAAGCCCCAGAATTTGGTGATGGATAGGGAAGCCTGGAAAATCCCATGGACAGAGGAGCCTGGTGGGCTGCAGTCCATGGGGTCACGAAGAGTCAGACACGACTGAGCGACTTCACTTTCATTTTTCACTTTCATGCATTGGAGAAGGAAATGGCAACCCACTCCAGCATTCTTGCCTGGAGAATCCTAGGGATGGCGAAGCCTGGTGGGCTGCCGTCTATGGGGTCACACAGAGTCGGACATGACTGAAGCGACTCAGCAGCAGCAGCAGCAGGGAAGCCTGGCGTGTTGCAGTCCATGGGTTCTCAAAGAGTCAGACATGACTCAGCAACTGAACTGAACTGAAGTCTTTGAGATACAGGTCTTACAAAATCCCTCCACTTTGCCAGAAAAGTTATGCTTCAAAGAAACTGCAGTCTGTCACATATTTCAAATGAAATTGATTCCAAGAGGCTAAAATCTTGATCTCCCAGAGTGGCACTTGCTGGTATGTACCAGCCAGCTGGGCTTCCTAGGTGATGCAAGTGGTAGAGAAACCAATGCAGGAGACTCGATCCCAGGTTCAGGAAGATCCCTTGGAGGAGGGCATGGTAACCCACTCAAGTATTTTTGCCTGGAGAACCTCGTGGACAGAGGAAGCTGGTGGGCTACTGTTCAAAGGATTGCAAAGAGTCAGAAACAACTGAAGTGACTTAACACGTACAAGCCAGTTATGCTCACAGCTTTTTATGAGCTTTATTTTTAAATATAGCCTATCTCTTGCAAAACTGAACCAATATCAACAGCAAGTGACAAATCAATGGGATGCTGAGGTCTCAAGGACACCCAGGAACCCATTACAGCTGGTGTGTGAATAAGGATTCCAGTTACACTATCCTAGCATTCCCGCTTGTGTCACATTACCATGACTCCTCCCTATAACAAGGCACTTGAGGAATAAGATAGCATCTTGTCTTACTTTTCTTCATCCGTTTACCTTTATATTATTCACCCTCTGACTATCTTTCTCTACCTTTATCTCCCTGTAGTAGCCGCTTTAAGAACAAGATGTGGTATGGCCTTCTGGGAAGCAAGGAACTCTTTCAGCGCTCTTACAGGAAACTGGAAGAACGAGTGCACCTGGAGGTCAGTGGAAAAAGAGGATGATCCTTCCTGGGCGTGAAGAAAGGACATATCATGACCTTGAGAATCAACTTCCCTCTATATCCTTAGTTCTTCTCAAGCTTTAACTCTGATCCTCACTCATGGGAGGAAAGCATGAAGATAGGTTTCCATTTTATGGATAAGAAAATGATAGCATGGCAAGAAGACAGAGCCCTTCCCCCATGTCTGTAAATATCCCTTCACACTGGTATCTGAAGAGCCAGCCAATAAGGGCTATTCTTTTCTTTCAGTGTGATGGAGAGGCCATCTCCTTGCCAAATCTGCAAGGCATTGTAGTGCTCAACATTACCAGCTATGCCGGAGGCATCAACTTTTGGGGAAGCAGCACGGCAACCACAGTGAGTATGGAACAGGGAATGGGGAGGGAGAAAATCTTGACTCCTCTAAAGTCTATCAGAAGGAGAGCTGAACTGACTGGAGTGTGGGGGAAAAGGAGGCAGGCTTGGGACCATTATTAGCAGCTGTATGATGAGTATTTTTAAGGCAATTACCACCCTAGAGCACAAGAATCAACTGAAAACCTGAGGATCAGATCAATTCTTCCGTGTTGCATGGACTTTGAATTTTCCATTTCTCAAGCCTGACAGATCCTTGAAAGGCTGACTGCATCATGAACTTTTCTCTAAGGAGGTCTGTCAATAAAATCTCCTGAGAAACTGGTCATGAATCCTTTCCTCTGAGCTCACCCAAGAAGGCCATGAGACCAGTGGCTTTGGGGATTTATGATGCTATATTGGACAGGGAGGGAACCAGCTAAGAGTTGTGATCTCATAAGGAGCTGAGTTTAGAGCTCAGTGCCTTTCTCCCAAGTTGGCTTCCTGACCTCATCCTTCCCCTTTTCATAATGTAGTAGTTTCTCCACTCTTCATGAGCTAGAAAAAATTTTACCATGAGCTTTCAAAGCATACCTGCGTGTGACAAAGTGTGGTTCTTCAAAAGTGAGATATGTGACACAGTTCTTTTTCGTCAGGAATATGAGGCTCCTGCGATAGATGATGGGAAGCTAGAAGTAGTGGCAATCTTTGGTTCTGTACAGATGGCAATGTCTCGTATCATCAACCTGCATCATCATCGCATCGCCCAGGTAGGCACACGCTGGGTGGGCACCAGAAAGGGTCTGAGCTCTGTGGCTACAACACAGGATGTGGGGTGCTCCCAGGAATTAACCAGGTATAAGAATGGCAGGGTGGAGGGAGTAGGGTATCTGGTAGGCAGCAAGATGCTGGCTGAGATTAGAAATAGAGGTGGTAGGGACCAAAGGAGCAAAAAGTCTAGAGCAAACATATGTTTCCTCCCTGGGATACTCTGATTCACATTTTTGCTGATCCTGTTCAGATACACATTTAGGCTGTGACTGTGAGATTATCAGATTAGTCTATAGTCATTGCCTGATTTTTCTTCCCCATTCTCCCTCCTCTTCTCTGGCAGTGCCGTGAGGTGATGATAACTATCAATGGTGAAGAAGGTGTCCCAGTGCAGGTGGATGGGGAGGCCTGGGTTCAGAGGCCAGGCCTTATCAAGATTAGATACAAGAACACTGCTCAGATGTTGACCAGAGATCGGGTAAGAAGGGAAAGGCTCATCTTGGGCTCCTCCACTGTCTCATCTACAGCTATCACTTGAGTACTGAATGCTTCCAGTCAGGCAGAATTTCTCAAAGGGAGGTCTGCATGACATCTCAGAGTCACCTTGGGTGCCTGTTAGAGATACTCATTACTATGCCCCACAAGTTCCCACTGCATCAAAATGGGGAAGGGTATTTCCTGGGAACTTGCATTTGCAGACAAGCTCTCTGAGATACTCTCATACATAGAGACACTTGCAAAGCACTGTCCAAGAGAGCGACACAAGGAGCTGCCTCCTGTGGTTTTCAACAAAGTTGTCCTCATTCTTACAATGCACAGAGAGCTAAAGACTTCAGTGGTTATGAAGAAATCTGCTCGCTCAACAAGAGATTCTTCATTGAATAGGATATTTAGGTTCCAAATGGTATGGTCCTAACAGAAACAGAAGATATTAAGAAGAGGTGGCAAGAATACACAGAAGAACTGTACAAAAAAGATCTTCATGACCAAGATAATCACAATGGTGTGATCACTCACCTAGAGCCAGACATCCTGGAATGTGAAGTCAAGTGGGCCTTGGAAAGCATCGCTACAAACAAAGCTAGTGGAGGTGATGGAATTCCAGTTGAGCTATTTCAAATTCTGAAAGATGATGCTGTGAAAGTGCTGCACTCAATAGGCCAGCAAATTTGGAAAACTCAGCAGTGGACACAGGACTGGAAAAGGTCAGTTTTCATTCCAATCCCAAAGAAAGGCAATGCCAAAGAATGCTCAAACTACCACACAATTGCACTCATCTCACATGCTGGTAAAGTAATGCTCAAAACTCTCCATACCAGGCTTCAGCAATACATGAACTGTGAAATTCCTGATGTTCAAGCTGGTTTTAGAAAAGGCAGAGGAACCAGAGATCAAATTGCCAACACCCGCTGGATCATGGAAAAAGCAAGAGAGTTCCAGAAAAACATCTATTTCTGCTTTATTGACTATGCCAAAGCCTTTGACTGTGTGGATCACAATAAACTGTGGAAAATTCTGAAAGAGATGGGAATACCAGACCACCTGACCTGCCTCTTGAGAAACCTGTATGCAGGTCAGGAAGCAACAGTTAGAACTGGACATGGAACAACAGACTGGTTCCAAATAGGAAAAGAGGTACATCAAGGCTGTATATTGTCACCCTGCTTATTTAACTTATATGCAAAGTACATCATGAGTAATGCTGAGCTGGATGAAGCACAAGCTGGAATCAAGATTGCCAGGAGAAATATCAATAACGTCAGATATGCAGATGACACCACCCTTATGGCAGAAAGTGAAGAGGAACTAAAAAGCCTCTTGATGATAGTGAAAGAGGAGAGTGAAACAGTTGGCTTAAAGCTCAACATTCAGAAAACGAAGATCATGGCATCTGGTCCCATCACTTCATGGGAAATAGATGGGGAAACAGTGCAAACAGTGTCACACTTTATTTTGGGGGGGTGCTCCAAAATCACTGCAGATGGTGATTGCAGCCGTGAAATTAAAGACATGTACTCCTTGGAAGAAAAGTTATGACTAACCTAGACAGCATATTGAAAAGCAGAGACATTAATTTTCCAACAAAGGTCCATCTAGTCAAGGCTATGGTTTTTCCAGTAGTCAAGTATGGATGTGAGAGTTGGACTGTGAAGAAAGCTGAGCGCCAAAGAATTGATGCTTTTGAACTGTGGTGTTGGAGAAGACTCTTGAGAGTCCCTTGGACTGCAAGGAGATCCAACTAGTCCATTCTAAAGGAGATCAGTCCTGGGTGTTCTTTGGAAGGAGTGATGCTAAAGCTGAAACTCCAGTACTTTGGCCACCTCATGCAAAGAGTTGACTCATTGGAAAAGACTCTGATGCTGGGAGGGATTGGGGGCAGGAGGAGAAGGGGACAACAGAAGATGAGATGGCTGGATGGCATCACCAACTCGATGGATGTGAGTTTGAGTAAACTCCGGGAGTTGGTGATGGACAGGGAGGCCTGGCGTGCTGCAATTCATGGGGTTGCAAAGAGTCGGCCATGACTGAGAGACTGAACTGAATTGGTAAGGCATCTTAAAGGGCTTCCCTGATAGCTCAATTGGTAAAGAATCTGCCTGCAATGAGGGAGACCTGGGTTCAATCCCTGGGTTGGGAAGATTCCCTGAGGAAGGGAACAGCTACTCTCTCCAGCATTCTGGCCTGGAGAATTCCATGGACTGTATAGTCCATGGGTCACAAAGATTTGGACACAACAGAGTGACTTTTACTTTCACAGCATCTTAAAATACTGCATTCACAAATATCACCTCAGCTAAACCACCTAAAGCTAGAAAGGAACCATTATTGATCAGTGTTCAGTGATTACAGGCTTTCTTACACTGTGGCTTATGCACAGTCCATAGACACAGCACTAGTGAAGGGATGGGATGTCTAGTTTATAAACTACCTGCTTTGTGTTGGGCACTTTACATATATTCTCTCAAATATATCCTCTCAACCGTCTATGAGGTTCAGTTCAGTTCAGTTCAGTCGCTCAGTCATGTCCGACTCTTTGCGACCCCATGAACCACAGCATGCCAGGCCTCCCTGTCCATCACCAACTCCCAGAGTTTACCCAAACTCATGTCCATTGAGTTGGTGATGCCATCCAACCATCTCATCCTCTGTCTTCCCCTTGATCTCCTGCCCTCAATCTTTCCCAGCATCAGGGTCTTTTCAAATGAGCCAGCTCTTCGCATCAGGTGGCCAAAGTATTGGAGTTTCAACATCAGTCCCTCCAGTGAACACCCAGAACTGATCTCCTGTAGGATGGACTGGTTGGATCTCCTTGCAGTTCAAGGGACTCTCAAGAGTCTTCTCCGTCAACACCACAGTTCAAAAGCAACAGTTCTTTGGCGCTCAGCTTTCTTTATGGTCCAACTCTCACATCCTTACATGACCACTGGAAAAACCATAGCCTTGACTAGATGGACCTTTGTTGACAAAGTAATGTCTCTGCTTTTCTACATGCTATCTAGGTTAGTCATAACTTTTCTTCCAAGGAGTAAGCATCTTTTAATTTCATGGCTGCAGTCACCTTCTGCAGTGATTTTGGAGCCCCCCAAAATAAATTCTGACACTGTTTCCACTGTTTCCCCATCTATTTGCCATGAAGTGATGGGACCGGATGCCATGATCTTCGTTTTCTGAATGTTGAGCTTTAAGCCAACTTTTTCACTCTCCTCTTTCTATGAGGTAGATACACTTATTCCCATTTTACAGGTGAGGAAAATAAGGACCAGAGAGGTTAAATACTTTTCTAAAAGTCACATGACTAGTGAATGACAGAAGCACAATTCAAAATTAAATTAGATCTAAAATTAAATCTGGCTCTAAAATCCATCAGCACATATTGCCTAGATTTGGCAAAGAAGGGAGCATGAAATGGGCTCCACTGTCTTACTGATCATGATGCCTTCCTATAGAAGCTTCTGGAAGACAGACATCTGTCTGATTCAAGCATCTTGTCCCAAGACTTGGCATTGTAACAGTAAAAACAACAACAAAACTAAAAGTGCTTAGTATTAAAGACATTGAATAAAATGTTGGACAGATGTATAAAGTGTGGAGATGGGTGTATGGGGGAATACGTGGGGCCCTCATTCCCCTTGACCCACGCATATCAGACTCACAGACAGACCTGTCATGTGCTCTCTTAGCTAACAGCAGTCATTAGGATCTGCCACTGTCTTCATTTCCAGGACTTTGAGAACTCAATGAAAATGTGGGAGTGCAAGCATTCTGAAATCCAAGCTGCCTCTCAACCCCAGCTGGATTCCCAGGAATCTCAAGATAGCCTCTCTGATGAGGAGTATGCCCAGATGCAGCACTTAACTCGGCTTGCAGAAAATCTCATCAGCAGGTAAGTGGTCTGGCCCAGACGCAGGCCTGGAAATCCCAAGAAGGGATGGGGAGAAGAAGCCAACTTGTGTCTGTAGGCTACTGGAGAGCATGATCTCAGAAAGGAGTCTTGCCCAGAGCTCTGAGGATTGAAAGAGACCCTAACAATCCAGACAGGAAATAGTCTTTGTAGTCAACTTGGACTTCTCCCCTTAAGTCCAAAGACGAATTTTGATCTCTTCCTGCTCCCCCAGACCCAACAGGATTTAAAATGTTTATCCTTGGCCTTAAATATCAGGAAGGCCTTAGAATTTCTGGAATCAGCTCCTTCCTCTATTCTAGCCTCCCACTCTTCCAAAGTACCTAGTATCTAATTCAGGTAAGATAAGGATGGACAAAGTGGGAATTCCCTGGCAGTCCAGTGGTTAGGACTTGGTGCTTTCACTGCCAGGACCCGGGGTTCAACCCCTGGTTGGGGAACTAAGGTCCCCCAAAAAAGGATGGACAAAAGTGAATACCTACAGAAGAGTAGAAATATTTTCTGGCATAAGTGGCTACCTAGAAATGAGTAGAAATAACAGGAGGGAGTAAAGAATACAATTCAGGTACTCAGAGCTTTCATTTTTACTTTTAATCCTAACCCTCACAAGTACCTCAGACCAGAAGTCCTTCAGAACTCTAGACTTGTTTATCTCTCCTTGCTTTATTACAGACTTACTGACCTGAGCAAGGTCCACCAGCATGTGTCTGTCCTCATGGATTCTGTGAATGCCAGTGCTAACACCCTAAATGAAGTATTTTACAAACAAGAGAGTGGCAATGAGACAGCTGCAGCTTCCTGCACTCCCATTGAGGTAAGGAAGGAAGGGGCAGATGAAGGAAAGGAGTAAACCAAATAGGAAAGGGGATAGAAGGGAAGGAAGAGGAACCAGAGGCTAGATAGAAAACCCGAGCAAATGACATGGCAGGAAACTGATGGATGGAGTAGAAAGGGAGGCAGATATTCCTTGACTTGTTACAGGTTCAGAGTGGCTACTGGGAGAATCCCGTAGCAGACTTCATCAGCCTGAGAGCTATCTGCTACACTGGTCTCAAGAAGAAATAGCCTGTGAATGGAGAGGAACTTGGCTTTGGCCCTTCCTCATCCCAGGTGGATCCCTGTATAACCTGTTAAGGTGATACTTGTCATTAAAACCTGAACTCCAGGTTGCTTTGGTTTTCCTCTTGAGGGAAAGGTCCAGATTAGGATGCTCGATGTTAAATGTGCCATCTCGTGACTTGAGCCACTGGCAGAAGATTTTTAAGTGATGTTTGTAAAAAGTAACTTTATGCTAAGAAAAACCATACAAAAGGGCCACATGCATGATCAGGGTCTCCTAAAATATAGGCTACCTATTTATGGGGGGCCAGATCTTCATTGGAATGGGCCTGGAGTTTCAAGAAGAGAGATGGTTAAGCCTAATTCCACATTCCCTAGAAAAGGTGGCTTTAGCTAGCAGCATGGAGAAGGCAATGGCACCCCACTCCAGTACTCTTGCCTGGAAAATCCCATGGGCGGAGGAGCCTGGTGGGCTGCAGTCCATGGGGTCACTAAGAGTCGGACACGACTGAGCGACTTCACTTTCACTTTTTACTTTTATGCATTGGAGGAGGAAATGGCAACCCACTCCAGTGTTCTTGCCTGGAGAATCCCAGGGACGTTGGAGCCTGGTGGGCTGCTGTCTATGGGGTCACACAGAGTCGGACATGATGGAAGCAACTTAGCAGCAGCAGCAGCTAGTGGCAAGAAGTGGCCTCAAACTTATGTCTGGTTTGCATACTTTGTGTTTCCCTATACCCAAAGTACTCAATCAGTGATGATAAATGCAAAGTTGTCCTATGTTGCTACATAGGACACACCAGTACAGCTGCACTTATAGTTGATAGCTGGCATCAGTTTTGACTGGTTGCTGCCCATGCTGAACTATTAGTTGTGCTATATTGTGAATATTACTTTTTTACTTACAGCCACATCCTACTAGCCTGCCCCTACCTTCCCATAGAAAAGCCAGTTGCATGCTTACTAACCAGCAACTTTGTCTTTGTCCTTTCCCTTCCTTTCTTTTCTTCTCCTCTCAGACTTTAACCAGAAATGATGCAGTAGATGTTACATTTAGTCTTAAAGGGCTCTACGATGACACCAAAGCTTTCCTGGATGAAAACTTGGTGAGTGGATGGGTTTGGAACAAGGGAGGGCAATGTATCCCATCTAAAGTTGGTCACAGTCTGCACTTGGTTCTAGGGCACTGGAAAACATGTAGGAGCATTTTGCCCATGTGTTTATCTGGCAGTTCCTGCTGTGTCATCCTCACCTAGAGTTATCATTGATCTTGTCACTTCATAAATTATGCGAGTCCATAGGAACTATCATATCCTTGAAGAAAAATCTCCCCCTCTTCTTTGGCAAATGTCTCTTAGGTCCATACGAGACCAAACAGAAGTAGGGTGTTCTCATTATACCCAATTCAGCTTCAGTAGAAAAGGGTGAGCTCTTTTGAGCTGCTCTGTGTCTCCCGAGTTTCCACAATATGTCTTTCACCATGTGGGAAGAGAATAAGGAATAGTGGGGAAAATTGGCAGTCTCTGAGTTCAAATCTGCCAGTTACTAACTGTATTAATTTCCTAAGGATGCTGTAACAAACACTGAAGCCTGGGTGACTGTGGACAACAGAAAGTCATTGTTTCACTGTTCTGTAGGCTAGCAGCCTGAAATCTAGGTGTCAGCAGGGTTATGTTCCCTCTGAAACTTGTAGGGAACTCCTTCCTTGCCTCTTCCTAGCTCCTGGTGATTTGTTGGCAGTGTTTGGACCATTCCTTGGCTTGTAATATAGATGCATTGCTCCAGTCCTCCATATTCACATGGTGCTCTCTCTGTCTTCCCATGGCCGTCTCCTTAAAGGACACCAGTCATACTGGATGAGGGCCAACCCTACACCAGGGTCCAGACCAGGCCAATGATCTCAGTAATTACATCTTCAGTGACCCTATTTCCCAGTAGTTGAGGTACTGAAAGTTAGGATTTCAAGATATCTTTCTGGAGGGAACACAAATGAATCCATAACAGTATCTATGTGAGGTAACTTCACCTCTGTTTCCCAACCTACAAAACAGGGATTGTAATCTCTACCTCTCCAGGTTGTTTTCAGGATTAAACAAACTACTGTTTATTAAGTGCCTAGCTCTGCCTAGCAGCTTGACAGATGGTAGATTTTCTCAGTGTTAGGGAAAATGGACTGAGGCTCAGTTTTTGAGCTACAACAAGAGTTGCTATTTCTCATACTGCAAAGCCCATAGGCACACCTGGTGAATGTGCGCTAATGAGTCAACTGAACATGACCACCCCACTTTGAGTTTCACTGCTAAGGCCCTGAGGAAGATGCTGTTCTTGCCTCTCATCTAATTAAGGTTTATTTGAAGAGGGGCCTGTGAGTTGATTTTGAAAGAAGTGCATCCACTTCCCCCTTCCATTTGCACATCTAATTGGCACACTGCACAGGTGGCAGAGTGGCAAAGACAATCAGGCCAGACTGTCCCAACATCTGAGCCCCAGGCTAGAGTTTCAGCCTTTAGAGACAGCACCAGGAGTACCTTCTATATATAGATAGAGCTCAATGACCTTGCCAATTTGGGCAGCAGGAAATATGGGAGCCTGGTCTCTCATTGACACTCAGGCTTTCTTGAGGCTCATGGGCTCATGAAAATTGATTTATACCAGCCAACAACCAAAACCAAGCACATACCACACTTAATAAAGAACCTGGTAAGGACCCACACACACACAAACATCCAAATGAGACCTGGGTGCAAATGGAAGCTAAGAAAGGCCATATCATGAAGGTGGCATGGACATAAGGTTTATTTCATTTGAATGTTGTTATTTCTCCCTTTGAAGGAGGAGGACGATAAGGAGCTCAGTGCTGGGAGAGGGTTCTAGCCTTTTGATGAAGAAAATCCCACCCAGTAACTCCAACTTCCCTTATTTGGCAAACTGACTTAGCGATGTGTTCGAACAGGAACAAGAAGTGAGCAACACAGTCCCCTGAGTCAGTTTGCACATTTATCTCAGAGAAGAGTCCTGGACAAGGTCTCTCTTGGAGCCAGAAGGACAAGAGAATATAGCATGAGATTCAGGCCCACCCACATACTATTTTTCAGAGCCTGATTCTCTAGGTGCCAAAATAGGAAGTTCTTAGGAAGCCATTTTACTCCTCTCCTATTATGATCAGGAATCATTTTCTAAGGCCCCAGCTCCTCATTTTACTCTGTGGCTGTGGGTTTGCCTACCAAACCCCTTTGGAGCATTGCTTGTAAGTATGCCCCCAAGGACCCCTGCCCCTCCCCCTTACCCTCAAGTGAGGGCGTGTCTGCCTGTCACCACCAATGCCCAGCCCACCACATGCACACACGTGTCCTGTGCACCTGGGCTGCCCTGTACTATCCTAACTCATTAGTTGTAAAGCAAAAGCAGAAGATCATTTGTCAGCATGACTTGGTCACCCTCTCATATCCCATCATGATTGGTCATAACCTCTAATCCCACCCCCCTACTCATTCACCTGCCACTCATTTGTGACAGTTGGCCAGGTTCCACTTAAGGGTGGCCCATGCACAGCAAGAAGCCACATAAGTACCAGATTGAAAGTAGAGCACATGCCAGGGAGGAGAGATGAAGGCAAGTTAGGTGAGCTGGAAAGGACATCAGGGCTGATGATATTGGCATGCATCTATCCTCCCAGCTCACTAATGGAATAGGAACTATCTCACCCATGTTGTTGGTCTGGAACTTGGGTCTTCTAAGTTGGAGATGATTTTAGAAGAATCTATTTTAACTCTTCCATGGAGTATACAGAGTTCATCCTGTGGGTGCTGGGGGATACTTAAGCTTTGTTTCTTGAACCTGTGAGACAAGCCATCTGAAACTATTTCTTATTTACTAACAGTGAATAGCTAGGGGCTAAAAGCACAGCCTGGAGAGGCAGACCCTCTTTGCCAGGAAGGGAAATTTTGAGCCTGTCTCTCTCTAGCCCTCCCCCTTGCTTCACAAAGCAGCCTTTAAATTATGGTAACTGGGTAATAAAGATTCCCCCCCAACCCTAATATCTAACCACCCCACATACCCTTTCTGGGGTAGTATGGTATAGAGGATAGGCTATAGAGTTAAATAGATCTGGTTTCTGTCTAGTCATACGATCTTGAGCACTAAACTCGAGTTCAATTTTCTACCTATAAAATGAGAACAATAGTACATCATAAGGTATTATCAAGCTACTGAGAAAATGGAATGAAATCATGTATGCATGGTGCCTAGCATATAGTATATGCTCAAAAATTGGTAGCTATTATTATGAGGACATTTAGATGTCTCCAGAGCCTTGAGGATCAAGGGTAGGACCTTTATCCTGGACCCTAAGCTATTGGGGTACAACTCAGTGTTAACTTATACTGATCAAAGGGCCTCTCTGCTTGCAAACTGTGAGTGTGCCAAGCTCCAAGGAAAACATCACTATCTGATTTTTTTTCCTGAATCTCCCTATTGAGAAAGTCAAGAGCTGGCTGAGTATACTTTCCAGTGAACCTATGGACCAAAGGAGATATAAGTTGGCAACCTGTGGTCTAATGGCCACTAGGCAGGGACTGGGAGTTGGGGAGAAGGCACGAGTCTATGAAGTACTAGGTAAGCATTGGATACTCACTCTTTTTCCTGTTTTAACCAGCTGAGAAACGCTGAATATGAGGCCACACTGAAAATTTCCCTGGATGCCATGAATAAGGAGTTTGAAAAGCTGTCCAAGATTGACTGGATGAATTCAATCCTTTTCCCAGAGGTATGTGACCTGTGGATTGGGAAATAAAGGGAAAGAGGGGTTCTTCCTGAGGGCTTTGCCTTCCAGTATAAGCCAGGACACAATGACTGATATAGCAGATGGAGACCAGTAGTGGCTTTCAGCTTGAGCTTAATGGAGCCTCCTCCTTGCATCTCCTCTCCATTTAAGTAGGCAGGACAAGGCAGAAGTCACATTGAAAAACTAGATGACAGTGGGAACATAACCAGAAAGAAGAACCACTCTGTAGAGAAGATTGGAAAAGAATAAGCAAGATTGGTCTTTTTTTGTGCTTTTCTCCTGGCCACAATTCCCCTCCCCTGCTTAGTACCTGCTACCAGGACTGAATTTCATCTGGTACATACCATTAGGGCCAATACCAGTTGTTTACAGCCAACATTTGTTCTAAATGGTTGGTGCCCAGGCCATACTTGTGGTTAAATCAACCAAGTATCACCTCTCCTTGCTGCTTTCTGTCCCTCCCACTCTGGAAGGAAAGCAGGCTTTCTCAGTGCCTTCCCCTAGCACATGTGTGGCTTAAAAGAAAATCAAGCATGGCAGCAGTCGCTACAATATAGCTCTGGGGATGTTGTCATTTTTTGACAATTCTGAGTGCTTTCCTGAGATGGAAAAATAGTGCATTTGATAAATCAAATGACTGAAAGATGTCTACCTATCACCAGGTAAGTTACTCCCATTAAGGTCTGACAGGGTTTTTCTTTAAACTTCTCTACCATGGAATTGCTCATTTCAACACTGTGTAGGAATCCTTATTTATTCTGCTCATTATACCTGTCTTCTGACTTTATATACCAGTTATATGAATGTGAGCAAGCCATACAAGGATTTGGACTAGTGCAGCAATTAGGCTACCATTTAAGCGAAAACACCAAAATCAGATTGATTATATTCTTTGCAACCAAAGATGGAGAATATCTATACAGTCAGCAAAACAAGACCAGGAGCTGACTGTGGCTCAGATCATGAACTCTTTATTGCCAAATTCAGACTTAAATTGAAGAAAGTAGGGAAAACCACTAGACCATTCAGGTATGACCTAAATAAAATCCCTTATGATTATACAGTGGAAGTGAGAAATAGATTTAAGGGACTAGATCTGATAGATAGAGTGCCTGATGAACTATGGACAGAGGTTCGTGATAGTGTACAGGAGACAGGGATAAAGACCATCCCCATGGAAAAGAAATGGAAAAAAGCAAAATGGCTGTCTGGGGAGGCCTTACAAATAGCTGTAAAAAGAAGAGAAGTGAAAAGCAAAGGAGAAAGGGAAAGATATAAGCATCTGAACGCAGAGTTCCATAGAATAGCAAGAAGAGAAAAGAAACCCTTCCTCAGCGATCAATACAAAGAAAAAGAGGAAAACAACAGAATGGGAAAGACTAGAGATCTCTTCAAGAAAATTAGAGATACCAAGGGAATATTTCATGCAAAGATGGGCTCGATAAAGGACAGAAATGGTATGGACCTAACAGAAGCAGAAGATATTAAGAAGAGGTGGCAAGAATACAAAGAAGAGCTGTACAAAAAAGATCTTCATGACTAAGATAATCATGATGGTGTGATCACTCACCTAGAGCCAGACATCCTAGAATGTGAAGTTAAGTGGGCCTTAAGAAGTATCACTACAAACAAAGCTAGTAGAGGTGATGGAATTCCAGTTGAGCTATTTCAAGTCCTGAAAGATGATGCTGTGAAAGTGCTGCACTCAATATGTCAGCAAATTTGGAAAGCTCAGCAGTAGCCACAGGACTGGAAAAGGTCAGTTTTCATTCCAATCCCAAAGAAAGACAATGCCAAAGAATGCTCAAACTACTGCACAATTGCACTCATCTCACACACTAGTAAAGTAATGCTCAAAATTCTCCAAGCCAGGCTTCAGCAATATGTGAACCGTGAACTTCCTGATGTTCAAGCTGGTTTTAGAAAAGGCAGAGGAACCAGAGATCAAATTGCCAACATCCACTGGATCATCGAAAAAGCAAGAGAGTTCTAGAAAAACATCTCTTTCTTCTTTATTGACTATGCCAAAGCCTTTGACTGTGTGGATCACAATAAACTGTGGAAAATTCTGAAAAAGATGGGCATCCCAGACCACCTGACTGGCCTCGTGAGAAACCTATATGCAGGTCAGGAAGCAACAGTTAGAACTGGACATGGAACAACAGACTGGTTCCCAATAGGAAAAGGAGTATGTCAAGGCTGTATATTGTCACCCTGCTTATTTAACTTATATGCAGAGTACATCATGACAAACGCTGGGCTGGATGAAGCACAAGCTGGAATCAAGATTGCCGGGAGAAATATCAATAACCTCAGATATGCAGATGACACCACCCTTATGGCAGAAAGTGAAGAGGAACTAAAAAGCCTCTTGTTGAAAGTGAAAGAGGAGAGTGAAAAAGTTGGCTTAAAGCTCAACATTCAGAAAACGAAGATCATGGCATCTGGTCCCATCACTTCATGGGAAATAGATGGGGAAACAGTGCAAACAGTGGCAGACTTTATTTTGGGGGGGCTCCAAAATCACTGCCGATGGCGATTGCAGCCATGAAATTAAAAGACGCTTACTCCTTGGAAGGAAAGTTATGGCCAACCTAGATAGCATATTGAAAAGCAGAGACATTACTTTGCCAACAAAGGTCCATCTAATCAAGGCTATGGTTTTTCCTGTGGTCATGTATGGATGTGAGAGTTGGACTGTAAAGAAAGCTGAGCGCCAAAGAATTGATGCTTTTGAACTGCGGTGTTGGAGAAGACTCTTGGGAGTCCCTTGGACTGCAAGGAGATCCAACCAGTCCATTCTAAAGGAGATCAGTCCTGGGTGTTCTTTGGAAGGAGTGATGCTAAAGCTGAAACTCCAGTACTTTGGCCACCTCATGCGAAGAGTTGACTCACTGGAAAAGACTCTGATGCTGGGAGGGATTGGGGGCAAGAGGAGAAGGGGCTGACAGAGGATGAGATGGCTGGATGGCATCACCGACTCAATGAACATGAATTTGAGTGAACTCCAGGAGTTGGTGATGGACAGGGAGGCCTGGTGTGCTGCAATTCATGGGGTCGCAAAGAGTCAGACATGACTGAGCGACTGAACTGAACTGAACTTAAGCGAAAAAGCCATAGGCAAATTCAGGTCTTAAATGATTTAATAACTTTATCATATGCCTTTGCTGCTCTTGACCAGCAGCCCTCTGGGGAAAACATGCTGTTAGGCATATAATGAAGCAAACTCTTGTAGTAGTACTTCCTTCCTCAGTTCAACTATCTAGCACCAAGCCCCTGACCTAGACAGACAGACTGGATGTTGAGAGAACTAAGACAAACAGTCCATGTTCTGAGGTCTCAATATTTGAATTTGCCTTGTCTGGGCATAATCTATTTTCTGGACTTCAGTATTTCCATAAAGATGAAGAAATGAGGCTCTAAAGAAGGGCAGAGTAGATTGAAAGAAAGGCAGGAAGACGTTGATCATTCACCTAACACCCACCTTGCTTGCCTTAATGCCACAGAAGATGCAGATCCACTTTGATGGGGAAAAGCAGGAGGAGAGTCAGTTATTCATTGGGCTTTCCAGAGCTTTGGTTGAGAGGGAAGGTCCTATGGCCTTACTTTAGGTTTCTTCTGAAAGGCAATTCAGAAGAGCAGTAATACATATGAGAGCATTCATTTAGGGGCTAGGGGTTTCCCAGGTGGCTCAGTGGTAAAGAATCCGACAGCAATTCAGAAAACCCAGGTTCTATCCCTGGGTCAGGAAGATCCTATGGAGAAGGGAATGGCTACCCACTCCAGTATTTCTTGCCTGGAAAATATCATGGACAGAGGAACCCGGTAGGGCAATAGTCCATGGGGGTCACAAAGAGTTGGACATGACTGAGTGACTGACCACACACACATTAAAGCGTTTAGCAAAGCATCTGGCACAGAGTAGGATCTTGGTAAAGACCAGATCCCTTCTCAGGTATGGTACTAGTGAGTAGGGATGTCTCCCACACCTGAATAGATAGCAGATTGGCCAGCTTCCTGCAGCCGTCCTTGTTCACCATCTCTCCAAGTCTCTAAGAATTGTTTCTATTAGGCAACTAACATTTTGACCTTCCTTTTGTCATGCCTCACTAGGAAAAGTCCTCAGACACTGACAGCAAAAGCTTCAGATTGAAAGTTAAGTTCCCCAAATTGGGGAAAAAGAAGTCAGAAGAGGAATACAAGCCTAAATCAGGCCAAGGCATCCCAGGTTTTATTGGTAAGTTTCCCCCAAGGTCATGAAGACCTCCCAGCAGCCTGGGTCCCTCCCTCCCAAAGGCCTGAAGCTCACATTAGAAATGTGTGCAGGTACAGTGGTAATGGAGGAGGCAGCCAGCTGGGAGCCAACTTCAGGTGATGCCAAGAAGTCTCTTGGATAAGGTATGAGTTAGAAAGTGATATGGAGGGACTTCCCTGACAGTCCAGTGGTTAGGACTCCATACTTCCACTGCAGGAGGCATAGGCTTGATCCCTGGTTGGGCAACTAAGATCCCGCGTGTTGTGCAGTGTGACCAAAAAAAAAAAAAAAAAAAAAAAAGACAGACCTTTAAGGAAAAAAGCAAGTGGTTATGGACACTGACAAGAAGAGAGCCTGAGCAGCAACCTTACGGTGCAGTCTCTGTGATGTAAACAGCTGCAGAGGAAAAAATGAGAATAAGCAGTTAACTTTCCACATGATTCATTCCTTTCTTTGTTGATAAAGTATTGCAAAATAGTCATATTTAGATATCTTTCCCAGTCAAATACAACTACAAGCTTCTGGTCCTGCTCCAGAAAGCAGTATTATTTGACATGGGTTGAGAGTGTCGTGTCGGTATGGGCACCTACAGTGTCAGGAACAGTTTTCATGATCTATCTAAACACTCCTATTCTGTATCTGTTATAGTCAGTCCCTGGAAATGCAAACTTTGTTTCATTATTTGAATTTTGGTTCCACCTCTTCTTCAAAATACAGGCTTCCCAGGTGGCACAGTGATAAACAAGCCACCTGCCAATGCAGGAGACACAAGAGACATGGGTTTGGTCCCTGGGTTGGGAAGATCCCCTGGAGGAGGTCATGGGAACTCACTCAAGTATTCTTGCCCGGGAAATAAGAGGAGCCTGGTGGGCTACAGTCCATAGGGTCACAAAGAGTCAGACACGACTGAAGCGACTGAGCACTTCTTCAGAATTGGACTTAAATGTTCTTGATATGTCAGTGGAACTCAAAAGAATGTTCCCTTAGAGTTGTCAGTTATGCCAATTCTGACATCAATGGTCTCTCCTAAATTTTGAGCCTAGATGACCTGGAAGCTTGAGAGAGATAACAATGGTGGACATAGGGGAAAAAGGATGGAGGGTGGTAGTTTTTTGTTTTTTTGAGATTTGCACAGATGCCAAGAGAGAATTTCCTGGATCAAGTTGTGTTTGGTCCAGCTATGTTGAGTCCCAAAGAATCTGCCAGCCAGGAGACCCATGGTGCTTGAGAGTCTTTCTGAATACTCAGAAGGGGTCAATAGCAGTTTCATGGGTTATCAGGTTCTAAGAACTCATCCCATCTGTGTTTGGCTTGCATGGTATTAGCTGGTTTTCTAAGATGACTTAGAGATGGCTGAGACAATATGAACAAATGAGTGTCTCCTAAAAGACTGTTTGCTCTCTTTAGGGTCCCTACATTTAGGCTGGCAATGTGCTAACCTCTTTGTTTCTATATTTGCTTTTTTTCTCTAAAGGAAATTTGTGGCATCACAGACATCATGAAGATGAAGCAAAATATGATGATTCTCCAACACCATCAGGATCTCAACTATAATCCTGGAAAGATGGAAGAACTCACAACATTTAGGATTCTACTAAAAACTCTTGAAACCTCAATACAGGCTAGACTAAATTATTTCAGAACAAACATGAGCACCACCAAGAAAGATCCTCCAAATCTTTACACTAATACATTTTTGTCTGGACTCAATCAGGTCTCCTTAGAGGTTTACATTTTCTCATTGGCCAAAGATTCTTGTTCCGAGTTGTCTTGTTCAGTTCTCTTCGTGCATCTTGAGCAACTACAATATTTAATTGAGATATGCTTTTTGTGAATGGCCTAGGATCTGCAAAGGATTCAAGGGAGTTCACTTTTTCAGGGAGTTGGGGAATGTTTTTCTCTGACTGGCAGAAAAACTGCTGATGCTAGGAAATGAATGAAAGAAATACTCTCAGGGAGGTGAGGAGAGGGGTCAGGAAAGCCAGGTGTGGTGGTGTTTCTCCCCCAATCCCTGCCAATTGCAACTTGTAACTTCAGGAGGTCTCTACTAGTTGACTTATTAAAATGAGAACTAGGTCATGGGGGCTTGTGCAGTTGCCTGTTACAATGACCATGTGAGATCTTTTCTTGTGGTGACTGCTCTCTCTGCAAAACCATTCTGTTTTTCCATGTGCACGTGTATGTCTTTGCACATGTCCAGGTGGTGCTCTGGTGGCTGGGTGGGCCGCCCATTTGTTGGAACTCACCCCTATGGCAACCATACAGGCTCCCCTCCTACTGCCTTCATCCTAGCCTGCATGCCTCCATGGAGTATTTTGCTGCCTTCTTGCTGGATTTTTTAACCAAATGTTTTGCTGCTGTGCTGCAGTATAGTTATGTATAGAGACACATAAAGATGTATATATATAAATATATATATATATATATATTTTTAAGAACTGAAAATACAACTCGACCTCTAAATGACCCTATAATTTATCGTGCTAACCCAGGAATCCCTCCCCACCCCCACTACCCTACACACACATATGCCTCTACCAACTGCCCTAGTTCTTGGTGGAGCTTCTAAACTTTTGGTGCATTTTCAGCGTCTTAGAATTGGCTGGGATCTACCTATGGCCCAGCTGATTCTGACGCCCCCTTAAAATTCTGAGCCAGGCCACAGAAAGGGGAACAAAAACATCAATGCCCTAGAGAAGGGGGCTAAGCTGGCATGCTGCCTTTTTTGCTCTATCTGTCCTGGACTCTACATCAGCAACTGCCCCAACCTATGCTGTCCCCTCACCCAATAAACAGTATATGGAGCAACGAGGCCTTGAGCTCTTTGACTTAGATGTCTGAGCAAAGAACTGCCTGACAATCAAGCCACAGCCTAGGCCCTTCCCCACAAGCTCCATCTTGGTCTGCTGTTGGTTAAGTCCCCAAATCACCTCTGAATCTCCCTTCTTGCTCCTTTCCCTTGAGTACTAGAGGGAAATTCAAAGTGATCAGAGAGAACAAGGGCCTGGGAAAATGGAGGCTGAAAGCTTCTGCTTCTCCCATGGTTCTTCTTCCAAATTTCTCAAGAAAACAAACCAGGCCAAAATTGCTCCAAATCCCAATTAGCATTTTTTGAATGCCTGTGCCCAATCAGGCAAATCTAATCAAACTCCAGTATTTCCCCAGTTATTTCCTCTAGTCTGCCTTGTATCCCCACTCACCTTCAATTTATACCTTTAGGTAAATTTCCCTTCCCATTTACAACAGAAAGCCAGGAAACTGGCCTCTCCCCACTTCTCAGACAAACTTAGCGTGCTCAGTTACCTGACTCAGTCCACTGGCTGGTTCATCGAGGTGCACAATCCAACTCTAAGCACTGGTTCTCAACTCTGGAATTCCACCAGCCTAGCCCACTTAAACCAGCCACCTGTGTTCCACCTCTGCAGGGGTGAGGAGAAACATACTAACAAGGGGATAGTCCCCAGATGTCTGATTGCTGTGCCAAACAAACAAAAAAGTCTTAGCTCTACAACTAGTTAAGAAAGTTAATGGAAAAATATTGAGAGAAAACATTTAAAACTTATTTAAGCATCAGAATATGTTAACTTACTGTGTGTATTTAAGTGGGGAATGTGCTGTTGCTGTGTCTTTGGCTTTCTCTGCATTACTCTTTCTTCCCAGGAGGAGGTATTCGATCAAATCAGTAAGGCCACAGTTGTTGCAGCCCAACTTGACTCCTCCGTGGCTGCACACATTAACAGCTGCACACATGCTCACTCACAGAGTTGGGAACCAAGTTGCATTTTTTTCTCAGAAAAGCCAAATGAGCAAATTTAAGGAAACAAAAGAAAGTCCTGGGAGAGGGTAGCTTTTACTTGGCAGTGCCTAAGCAGGGCTGTGTCTTGTAATTATTTTTTAATCACCGGTGACAGTAAACTGTAATAGTACTCCATCTCTTGTGCTTATTTTGCTGACTTACTACATGTCTTTGTATGTTGTAATGCTACTGTTGCTCTGTTGTATCATCTGGATTCTGTTTCATTCACCCTGTCCTCCCAGCCTGATTCAGAATGATATTGAATAAAACCACTAGGATTGGAAGCTGGAGTCAACTGATGGAGCAGAATTGATAGGCCATGAGACCTAGGAGCAGATGTGGCTAGCTAAATCACTTGGTTATCTCCTACACTGCTTAGTTACCAGTTGCTTTCCAAAAAAGGGAGACAGCACTTGTTCTTGCTCATACTAGCTTGAAAGTGGTTATCTCTTTTTCAAGAGAGTTGGCTCAGCCTCTGGAAGTATAAGCTCCTTTCAGGACTTCACGGTTAACTTCTTGCAGTAATATAGCTGTTCAGGTGGTGGGACCAGACACCAAATATCCATCTCAATTCTGTTCAAAGTTGCCATCAAGAGCCAAAGTTCTGGGATTTGATTGCATCTTTCTGGCACTTTATGATAGACCGATTGAGTGGGCAATTCCTAGTCAGAAGAGCTAGTGGGGAAGCAGAATGCTGGCAGATTTGGACTGCCATTAACTGCTTTTGGTGTCAACAATACAGGAGGTCAGCAGCTATCAGTCCCTTCACCGAAAAGAGGCCTGTGTTTTGTCCAAAGGAACAAGGGAAGAATAAGGAAGACATTTTCAACTTAATAACTTAGGTTAAAGGTTGAGCAGAAGCAATAGTTGGAGTCAATGTCATCTTCCCTTGGGACATAAGTAGAAGAATTTTTGTTTCATAAGAAGTAAATACCAAGGCAACCAAACTCATTAGGACCATTCCATCCTTGTAAAGGACGTTGATTGGTTTTATGGTTTGTGGAACTGCATCTGTCTATTCATCTAATCTTTAATCTATGTTGTATTCTATTTGTTGTTTTGATTCCTCAGAGGCCCCTGCAAATAAGCAGCAGGGCCAGGGGCTTGCTGGGGGGAGGAAACTGGGGTAGTTATGGCGTAATGCAAAAAAGCAGAAAGTAAAGGTCTACAAAGTGTGCCTATTCCTCCTCCCCACAAAATGGAACACCAGTCTTCAAAGTTAATAAAGTTTTGCTTCTTAAAGTATTTTAATAAATGGATAAACATAATTAACACCAATATCTCATCATTTACCTCAGTATGGGAGGAGTTGAATGGTGGTGGAAATGGGGAGTGGGTCATCCAAGCTCTAAACAAGCCACATGCATGTATAAAATGGCATGTGGCGTGGGGGTGGGATGGGGACAGCAGCAGCACAAACCAAGATTCTCCATCAGGGTGATCATAACACTAAAAGGGCTGCCACAAAAGGTTCTAAAACCTAAAACAACTCAGGACAAACTTGTGGGGAAATATACCTGCTACTATACTTCTAGAAGCCAATTCTCTGCAGAATCCAGATTCCAATGAAATGAATTAGGTTACAGGGGAGGTGAAGTGAGGTAGAGGAGTACAGCCCAGATTGCTAAATAAATGCATAAATGCAAAAAGTAACTAGAAAAACTCTTGACAATACAATGTGCTCCCCTCAACTGACCACACATCACATACTCCTCTCCCCGCGAGAAGGGTTGAAGTGGGAAGGATTGTTCTTGTCAGATGCAAAGTTGGCTAGGCCTGGGATCAAAAGTGGTTCAATTTCTGCCCAACAGTGACTCTGGGGGAATCAGTTATAAGTCACATTTAATAGAGGCAACTGAGGCTGTACTAGACCAGGATTCCACAAAATGCTATACCAGCATTTCTCACCAGGTAAGGATGGATATTCTAAATCCTCAACTTTCCAGTACTACTGTCTCTTGTGTGCTGCTGTGCTCAGTCACTCGGTTGTGTCTGACTCTCTGCAACCCCATGGACTGTAGCCTGCCAGGTTCCTCTGTCCATGGGGATTCTCCAGGCAAGAATAATGGGGTGGGTTGCCATGCCTTCCTCCAAGGGATCTTTCCAAACCAGGGATTGAACTCAGGTCTCCCACATTGCAGGCAGATTCTTTACCATCTGAGCAAAAAAAAAAAAAAAAAAAAAAAAAAAAACCTGTCTCTTACTTGGAGACAAAACAGTTGTGACCTTCAGGACCGCACATCAGTCTCTCCATAAAAATGATATCGTTATGCTTTATGAGTGAAACAGCCCTGTTGCTGAGGAGCTACCACCAGGGTGGGCCCTGTAATTCATGCTAAGTTTATACTACATCCTATAAACCTAGTAAAGTACCATCAGAATTGAATTTTGTCTGTTTTTTAAATTATCACACAATAGAATTGCTTTTTTATCTTTTGGTATATAATCTGGTGAATTTTAACACATGTAGATATTCATGTAACCACCACCAGTATCAGGATACAGAAGTTTCCACTACCCCATAAATCTCCTTCGTATAATTCCATTAAATTAATTAATTTAGGGTGTGCTGGGTCTTCATCACTGCACATAGGCTTGCCCTAGTTGTGGCGAGCAGGTTTACCCTCCAGTTGCACTACAAGGCCTTCTCATTGCAGTGGCTTCTCTTGTTGCTGAGTATAGGCTCTAGGGTGTGTGGGCTTCAATAGTTGCAGCATGTAGGCTCAGTAGCTGTGACACACAGGCTTAGTTGTAACCTCATAGCCTGTGGAATCTTCCTGGACCACGGATAGAATCTGTGTCCCCCGCATTGGCAGGCAGATTCTTTACTGCACCACCAGGGAAGTCCTATATAATTCCTTTAAGGTAACTTAACCTTACCTCTAACCACTTATCTGTTTGCCATCCCTACAGTTTAGTCCGTTCAAGAATGGCATAGAATATGTAACCGTTTGAGACAAGCTTCTTTAACTCAGCATAATGCCTTTCAGATTCTTTCAAGGTGTTATATGATCAACAGTTTGTTCCTTTTTATTGTTGAATAGCATTCCATTGTATTGATCTACTGGTTTGTTTATCCATCTAGTCACTGAAGGACCTTTAGTTCGTTTCCAGTTTTAGGCAATTATTAATAAAGCTGTTATAAACATTCGTATCCAGGTTATTGTATCCACTTCTCTAGGATAAATACCCAGGAGTGTGATTGATGGATTATATGATAAATGCATGTTTAACCTGATCAGAAACTTCCAAACTATTTTCCATAATGGCTGTACCATTTTGCATACAAAAAAAGCAATGCTTGAAAGTTTCACTTCCTACACATTCTCACCAGCTCTTGATATTCAGTAATTTTTATTTTAGCCATTCTATGGGGTCGCACAGAGTCTGACATGACTGACGCGACTTAGCAGCAGCAGCAGCAACAGATGTTCAGTGGCACCTCATCATAGCATTTCCCTAATAGCTAATGATGTCGAATATCTTTTCATGTGCTTATTGGTCATACTTAAATTTTCTTTGGTGAAATAGCTGCTAAAATTATTTTCCCTCTTTATAACTGTGCTTTTTGTTTATTCATTACTGAATTTTCAGAATTCTTTATATATCCTGGATCCAAGTTCTTTTTCAGATATATGATTTCCAAATATCTCCTGCCAGTCCATAGTTTGTCTTTTCATCCTCTCAACAATATCTTTCAGAGGAAAACTTTTACGTTTTTATAAAAACAACAATTCATCATTTTTTTTCTTCTATGGACAGTACTTTATTGTCATATCTGAAAAACCAACTCAATGGTTTTTAACCAGGGGTTACTTTATCCCCAGGGACATTGGGCAATGTCTGGATACATTATTGGCTGTCATGAATTGGGGGGCATATGGTGTTACTGGATTCTCATGGGTAGAGACTAGCTGCTACTGCTGCTAAGTCGCTTCAGTCGTGTCTGACCCTGTGCGACCCCATAGATGGCAGCCCACCAGGCTCCCCCATCCCTGGGATTCTCCAGGCAAAAACACTGGAGTGGGTTGCCATTTCCTTCTCCAATGAATGAAAGTGGAAAGTGAAAAGTGAAAGTGAAGTCGCTCAGTCGTGTCCGAATCTTAGCGACCCCATGGACTGCAGCCTACCAGGCTCCTCTGTCCATGGGATTTTCCAGGCAAGAGTACTGGAGTGGGATGCCATTGCCTTCTAGAGATGGTGCTAAATATCCCACGTTCATGTATGCTTAGTTGTTCAGTCATGTCCAACTCTTTGTAACCCCATGGACTGTAGCCCGCCAGGCTCCTCTGTCCATGGGGATACTCCAGGCAAGAATACTAGAGTGGGTTACCATGCCCTCCTCCAGGGGATCTTCCAGAACCAGGGATCCAGTCCGTGTCTCTTATGTCTCCTGCATTGGCAGGCAGGTTCTTTGCTACTAGCGCTGCCTGGGAAGCCCAAATATCCTACAATGCACAGCAACATTTCCCTGACAAAGAATAATCAGGCCAAAAATGTCAGTGGTGCTGCTGCTCAGAAACCCAAATTTAACTCCAGGCCACAAAAATTTTCCTTTATATTGATTTCTAAAGGTTTTATGTTTTAGTTTTAGATCGATGACTCATTTTGAGCTAATTTTTGTATAATGAATGATATTTAGGTGAAGGTTCATCGTTTAGCATATGGATGTTTAATTGCTCCAACACCATGTAGTAAAAAAGACTGCCATTATCACAGAACTGTTTTTTGCACCTTTCTCAAAAATCAAGTAGCCATAATTGTGTGGGTCTAATTCTGGGCTGTCTGTTACATTGCCTTGCCTCTCTCTTTCCCAGTTGTGGTTGCTGTTCAGTCACTAAGTCATGTCTGACTCTTTGCAACCCCATGGACTGAAGCATGCCAAGCTCCTCTGTCCTCCACTATCTCTCGGAGTTTGCTCAAATTCATGTTCGTTAAGTCGGTAATGCTATCTAACCATCTCTTCTACCGCCACCCTCTTCTCTTCTTGCCTTCAATCTTTTCCAGCATCACGGTCTTTTCCAATGAGTTGGTTCCTCAAATCAGATGGCCAAAATATTAGAACTTCAGCTTCAATATCAGTCCTTCCAACAGATTCGTGGTTGATTTCCTTTAGGATTGACTGGTTTGATCTTTTTTAAGTTTCTTCTATTTATTAATTGTTTGGGTTTATTTATTTATTTATTATCAAAGGATAATTGCTTTACAGAATTTTGTTGTTTTCTGTCAAACCTCAACATGAATCAGCCATCAGTTCAGTTCAGTCGCTCAGTCATGACTGACTCTTTGCAACCTCATGGACTTCAGCACACCAGGCTTCCCTGTCCATCACCAACTCCCAGAGTTTACCCAAACTCATGTCCATTGAGTCAGTGATGCCATCCAACCATCTCATCCTCTGTTGTCCCCTTCTCCTCCCGCCCTCAATCAGCCATAGGCATACATATAGTCCCTCCCTTTTGAGCCTCCCTCCCATCTCCTGCCCCATCCCACCCCTCTAGGTTGATATGGAGCCCCTGTTTGAGTTTTCTGAGCCATATAGTAAATTCCAGTTGGCTATCTATTTTACATATGGTAATTTAAGTTTCCATATTACTCTTTCCATACATCTCACCATCTCCCCCCCTCTCCCCATGTTCAAAAGTCTATTCTCTATGTCTGTTTCTCCACTGTTGCCATGTAAGTAAATTCTTCAATACGATTTTCCTAGATTCCATATATATGCATTAGAATACAATATTTATCTTTCTCTTTCTGACTTACTTCACTCTGTATAATAGGTTCTAGGTTCATTCACCTCATTAGAACTGACTCAAATGTGTTCCTTTTTATGGCTGACTAATATTTTGTTGTGTATATGTACGACAAGTTCTTTATCCACTCATCTGTCGATGGACATCTAGGTTGCTTCCATGTTCTACCTATTGTAAATAGTGATGCAATGAACAATGGGATACATGTGTCTGTTTCTTTTTGGTTTCCTCAAGGCATCTGTCTATGAGTGGGATTGCTGGGTCATACAGTGATTTTATTCCTAGTTTTTTAAGGAATCTCTATACCCTCTTCCATAGTGGCTGTATCAATTTACATTCCCAACAACAGTGCAAGAGCATTCCCTTTTCTCTACACCCTCTCCAGCATTTATTGTTTGTAGACTTTTTGGTGAGGGTCATTCTGACCAGTGTGAGGTGATATCTCATTATAGTTCAGATTTTCATTTCTCTAATAATGATTGATGTTGAGCAGCTTTTCGTGTGTTTATTAGCCATCTGTATGTCTTTGGAGAAATGTCTGTTTAGGTTTTTCCCACTTGTTGACTGGGTTGTTTCTTGTTCAGGTATTGAGTTATATGAGCTGCTTGTATATTTTGGAAATTAATCCTTTGTCAGGTGTTTCACTTGCTTTTATTTTCTCCCATTCTGAGTGTTGTCTTTTCACCTTGCTTATAGTTTCCTTTGCTGTGCAAAAGCTTTTAAGTTTAATCAGGTCCTACTTCCTTACTTTTGTTTTTATTTCCATTAGTCTAGGAGGTGGGTCATAGAGGATCTTGCTTTAATTTATGTCATCGAGTGTTCTGCCTATGATTTCCTCTAAGAGTTTTACAGTTTCTGGTCTTACATTTAGGTCTTTAATCCATTTTGAGTTTATCTTTGTGTATGGTGTTAGGAGATGTTCTAATTTCATTCTTTTACATGCAGCTGTCCAGTTTTCCCAGCGCCATTTATTGAAGAGGCTGTCTTTACCTCATTGTATGTTCTTGCCTCCTTTGTGAAAAATAAGGCACCCATAGGTGCATGGGTTTATTTCTGGGCTTTCTATCTTGTTCCATTGGTCTATATTTCTGTTTTTGTGCCAGTACCATACCATCTTGATGACTGTAGCTTTGTAGTATAATCTGAAGTCAAGAAGGTTGATTCCTCCAGCTCCATTCTTCTTTCTCAAGACTGCTTTGGCCATTCGGGGTCTTTTGTGTTTCCATATGAATTGTGAATTATTTTTATTCTAGTACTGTGAAAAACGCCATTGGTAATTTGATAGGGATCACATTGAATCTGTAGATTGTGTTTGGTAGTATAGTCATTTTCACAATGTTGATTCTTCCTACCCAGGAACATGGAATATCTCTCCATCTGTTTATGTAATCTTTGATTTCTTTCATTAGTGTCTTATAATTTTCTGTGTACAGTTCTTTTCTCTCCTTAGGTAAGTTTATTCCTAGATATTTACTTCTTTTTCTTGCAATGGTGAATGGGATTGATTCCTTAATTTCTATTTCTGATTTTTCATTGTTAGTATATAGAAATGCAAATGATTTCTGTGTATTGATTTTGTATCTTGCAACTTTGCTAAATTCATTGTTTCGCTCTAGTGATTTTCTGATACTATCTTCAGGGTTTTCTATGTATAGAATCATGTCATCTGCAAACAGTGAGAGCTTTACTTCTTCTTTTCCAATCTGGATTCCTTTTATTTCTTTTTCTTCTCTGATTGCTGTAGCTAGGATTTCCAGATTATGTTGAATAATAGTGGCAACAGTGGACATCCTCATCATCTTCCTGATCTTAGAGGGAATACTTTCAGTCTTTCACCATTGAGAATAATGTTTGCTGTAGGCTTAGCATATATGGCTTCTAATATGTTGAGGTAGGTTCCTTCTATGACCATTTTTTCAAGAGTTTTAATTATAAATGAGTGCTGAATTTTGTCAAAGGCTTTTTCTGCATCTATTGAGATTATCATATGGTTTTTATCTTTTAGTTTGTTAATATGGTGTATCCCATCAATTGATTTGCATATATTGAAGAATCCTTGCATCCCTGGAATAAACCCAACTTGATCATGGTATATGAGCTTTTTGATGTGTTGCTGAATTCTGTTTGCTAAAATTTTGTTGAGGATTTTTGCATCTATGTTCATCACTGATACTGGCCTGTAGTTTTTGTGTGTGTGTTGTCTTTGAATGGTTTTGGTATCAGGGTGATCACCATCACCCTGGCCTTGGAGAATGAGTTTGGACGTGTTCCTTCCTCTGCAATTTTTTGAAAATGTTTTAGAAGGATAGGCATTAGCTCTTCTCTAAATGTTTGACAGAATTTTCCTTTGAAGCCTCTGGTCCTGGACATTTGTTTTTGGAAGATTTTTTTTTTTTTTTTATCACAGCTTCAATTTCAGTGCTTGTAATCGGGTTGTTCATAATTTCTACTCCTTCCTGGTTCAGTCTTGGAAGATTGAACTTTTCTAAGCATCTGTCCATTTCTTCCAGGTTATCTATTTTATTGCCATATAGTTGTTCATAATAGTCTCTTAAAATCCGTGGTATGTCTGCATTGTCTGTTGTAACCTCTCCTTTTTCATTTCTAATTTTGTTGATTTGATTCTTCTTTTTTTCTTGATGAGTCCGGCTAAAGGTTTGTCAAGCTTGTTTATCTTCTCAAAGAACCACCTTTTAGTTTTATTAGTTTTTACTATTGTTTCTTTCATTTCTTTTTCATTTATTTCTGCTTGGATCTTTATGATTTCTTCCCTTCTGCTAATTTTGGGGTGTTTTTGTTCTTCCAATTGTTTTAGCTATAAAGTTAGGTTGTCTATTCAATGTTTTTCTTGTTTCTTGAGGTACGATTGTATTGCTATAAACTTCCCTCTCAGGACTGCTTTTGCTGCATCTCATAGGTTTTGAGTTGTCGTGTTTTCATTGTCATTTGTGTCTAGAAATTTTTTGATTTCCCTTTTGATTTCTTCAGTAATCTGTTATTTAGAATCGTGTTGTTTAATTTCCATGTGTTTGTGTTTCTTACAATTTTTTTCTTGTAATTGTTATCTAGCCTCACAGCATTGCAGTCAGAGAAGTTGCTTGACACGATTTCAGTTTTCTTAAATTTACTGAAGTTTGATTTGTGACTCAAGATGTAGTCTATCCTGGAGAATGTTCCAAGTGCACTTGAGAAGAAAGTGTGTTCTGCATTTGGATGGAATGTCCTGAAGATATCAATGTGATCCATCTCATCTAATGTATCATTTCAGACTTGTGTTTCCTTACTAATTTTCTGTTTTGATCATCTGTCCATTGATGTGAGTGGGGTGTTAAAGTCTTCTACTATTGTGTTACTGTCAGTTTCTTTTATGTCTGTTAGTGTTTCTCTTATGTATTGAGGTGCTCCTATGTTGGGTGCATAGATATTTACAATTGTTATATCTTCCTCTTGGAGTCATCCCTTGATCATTATGTAGTGTCCTTCCTTATCTCTTGTAATAGTCTTTATTTTAAGGTCTATTTTGTCTGATATGAGGATTGCTTCCCATTTGCATGAAATATATTTTTCCATCCTCTCATTTTCAGTCTATATTTGTCTTGAGGTCTGAAGTGGGTATCTTGTAGACAACATATATATGGGTCTTGTTTTTGTACCCATTCAGACAGTCTGTGTCCTTTGGTAGGAGCATTTAATCCACTTACACTTAGAGTAATTATTGATATATATGTTCCTATTGCCATTTTCTTAATTGTTTGGGGTTGATTTTGTACATCTTTTTTCTTCTCTTGTATTTCTTGACTATATTAGTCCCTTTAACATTTGTTGTAGAGCTGGTTTGGTGGTACTATATTCTCTTAACTTTTGCTTGTCTGAAAGGCTTTTTATTTCTCCATCAATTTTGAATGAGTTCCTTGCCAGGTACAGTAATCTTGGGTGTAGATTGTTCCCTCTCAGTACTTTAAATATATCCTGCCATTTCTTTCTGGCCTGCAGAGTTTCTGCTGAAAGATCAGGTGTTAAGTGTATGGGGTTTCCCTTGTATGTTACTTGTTGCCTCTCCCTTGCTACTTTTAATATTCTTTCTTTGTGTTTAGTCTTTATTAGTTTGATTAGTATGTGTCTTGGGGCATTTCTCCTTGGGTTTATTCTGTATGGGACTTTTTGTGCCTCTTGGACTTGATTGACTATTTCCTTTTCCATATTGGGGAAATTTTCAACTCTAATCTCCTCAAAAAATTTTCTCATACCCTTTCTTTTTCTCTTCTTCTGGGCCAACTATAATTCGAATATTGGTGTGTTTGATATTGTCCCAGAGGTCTCTGAGACTATCCTCAGTTCTTTTCATTCTTTTCACTTATTCTGCTCTTCAGAAGTTATTTCCACCATTTTATCTTCCAGCTCACTGATTCATTTTTCTGCTTTAGATATTCTGCTATTGATTCTTTCTAGAGTATTTTTAATTTCAGTAATTGTGTTGTCTCTGCATGTTTATTCTTTAATTCTTCTAGGTCTTTGTTAATTGATTCTTGCATTTTCTCCATTTTTTCAAGGTTTTTGATTATCTTTACTATCGTTATTCTGATTTCTTTTTCAGGTAGTTTGCCTATTTTCTGTTCATTTATTTGGACTTCTGTGTTTCTAGTTCCTTCATTTGTGTAGTATTTCTCTACCTTTTCTTTATTTTTTTTAACTTACTGTGTTTGAGGTCTCCTTTTCCCAGGCTTCAAGAAAAGTTGAATTCTTTCCTTGAAGAAGGTTGAATTCTTCCTTCCTTTTGGTTTCTTCCCTCCTAAGGTTGGTCCAGCAGTTTGTGTAAGTTTCGTATAGGGTGAGATTTGTGCTGAGTTTTTGTTTGTTTTTTCCTCTGATGGGCAAGGCTGAGTGAGGTGGTAATCCTGTCTGCTGATGATTGGGTTTGTATTTTTGTTTTGTTTGTTGTTGGGCTTGTATTTTTTGTTTTGTTTGTTGTTGGGCTTCCTGCACAGGATGGAGGTTGGGTGATGCTGGGTTCTGACTATTTGATACTCCCTAGGGTTCGTTCTCTGGAAGTCTAGGGTCTTAGAATCAGTGCTCCCATTCCAAAGGCTCAGGGCTTGATCTCTGAGGAGTGCAAGCTAATAAGTAGCAAGCCCAGAAGGGAGATCAGTCACCAATAGGTCACCCCTGTTTACTGTGCCAAGATGAATTGTGTCAATTCTCTGGCTCCTTCCTTTAACCTTGATGGGTAACAGCTGGACTACAGGAAGTAATGATATTTGAAACTCAGGTTTTAGAGAATACACAACATGCTCCAGGGCCACACTGTGAAGTCATGGGGTGGGAGAAGTGGAGAGAGAGAGAACTTGGGCAGAATCTGGGGCTCTGCCTTTGTTAGGATCCAAGGTTGGGGTGCTTAGGGTTTTGCAGGTTCAGACTGTCAAGAGGAAGAAATTTTTCCTCCACCATTGTAGATTCTTCTGACTAATTTCAGGAAGCAGAGATGCAGGTGGGCTCTCAAAGTTAGGTCTATAGGGTATGGGCAGTCAGGTTTTTTTTTTTAATTTTTTAAAACTATAAATTTATTTAATTGGAGGTTAATTACTTTACAATATTGTATTGGTTTTGCCATATAAGAGGCATTTCTTTGGAAACTTCAGGAGACATCCAATCCTTGGGGTCAAAAAGATCCTCTGGAGAAGGAAATGGCAACCCACTTCACCATTCTTCACTGGGAAATCCCATGGACACAGGAGCCTGGCCAGCTACAGACCATGTAGTCTCAAAAGACAGGACTTAACAACTAGGTTCTTGAAGGTTCCACAGCTAACTTCTATATGGCTTAATCCATGCAAAGCTTTACACGGTAAGTGCTGTATGAGTTATCTATTTTTTATTACAATGCATTTTTGCATTACTTATGTAATTTTAAAGTAAATAATGTTTGTGATTGCATTAATAACTCTGAACCCAACTGCCTGCCAAGCATAAGGGTCATTTATTACAACCCCTCCATTCCAAAAGCCCAGCACAAGGTCCAGCAGTTAATGGCCTTGTTGTGAACACATGCTGCGGGGACCAGCCTGCTGATTCTTAGCACTCCCCACACCCTAGTGAGATCCTAAAATCAACATTCAAAAAATAAAATAAAATAAAATAAAATCAACATTCACCACACCACACTAATCCTCCCTCAGACAGCACAGCTACCAGCCATCCAAAACGCAGGCACAAGAAGTGGTTTGATCTTCTTGCTGTCCAAGGGACTCTCAAGAGTCTTCTCCAGCACCACAATTTGAAAACATCAATTCTTCAGTGCTTAGCTTTCTTATGGTCCCATTCATGTATGGTCCATACATGGCTATTGGAAAAATCACAGCTTTGACTATATGGCCATTTGGTAGCAAAGTGGTGTCTCTGCCTCTGAATATGCTGTCTAGGTTTGTCATAGCTTTCCTTTCTAGGAGCAAGTGTCTTTCAATTTCATGGCTGCAGCCACCATCTGCAGTGCTTTTGGAGCCCAAGAAAATAAAATCTGTCAGTTTCCACTTTTTCCCTTTCAATTTGCCACGAAGTGACAGGACTGGCTGCCATAGTTTTCTGAATGTTGAGTTTTAAGTCAGCTTTTTCACTCTCCTCTTTCACCCTTATCAAGAGGCTCTTTAGTTCCTCTTTGCTTTCTGCCATCAGAGTGGTATCATCTGCATATCTGAGGTTGTTGATATTTCTCCCAGCAGTCTTGATTCCAGCTTGTGATTCATCCAGCCTGGCACTTCCCATGATGTCCTCTGCATATAAGTTAAATAAGCAGGGTGACAGTATACAGCCTTGTTGTACTTCTTTCCCAATTTGGAACCAGCCTGTTGTTCCATGTCCAGTTCTAACAATTGCCTCTCAACCCGCACACAGGTTTCTCAGGAGTCAGGTAAGGTGGTCTGGTACTCACGCATCTTTAAGAGTTTTCCACAGCTTTTTGTGAATCACACAATCAAAAGCTTTATCCTAGTCAAAGCAGCTGTTTTTCTGGAATTCCCTCACTTTCTCCATGATTCAACGAATGTTGACAATTTGATCTCCAGTTCCTGTGCCTCTTTGAAACCCAGCTAGTACATGTGGAAGTTCTCTGTTCATGTACTGTTGAAACCTAACAAAGGATTTTGAGCCTTACCTTGCTAGCATGTGAGATGAGTGCAATTGTGTGGTAGTTTGAACATTCTTTGGTATGGCCTTTCTTGGGGATAGGAATGAAAACTGACCCTTTCCACTCCTCTGGCCACTGCTGAGTTTTCCAAATTTGATGACATATTGACTGCAGCACTTTTAGGCAGCACATATTGACAGCATCATCTTTTAGGATTTGAAATAGCTCAGCTGGAATTCCATCACCTCCACTAGCTTTGTTCATAGTAATGATTCCTAAGACCCACTCAACTTCACACTCCAGGATGTCCAGTTCTAGGTGAGTGGGCACTGCCTCATTGTTATCTGGGTCATTAAGACCTTTTCTGTTTAGCTCTTCTGTGTATTCTTGTCATTTCTTCTTAATCTCTTCTGCTTCTCTTAGGTCCTTGCTATTTCTGTCCTTCATTGTGCCCTTTCTTACATGAAATGTTCCCTTGATACCTTCAATTTTCTTGAAAAGATGTCATCTTCCCCATTCTATTGTTTTCCTCTATTTCTTTGCATTGTTCACTTAAAAAGGGCTTCTTATCTCACCTTGCTATTTTCTAGAACTCTGCAATCAGTTAGGTATAGCCTTCCTTTTCTCCCTTGCCTTTTGCTTCTCTTCTTTCCTCAGCTATTTGTAAGGCCTCCTCAGATAACCATTTTGCCTTTGTGCATTTCTTTTTTCTTGGGGATAATTTTAGTCACCACCTCCTGTACAGTGATACAAATCTCCATCCTAGTTCTCCAGGCACTGTCTACCAAATCTAATCCCTTGAATCTATTTGTCACCTCCACTGTATAATCATAAGGGATTGGATTAAGGTCATACCTGAATGGTCTAGTGGTTTTCCCTATTTTCTTCAATTTAAGTCTGAATTTTGCAATAAGGAGCTCACGATCTGAGTCACAGTCAGTGACCAGTCTTGTTTTTACTGACTGTATAGAACTTCTCCACCTTCGGCTACAAAGAATATAATCAATCTGATTTCGGTGTTGACCATCTTGTGATGTACATGTGTAGAGTCATGTCTTGTGTTGTTGGAAAAGGGTGTTTGCTACGACCAGCGTGTTCTCTTGAGAAACCTCCGTTAGATTTTGCCCTGGTTCATTTTGTACTCCAAGGCCAAACTTGCTGGTATTCTAGGTATCTCTTGACTTTCTACATTCGCTCAGTGTTAGAGAAATGCAAATCAAAACTACAATGAGGTATCACCTCACACCAGTCAGAATGGCCATCATCAAAATAACTACAAACAATAAATGCTGGAGAGGATGTGGAGAAAATGGAACATTCTGCACTGTTGGTGGGAATGTAAATTGATAAAACCACAATGGAGAACAGCATGGAAATTCCTAAAAAAAGAAAAAAAAACTAGGAATAAAACTACCAACTGACCCATCAATCCCATTACTGTGCATACTCTGAGAAAACCACAATTCAAAAACTATTTACAATAGCCAGGACATTGAAGCAACCTAGATATCCATTGGCAGATGGATAGGTAAAGAAGATGTGGACATATATTCAATGGAATATTACTCAGCCATAAAAGGGAATGAATTTGAGTCAGTTATAGTGAGGAGGATGAACCTAGAGCTTGTTATACAGAGTGAAGTAAGTCAGAAAGAGAAACACAAATATCATACATTAACACATATATATGGAATCCAGAAAAACAGTACTGATGAACCTATTTTCAGGGAAGTAATGGATACTCAGTCATAGAGAATGTACTTGTGGACACCACAGGGAAAGGAGAAGGTACAACAAAGTGAAACAGCATTGACATATATACAGTACCGTGTAAAACAGATAACTAGTGGGAAGCTGCTATAACAAAGGGAGGCCAGCCTGGTGCTCTGTAGTCACCTAGAAGTGTGGGATGGGAGAGGGGAAGGAGGCTCAAGAGGGAAGGGAGATATATATAGATACAGATATAAAATTATGACTGATTTGCATTTTTGCAGGGCAGAAACCGACGCAACATGGTAAAGCAGTTATCCTCCAGTTTAAGAAGATAATTTTAAAAATAAAAAGAAAGTTTAGAATCAATTTGTCTATGTCTATAAAATTATCCTGCTGAATTTTGACTTGTATTGAGTTAATCTATAGATCAATTGAGAAGTGACATCTTTACTTAGTTGACACCATGAACACCATGTTTCTCAATTTATGTGATTTCATCAGCATTTTTAGTTTCCACTACATAGATTTTGTAAATATTTTATTAGATTTACACCTAACCATTTCATATTGGGGACCTATTGTAAGTGGTATTTTTAAGTGTTAATTGCCTTGTACATTGTCAAGAAGATGCCTTGATATTTTCTACACATATGGTCATTTGCCCCAAAATCAATTTTATTTATTCTTTTCCAATCTGTATTCTTTTTCCTTCTTTTTGTTGTCTCATTGCACTGGATAAAATTTCTAGTATACTGTTGAAAAGAACTGGTGAGAGTAGAGATCCTTGTCTTGTTCCTAATCTAAAAGGGAAAGCACTCAGTCTTTCACCATTAAGTATGATGTTACATGAAGAGTTTTGGAGACAACCAGCTTCCCTGGTGGCTCAGATGGTAAAGAATCCACCTGCAATGTGGGAGACCTGGCTTTGATCCTCTGGAGGATCAATGGTTGGGAAGATCCTCTGGAGAAGGGAAGAGCTACCCACTCTAGTATTCTGGCCTGGAGAATTCCATGGACAGAGGACCCTGGCAGGCTACAGTCCATAGGTTACAAAGAGTCAGACATGACTGAGAAACTTTCACTTCACTTTATCAGGTTCAGAATGTTTCTATCTACTCTTAACTTGTTGATCATTTTTATCATGGGTGAATGTTGAATTCCGTCAACTGCTTTTTTCATATCAATTGATATGTGACTTTTCTTCTTTAAATTGCTAATAATGACTGATTACACTGGATGATTTTCAAATATTGAACCAGATTTTCATTCTAAAGATGAATTTCATTTGTTTGAGTATTACTATTTCTGGACTGGATTTGTTAAAGATCTTTTTGAGTCTATGTTTATGAGAGATATTAATCTGTAATTTTCCTTTTTTTTAATACTGTCTTTGTTTGGTTCTGGTTATATGGATAAAGGTAGCCTTGCAAAATGAGTTGGAAAAGGTTCCATCTTTTTTCTGGTGAGATAGTGTAGAATTGGTATTAATTCTTCTTTAAATGTTTGGTAGAATTCACCAGTGAAACCACCTGATAATGTAGATTTCTCTAGGGGTGGGGGGAGGCTTTCAACTATGAATTCAATTACTATATTATAGGACTACTCAGGTTATCTATTCTATCTGAAAGACATTTGGTAGTTCATAGTATTCGGGAAATTGGTCCATTTCATCTAAGTTGTCAAATTTATTGCATAGAGTTGTTCTTAGTATTGCCTTACTAGCCTTTTAATTAATATGAAATCTGTAGTAATTTCCCCCTTTCATTCCTGATATTGATGATTTGAATCTTCTTTCGAGTTTCTGTAGGTGACATAGTTGAGTCTGCCATTTTAATTTCTGTCTTTTCATTGTTTAGACCACTAACTAATTACTGATATGACTATATTTAGGTTTGCAATTTTACTATTTATATTCTGTCTGGTTCCTCTGAATTTTTATTCCTGTTTCTCTTTTCCTGCCTTCTGAATTATTTGAACATTTTTAATACTCAATTTTAATTTAGTGTGACTTTGAAATCTCTTTATACAATTTTTTTTAGTAGGTGGTGTAGGGATTTAAAAAAATACATATTTTTCACAGTCTATTTAGAATCAATATTTACCACTTTAATTGCAAGGTGAAAAAACCTTTCCAGCATTTTGGGCCCTTTACCCCTCCACTTTATGCTAACATCCTCTTATGTATTGCATCTACATACACTGAAAATCCCATCAGAAAGTGTTGCTATTCACTTTCAGTCAAAACTCAAAAGAAGAAAAATAGTTTATTACCCAGGTTTTCACCACTCTGTGTTCTTCCTTCATTTGTAATGTTCCACTTTCCCTTCTGATATCATTTGACTTCTGTATGAAGAAATTATGGCTCATCTTCTGCTGTGAGAACTCCAAAATTGCAGCTAACTGGTGAAATACCATCAATAGGAGAATGTTGAATCCCACCAAAAAAGATACCCCACGTCCAAGAGCAAAGGAGAAGCCCCAACAAAATGGTAGGAGGGGCAAAATTGTGTTTAGAATCAAACCTCATACCCACTAGAGATGCTTGGAGGACTCAAACAAAACCTTGTGTGCACCAAGAGCTAGGCATCCCACAACAGACTGAAACAAACCTGCCTTTGAGTGTTTGAGTGTTTTCTGCAGAGACGTGGGTCAGCCGTGGCCTGCCACAGGGACAGGGGCTCTGGCTGCAGCAGACCTGGGAGGTGCAGTGCATAAGCCCCACCATAGAGCTACTGAGCAGACAAACCACAAACTGGAGAACAATTATACCAAAGAAGTTCTCACACTGTTATAAAAGTTTTAGGGCCAAAAACAGATTTCCCACCCTGGGGGTCCAGCAAAGGGACTGAGAACCACCCAGAGAATCTGACTTTGAAGGCCAGTGGGATGTGATTACAGAACTTCCACAGGATTCGGGAAACAGATGCTTGGAGGGCACAAACAAAACCTCATGCATACCAGGATCCAAGAGAAAGGAGCAGTGACCCCACAGGAGACTGAGCCCACAGGAGACTGAGCCAGACTGAGAGTGTCCAGGAGTCTCTGACAGAGGCGTGGGTTTACAGTGGCCTTCTGTGGGGTCAGGGACACTGAATACAACAGTGCTGGCATAAGTCCTTTTAAGAGAGGTCACCATTAACAAAAACCCCTACCAAAGTTTGGCCTCAGACCAAACAACAGGGAGGGAATACAGCCCCACCCATTAACAGAAAATTGGATTAAAGATTTACTGAGCATGGCCCCACCCATCAGAACAAGACCCACATTCCTCCACAGCCAGTCCTTCCCATCAGGAAGTTTCTACAAGCCTCTTATACTTATTCATCAGAGGCCAGACAGAATGGAAACCACATATCACAGACAAATAATGAAACTGATCACTTGGATCATAGCCTTGTCTAACTCAATGAAACTATGACCATGCCATGCAGGGCCACCCAAGATGGACAGGTCACAGTAGAGAGTTCTAACACAATGTTGTCTACTGGAGAAGGAAATGGCAAGCCACTTTAGTATTCTTGCCTTAAGAACCCCATGAATAGAATGAAAAGGCAAAAAGATAAGACACTGAAAGATGAATTCCCCAGGTCAGTAGGTGCTCAATATGCTGCTGGTGGAAGAGTGAAGAAATAACTCTGGAAAGAATGAAAAGATGGAATGAAAGAAAGAATGAAAAGTTTGTGGATGTGACTGGTGATGAAAGTAAGCTCAATGCTGTAAAGAATAATATTACATAGGAATCTGGAATGTTAGGTCCATGAATCAAGGTAAATTGAAAGTGGTCAGTCAGGAAATGGCAAGAGTGAACATTGACATTTTAGAAATCACTGAAATAAAATGGACTGAAATGGGAGAACTTAATTTAGATGACCATTATATATACTACTGTGGGCAAGAATCCCTTAGAAGAAATGTAGTAGCCCTTCTAGTCAATGAAAGAGTCTGAAATGCAGTACTTGGGTGCAATCTCAAAAATAAAAGAATGATCTGTTTGTTTCCAAGGCAAATCATCAATATCACAGTAATCCAAATTTATGTCCCAATCACTGATGCCAAAGAAGCTGAAGCTGAACAGTTCTATGATGATCTACAAGACCTTCTAGAACTAGCACCAAGAAAAGATGTCCTTTTCACCACAGGGGATAGGAAAAAGAAGGAAGTCAAAAGATACCTAGAGTAACAGGCAAGTTTGGCCTTGGAGGGCAGGATGAAGCAGGGCAAAGGCTAACAGAGTTTTGTCAAGAGAACACACTGGTCATAGAAAACACATTCTTCCAAGAATAAAACAGATGGCTCTACATGTGGACATCACCAGATGGTCAACACTGAAATCAGACTGATTATATTCTTTGCAGCCAAAGATGGAGACGCTGTATACATTCAGCAAAACAAGACCAGGAGCTGACTGTGGTTCAGATCATGAACTCCTTATTGCAAAATTCAGACTTAAATTGAAGAAAGTAGGAAAAACCACTAGACCATTCAGGTATGACCTAAATCATATCCCCTAAGATTATACAATGGAAGTGACAATTAGATTTAAGCAATTAGATCTGATACAGTGCCTGAAGAACTATGGACAGAGGTTTGAAACATTGTATAGGAGGCAGTGATCAAAACCATCCTCAAGAAGAAGAAATGCCAAAAGGCAAAATGGTTGTCTGAGTAGGTCTTACAAATAGCTGAGAAAAGAAGAGAAGCTAAAGGCAAATGAAAAAAGGAAAGATATACCCATCTGAATGCAGAATTCCAAAGAATAGCAAGGAGAGATAAGAAAGCCTTCCTCAGTGATCAATGCAAAGAAATAGAGGAAGACAATAGAATGGGAAAGACTAGACATCTCTTCAAGAAAATTAGAGCTACCAAGGGAACACTTCATGCAAAGATGGGCTCGATAAAGGACAGAAATGGTATGGACCTAACAGAAGCAGAAGATATTAAGAAGAGGTGGGAAGAATACACAGAAGAACTATACAAAAAAGATCTTCCTGACAAAGATAGTCACGATGGTGTGATCACTCAGACATCCTGGAATTCGAAGTCAAGTGGGCCTTAGGAAGCATCACTACAAACAAAGTTAGTGGAAGTGATGGAATTCCAGTTGAGCTATTTCAAATCCTAAAAGCTGATGCTGTTAAAGTCCTGCATTCAATATGTCAGCAAATTTGGAAAACTCAGCAGTGACCACAGGACTGGAAAAGGTCAGTTTTCATTCTAATCCCAAAGACAGGCAACGACAAAGAATGCTGAAAATTACCACACAATTGCACTCATCTCACATGCTAGGAAAGTAACGCTCAAAATTCTCCAAGCCAGGCTTCAGCAGTACGTGAACCAAGAATTTCCAAGTGTTCAAACTGGATTTAGAAAAGGCAGAGGAACCAGAGATCAAATTGCCAATATCTGTTGGATCATAGAAAAAGCAAGAGAGTTCCATAAATACATCTACTTCTGCTTTATTGACTATGCCAAAGCCTTTGACTTGTGTGGATCACAGCAATCTGTAGAAAATTCTTCAAGAGATTGGAAAACAAGACCACCTTACCTGCCTCCTGAGAAATGTGTATGCAGGTCAGGAAGCAACAGTTAAAATCTAACATGGAACAATGGACTGGTTCCAAATTGGGAAAGGAGTGTGTCAAGGCTATATATTGTCACCTTACTTATTTAACTTATATGCAGAGTACCTCAAGTGAAATGCCAGACTGGATGAAGCGCAAGCTGGAATCAAGACTGCCCAGAGAAATATCAATAACCTCAGATATGCAGATGCCACCACCCTTTGGAAGAAAGCAAAGAGGGACTAAAGAGCCTCTTGATGATACTGAAAGAGGAGAGAAGAGATTTTCTGGCTTAAAACTCAAAATTGAAAAAACAAAAAAAGATCATGGCATCTAGTCCCATCACTTCAGGGCAAATAGATGGAGAAACCGTGGAAACAGTGACCGACTTTATTTTCTTATGCTCCAAAATCACTGCAGATGGTGACTGCAGCACTGAATTTAAAAGATGCTTGCTCCTTGGAAGAAAATCTATGACCAACCTAGACAGCATATTAAAAAGCAGAGATGAAAAAAATAAAAAATAAAAAAATAAAAAGCAGAGATATTACTTTACTGACAAAGGTCCATCTAGTCAAAGCTATGGTTTTTCCAGTAGTCATGTATGGATGTGACAGATGGTCCAAGACCATTAAAAAAAAAAAGCTGAGCACCAAAGAATTGATGCTTTTGAACTGTGGCGTTGGAGAAGACTCTTGAGAGTCCCTTGGACTTCAAGCACATCAAACCAGTCAATCCTAAAGGAAATCAGTCCTGAATATTCATTGGAAGAACTGATGCTGAAGTTCCAATACTTTGGCCACCTGATGTGAAGAACTGACTCATTGGAAAAGACCCTGATGCTGGGAAATATTGAAGGCAGGAGGAGACTGGGACAACAGAGAATGAGATGGTTAGATGGTATCACCACCATCAAACAACCACCATCCATTTGATGGACGAGTTTCAGCAAGCTCTGGGAGTTGGTGATGGACAGGGAAGCCTGGTGTGCTGTAGTCCATGGGGATGCAAAGATTTGGACATGACTGAGTGACTGAACTGAATTGATAAAGAAATTCCTTTAGCAATTCTTTTCCACAAGGTCTGCTTGCTATGAATTTTCTTAGCTTTCCTCTATCTAAAATTGTGTTCTAAATTTCACCTTCATTCCTAAGGGATATTTTCTTGCTGTATATCCAAACTGATAAATCTTTCAACACTTGAAAAACTGTTGCTTCTTTGTGATCTAGAGTTTATGATCAATTCCAGAAAAATAAATGACCCAATCAAAAAATGGGTCAAAGAACTAAACAGACAGTTCTCCAAAGAAGACATAGAGATGGCTAACAAACACATGAAAAGATGCTCAACATCACTCATTATTATAGAAATGAAATCAAAACCACAATGAGGTACCATATCAGCCAGTCAGAATGGCTGCTATCCAAAAATCTACAAACAATACATGCTGGAGATGGTGTGGAGAAAAGGGAACCCTCTTACACTGTTGGTGGGAATGCAAACTAGTACAGCCACTATGGAGAACAGTGTGGAGATTCCTTAAAAAACTGGAAATAGAACTGCCTTATGACCCAGCAATCCCACTGCTGGACATACACACCGAGGAAACCAGAATTGAAAGAGACACGTGTACCCCAATGTTTACTGCAGCACTGTTTTATAATAGCCAGGACATGGAAACAACCCAGATGTCCATCAGCAGATGAGTGGATAAGAAAGCTGTGGTACATATACACAATGGAGTATTACTCAGCCATTAAAAAGAATACATTTGAATCAGTTCTAATGAGGTGGATGAAACTGGAGCCTATTATACAGAGTGAAGTAAGCCAGAAAGAAAAACACCAATACAATATACTAACACATATGTATGGAATTTATAAAGATAGTAACGATAACCCTGTATGTGAGACAGCAAAAGAGACACAGATGCATAGAACAGTCTTTTGGACTCTGTGGGAGAGGGAGAGGGTGGGATGATTTGGGAGAATGGCATTGAAACATGTATAATATCATATATGAAACAAATTGCCAGTCCAGGTTCGATGCAGGATACAGGATGCTTGAGGCTGGTGCACTGGGATGACCCAGAGGGATGGGATGGGGAGGGAGGTGGGAGGGGGGTTCAGGATGGGGAACACGTGTATACCCGTGACAGATTCATGTTGACATATGGCAAAACCAATACAATATTGTAAAGTAATTAGCCTCCAACTAAAATAAATAAATTAAAAAAAAAGAAAGATGGTACTGACGATTCTACATGCAAGGCAGCAAAAGAGACACAGACATGAAGAACAGACTTTTGGACTCAGTGGGAGAAGGCGAGGTTGGGATGACTTGAGAGAATAGCATTGAAACATGTATGTTACCATATGTAAAATAGATGACCAGTGCCAGTTTGATGCATGAAGCAGGGCACTCATCAAGTGCTCTGGTACAACCCAGAGGAATAGGGTGAGGAAGGAGGTGGTAGGGGGTTTCAGCATTGGGGAAGACACATCACAATATTATCAAGTAATTATCCTCTAATTAAATAAATTCATTAAAAAATGAAGTCTACTGACTCTTTCCTCTGACATCATACTTCTGCTATTAAGCCCATCTGGAGATTTTTTTTTTAATGTCAGTTATTGTATTTTTCAGGCTTCCCTAGTGGCTGAGTGGTAAAAAAAAAAAAAAAAAAAAAAAATTCCCGCCATTTCAGGACACGGGTTTGATCCCTGAATCAGGAAGATCCCCTGGAGAAGGAAATGGCAACCCACTCCAGTATTCTTGCCTGGGAAACCCCATGGACAGAGGAACCTGGGGGGCTACAGTTCATGGTGTTGTAAAAGAGTCAGACACAACTTAGCAACTAAACAACAACTGCATTTTTCAATTCTGAAGTTGTCATCTAGTTTCTTTATATCTTCTATTTATCTGATTAGGCTTTGTATTTTAACATTTGTTCCAAGAGTGTTTGTGCTATCCATTTGAATTTTTAATAGTTAATTGACAAAGTCTTTTTCAGATAAGTGCAACATTGCAGGCTTTGGTTGTGGCTGTTTTTTCATTATTTTATTTTTTTAATTTTAAATGTATTTATTTGCCATGCAACTTGAAATCATTGTGGTTTTTTCTATGCCTGATAATTCTGGAGTATATCCTGGACATTTTAGACATGATATTACAAAACTCTAAGTATGGAAAGCATTTATATTTTTGCTTTAGCAGTTAATCTGATTAGGTTCAGGCCATATGTTCCCACCAGCTTGCTGTGGGCTGGTGGTTCAATGTCAGTTTTCAAATGTTAACTCAGATTTGTCTGGTATGTGTCACTAAGTCATCAGTCTGGAATCTAGATAAAAGTCAGTTATCTCAGTTCTTTGGTATGCTCATTGGGATCTAATCAACATAGGCACAGGTTAGTGGTGGGTATCCAGGAGCTCATTAACAAAATACATTATGGGGTCATTTTCCTGAACTCCTACCTCTGCAGTCTCACCAGTGCTACCCTGCGATTTCCCTTTCAGGCCTCCAGTTGGAAATTGTTCACTTCTGCAATTGTGCCACATCTGGAAACAAGCAGTGGGAAAACAGAGAGATAAAAAAGCAACAGTAAGTGGTTCTGCTCTCACGGCCAGAGCTTCATCACACAGAGACTAAGGGTTCCCCTCTCCAAGAGTACTGGTTCCGACGGCTTCACTGCTGCCACTGTTGCTGCCACTGCATGATTGCCTGAGGGCTGGGATGTGAGAGAAGAGAAATAAAGGGGAAAATGGAGGACTTTCCCCCTTCTCTCACTTCTCAAACAAGAACTAGAGGGCTTCTCCTGGAACTCTTTGACGGTACTACAGTAATCACTTTCAAATGGATTAAGTTCAGGTTGGGGAATGGGGTCGGGGGAGTGGGAAACTCACCACTGGTTTGTTGGATTCTCAAATTCTGATGTTCTTTAATCTTCCCGCAGCTATTTACTTTTCAGTATTCTCAAACAGCTGTGTCATGAATTCTGTCCAGGTTTTATGACTGTGTTCAGTGATGGACAAAGAGTAGCAAGTACTTAACCATCTTACCCAGAACTATAATCTAGAATTAAATTTTAAATAAATCACTCTGGTGGTGATATGGAAGGTGAATTTGAAGGGAACAACACTAAAGATAGGGAGATCAGTTAGGAAAGTACTATAGTAATCTAGGTAATAGATGAGATCTCAAATCTGGGCAGTTGGTAATAGAGACGATGATGAGAATGCCAATTCAAGAAATATTTGGGAGGTAAAATTGATTAAGACTCAAAGAGGTGACCCTCTTACAAGGCCATAATTGAAACATGTAAGAAATTCAAAGTGGTCAAGACTTTTTAATGGCTCCATTAAAAAAATACTTAGGAATAAATATAACAATAGAAATAAAAAAATTATACTCTGACAACTGTAAAACACTGTTGAAAAGAACTACTTCAATAAATGGAAAGACATATCATGTTGCAGTATAAGTCCTGACATTTGGATTTTCTCTTTTTTGTAATGCATATGTCTGACTTAAGCCTTGATTGCCCAGACATCCCCTTCAAAGAGGCACCCACTTCAAAGATGGCAACCTCAAAAAACATAAGCCACCCCCACCCCAGTTCCTACTCCTTTGTTATAGCAATCTTGTTTGATTTGATACCTGACCATTTGGACTGCTTATTTTTTCTCTTCTCTGGCTTCAAATTCCACTCCTGCATTTTAAAATTCACCAATAATGAGAGAGCCCCAGAAATCCTAGGTTTCCACCTTCAATAAAAGCTTGCTCACTCATTCTCTGTCTCTGTGTCACTCTATCTCCCTCTCTCTCCTCTCCCTTTTTGTCTCTGTATCTCTCTCTTTCTCTCTCCCCAAACCCTTGATCTTTCTGTGTGGCCCCAGGCGTGCTGTGTATTTTCCAGGTGGTAGTGGTGGTTTAGTCGCTAAGTTGTATCCAACTCTTGTGACCGCATGGACTGTAGCCCACAACCACTGCTCTGTCCATGGGATTTCCCAGGCAAGCATACAAGAGTGGGTTGTCATTTCCTTCTCCGGGGGATCTTCCCAACCCAATTACCATGACAACCACCAGAAAAACTCATACAAGGACTAAAAAGAAGTATTGCCTCAGTTCTGGTCCAAACCACACACACCCCTGCTCTAAGGTAAGTCAAGAATATCCCTCCTTCTCTTTCCAATTACCCACCTTTTACACTGAACTTCTCATATATATATGATGTCTCTGCCCAAAGCAGGTTGAGAAGTTGATTTGCAAGCTAAATTCCTGCTTCTCCATTATTCAGCCATCAGATAAAGCTTGTGCTTTTCTAGTCTTGGGGCTTCCCCAGTGGCTCAGACGGTAGAGAATCTGCCTGCAATGTGGGAGACCAGTTTCAATCCCTGGGTCTGGAAGATGTCCTAGAGAAGGTAATGGCTACCTAAACAAGTATTCTTGCCTAGAGAACCCCATGGACAGAGGAGCCTGGTGGGCTATAGCCCATAGGGTCGCAAGGAGTCAGACATGACCTAAACAGCAGCAGCAGCAGTTTTAGTCTCAGAATTGGTTTCATGATTAGCTGTGCAAATCTGATCAGAAAAAGAACCTCCCTGGAAGACAAGAGGTCTGAGCCCAGGCAACCAATTCGGTCACATCCACATGCAGAAAAATGAAATTGGATTTCTATATCACACCATATACAAAAATTAATTCAAAATTGATTTAAGACCTAAATATAAGAACTAAAACTATAAAACTCCCAAGAAGAAATAATGCAGGTAAATCTTCATGATCTTGACAGGTCATGGTTTCTTGGATAAATTTAGACTTCAACAAAATTAAAAACTTTTATGCTTCAATTAACACAATCAAGAATGTGAAAAGACAATTCACAGAATTAGAGAAAATATTTGAAATCATAAATATAATCCCAGATTATGTAAAGAATTCTTACCATTCAGTAATATAGAAGCAAATAAGCCAAATAAGAATGGGCAAAGAATTTGGACTGATCTCTCTCCAAAGAGGATACACAAATGGCAAATAAGCACAAGATAAAAACGTCCAACATCTTTAGCCATTAGGGAAATGTGAATCAAAATCACAAGAAGGTACCACTTTCATGCCCACTAGAATGGCTATGATAAAGACAGATAATAAAAAAGTGTTGCAGAGGATGTAATGAAATTGGAACCCTCATACACTGCTGATGGTAATGTAAAGCAATACATGGTCCAGCAATTTCCCTCTTCAGTAAATATCCACGAATAATGAAAATATATGTGCACACAAAAACTTGTACATGAATATTCAAAGCAGAATCATGCATAATAGCCAAAAAGTGAAAACCCTCATTCCCATCAACTGATGATTAGGTAAACAAAATATGCTATATCTCTACAATGGAATGGGCTTCCCTGGTGGCTCAGTCGGTGAAGAATCCACCTGCAATGCAGGAGACCTGGGTTCAATCCCCAGGTTGGGAAGATCGTCTGGAGGAGGGCATGGGAACCCACTCCAGTATTCTTGCCTGGAGAATCCCCATGGACAGAGGAGGCCTGGTGGGCTGCAGTCCATGGGGTCACAGAGAGTCAGACACGATTGAGCTACTAACCACAGCACATACAATGGAATATTTTTCATCAATAAAAGGAAATGAAATACACATGCTACAACATGGATGAATCTTATGTTAAATGAAAGAAGTTAAACATAAAAGGCTACACACTGTAAGATTTAATTCATATGAAATGTCCAGAACAGGTGAATCTACAGAGACAGAAAGTAAATCAATGGCTACCTAGGGTTAGGGGCTAGGGATGAGGTGGGATGGGGACTGACTGCTAATGGGTATGGGGTTTCTTTTGGGATGATGAAAATGTTCCAAAATTTGACTGTGATGATAGATGTACAACTCTGTGAATATACTGAAAACTATAGAATTGTACACTATAAGTGGGTGAATAATATGTCAATAAAACTATTGAAAATGCATAAGGTTCAAAGAAAACCAGTTATATTGAACCAGAGGAATCAAAAGATAAACACAAAATCTTGATAAAGAAATAGATGTGCTTCTTTAGTAAGGCATTAAATAACAAGATCCAGGTCTAAGAGCTAACTTACTTTTGAAGTAGTGATGAGTGTAAAATAAATTTTGAGACATGTGCAACAACTACAACAAAAATGACTTTCAGTTTCATTAGCATTACTAAAGAACAACAGAGGTGGAAAAAAGGAGAGAAAGTAAAACAGTCAATTTTTCCCCCTGATGAAGCTGCAGGATTAAAAAGCAGGTACAGACAAGAGATCTCCTTTTGGTGAGGTTGGAGATTTGCAAGACAGCTTCCAGCCTAGTGCTTTTCACCTGTTTATACAAAATTGGCTGTACCAGCTAAATCACTGCCAAGCAACTTGGACATCTCTGGCTGTACCCTTCAGTCACTCTGCAAGGCAGCGGGAGGGGACAGGCATAAACCTAATGATACTTGGTCACCAAAACAAAGCAAGCTGGGAGACAGAATGGAAAATTAACACAATGGGTAAGAAAGAATCTAAGGCATGGCATGCTCTCCCTCCTGTGTCCAACTTATCAGAGAAGGAGATATGACCAGACTAGCCTGGGGGCTCGGATGAGAATTGGAGAGTCTTCAATGACTTCCCCCTCTACCAGATACCTACCTCCAGGACTAAATTTCAAAATATTTGACAGGTGATAATCGGCCACAGAGCAATCACAACAGTTGCCTGTCACAATACTAGAACAGAACCTTGGAGGTCTCTTGCTATGACAGACATTACCTGATTCAGTTGCTAGATTATGGGGGGTCCTAGAAGTCCTAGAGGCAAGACTGGGGCAGTGGCTCTTCATCAACTGGCATAGAGGATGTCCAAGTCCTCTGTTAATAACTTAAGTGGTAGATTCTTTACCGTCTGAGCCAGCAGGGAAGTGCTGTATCAGTATACCTCACCACAAACATAGGACAGAGAGTGTAGAACCTCCTGAAAGCTTTATGAAGGAAGGATTGAGCAAGTGGTTGATGCTTCCATTTATGGGACATCTTGCAGATTTCACTGGTGGAAATTTCTCCTCTTGACTGAAGGACCAAAAGAGATTTCAGTGCACCATGCCAAGTCTTTTTTTTAATTTAGACTCTAGAAAGTCACCTAACTGCAAAAGTAGGGGTACACTTCAGTGAAAATCCTGATCCTTACCTTTCCATCATGTAGGAAGAAGCAAAGAAAGCAGGCAACCAGAAAAGGGGACTGATGGATACTGGGCCAAACATCCAGCTGCCCCAGATCTGAACACTGAGGCCTGTCTGTAAGGGGTCTCTCTCTCTGGACTGCCCCTCCCAGCACCAGGGTGCTCCTTCTACAGACTCATCCATCAATGTACACCTAGCTCAATTCCTCTTCCTTTGAAGGGAAGACCTTCAAATAAAGAGGGAAACTGGATAAGCCAGACCCTGAGGCACAGCCTTTACTGGGCAGAGGAAAATACATCTGTGGGCTACGTATGGGGCTCCTGAGCAATAAAGGGGAAGTGAGTCATTTTAACAACAACCATCATTTTTATTAAATTTATAATCAAATATTACAACAACTTTTCTTTTGTACAAAAAAAAATTTAAATACAACATTGTCAGTTTGGGAAAAGACAAACAGTATAAAAATGAGGAAAAGTGATGAAAAGACAAATCCAAAGACAGAATAAATACAGCCTATTTATGCGCCTGCCCAGCCCTGGTGGCTGCTGCCAGAGTACCAGACCCTCGGCCTCAGAATTAGCAACACCTCAAAATTTTCTCCAGTGCCAACATGTCCAAGGGTGGGATTTTGGCGACTTCAAAGAATATCCTGAAAAAGGAAGAGGGGTCTGGTCAGTGTGAAACAGGCCAAAGCAAGGAGGCTCCATGGAGTAAGTGGGACATTGGCCCTTGGTTCCCTATCTTGCTTTAACTCTGGAACAGAAAGTAAGGTAAAAAAGTATCTGAATCTTTCTTTCCCCTTAAGTGAGGCTCGTCTGGGCCTCCCCATGACAAAGCATAAACCCAACCTCAACTGGAGACTGATACTTACTCATGTGAATACTTGGAACATACAGTCTTGAGCCTATTGCAAGAATGAAAAGTCAGTAGGATGTTCAGCTGCCTGACCAAGGCGTGAAGATCAGAGATCCTGTAGCCACTGTAATACTCTAGGATAGGAGCCTGGAAGAAGCAACGTGAACAGTGACATTTACGACAGGAAGCAGACCAACACCCAAGTCCAAACCTCCTATCCATAGTACAGGCAGAGAAGATAGTCAAACAACTCAGACTCATACAGCACAGATACTGGCCAATAATTATAGGGTACTACCTAGAAAAATATGTTCTATCTGCAAGCTAGTGGAATGGCTATATCCATATGTTACCAGCTGGATACAAGGCCCAGTCATAGGTATTTAAACTGAAATCCACTGAGAATTCAAGGAACAGGATAGACTTTATAACTTAGGCACTCTCAGGTTAAGAGCCAATGGCTAGGCAAACCTCAGAACAAACTTGAGGTCCCAACAAAACAGCCATCAGGAACTTTAGGTTGTTCTTCCCCTCTGGCTCAAACAGCTATCATTTCATTTATTTATTTTCTCATTCAACTTTAAGGATGCCTAGCATGTGGCAAAAGGAGTATAGCAGAGTGTTTAAGACCAAAGCTTCTGCAGGCAAGCTGCTAGGGTTCAGATTCCAGCTCTACCTACAACATGACCTTGAACCAGTTATTTAACTTCTTGGTGCCGCTGTTTCTAAATCTGTCAAATGGGGATCATCACAGTAATTATATAATAGCATTAAATGAGTTAATATACATAAAGCTCATGAAACAGAGTCTAGCATATGCCCATACCATATGAGCTAGGATTAATATTAACCGAGCCTCATACACAATGCTGGGAATACAAGGATGACTAAGGCTCCTACCCTTGAGGAGTGTATAGTCTAGTGGGAGAGACAGACATGCACACACAGAATTACAAAATGTGTGGGAAGTGCTACCCGGGAAGGGAGCATGGGACACTAGAGGAAGAGAGCTGTAGGACCCATGACTTTTGTTTGGGAGAGCCACAGAAAGCTTTGTAGAGAAGTGGACATCTACAACAGGTGCTAAAAGTCTAATGGGAGTTCCACGGGTAGAGAAAGGAAGATTTATTATTCTGCAAAGCAGGAGTTTTCTTCAAACGTCTTATATTATTCTCCCTGAACTCATCTTTTTTTTTCCCAACTATCTTACCTGGAATTGGCAGCAGGGGATAAGAAGTCCACCAATTTGGATCCCTTTCCCTTTTACATGGCCCTGAGATACTTCTGCAGGAATCTCAGGGCTCTACTGAATATTGGAAACCATTGCCACAGGCAAAGGCAGTCATTGGAATGCTGCTCTCACCTCTCACCATTCCGTGTTAATACATTCCCTGCTCTATCCATAGGAAATATCTGCCTCCCCCAAATCAGTTTCCTTATTGCCTTCACGTCTTTTCAATCATTCTTCCCTCTGCCTAGAATGTCCCTTCTCACATGTTCCTACTCATCTTTCAAGACCCAACTCAAAAGTCACATTCTGTGTGAAGCCTTTCTCATCTATAGCAGTATGTATGTATATGTATATATGTGTGTGTGTGTGTGTGTATATATATATATAGTAGTGTACAGGACTGTGAAGCCAGACTACCTGGGTTCAGATCAGGACTGACATTTAGCTGATGTTAGTACATCCACATCAAATATTAAAATACTGAAATATTTTTATGCTGGTTGGCAAGCAGTTTGCTGCCCTAAGCCTCTCAACCGTCCTCCCTACCAAGACTACCAATCTTCCCCAGGATCCAAAGCCTGGATCAGCACAGGGCCTCCAGGATCATGACTCCAGAGCTATGGCCACATCCATTCTGATTGTAGAGTAGGTATATACTTTGAACAGACTCGTAGTTCTCAAAGCCTAGCTCTGCCTCTCATTAGTCAAACACGGGAACTTATTTCTTATCTGTCCAATAGGGATAATACTGTTGATTTCATAGGGTTGTTGTGAAGATTAAGTGAGTTAATACACAAAGTGTTTAGACTACCATCTAAGCATTCAATAAATGCTAACTATTATTACATATTCTTTTTCATCACCATCACTGCCATTTACTGAATGCTTTCTCTGTCCCAAGACATTTCAGGGCCTGTCCAAGTTCACACAACTGTTTTTAGGGTTCTTTCTCAGCACACAGAGGTTCTTCCATCAGTAGTGGTGCTAGAATCTCTAGGCTGGAGGGGCCTAGGGGAGGTTGGGAAGAGTATGCTCATTTGTGAACAAACTCTTCCACTTGGATTTCATTTACACCTCAAAAAGTTCATAGTTTTCTAAAGTTGTGTTCATTCACAATTTTTCATAAAATTAAGAAAGCATCAAATATACATTTTATTTGTATTGGGGAAGGAGGCTGTGGAGGCCTTCCCCTTCAGAGAAGAGTACTATAGTATATGTCTGAGTCCCCTGTTATATACACAGACAGTTACTTTCACTGCTCTATTCTCTGGGTCAGTACTTGCCAAATCCTGTTTCAACGAGCACTCCTGTATGGGGCCAAGCTTTCTGAGAGGACTGCTAGGAGCAGGGGTGGCATGGGGTAAGGCAAGAAGTGGGTCTACCCCACCCCCTGCCACAATCAAAATAATTTCACATTAGTCTGTTTTGTGATATTGGGCTTTCAGGTGAGCTGTCTTTAGAACAAATGATACTGTGACAAAGAAAAATGAAATAAAATACTTCAAAACCAGGGCTACAGAAAACCTTTAGGCAGCCAGGCCCCTAAGAGGTCAAGATGTTAAAGGATTCATAACAGCACATATGCAGCAGTTTTGTCACAGAGTCTCCCACAACCCTAACTTATACCTTCCTCCAGAGCTGAGCCTGTGCTTTTAAATCCCCCACCCGGTCTTCCCCACTGCCCACAAGTGTTTACCCAGTGTCCGAGCTTGTTCATGCAGAGGGCCAGGAAGAAGGAGGCAGCAGCGAGCTTGGAAGCCCTCTCTTGGACATAGTCATATTCCAGCAGGGTCAACTCACAGATGAAGCGGGACAAGGTCAGTGTCTTCATGCTGGCATAGACACACTAAAGGCAGGAAGAAGACTGACTCAGCAATCAGTACAGAACACTGGCACCAAGCAGATGACCCCTGCACTCACTCCAGTTATCCTACCTTGGGCCTAAATGGTTCTCTGCCTAAGCGATGTACCTCTGCCACCATGACTCACACTAAGGACCCTGTCTCTAAAGCAGAATCTTTAGGAGGGGAGATTCTGAAATCAGCAATGGTGTTTGCCATCTTTAGGATCTTAAGCCAAAATACCAACTGTACTTATGGTACCCTCCCACCTCCCCTTTCTGTATATGCCATCCTTTGAAAAGCCAAAGGCCTCCAACTGCTATCTTTGCACCAGGTTCCAGACTAGAAATCTTTTCTTGTTTGAATCCACACACACACACATACACACACACACACATATATACACACACATGTATAATATATACATATATATTACATACACACACAGAGAGACACATATATACACATATATATTTATGGGCTTCCAAAGACGCTTACTCCTTGGAAGAAAAGTTATGATCAACCTAGACAGCATATTCAAAAGCAGAGACATTACTTTGCCGACTAAGGTCCGTCTAGTCAAGGCTATGGTTTTTCCAGTGGTCATGTATGGATGTGAGAGTTGGACCGTGAAGAAGGCTGAGCGCCGAAGAATTGATGCTTTTGAACTGTGGTGTTGGAGAAGACTCTTGAGAGTCCCTTGGACTGCAAGGAGATCCAACCAGTCCGTTCTGAAGGAGATCAGCCCTGGGATTTCTTTGGAGGGAATGATGCTAAAGCTGAAACTCCAGTACTTTGGCCACCTCATGAGAAGAGTTGACTCATTGGAAAAAACTCTGATGCTGGGAGGGATTGGGGGCAGGAGGAGAAGGGGATGACCGAGGATGAGATGGCTGGATGGCATCATGGACTCGATGGACGTGAGTCTGGGTGAACTCCGGGAGATGGTGATGGACAGGGAGGCCTGGCGTGCTGCGATTCATGGGGTCGCAAAGAGTCGGACACGACTGAGCGACTGAACTGAACTGAACTGAACTGATGGTGGCTCAGACAGTAAACAATCTGCCTGCAATGCGGGAGACCCAGGTTCAGTCCCTGGATTGGGAAGATCCCCTTGAGAAAGGAATGGCAACCCACCCTAGTATTCTTGCCTGGAGAAATGCATGGACAGAGGAGCCTGGTGGGCTAAGTCCATGGGGTCGCAAAGAGTTGGACACGGCTGAGTGACTAACACTTTTCATGTATATTTATACATACATACACTCACATACAAATCCTTCCACAAAACACACTTGTAGAATAAGTGAATAATTACAAAGTGACTTCCCTTGTAAGCAATATTCAGGTGAAGGAAAAGAACTTTGCTAGCATCTCCTCTAAACTTCCCATGTGTCCCTTCCTGATTAAAGAATCTTCTTCCCCTCCCCTACTCTGCCCTCACCTCAAAACTTTATAGGCATACCATTGAAATCTGCAATTTTCTCTGCCCACCACCACCACCACCACACTCCATAAAGATTGCCATTCTAGGAGGGTGGCTTGAAGAAACTCCCCTGTCCTCAGTTGTCCCTTTCCCTACCACTCAGGGAGCCACTCTGGGAATGGAGGGGACTAACTCAGCAGTGGGAAAATGAAGATGTGCTTCCTCCCTCTCACCCTAGCATATCTGCGCAGAAAATGATAGGCGATGGGAATGTTGATATCAAATTTGAGGATTTTCAGGATGCTGGCTTCCATGGCGAGCATCTCGTCTCTCTTATAAATATCGTTGCAGATGTACAGGAAGTCATTCACACTAGGTGGGCAGCGCTCCTATGGGTGGAGAGGAGAGGCAGTCACAAACAGGCAAAGACAACCCATTCCTCTCTGCTTGGAGATGAAAGGCAGGGGAAGAGCGGGTGAATGATAGGAGGTAATAACATTCCCTGGAATAAACCTTCAGGGTAGCTCTGAGAGCCAGCATCTGGTTGATGTGAGCAGTCCATCTGAAAAACAAAATCAGAGACACAGGAGGAGAGAGGACAAGGCCTTTTGGGGTAGATTCCTACAGTGCTGGAAGCGGCACAACATAGCACATGGACTGGAAGCACTGACCTCTCTTCTGATGAGTGAGAGCCAGAAACGGGAAAGCTAAGGCCTGCTCTGAGGGGGATGGAAGGAAAGAGACCACAGAAAGGGGAGCTAGGGATGGAAAATAAGCCCACACTTTGTTTCCTAGTCTAAGCAATGAATAAGGATGTTTGGGAGGGGTCACTGTTGGGGTAATAGGCACTGAAAGAGTGACAGAGAGAAGGGCACAGAGGGAACCCAAGCAGAGACTGAAGGTGGTGGGAGGACATGCAAGGGGGGCTAGACTGGGAAGATCCAGGGCAGATGGAGAGTGAGAACACCACCTCTCTCCCCATTCAGGAGCACCTTCCCATGCCCCGCCCTCTGCAGGTTGAAATTTATCTTTGGGGTGAGGAAGAGGAGGTAGGACGACCCCTGAATCTTTTCTCTAGCTGCACCTCACTGCCCACTCCAGCATTCTTCTCACAACTTTCCCTATCTTCAGATCACAAACTGGACCAATCCTCTGGGTTTGCAGACAAGGAAATTGAGGGCCAGAGAGAGACAGAGACTTGCTTGAGGTCACACAACCACCTAGTGACAAGGCCAGAACGAGAAATTCTCCCTTCTACTGCTCTACTTACCAGTGGCTCCTTCCTTTCTTCTCTTCTCGTATCATCTCCTTACCTCCCCTTGCAAAAGTCTTTCTGTACTTCTCAGTCTTGTGAGGGGAAGACACTCCTGCTCCAAAAAAACCTAGTGGGGGTCCTTTGTCCTGACAACTAAAAGACAGGCACTCCTGGTTCCAAAAGTTGCTAACAAGAGCATCTTGCACTCTCCTTCTCCCTCCTGTGCTTGGCTAGTCAGGGATCCCTAGCTTCTTTTTAACCCCCTTGAGGTTGAGGCAGGGAACACTTGCTCAATCCACAAGGACATCCCTAGGTAAGCAGAGGGAGGAGCAGGGAGAGAGAGAAGGAAAAAGAGAGAGGAAGAGGAGCAAGGGAATGGACCAGGAAGCCAGTGAGCAGGGAAGGGAATGAGCTAGAGAGGGAAGCAGGGGACAAGGGAGAGAGTGAGAGAAGAGGAAGGGAAAGAGGAAGAAAAGCAAGAAGGTTAGGAAGCAAGGGCAGGAAGGAGGGTAGGAGGATAGGAATGAGGGGGAGAGCCAGGGAAAGAAGAGGCCAGGGAGGAAAAGAGGATGGAGTGGAACAAAGAACAAGTGTGAGTGAGAGGGAGTTGAGCAGAGAGGGAGCAACGAGAGAGGAGGAATAAAGGAACCAGACAGTAAGAGAGTAGGGAAGGAAATGAGCCAGAGAGGAAAAACATCAGGAGAATGAGGGAGGGAGAGAGAGAGGGAGAAGAGAGAGAAGGAAGAAAAAGAAAGCAAACCAGGAAGGAGGGTTGAGAGGAAGTTAAGGGGGGGGGTGGTTGGGGAGTCATGATGTCAGGGTACCATGGAGCAAGGATGGGAGATAGGAAGGGAAGGAGCAAGTAGGGAGGGGAGAGAAGGAACCAGCAGAAAAAGAAGAGGGAGAAGGGAAAGCGGTAAGAGGGGAAGGGGGAGGGGAGAAAGAGGGAGGGGAGCAGGCACCAGCAGAGCAACAGGAAGGAGAGAGAAGGAAGAGCAAGAGAAAGAGTGTGTGACAGAGGGAAGAGAGTTAGCTAGGGAAGGAGAAAAGAGAGTGAACAAAGGAAAGGGAGGGAGGGTGGAGCATACAATGGAGGGAGAAACAGGGTGGGTAGGAGGGTGGTAGGAGGGAGGGAGGCATGGAGGAGTAAGGGATAGAACCAGGGTAGGAAGGAGAGGATCATGGAAGGAGGGAGCAAGTGAGGAGGGAAGGGAGTAATGAGAGAAAGATAAAGAAAAGGAGGGCTGGAAAGAGCAAGAAGTGGGTGGGTAGATGGAGGGAAGGAGGGAGCTCAGCATGGAGCGAGTGTTCAAAGCATGGACTGAGGGATCAAGGAAGGAATTGAAAGAAGGCTGGAGGGAGGAAGGGAGCTATGGAGCAAGGGCGGAGGTGTAATGAGCACAGAAGCAGAGTAAGTGTGGAAATGGAGTGAGGGCCAGAAGCGGGGATGTGGGCCAGAACTGGCGCAAGAAGGAAGTAAGGAGCAAAGGAGGGAGAGTTTGAGTTAGAGAGGGAGGTACTGATCGAGGTACGAGCTAGCAGTGAAGAAGGGAAGTGGAAAGCTACTTAGGGATACAGCTGAGGAGGGAACACAAAAACAAATCCACAGTTCTAAAGGTTTTTGCACTCAGTGGAAGTTACTACTTCTCTGCTCCTAAACCATAAGGTTTTCTACTATTAGCCTATCTGAAGGAAAAATGAGAGTTGAACAAGACCATTTAGTACCTGAGGAAGAGGAAAGAATCAGATAAAGTAGTTAGATGGATTATGGCCAGCTACTTGCTTTTATAATGCTACTTCAAAAGTAATTTACATGGACTCACTACCATCTACTCTAGGCCATTTTCTCTTAAATGTCTCCAGCACCTAGATTTGGAAATGATTCCTTATACATGCAATTCAAGACTCTACCAGAAGGAGATGGAGCTGCTGGAAGAAGAAAAGGGGGTGAGGACAGAGAATTATGGTACAGAAGGAAGCTTTAAAAAGAACAACTCATTTAACTAGGAATATGTCCACATACACACATTTTCAAAGAGGAAACAGGAGAACTTTGTTGATACCAGGAAACAAATACACCACCATTTGCACCCAATACCAGCTTCCCTGCCATGGAAGACAGACAAAAATTTGATAGGAAAACTTAATTGTGTTCATGAATGTAATTGTATACACACACAGATACACATATATGCAAATGTATACACATGCATACATGTGGTATATATGTATATAATATATATACACATGCATGTTATACACATGCGCACACACATGTACATACATACATACATGGCTTGGACAGAAATTAATTTTCTCCAAGTCCCATGGATTTGGGCTCACCTCAAATTTTGCTGCAATCATAAAAGCAGTGGAACCAAGGAGTTGTAACTTGTCCTTCTTGCATATTACCTTCATAAGGTAGTGATCTACCAGCTTCACTGCCAAGTACAGGGTCTCATGACTCATCTCGAAGGTCATCTGGAGGAATACAAACAAGGCAGGAATCTGAATGTTGTCCAACTCCAAAGCCATATCCAGATGGATCTAACTACCTGGTCTGTGGTATTGAGGACATTGTAACTACAAGACCTAGCCAGCTGAAACTGCTGTAAGTATAAGAAATGTTTCAGCTAGGTAGGTGCCTGGCTGTATCTCTCGTGCCTCTGAGGACCCTGGCAATACCTATCCCTACACATTTGGGTAAATGACAAATCTTACATCAGAGGGAGATGCTTTGCCTTCTCTATGAGCACCTTGAGTGAACCCACCCTCTCTCTTTCACCTCCAAAACTTAGATTCTTGTTCTCCGCATTTGCTACTTTATAGCAGCGCCTGGCTTAAGTTTTGATTGCCAAAGTATCCACTTCAAAGAGATACCCACTTCAAGAATGGCTATGTCCAATGAACACACTGCCAGTCACAAGACGAGATAAAGAGTCAGGCCACCTTCCCCACTGAGGCTTCTTTGTTTTAGAGATCTTGGTTGGTTTTGATAACTGATCATTTGGACTGATTATTTTTCTCTTCCCAGGCTTTAAATTCTTTCTCTTATGTTTTAAATTTACCAATAAAGAGTAAGCACCAGAAACCCTAGGCCCCCACCTCTGACCCAGTAAAAGCAGAACCCCCTGGCCCACACGTTTACATGTCTGTTGTTTCTCTCTCTCCTTCCCTCCAACCTCAACTTCACCATGTGGACCCAGCTGTGCTCTATAATTTCCAAGCCCTGTAAGTAATAAACCTGTATTTTTTCAAAGTTTCCTACGTTATTGCTGAAGAGTGTTTTGCTATCATAATACGAACCACAGAGGGTAGTCCAGCCATGACATTAGTTATTGATAGGCTGAGACCAGCACAAAAAACACTATTACCCCATACAATGAACTCCCAAAAGAGATGTTTATTTAGCTCTGAAATAAAGGGACTTATTTATTAGTTTATTCATTCATTAGTTTCTCTTCCCAACTAGATATGCTATTAGAATATAAGGACTGGGAGCAAGTACCAATAGCACAGTTTGTAAGTGAGCTGAGGGGCTAAAGAAGCCAGAAAGAGATTAAAGCATTAGTAGCATAACCTTCCTTTCCTTCTTTCTCTTATTTATCCTTATTCTTGCCTTCACCAAGTCCAAGAAACTCTCCTATAGCCCCAGTTCCACAGTTAGTGCGAGCTCATATGGCATCTTTGTGCAAAGTAGGAAAAAAAGTGTCTCTGGGTGAATGCAGCCCTACAGGCACACATTTTATCAAGTAGACAATACTTTTATATAAATTAGCAAAAGGTGCCTTTGCCTCAGGGCATAGCAACCCCATAGTCAGAATGCACAGCTTAGCAACTAAGTATATTATCTAGATTCCATGCCTGCTTTTGCCTTGCCTGGACGCTGTGTGTAGGCACAATTTGCACTCATGGTGGTCCTACACAATCCTCACTGAGGCTTCTTCCTTACAACACCTTGGGTTCTTAGGATTCAAAAACAATACAATTTATACTAGCCCTGTGATAGGGAATAACAAATCTGACTCCATACTGGGTCTGTTTCTTTTACTTTAACCTTTGTATTCTATTCCTTATTCTACAAGTTGATTAACTTGTAACTTGTAAAGAGATGTTGCCTATAGCTTAAAGCATACACAATGGCCTATCTGCAGGAATCCTGCCCCCCACCCAGGCCTGAATGTTAAACTAAACTAAACTCAGCTCAAAGAAAACATTGTGACTCAGCCCACCTGTGAATGACTGCCAGAAAGAAGAAATTAACATACCCCTCCTGGCAGAAACCAGTAAATATTTGCAACACCTTATGGCCTTCTACTTTACCTCTCACCTCACCTCCTCTTTGTTTTATAAAAGAAACTAGCATCCAGTCCCTGGCAAGATGGTTCAGACTTCCAGCCTTCTGAATAAAGGTCACTATTTCTTGCCCCAACACCTCATCTCCCAATTTACTGTATTGTGCAGGAAGCAGAATGAGCTTGGACTTGGTAACAGTCCAACACCTTAATCAATGTGTGAATCCCCTCTAACATCTCCACCAAATAGTTACTCAGTTTCTGCCACAGAACCTCCAAATAGAACCTGGTTTTAACAGAAAATTATTCTTTCTACAGAGTAGATATCGCCCTTAATGTAAGCTTACTTACTTCTCTGGGCCTCCTTTTTCATTGGCTAATATTATTGACCAGAGGCTAGATAACCAAATGGAGGTCCATAAAAAGCACTGGAGAAATGGATATATAACTGAATGGGCAAATAATTACCAAATAATGATTGAATACATTGGTTCAGTGATAGATATATTACATTTCTGAATAACAGAAATACCATGAAGCTTTTCTTATTGTTCCTGGGATATGGCCTGGATGTTCTCAGAAATCTGGCTTTATTAGTTTCCAACTGCTTCTGCAATAAATTATCACACTCAGATGGTAAATAATCCACCTGCAATGAGGGAGACTTGGGTTCGATCCCTGGGTTGGGAAGATCCCCTGGAGAAGGGAAAGGCTACCCACTCCAGTATTCTGGCCTAGAAAATTCCATGAACTGTATAGTCCACGGGGTTGCAAAGAGTTGGACACGACTTAGCAACTTTCACTAGTGGCTTAAAACAATACAGATTTATTACCTTACAGATCTGGTGGTCATAAGTCCACTGGGCTTGCTGGACTAAAAAAATCAAAGTGCAAAGTGGGGCTATGTTTCGTTTTGAAGGTTCTAGTAGAGAATCTTTTTTAGCTTCTAGAAACTGCCCATATTCCTTGGTTTGTGGCCCCTTCCATCTTCAAAGCCAGCAGTGGCCAGCGGAGTCTTTCTTATACTGCATTACTCTCTGCCTCTCTCTCTTCCACATTTAAGAACACTTGTGATTATAATCGGGCCCACTTGGATAACCTAGTATAGTTGCCCTACCTTAAATTCAGCTGATTATGATCTTAATTCCATAGTCTAATTTTCCATTCCCATATAAGGTAACATACTCAGATTCTGAGGATTAGGATGCAGGCATTTTATTCTGCCTACTACATTTTCCAAAGGAACATATAAGAAAGGGGTGGGGAAAGTTCATGCAGATGAAGAGTAATGACTATCACCTTTAAGTGTCAAGAAATTGAGGTCAAATAATTACAGGAAAAAAAGTGTAAAATTGAAAAACAGCAATTCTCTGAGGATGCCTTTGTGAGCAAACAATAAAGCTAGTGGATGCATAGCCTCCTTGCAGTACCTCACATAGGCACTGGCCACCCATCAGTACATCATTATCAAATGATAACATCAAAAAGAGTAGGTAGTATCTGAATGAATTGTTGAAATGTGGAGTCAATAAAATATTTAAATTAGCAGCTGTGTCAGTTACAGCACTCTTCCTTCCTTGAATGTGAGACAAGACTCTTCTAACATAACTCTACCACTTGGGACTACATGGAACAAGTCTAATCCTTCTTGTGACAACCTCTCAGCTACTGTTTTAGTTATTATGTTTCCTATACATCTTCATTCTAGACCAAATAACTTGACTTCCTCTATTTTTCACATGATATGGTTTTTCTGACTGCTCAGAATCAGGCTTCAAATTAGGAGCCTAACTTTGTGCCAGTTAGAGAAGAGTGGATAATTCCAATCAGCTATACAAAATGAGGATGAGAAGCTTTTCATCATAGGAGCCAGGTTCTCTCCCTCACAACTGCCTTTGTCAGGCATATCCTTCCAATTCATCAAAAACAACTCTTTTCCATATCTGGAAATGGATAAGAAACAAAAGGAAATGATAAATCAATCGAAACTATAGAAAATACAAAGATTACTCTTAACGTTGAACTTAATATATGTTTAAAATATGCGTGTATGTATTCATATATGTTAGGAAGCATATATGATAAAATTCATCCCAAGTTCCAAAACTCAAAGACCACCTTCTATAAAGATGAATAAACAGAGAAAATCTACCAGATATATGAAAAAGAACAAGTAGTTTTTCAAGGAGAAATGCTTTGACGAACCAGAGCAAGTGTCTATGTATTGAAATCTTTTCACTCCAAAGATATAGAATAAATTTTTTAAAAGTAAACTCTCAGTGCACCAGCCCTGAGCACCCTGTCTCATGCATCATACCAGGACTGGAGATCTATTTCACATATGGGAGATCCAACCAGTCCATTCTGAAGGAGATCAGCCCTGGGATTTCTTTAGAAGGAATGATGGTGAAGCTGAAGCTCCAGTACTTTGGCCACCTCATGCAGAGAGTTGACTCACTGGAAAAGACTCTGATGCTGGGAGGGATTGGGGGCAGGAGGAGAAGGGGACGACAGAGGATGAGATGGCTGGATGGCATCACAGACTTGATGGACGTGAGTCTGAGTGAACTCCGGGATTTGGTGATGGACAGGGAGGCCTGGCATGCTGCGATTCATGGGGTCGCAAAGAGTCGGACACCACTGAGCGACTGAACTGAGCTGAATATACATGTTTTAATGCTATTCTCTTAAATCATTCCATCCTTACCTTCTCCCACCAAGTCCAAAAGTCTGTTCTTTACATCTGTGTCTCTTGCTGTCTCGCACTGGGATGACCCTGAGGGATGGGATGGGAGGGAGGTAGCAGGGAGGTTCAGGATGGGGAACACATGTACACCCATGGCTGATTCATGTGAATGTATGGCAAAAACCACCACAATATTGTAAAGTAATTAGCCTCCAATTCAAATAAATTAATTTTTTTTAAAGTAAACTCTCAACTAGATCTGAGAGGACACTGAATCTATGAAAAGAGAATCTAGAAAGACTAATTTCTAATGAAGAGAAGGTAGAGAAAGATGGCGGAGGAATAGGACGGGAAGATCACTTTCTCCCTCACAAATTCCTCAAAAGAACATTTCAACGCCAAGCAAACTCCACAAAACAACTTCTGTAGGCTGGCAGAGGACATCAGGCAACCAGAAAAGCAGACCATTGTCTTCAAAAACAGGTAGGAAAAAATATAAAAGACGAAAAAGGAGACAAAGGAGGTGGGGAGGGAGCTCCGTCCCGGGAAGAGAAGCCCGTCCCGGGAAGGGAATTTTAAGAAGAGAGGTTTCCAAACACCAGGAAACACTCTCCCTGCCGAGTCTGTGGCGAGCCTTGGAAACACAGAGGGCAACATAACAGGAAGGAAAAATAGATAAATAATTAAAACCAACAGATTACAAGCCCAACAGTAACTCCCCCAGCGGAAAAGCAGCACAGACGCCTGCATCCGCCATTGGGAAGTGGGGGCAGGGCAGGGACGCGCGGGAGGCGTGGGCTGCAGTGCTTTGCAAAAATCAGGCAGGAATGCCCCACGCGCAACCAGAACGATCTAACTTGGGCTAGCAAACCAGACTGTGGGATAGCTACCACGCGAAAAGCTCAAACATAAGACACCGCCAGGACCGAGCACAGAACAAAGGACGGAACAGAAAAAGCCGGCTGCAGACCATTCCCCGCCGGGGACAGGCAGCCAGAGCCGTAAGGACTGGAAAGGGGCAATTGCAGACCCGGAGAGACTTTACGTACCTAACTGTAAGCAGGCTCCTTTGCTAAGACTTCTGGGGGTGCTGGACAGTCACAGTCTGCCTCACGGGGTGCGCCAGCGGTCCACCCAGAGAGCTGAGCGGCAGCGGCGGAAAAGGTGACAAGCCGCGGCGATCGCGCTCGCCAAACTCCTGAGCTACTTGGACCTGGGAAGGGCACAAAGTGCAGTCCCAGCCGCATTTGTGCCTCTGAGGGCTGCCTGAGCGCCGAATCTGAGCGGCTTGGACCGGGGAAGTGCACGCAGCCTAGGGCCGGCCCCAGACGGTTCCCGGCTGAGCACTGTAGAGCCGGAGCGGTTTGTGCGCCACGAGAAAGGACAGGTCAAGAGGAGCAGAGATACTGTGTGCACACGACAGTGCTATTTGTTTGCAGCATCCCCCCTCCCCACAGCGCGACTGAACTAGTGAGCCTAAAAAACCAGCAAACAGAAGAAGTTAAACAGAGGGAACCACCTTGGAAGTGAGCCCACACAGCCCATAACATCAGAGAAGGGCCAGAAATATTTTTAATATTTTTAAAATCATTCCTTTTTTTTTTTTTGCTTTTTGCTTTTTTGTTTTTTTTTTTCTTTTTTTTCTAGCTTTTTTTTAATTGTTAAGTCTTCTATTTCTCCTTTAATTTTTATTTCTATAACCTATTATTACTATTTTAAAAAAAAAGAAACACTTTTTTTTTTTTTTAAGGCAAACACCATATATACTCTTTGGATGGTTGTTGGTGTTTTTTTTTTGTTTGTTTTTTTTGTTTGTTTGTTTTTTAATAATTCTTTTTCTTTCTTTCTTCCTTTTTCCTTCTGCTTTTCTTTAATATTGTATCTTTGAAAATCCAACCTCTACTCTAGATTTTTAATCTTTGCTCTTAGGTTTTTGTTGTCAATTTTGTACATTTAAAAATCCAAACTTCATTACCCAAGTTTACCTGAGAGCGAGATTACTCTCTCCTCCTCTGGACTCTCCTTTTTCTCCACCAGGTGGCCTCTGTCTCTTTTCTCCCCCATCTCTTCTCTATCCAACTCTGTGAATCTCTGTGTGTTCCAGATGGTGGAGAACACCTAAGGAACTGGTTACTGGCAGGATTTGTCTCTCTCCTACTCATTCCTATCTCTTATCCTCCTGGTCACCTCTGTCTACTTCCTCCCTCTCCTCTTCCCCATATAACTCTGTAAATACCTCTGAGCGGTCCAGACTATAGAGCGCACATAAGGAAGTGACTACTGGCTAGCTTGCTCTCTCCTCTTTTGATCTCACCGCATCTCATTCCAGTTACCCCCTCCATCTTCTCTTCTCCTTGTAACTCAGTGAACCTCTCTGAGTGTCCCTCAATGTGGAGACACTTTTCATCTTTAACCTAGATGTTTTATCATCGGTGCTGTATAGATGGAGAAGTCTAGAGGCTACTGTAAAAATAAAACTGAAAACCAGAAGCAGGAAGCTTAAATCCAAAGCCTGAAAACATTACAGAACTCTTGAATTCAGGGAACATTAAGCAATAGGAGCTCATCAAATGCCTTCATACCTACACTGAAACCAAGATCCACCCAAGGGCCAACAAGTTCCAAAACAAGACATACCACACAAATTCTCCAGCAACACAGGAACACTCCCCTGAGCTTCAATATACAGGCAGTTCAAAATTATCCCAAAACCTTTGATGTCTCATAACCCATTACGGGTCACTCCACAGCACTCCAGAGAGAAGAAACCCAGCTCCACCCACCAAAACTCCAACACAAGCCTCCCTAACCAAGAAACCTTGACAAGCCACTGATAGAACCCCACCCAAAGTGAGGAAGCTCCATAATAAAGAGAACTCCACAAACTACCAGAATATAAAAAGGCCACCCCAAACGCAGCAATATAACCAAGATGAAGAGACAGAGGAATACACAGCAGGTAAAGGAACAGGAGAGTTGCCCACCAAACCAAACAAAAGAGGAAGAAGTAGGGAATCTACCGGAAAAGGAATTCCGAATATTGATAGTGAAAATGATCCAAAATCTTGAAATCAAAATGGAAACACAGATAAATAGCCTAGAGACAAGGATTGAGAAGATGTAAGAAAGGTTCAACAAGGACCTAGAAGAAATAAAAAAGAGTCAAAATATAATGAATAATGCAATAAATGAGATCAGAAACACTCTGGAGGCAACAAATAGTAGAATAACGGAGGCAGAAGATAGGATTAGTGAAATAGAAGATAGAATGTTAGAAATAAATGAATCAGAGAGGAAACAAGAAAAACGAATTAAAAGAAACGAGGACAATCTCAGAGACCTCCAGGACAATATGAAATGCTCCAACATTCGAATTATAGGAGTCCCAGAAGAAGAAGACAGAAAGAATGATCATGAGAAAATCCTTGAGGAGATAATAGTTGAAAACTTCCCTAAGATGGGGAAGGAAATAATCACCCAAGTCCAAGAAACACAGAGAGTCCCAAATAGGATAAACCCAAGGCGAAACACCCCAAGACACATATTAATCAAATTAACAAAGATCAAACACAAAGAACAAATATTAAAAGCAGCAAGGGAAAAACAACAAATAACACACAAGGGGATTCCCATAAGGATAACAGCTGATCTTTCAATAGAAACTCTTCAGGCCAGGAGGGAATGGCAAGACATACTTAAAGTGATGAAAGACAATAACCTACAGCCCAGATTACTGTACCCAGCAAGGATCTCATTCAAATACGAAGGAGAAATCAAAAGCTTTACAGACAAGCAAAAGCTGAGAGAATTCAGCACCGCCAAACCAGCTCTCCAACAAATTCTAAAGGATATCCTCTAGACAGGAAATACGAAAAGGGTGTATAAACCCGAACCCAAAACAATAAAATAAATGGTAACGGGATCATATTTATCAATAATTACCTTAAACGTAAATGGGTTGAATGCCCTAACCAAAAGACAAAGACTGGCCGAATGGATACAAAAACAAGACCCCTCTATATGCTGCTTGCAAGAGACCCACCTCAAAACAAGGGACACATACAGACTGAAAGGGAAGGGCTGGAAAAAGATATACCACGCAAATAGAGACCAAAAGAAAGCAGGAGTGGCAATACTCATATCTGATAAAATAGACTTTAAAACAAAGGCTGTAAAAAGAGACAAAGAAGGCCACTACATAATGATCAAAGGAACAATCCAAGAAGAAGATATAACAATTATAAATATATATGTACCCAATATAGGAGCACCACAATATGTAAGACAAATGCTAACAAGTATGAAAGGGGAAATCAACAATAACACAATAATAGTGGGAGACTTTAATATCCCACTCACACCTATGGACAGATCAACTAAACAGAAAATTAACAAAGAAACGCAAACTTTAAATGATACATTAGATCAGTTAGACCTAATTTATATCTATAGGACATTTCACCCCAAAACAATGAATTTCACCTTTTTTTCAAGTGCTCATGGAACCTTCTCCAGGATAGATCACATCCTGGGCCATAAATCTAAACTTGATAAATTCAAAAATATCTAAATCATTCCAAGCATCTTTTCTGACCATAATGCATTAAGATTAGATCTCAATTACAGGAGAAAAACTATTAAAAATTCCAACATATGGAGGCTGAACAACACACTTCTGAATAACCAACAAATCACAGAAGAAATCAAAAAAGAAATCAAAATATGCATAGAAACTAATGAAAATGAAAACACAACAACCCAAAACCTGTGGGACACTATAAAAGCAGTGCTAAGAGGAAAGTTCATAGCAATACAGGCATACCTCAAGAAACAAGAAAAAAGTCAAATAAATAACCTAACTCTACAGCTAAAGCAACTAGAAAAGGAAGAGTTGGAGAACCCCAGAGTTAGTAGAAGGAAAGAAATCTTAAAAATTAGGGCAGAAATAAATGCAAAAGAAACAAAAGAGACCATAGCAAAAATCAACAAAGCCAAAAGCTGGTTCTTTGAAAGGATAAATAAAATTGACAAACCATTAGCCAGACTCAAAGAAGCAAAGAGAGAAAAATCAAATCAATAAAATTAGAAATGAAAATGGAGAGATCACAACAGACAACACAGAAATACAAAGGATCATAAGAGACTACTATCAGCAGTTGTATGCCAATAAAATGGACAACGTGGAAGAAATGGACAAATTCTTAGAAAAGTACAATTTTCCAAAACTGAACCAGGAAGAAATAGAAAATCTTAACAGACCCATCACAAGCACGGAAATTGAAACTGTAATCAGAAATCTTCCAGCAAACAAAAGCCCAGGTCCAGACGGCTTCACAGCTGAATTCTACCAAAAATTTCGAGAAGAGCTAACACCTATCCTCCTCAAACTCTTCCAGAAAATTGCAGAGGAAGGTAAACTTCCAAACTCATTCTATGAGGCCACCATCACCCTAATACCAAAACCTGACAAAGATGTCACAAAAAAAGAAAACTACAGGCCAATATCACTGATGAACATAGATGCAAAAATCCTCAATAAAATTCTAGTAATCAGAATCCAACAACACATTAAAAAGATCATACACCATGACCAAGTGGGCTTTATCCCAGGGATGCAAGGATTCTTCAATATCCGCAAATCAATCAATGTAATTCACCACATTAACAAATTGAAAAATAAAAACCATATGATTATCTCAATAGATGCAGAGAAGGCCTTTGACAAAATTCAATATCCATTTATGATAAAAACTCTCCAGAAAGCAGGAATAGAAGGAACATACCTCAACATAATAAAAGCTATCTATGACAAACCCACAGCAAACATTATCCTCAATGGTGAAAAATTGAAAGCATGTCCCCTAAAGTCAGGAACAAGACAAGGGTGTCCACTTTCACCGCTACTATTCAACATAGTTCTGGAAGTTTTGGCCACAGCAATCAGAGCAGAAAAAGAAATAAAAGGAATCCAAATTGGACAAGAAGAAGTAAAACTCTCACTGTTTGCAGATGACATGATCCTCTACATGGAAAACCCTAAAGACTCCACCAGAAAATTACTAGAGCTCATCAATGAATATAGTAAAGTTGCAGGATATAAAATCAACACACAGAAATCCCTTGCATTCCTATACACGAATAATGAGAAAGTAGAAAAAGAAATTAAGGAAACAATTCCATTCACCATTGCAACGAAAAGAATAAAATACTTAGGAATATATCTACCTAAAGAAACTAAAGACCTATATATAGAAAACTATAAAACACTGATGAAAGAAATCAAAGAGGACACTAATAGATGGAGAAATATACCATGTTCATGGATCGGAAGAATCAATATAGTGAAAATGAGTATACCACCCAAAGCAATTTACAAATTCAATGCAATCCCTATCAAGCTACCAGCCACATTTTTCACAGAACTAGAACAAATAATTTCAAGATTTGTATGGAAATACAAAAAACCTCGAATAGCCAAAGCAATCTTGAGAAAGAAGAATGGAACTGGAGGAATCAACTTGCCTGACTTCAGGCTCTACTACAAAGCCACAGTCATCAAGACAGTATGGTACTGGCACAAAGACAGACATATAGATCAATGGAACAAAATAGAAAGCCCAGAGATAAATCCACACACATATGGACACCTTATCTTTGACAAAGGAGGCAAGAATATACAATGGAGTAAAGACAATCTCTTTAACAAGTGGTGCTGGGAAAACTGGTCAACCACTTGTAAAAGAATGAAACTAGATCACTTCCTAACACCGCACACAAAAATAAACTCAAAATGGATTAAAGATCTAAATGTAAGATCAGAAACTATAAAACTCCTAGAGGAGAACATAGGCAAAACACTCTCAGACATAAATCACAGCAGGATCCTCTATGATCCACCTCCCAGAATTATGGAAATAAAAGCAAAAATAAACAAATGGGATCTAATTAAAATTAAAAGCTTCTGCACAACAAAGGAAAATATAAGCAAGGTGAAAAGACAGCCTTCTGAATGGGAGAAAATAATAGCAAATGAAGCAACTGACAAACAACTAATCTCAAAAATATACAAGCAACTTATGCAGCTCAACTCCAGAAAAATAAACGACCCAATCAAAAAATGGGCCAAAGAACTAAATAGACATTTCTCCAAAGAAGACATACGGATGGCTAACAAACACATGAAAAGATGCTCAACATCACTCATTATTAGAGAAATGCAAATCAAAACCACAATGAGGTACCACTTCACACCAGTCAGAATGGCTGCGATCCAAAAATCTGCAAGCAATAAATGCTGGAGAGGGTGTGGAGAAAAGGTAACCCTCCTACACTGTTGGTGGGAATGCAAACTAGTACAGCCACTATGGAGAACAGTGTGGAGATTCCTTTAAAAATTGCAAATAGAACTACCTTATGACCCAGCAATCCCACTGCTGGGCATACACACCGAGGAAACCAGAATGGAAAGAGACACATGTACCCCAATGTTCATCGCAGCACTGTTTATAATAGCCAGAACATGGAAACAACCTAGATGTCCATCAGCAGATGAATGGATAAGAAAGCTGTGGTACATATACACAATGGAGTATTACTCAGCCGTTAAAAAGAATTCATTTGAATCAGTTCTGATGAGATGGATGAAACTGGAGCCGATTATACAGAGTGAAGTAAACCAGAAAGAAAAACACCAATACAGTATACTAACACATATATATGGAATTTAGGAAGATGGCAATGACAACCCTGTATGCAAGACAGGGAAAGAGACACAGATGTGTATAACGGACCTTTGGACTCAGAGGGAGAGGGAGAGGGTGGGATGATTTGGGAGAATGACATTCTAACATGTATACTATCATGTAAGAATTGAATCGCCAGTCTATGTCTGACGCAGGATGCAGCATGCTTGGGGCTGGTGCATGGGGATGACCCAGAGAGATGTTATGGGGAGGGAGGTGGGGGGGGGTCATGTTTGGGAACGCATGTAAGAATTAAAGATGTTAAAATTTAAAAATAAAAAACTAAAAAAAAAAGAAAAAAAATTCTAATGAAAAAATATCTACATAAATAAAATGCAATAGAGGCAGTGAACAGTATATTAGATTATGAAAAAAACCAAATCTATGATTCAAAGGCCACTTTAAGGAATTTTCCCAGAACTGAGAGGTAAAAGAAAGTTGAATAAAAACTTGAGACTCAAGGAGAACAGATTTTGGAGAGACACATACACACACATGGGAAATCAAAATGAGAGAAAAATAATAAATAAAATTTTCTCTGAGCCAAAGAAAGACTGAACCTTTAGAGCGAAGGGACCCACAACATACCAGATAAAATTAAGGAAAAAAGATCTACATATAGACATGTAAAAATAATTATTTATAGGGAAGGTAATATATTAAATAATAATCTGAATCTAAAAGTCTAGACTGCTTTGACTAAAAACAGGAGAAGAAATAAACTAAAAGTATGCAGGTTATCTTATCTTTCTTGAGGGTCAATTAATAGATCAGGTCCAAAGGGTTTAGTTAAGTAAGCAACAACAATATCCATATGGTAGAATATTATCTATAAGTATAGATCTACTTATATGGGAAGATTATTAAGACTTATTAAGAGAAAAGAGCAAGTGGCACGTAACCTATTCATGCAACAAAAGATATCAAAAAACCCACACTCAGTAAAAAGCTATATTTTTATATATGTGTATATGCATATGCATTCATGTATTATTCATATAATTCAACATTTTTAAAGAAAGGATAGTCAAAAACTTAATAGAAGTAATAAGACAAAAAGGATACATTCTAAATTATAGTTATCTCTGAGAAATAAGGATAGAGTAAAACAGTAGTTTTTGTACATACACACACACAAACATATAAATACATATTTTAAAAATGTATTAATTTTGTAGCTTAAAAAATTGTATAGAACAGAGTGGTTAAGGTGAGATGGAGGGGGTGAAGAAATGCCAGGATAAATTAATTAAACAATGATTATGGGTGGTTATCACATTGCTCTTAGACTTTGGTAAGTTAAGCAGAAAAAATAAATTAGCATATAAATTATATAATAATTATTAAACCAAAATAAATTGATATAATGATTCTTGTACCCTAAAGAGAATACATATTTTCTTCAAACATCAGTGAACTATTTATAAAAACCCATTATATCTGAAGCCATGAAGAAAATCTCATTAACTAAAAAAAGAGCAGAAATTATCATTCAGGTCACATACTCAATACACAATACAATAAATCTAGAAATTGGCAATAAAAGGATAAACCAAACAAACTAAAGACAAGCAATGCATTTGAAAAAATCATAAGCATTATTCTTAAAGAAAAAAGCCTGGCTCAAAGGGAAAATAAAAATTGCAAATTATTGAGAAAAAACAAGAGAGCTAAAATACTATCTTTCAAAACTGGTAGGATATAGTCAGAACTTTACTTAGGAAAAAAATATAGTTTTGAGGCTTTTATTATGAAGTCAGAAAAAATTAAATTAGACTAAGCACTCATTTTAAGATGCCAGGGAAAAATAGCATATAAAACTTAATAAAATAAAAAAGAGGAAAGCAGATGGTAATAAATTACATTAAAAAGTTATATATTTATCCATGAGCTGGTTCTTTGACCAGAGGACTGAATCAATCTTTTTTGAGGAAAACTGAGGAAAAAAAGGCATGGAAATACATGGGAGAGAGATAACACATCACACACATTTTGAATGAGAAAAGAAATAATTACAAAGGATTGTAAAAGAATACCATATGCAATCTATAGTAATATCTGTGAAAATATCCATGAAATCAATGATTTTTAATGAAATATAAACTACAAAAATGACTCAAGAAGAGTCATAAGACCTTAGGTGTGAAACTTTCAAGATGGCAGAGGAGGAAGATGTGGAGATCACCTTCCTCCCCACAAATGTATCAAAAATACATGTGCACATGAAACAACTCATACAGAACACCTTCTGAATACTGGCAGAAGACCTCAGACTTCCAAAAAGGCAAGCCAATCTCCTCAGAATGAGGTAGGGCAAAAGCTAAAGATAAAAAGAGACAAAGGGGTCTGGAACAGGGACCTGCACCCAGGGAGCGAGCCATGAAGGTGGAAAAGTTTCTGCACATTTGGACGGGGGAGCTTCAGACCCTCAAGGATAATGCAGCACTAGGTGCTCGGAAGGCAAAACAGAGAGAATTCACCAGAGATGTTGCCAGCCAGCACTTCCCAGCCAAGAAGCAGCTTGCACACCCACCATGGCAAGAGGGGGGCTGGGTGCTGAGGATTAAGGCTTCAGGGCTCAGGCCCCAGGGAGAGAACTGGGGTTGACTGCTATGCAGATACTCAGGGGCTAGTACAACACAGCTGAGGAAGTCCAGGAAAAAGCCTGGGCCTCCCAGAGAGGCAAGAGTTTGTTGCCACAAGAACTCCTAACTCCCCAAGCTCACAGATCCCAGGAACCCACTTCCGAGAACGCCAAGGACTGTGAACTGCCTGACCCCAGAGGGAGGTATGCCGGGCTGCCACCAAAGTATGCCAAGCCAGCAAGAGCGCCACAGGTGGAACTAGATGTGACTGTAGTTTACAATCCCAGAGGGAGAATGCAAGCTGACTGGCCACTGCCGAAGCCTCAAAGCCAGGGGGAGTGCCTGAGACAGGGACTAAATGTCATCACTGTGGTCCTGACCGCAGAGGTAGTAGCTGCCACCAAGCCATAAGCAGGCAAAGGTTACTGCCCACATCTTCTGGGGAGCCTAAACTGCTTGGCTCTGCCAAGGGACATACAACTCAAGGCCAATTCCTGTGCGAGCACATGACCCACCTCGGACTTTAGCAACTTCCTGCAGGCCTGAGTCCCAGGAAACACTCCCCAAACACCCCAACTGTGGCTTCCATAACCCTCCCTCTCCACAGCCCAACTGAGCAAGTGAGCCCTAAAAAGCTGCTACCTTTGCCCCCACTAGTTTGGGTGGGAAACAGACACAACAGGGCGGCCTACAAGCAGAGGCAGGTCTAAAACCAAAGCGGAGCACCAGGGGCTGTGCGAGCAAAGAGGAGGGAGGTAATAAACTACTGCAGTCACAGCTGCAGTGGATTACATGCACGCAATTAGCCTGAGACTGTGGAATTTTCAGGCAGTTGTGGACTTTGGGAACAAGCATAACCTGGAGTAAGGCCAGATCTGAGACTGAGCTGACCCCACAGCAGGTCCAGAGACCTTCCTAGAAATATTGCAGGACTTCCTCAGTACACAGACTGGCTGGTGTTCACTGTGTGGAGAGGACAATGGAGGAATTAGAGCACACTCTTCTTACTACTTCTCTCTCTATATATATACATATACATATATATACCTCTCTATATATACACATATATACATATACACACATATATATACATATATATGTATATATATATACGTGTGTGTATATATATTCTTCCTTTTTTGTATTGTTCTAATGTTGTTCCTTAGGAAAAGGAGTACGTCAAGGCTGTATATTGCCACCCTGCTTATTTAACTTATATGCAGAGTACATCATGAGAAACGCTGGGTGGAAGAAACACAAGCTGGAATCAAGATTGCTGGGAGAAATATCAATAACCTCAGATATGCAGATGACACCACCCTTATGGCAGAAAGTAAAGAACTAAAAAGCCTCTTGATGAAAGTGAAAGAGGAGAGTGAAAAAGTTGGCTTAAAGCTCAACATTCAGAAAATTAAGATCATGGCATCCAGTCCCATCACTTCATGGGAAATAGATGGAGAAACAGTGGAAACAGTGGCAGACTTTATTTTGGGGGGCTCCAAAATCACTGGTTGACTGCAGCCTTGAAATTAAAAGACACCTGCTCCTTGGAAGAAAAGCTATGACCAACTAGACAGCATATTAAAAAGCAGAGACATTACTTCGCCAACAAAGGTCTATCTAGTCAAAGCTATGGTTTTTCCAGTGGTCATGTATGGATGTGAGAGTTGGACTATAAAGAAAGCTTAGCACCAAAGAATTGATGCTTTTGAACTGTGGTGTTGGAGAAGACTCTTGAGAGTCCCTTGGACTGCAAGGAGATCCAACCATTCCATTCTAGAGGAAATCAGTCCTGAATATTCATTGGAAGGACTGTTGCTGAAAGCTGAAACTCCAATACTTTGTCCACCTGATGTGAAGAACTGACTCATTTGAAAAGACCCTGATGCTGGGAAAAATTGAAGGCAGGAGGAGAAGGGAATGACAGAGGATAAGATAGTTGGATGGCATCACCGACTCAATGGACATGGGTTTGAATAAACTCCGGGAGTTGGTGATGGACAGGGAGGCCAGGTATTCTGCAGTCCATGGGGTCACAAAGAGTCGGACACAACTGAGTGACTGAACTGACTGAACTGAAAACGTACAATTGGGCAAGACACTTCACAAGCATAGGTGTCTATACACAATTGGATAAATTCAGTTTTTTTAAGCAATAAATAGTTATTGAGAGCCCCTGCAAATAGTTTCCTATACCTACAAAAATTTTAAGTATGCATTTTGTTGGTCTAACACTTCTATTCCTAGTAATTTATTCCAGAAAAACAAAAGTACATCTATGAGCAATGCAAATGTATGCATGTTCACTACAGGGTTATTGGAAATAACCTATATGCCCATTAATAGGAGACTGAGTAAATAATGCCAATTGAAGAACAGAATACTATGGTCTAAGGCCATACCACCCTAAATACACCCGATCTCATCTGAACTTGGAAGCTGAGCAGGGTTGGGCCTGGTTAGTACTTAGATGGGAAAACAGAATACTACACAGTTGACAAAATTGATGTAGAAATGTCAATTTAACTAGAAAGATATTTGCAATTACATGAGCATTGTTACATGAGAAAAAAAAGCAAGTCCTAAAGAACTATGAAGAGGACATGACAATCCTAAAAATATATGCTCATATGCTCTGAACAACAGATTTTTAAAATACACAAAGAAAAAAAGTGACAAAACTGAAAAGCGAAACAGACAAATTCATAATCGTAGTTGAAAACTTCAATACTCTTCTCTCAGTAACAAAATTAGTTCACGGAAAATCAGCAAAAATAATAAGGAAATTAACAACATGAACCAACTGAATCTAACAGACATTTTATAGAACACTCACTCCATCCAACAAAGCAGAATACACATTCTTCTCAAGTGCACATGTAACATTCACCAAGACAGACCATATTCTGATCAACCTTAAACATTTTTAAGAAATTAAAAATTATACAAACTGTTTTCTTTGACCACAGTGGAATTAAACTACAAATCGATAACAGAAAAATAATAGTGAAATCTCCAAACACTTAGAGATTAAACAAACTTCTAAATAGTTCAAGCAGTTAAAAGTGGTACTTAGGGAGAAATTATAGCAATTAGGTGCTTATATTAGAAAAGAAGAAAAGTCCTAGGACATCCCTGGTGGTCCAGTGGTTAAGAATCGGCCTGCCAATGCAGGGGACCTGGGTTTGATCCATGGTCTGGTAATATCCTACATGCCACGGGGCAAGTAAACCAGTGTGTCACAACTACTGAGTCCACTTGCCCTAGAGCCCATGCTCCACAAGAGAAGCCCCCACAATGAGAAGCCCATGCACTACAACTAGACAGTAACCCTGCTCACTGCAACTAGAGAAAGCCTGCGCAACATCAAAGACACAGCACACCAAAAATAAAATAAAGAAATATTTTATAAAGAAGAAAAGAAGTCTGAAATCAATAATCTACTCTTCTACCTCAAACTAGGAAAAGAAGAGCAAATTAAACCCAAAGCAAGAGAAAGGAAACTGTGAAAGTTAAAGCAGATATCAGTTAAACTGATAACAGAAAAATAGAGAAAACAAATGAAACCAAAACCTGGTTCTTTGAAAAGATCAATAAAAATGATAAATTCCTAGCAAGATTGATAAAGCGAGAGAAGACACAAATTACTAAATATCAAGAATGAACAACTAAATATTCAGCAAATGCTATGAACATAAATTCAACAACTTAAATGAAAGGACCAATTCCTTGAAAATCACAAACTTCCAAAAGTCATCTGATATAATAACTTGAATAATCACATAACTATTCAAGAAATTATATTCTTAGATAAAATTCTTCAGAGAAAAGAAAAACCTTCAGGCCCAGATGGTTTTACTTATGAATCCTACTAAACACTGAAAGAATAAACATCAATTCTACACGTCCTCAAGAAAATAAAGAGAATACTTTCCAAATCATTTCATAAAACCAGTATCATTCTCATACCAAAACCAGAAAGTCAGTACCAAAAAAACAGAAAAACACTACAGACCAACATTCATCATAAACAGATGCGATAATCCTCAACAAAATATTAGCAAATATAATCCAGAAATATATAAAAATGATATTCTAAAACTAAGTGGGGTTAAAACAATTAAAAAGACAGACTAGAGTTGGAAGAATCACATTAGCTAGTTTTATTATAAAACTACAGAAATAAAGACTGTGATATTGGCAAAGAGAAAGACACACAGATCAATGAAACAAAATGTAGAAAGAAGTATAGAAATAGGCCTACACAAATAAGGCAAATTGTTTTTTTGGCAAAGGTCCTAAAGCAATTCAGTGGAGAAGTATATTTTTCCACAAATGGTGTTAGAACAGTTAAACATCCATATGCAAGACAATGAACTGACTTCAAAACCTTCATACCTTATAGAAATTCAACTCAAAATGGATTATAGATTTAATGTTAAAGCTTTAAAACATTCATATAAAATACAGGAGAAAATTTCATGACCTAGGTTTAAGCAGAGTTCTCACATGGTGAAGAATCCGCCTGCAATGTGGGAGACTTGGGTTCAATCCCTAGGTTGGGAAGATCCCCTGGAGGAGGGCATGGCAACCCACTCCAGTATTCTTGACTGGAGAATCCCTGTGGACCAAGGAGCCTGGCGGGCTACAGTCCATAGGGTTGCAAAGAGTTGGACATGACTGAGTGACTAAGCATAGAAAGATAACATATAAAAATTGAACTTTATAAAAATTAAAAACTTTCGCTCTATGAAAGACACAGATTTAAAAAAAAAAAAACTGGTGTGATATATTTGTAAATCACACATCCAACAAAGGATCTGTAACCAGAATATATAAGGAACTCTCATAACTTGACACAAAGAAAATAAACTATCCAATTTAAAACTGGGCAAAAGATATAGACATTTCATCAAAAACGACTTCATACAAACAAGTATGTTCAACATTATTAGCCCTTGAGGAAACACAAATTAGAACTATGATGAGATTCCTCTATACATCTATATGGCCAAAGTTTAAAAACAAACAATACTAAGTGCTAACAAGGATGCAGAGCAGCTAGAACTCTCATATATTGCAGGTAAGAGTGCAAAATGATAGTCATTCTGTAGCACTTTCTCATTAAGTTAAACATACACTTATCATATGACCCAGAAATCCCACTCCTGGGTGTTGATGTTGGAAATAAAAACTTATATTAACATAAAACCCTGTACATTAATGTTTACAGACATTCTTCTCACAGTCTCAGAAACTGGAAACAACTCAAAATGTCCTTTAATGGGGGAAGGTTTAAACAAACCTTGGTACATCCATACCATGGACTACTACTCAGCAATAAAAAGGAATAAACTGTTGATACACACAACTTGTATAGATCTCAAAGGAATTATGGTAAGTGATTAAAGTCAATCCCAAAAGGTTACACAGTATATGATTCCATTTACATAACATTCCTGAAATCACAAAAGTAAAAAAATGGAAAGCAAATTAGAAGTTTCCAGGGACAGGAAGGTGAGGGGAGGGAGATGGCTGTGGCTATAAAAGAGTAAAACAAGGGATCATTCTGGTGATGGAACAATTTTGTATCTTAACTATGGTATGGTGCTTATGAAACTCACATGCGTGATAAAATTATATAGGCTAAACACACAAAGAAATAAGAGCATGTAAACTGGTAAAATATAAATAAAGCCTCTGGACCTTGACTGTGATATTATATGACAGTTATGCAAAATGTTACCCCTGGGAGAAACCAGGTGAAGGGTACACAGGACCTCTCTATATACTATTTTTTTTGCAACTTCTTGTGAATCTATTATTTCAAAATGTTAAAAGTTCATAGAACTGTATACCAAAAGTCAATTTTACTATTTTGAGATATAAAAATTAAAGTTACAAAAGTAATATATATAGGAACACATTTTCTACAACTGTGATTCTCTATCAAAGGTATACATTAGCATGGCTTATGGAACTTAAAAAATTTATGATAAGTCTCAGACAGGACCTGGGCATCTGACTCTGTGATCAGTGTACCATTTTTAAAATGGGGGCATAATAAACACACATGAATATTAACACTCTTTGTAGGTTATGGGATCATAAGTAATCATAATTTCTTACTTGGCTACAATAAATGTGAATTTTTGTGCAATAAAAATAACAAAAACTTTTTTTAAAAAATTCAGTTCATTCCAGCTGGTATCTCTAAAGAGTCAGACATGACTTAGCAACTAAACAACAACAAACAACTGCTCCCAGTTTCATGCCATCTGATAAGATGATCTTCTCTGTTCTCATCTATATAATTTATAAAAAGTGTCAATCAAAACAAAGTCCACTGGCAGTCTACTAGAAATCTCTTTCTTATTTGGTAATAATCAGCAATATTTGTGATCAATTTTATTTATTTAAGATCTACTCAGATTCTACTTTATCTAATTTACTAGTTTTCATCATTTCGATAGAATGACATCTTCATGCTTTGCTGATCTTCAAATATACAATATCTACCACATTTCCCTGGTTTGTCACTCCAAAGCGAGCCTGAACCATTACTCTGGTATTTAAAGGATATTTAACAATATTACCTTTTCTTCTGCTGAGCACAGACTATGCCTTTTATTTCCTTGCAAACTCCAGAGCAACCCCTTCAATTCTATCCATTCAACAAATATTCACTGACATCCATGTACTAGTACACCTTCATTAGTGTAAAGTAATAATTAAGTATTCACAACAATATTCCCTCAACAGTCAACTCTGAACAAACAGCCATCTGCCCTGTTTGGGGCTATACTGTCCTTCCTATTACTCATCCCATCCAAAGCTTGAAAGACTTATCCAATCACTACATATACTTTTACAAGATTTTGAGAATGACTGAACTACCATACCATGATTACCTTTTCTAGAAATCTCTCTCCTTCCACTGGGTTCTCATAGTGTCTTATTAATAGCATTCCTATATTACTTAGTATATTCTACTTTGTATTATTCTTATCTGCCTGCATGTCTTATCTTGTTCCCTAGGTCATAAGCTTCCTGAGGGCAGGAATCCTGGCTTATTCAGCTCTGGAGACTCAGTAAATTTTTACTCTTGTTTGAGACCTGGCAATGCTGAGTGAATAATCAATAAAGAGAATAGCAGCCCCTTAAGGCAGCAGTTGTCAGGCTTACCTGCACCTCCACCAACCAGTCCACAAGAATGGCCCTCATGTCACGGTCGATATCAGTCTGCCTGGTCATATATTTTTTAAGTATAAACTTTTCCTGGCAGTAAGAAAGAAATATTAACAGATAAACTCTTCTTGTAGTTCAAAATTATAACTTAGGAAAAGCTATAAGCAACTAACATCTAAAAACAAATTATAACTTAAGTAATTTCTTCCCAGTTCTAACTCATTATTTTTAGCTGGTATCAAATAGAGGCAGAGCAAAGTATCCTTTCCCAAACAAGGTCAGTTATCCTTGGGAAATGAACACACATGGTATTCAAGTGTCAGGGTGGATATTGCGGAGTCTAGCAGAATATGAAATATAGGCAGGAATACTCCTATGACTATAGATGAATACCAACAAGATTCTGCCCCTTCTTTGCAATTCAATCAAAAGCATGATACCATGCTGTATAGAGGAGTCATTCTCAAACTTTAACATACATATTTGAAAGATACTTGAGGATCTTTCCTTACTCCTTCGAAAACGTTTTACTCCTTGGAAGAAAAGTTATGACCAACCTAGATAGCATATTGAAAAGCAGAGACATTACTTTGCCAAGAAAGGTCCGTCTAGTCAAGGCTATGGTTTTTCCAGTGGTCATGTATGGATGTGAGAGTTGGACTGTGAAGAAAGCTGAGCGCAGAAGAATTGATGCTTTTGAACATCATTTGGTGTTGGAGAAGACTCTTGAGAGTCCCTTGGACTGCAAGGAGATCCAACCAGTCCATTCTGAAGGAGATCAGCCCTGGGATTTCTTTGGAAGGAGTGATGCTAATGCTGAAACTCTAGTACTTTGGACACCTCATGCAAAGAGTTGACTCACTGGAAAAGACTCTGATGCTGGGAGAGATTGGGGGCAGGAGGAAAAGGGGACGACAGAGGATGAGATGGCTGGATGGCATCACTGACGAGTCTGAGTGAACTCCGGGAGTTGGTGATGGACAGGGAGGCCTGGTGTGCTGCGATTCATGGGGTCGCAAAGAGTCGGACATGACTGAGCGACTGAACTGAATTGAACTGAGATCTTTAAAATTTAGAAAGTCTGGGGTAAGGTTAGGTTTCTGCATTTCTAACAAGATCTTAAGTGAAACGAATACTGCCGAGCTAAGGCCCACACTTTTAGCATAGCAAAATTATCTCTTGATTCTTCCAAGATATACTAGACAGGCTCTGGAGTCAGTTCATCTATTACCACGTCTTTAGAGAGAAGATGAGACATTTCATCATTCCTCTTATGAATGGCCTGCTAAAATTCTAGTTAGTACATAACCCTGGTCCCATCTGTTCCACTGAGAGAGAGAAGAAAATTTGGAATTGATGAAAATTAGTGGTAAAGGAGACTGGCAGATTTGAAAGGAGAAAGAAAATTTCACCAAGTTGGAGAGCTGGAACAAAGAGTCTGGTTTTACATGCAATGCCAGAAAACTGCATAGAGAAGGGGAAAGATCTCTTAAGTCACTCAGAAAGAGCTCCCTTGACAATTTTTGTGACTGAGATTACCTTCTAAGCAATTGGTGCGGGCTTATGGTTTCTAAGGTAATCAAACTCTAGTTCATATCCCAGATGTACTACACACTAGTTGTTTTGACTGAGCAGTTTCCCCCAACTATAAAAAGGAGATAGTAATACCTACCATCATGAAGCTATTGGGAGAATTAAGCAAGATAATGTTTATAAATCCTTTAGCACAATGTTTAACTCACAGTATGCTACCAGGAGACATCAGCTGCTACTGTTATTGTTTTCCTCATCATTGAAGGATGTATGGTAAGGAAATGAGAACTGGAAAATTATTTCCCCTCACCCCATCCCCTACATACCTCTCTTTTCTTCATGTAACTGAAGATATCCTTAGCATATACTGAGCTGAAAAGTGGGTCGCTGCAGTCTATATCAGTATTCCCCAGTGGGATCATCTGCTTGGAAATCATCAAAAAGACGTATTAGGAAAAAGATTCCAAGAGAAGCTTAGCGCACACACACAAAATTACTCCTTTCTTCCCACTTTTATCTTCAGCTCAAGCCTTTGCCCTGTAATCTGCATACTGTTGAGTAACCAAGAAATACTTAATCCTTGTACATACCTGCTCTGCCCTAAGAACCAGGCACTATTATTACAGGTGAGCACAAGATTCTCCAAGAAAGACATTGTGATCTTACAATCTTCCAGCTTATGTCACCTGTTATGTTTCAATGCTTTGATCAGGCCCAGTTCATCTTGTTAGCCTTTTCCTCCCTTCTATACCTTTAACCATGTTATTTTGCCTAAGGTTGTTTCTCCTCCCAGGTACCAAACCTCATCTCATTTGCCTTCTAATTTACAACTTATAAACCATCTTCCTTGGAAGATGCCTCTGTGAATTTAACTCATCTTTAGCTAAGGTCCTATGTAATGCAGATTGCAATTACTAAGAAAGGGAATTTCCTGAAATTGTCTAACCACTACTGAAATACACACACACACAGAGTATTCCAGACCCTTGAGGGTGTCCCTGGAATAAATACTTTCTAGTGGCTCAGGTATATCACTATGCCAATCGTGAAGTCAAGAGATTCTACAAGGCCAGTTTGGTTTAATATCACTTACTATATACAACTCAATTGCTTAGGAAGGCAAAAAAAACTTTGCTAGCAGCCACCTCCAAGACAAAAAAGAACACTTCATCTAATTTAAGAAGAAAGAAAGCAGAATACCTCCTGCTGTGATCTCTTGTCACAAGATGAGAAAGGTTTATCGGAACTGGATTCACAAGTACTGGACTTGCTTATGGTACTGCAAGACATGGTGACGGTGTTGGACAAGCCTGTTCCAGATTCAGGGGTGGTGGTGGACACATCTGGGCTGGTTTCAATTTGGAAGGTGCAATCTTTGAGAAAGGGGTCTTCTTTGTGAGTGAGAGTCTTTTGCAAGGCCAATGGCTCCTTCCAGACAGCCTCCTTCTCAATCATGGAATTATCCTGCAAGGCCAAGGACTCCCTCAGGATGGTCTCCTTTCCAATGCTGGGCTTCTCCTGCAAGGCCTGTGGCTGCTTAATAATGCACTCCTCTTCACTGGTGATGTTCTCTTGCAAGGTCGACTGCTTTTTCAAGAGGAACACCTCCCCCTGAGCAGTGGGCTGCTTCTTAAAAGATGATTGTCCCTCTATGCTGGCTGCTGCCTTGGGGGAGAAGTTTTCCTTCAGAACCAATGGTTTCTTGAAAAAGCATTTCTCTTCAGTGGTGCTTTTCTTCTGCAAAGCCAACAGCGTCTTCAAGAAGTCTACTTTGGTATCAGTCTTCTGCAAGACCAAGGACTTCTCCATGGTCAACAGTTCTTTGACATTGGATTCTTCTTTAGTGGCGATCTTCTCCTCTAAGGTTAATGGCTTCTTTGAGAGGGACGCCTGTTGCAGAGAGGTGTGTTTCTCTTTCAATACAGATGGATCCTGGAAGAGGAGCCCCTCTTCAGTTGTATACTTTTTTTTTAAGGGCAACAACTTCTTAAAGAGTGACTCTTTTTCAGAGGTGGTCTTCTCTATGACCGTGTTCCACTGAGTGATTTGCCTCATTTTTGGAGATAATGTTGTCTTGGTAAGAACTGCCTCATCAGTTGAAGACTTCTTCCTAGATGATACTGGCATCATAACGGAATTCTTACCAATCATATTCTGCAACCCCAACAGTTCTTGCCAGATAGACATTATTGTTTGAGTGGCACACGTTTGCTTCATTAAAGATAATGACTCCTCGGTAGAGACTGCCACATTTGTGGTCTGTGTCTTCCTAAATGACAGTGGCTCCATAAGAAATTCATCTTTACTGTCTATTCTCTCCTGTAATGCCCATGGCTTTTTCAAGGGGGCCACATCCCCCTGAGTGGTGTGCTTCTCTTGCAGTGCAGATGGTTCCTTCAAGTGGGACTCCACCTCAGTGGTAGGCTCCTTAATGAGTGATTTCTCTTCAGAAATGGTCTGCAATACTAGTGGCTTGATCAAACAGGACTTACCCTGAGTAGTACACTTCTCCTTTAAAGATAACAGCATATTGGTGGAAGCTGCCTCCCCAATGGTAAACTTCTTAAAAGTCAAAGTCTCCTTTTTAAGTGATTCCTCCTCAGCTGGAGTCTTTTGCAAGACCAAGGGCTTCTTCAAGATGGATGCCTCCTCTAGAATGGTGTGCTTCTCCTGTAATGCTGATGGCTCTTGGAAAAGGGATTCCTTAGTGGTAGGCGGCTTCTTAAAGGGTAATGGCTCCTTAACGAGTGACTTCTCTTCAGATGTGACATTCTGCAATACTGGTGGATTCTTCAAGTGGTACATCTTCCCCTGAGTAGTACACTTCCCCTTTAAAGGTAGTGGCTTCTTGGGAAGTGTTGCCTCCTTAGTAGTATGAGCCTTCCTAAAGGAAAGTGGCTCCATAAGAAAATCATCTTCATCATCTTTCTTCTGCAATGCCCATGGCTTCTTCAAAAGTGTCACTGCTCCATCATCGGTATGCTTCTCTTGCAACACTGAGAGGTCCTGGAAGAGGGACTCCTCCTTAGGGGTAGGCTTCTTTTTAAAGGACAGTAACTGGCTAGTGAGTGCCTTCTCTTCAGAGGCGGTCTTCTTCGTGTAGGTCATCTTCCTCTTCCTCTGAGTAGTGCACTTTTTCTTTAAAGATAATGGCCTCATGGTGAAGGCTGTCTCCTCAGTGGTAGATTGCTTCTTAAAAGCCAATGGTTCCTTAAAAAGTGATTTCTCTTCAGTGTCGATCTTCTCCTGAAAGGCCAATGATTTCTTCAAGATGGATATTTCTTGTTCAGAGGTGTGCTTCTCTTGCAGTGCAGGTGGCTCCTGGAAAAAGGACTCCTCCTCAGCAGTAGGCTTTCTCTTAAAAGACTCCTCAGTGAGTGGCTTTTCTTCAGAGGTGGTCTTCTGCAGTACTAGAGGATTTTTCTTATAGGACATCTTCCTCTGAGTGGTATACTTTTTCTTTAAAGATGATAATGAGTTGGTGAAAGTTGCTTCCTCAGTTTTAGCCTTCTTCCTAACATTCTGGAGCTCCATAAAGGAAGAATCCTCTTCAACACTGACATCCTGCAAGGCCAACTCCTCCCCCAAGCAAGACTGTTTTCCCTGATATTGGCACATATTCTTTAAGGATAATGTCCTGTTGGTGATGGCTGCCTCCCCGGTTTTACGCTTCTTCCCAAAAGTCATTGGCTGTACATCACTATCACTCTTCCTCTGCAAGGACAGTGGCTTCTTCAAGAGGGACATTACCTCCTGATTTGTGCACTTATTTGAAGATAATGACCTCTTCGTGAGGACTGCATCCTCAGAAGTGGGTTCCTCTTTTAAAATGAATGGCTCTTTGAAAATAGATGCTTCCTCAGTATTGGGTGTCTTGGAGCTGGTAGACATATCCAGAGTGAGCAGATTATCTATAATGTTTGGCACCATGGTGGTTGAGACTATTATTGGTGAGAGTTCTACCTTACATCTGCAAAGGAAACAATGTCTGGGTGAGAAGAATGTAGTTCCTAGAATCCTTACCTATCATTTCATTTTGTCACTACACTTACTAAATGTATGGAAAGGGAAAGGACTGCAACCCCAAGAGACAGACTAGAGGGTAAAAATCAATGGGTAACATAGTAAATCTACTAAGTAGCATAGTGTATAGTTTCTATGATCTAGGTCCTCACACTTTTCTAAAAAAATTCCCCCTGAAATCCTTATCTTGCTTTTTCATATATGACTTATTACCTTTATTTATATAAAAAGGCTTTTATTATAATACTTAGCACATCGTATGAGTGATTTGCTTATGTATCAGTTTCTCTCACTAGCTGCATTTGTCTTTGTCTATCAGCACTAGGCATCTGGTGAAATTCAGATTGAAATTAATATTGTTTGAAGGCTTATGAGAGACAATTATAAGAGAGAGGCTTATAAAAGGCTTATGAAAGCTTATAAGAGAAAGTTGGTCTGGTACTTAATGTTCATGGTATCTAGTCATATTCCCTTCACCCTAGGCTATTCACAAGATGCTTTCCCAGTGAAGGTAATAAAAAGACCAAAATAAACATTTGTTGACATGTGTCAGATGCAAAGCTTTGTTTTGAATAGGACTTCACTTCAATTAGAATGATTAACCTGGTGTGACCAAATCACTGGATGACTAGAAATCAGAACAAGAAAAGAGAATTATTGGTAAATATGATCAATCTGAACAAAAGTACCTCAAAAAACTAGATATTATATGATTCCATTTATATGAATCATCTAGAGGAGACATATCCACGGAGGTATATCCATAACAGATAGTAGACTGGTGAGTGTCTGGAGCTGGGAAGGGGTGGGGAGGAAGATAGAAAGGGGGACTAGGAAATCTATTCTTCCTAAAAGAAGTAATTCCCACTGGAATGAGGAGAGGATATAGAAAGGTCTTACTCCACTTTCTAAGTCTTCTTCCAATAAAAATTTTCCTAGGAGTAAATCATTTTCCCAAATCCTAGGTGAGAATACTCATATCTACTTGCAGAACCTGTGATCAGTTCCCTAAACACAGCTGGAAAATACACATTTTTGGCCTAAGGAGACAGTAATTTCTCTAGAGTAACAAGAAACAAGCCTCCCCCTAAGGCTTCTTATGGGATAAGCAGACTGGCAAGCTATTAATCGGCTGCTGAGAATCCCCTGAAAACTGGCTCCACACTCTGGAGCCCAGACTTGCTCAATCAGGGACTGAATCACCAAAAGAGAGAAAATATGAACACAAGATCTCTTGGCAAATTCCTCAATGACAACAGCTCTTTCAATATGCACACAACAGGGGGTGAGGGGCAGAGGGAGGGAGGGAGGGACAGAGGAGGGAGAGACAAGAGGCCTGAAATTCTTTAGCAACTTAGACCATCTAAGCACCCAGGGTTAATATAGTACTCACCACTGTGGCTCATTAACAATGTTCTCAATGGGAACAAAAGGCAGTCAAAAGGATGTCACTCCCTCTCCTTTACCATCTAAAGCAATGCCCTCTGAGTTCCCTCTACTCACCTTTTTATATTCATCTTATTGTTTTCAGGCAACCTTTCCTTGTTTCTCTTCTTGGAAGTATCTTTAACAAACTCATTATTGGCTTCCTTCTTGGGCTGGACATGTTGACTTTGAGGAGCCTGCAAAAAAAGGCGGCGGGGGTGGGGTGGGGAGTAGTCAGGAGAAGGAAGCAAGGAAATGGAGAGAGAAAAGTTCACTTTTCAAGATATATAGAATATAGTGTTGATCTCCATACTGGCTGGCAAATTCCCAAGATATTTTATAAACTTCACATTCCATTTTGACCCCATAAGACGTTCAGAGGGGGAAAAAGACCATACAACTGGCTTTGCTGCCTGAGAATGCCAAGATCAACTAGCGTTTCAGGGCAGACCTCTAACACATCACTATCTGTGATACATCTATCCCATCCCACTGAGGGGATATTTATTTAACATGGGGCTCTGGGGAGCTCCACCAAAGACTCTAATCATGACTAATTCTATTAAACAGCAGAAGAAATCATGGGACTGTGAATAACATCAATAAAAAAATCATTTTAAAGATTATGCCTTTAAAATAAAACAAATTGAATCTAATTATATTCCAAATAAATACCATAACCACACTGAAGGACAAAAGAAAGAAAACAGAAGAAAATACAAGAAACAGCTAATCCAAGTAAACACAGACTATATACCCTCAATATATACTTCCTCAATCAGGATGGGTTTGTGGGGTGGTAGGGAATATCACAAATAAATCTGGAACTCTTTTTAATAGGTGAGTTTATTATGGTAGTGTGGAAGAAGTAATTCTGAAACTTTTAGATGTATTACAGTATTGGGTAAATATGTTGATGATCTTAGGAACCATGGTTCTCACTGTAAAGAAGGAACATACAAATATGGACTGAGGAATATAAGAAAGAATCTTGTGCATTGGAATGGGAGCTGTATAGACTCATAATTTCTTACACAGGTATATGTATATATATATAGGAGTATGTGTTACTTGTATATATAGATATATGTGTGTGTGTGTATATCTGTAAGTACAGATATGTGTGTATGTATAATGTATATGTGGGCTCCCCTGGTGGCTCAGCAGTAAAGAATCCGCCTGCCAATGCAGGAGTCCCAGCTTCATGCCTGGGTCAGGAAGATCCCTTGGAGAAGGAAATGGCAACCCACTCCAGTTTTCTTGCCTGGAGAATCCCATGGACAGAGAAGCCATGGAAGGCTACAGTCCATGGGGTCACAAAGAGTTGGACACGAATTAGTGACTAAAAGAACAACAAATATATATATTACATCCAGATATTTCCTAACTCTCTGCAGAAAGGGCAGAAAAAGCAGATACCCCAGTAGTACACCTAGCACTGAGATCTTAGTCTCTAGTACTATTCCCCACTCAAATGAGCAGGAATTCTTTGGAAAAACAGTTGACTCCCTGTCTGAGATAAAAATAGGTACATGATGAGTCTGAGACATCCTGTTATGCTGGAACGAAAATGCTCAAAAAAAAAATGAGGAGAGTATGTCACAAAGACACAGTAATTAGATTCAAGGGGACCCTAGTGGCCAATTTGAACACCAAAATAACATAATAATGAACAACAAACCACTGAAAAATAAAAATTCATAAGTCTATATTAATAATAAATAGGGAAGAAGGGAAGGCTCTGCTTATAGAATACCAAAGGCAGATTGGTAAATGGGGAGCAAGAACTACAGCTGGAAAAATCACCATAAAGCCTGGGTTAGGCAAAAATCATCAATGGATACTAAATCTAGGGGGCATGTTGATGAAGAGCAGTTATTTGCAGGCTCCTAAGAGTGTGTCCCACAGACTGTTAGTTGCAAGAGGGAAAAAAAAACAGTCATTATGCAGCAGAGAAACCAGACAACATCTTGACTGGGTGATCAAAATTAACCTCACCAATGATGGATATTGTATGCCTCCAGCTGTGATACCCTAAGGACAGACCATGACCCATACAGTACTCCAGTCAAGTATATATAATACCAATCTAATCCCATGGACATATTAGAAAAGCATAAAATGAGGAATGTTCTATTTTTAAAAGGGGGATTGAGTGGGACTTTATTCTTCAAAAATGTCATAAAAAACAAAGAGAAGCTATGGAAGCATTCCAGATTAAAAGAAGCTAGAAACATGACAAGTAAACAACCCTAGACTGGATCCTTCCCTGGAGGGGGAAAAATGCTTATAACGTTGACTTTACAAAGTCAATGGGAAGAATGGGAATATGGGCAATAAATTACATAAAAACATTACATCAGTGTAAATTTATGAAGTTTACTGTACTATGGTTATATAAGACTACTTCTCTGGGGTAATATACACTGAAGTACTTAGGGATAAAGGGCCATGATGTATGTAAGAAGATGGGATAAAATGTTAATAATAGGTGAACCTAAGTAAAAGGTATATTGTGTTCTTTGTATTATTCTTTTTGCAACTTATTATAAATAAAATTATTTCCAAATGAAATATAAAAAAATTATGCCTTTGTATCATCATATCATAATAAGCTACTACAATCCAGCAGAGAATTCCTTCTTAGGCCCTCGGGTTGTTGTCCACTTCTGCTCTCCAAAGAGTTTGGCACAGTTTGTATTTGAATTTCACCTAAAGAGTTACCAACTCCTTCTGTGTCCAGCCGAGATCCACAATTAGAAAAGATGTGCATTCTTGGCACGAGAGAGGTGGAGACTCTAATTCCCAGAGTGAAACTTTCTACTTGCCATATGTGAAGGTTCAAAGCACTAATATTTTCAGATCTAAGCTCAAGGGGTCCTTTACCAGTATTTCCCCATAATTTTTTCACCAAGAAATAGGAAAATAAAGATGAAAATCCTACTGACAAAACATAATTTAGGAAATAGACCTTATCTCTGCATCCAAATGGCTCAGGATCAGCTCTAACAAATCGAAAGTCCTTCCCATGCTGGAAGGATAAAGGAAAGGGAAAAAAGAAAACTCACAGCAGACTAAATAACTAAAACAGATCAGCTCCTTTGGCCAGCCAGAACCTCACTGTGGTGAATGCTGAGGAGAAGACAGATATGGGGACATGAAGACACAGTAATACTGACAGGAAGAAGCAAATCATCATAAAGGGAATCCCCAAAATTCAGAGAGAAGGAATCCTCAACCCTTAAAGAGATGAGCTCAGACATCTGCAGAAATGTTCAATCCTCGAATGACTTAGGTATATTGTAATGACGGAACTTTCTCTGGAAAGCACCAAAGACAATTCAAAATGAGCAGAACTTGAAGGCAAAAGGGCAAACGGGCTTTCTGAGCTTCTGAAAAGCTAGAGGCAGAGATACTTCCCAGGGGTGTCTTGCTTTCCCTACCCTGGAGGAGTATGTGACCTAACAGATGGTGAATTCAGTTGGAGAACCAGGAGAGTCCTAGCATGTATTTCCTATTAATTTGCTTGCTCTTTATCGATGATGACATAAATTTCACAAATAAAAAAGTACTGAGACACAACAGGAAAGCTTCTCATATGCTGTTAGAACTTTTCTTTGCACTGCCATCAGGGACTCTGGAGGCCAAGGGAAGCTACGCTAAGATACGCTGCATGTGCTCCTGACTTACGTGGCTACCTTATCTCAACAAAGTTTCAAGAGCCATGGTAAAATAAGTCCGGAAATGAATCTAACTTAACAGGTCTGTGTGGGAGGCAGCTCTTTCAACCAGTATATAGTAAATCTGATTATGCAGGAAGCTGTAACACAATTACACATGTTGTAATATGCGTGGGGAAAAGACTGGTTTAACACAAAAGTGGTCACATGGCATCTAAAGAGCAGAGATATAAAGGAGAGAACTTTGCCAATGCTTATCCAACCCTGCCCAAGGCAGTAAAATATTACCTAGTAAATGTAAGAATTCTGGTAGCCATAAAATAACACTCTATTATAGAGGGCAGGACAGACCTCACTAGGGTTCTCTGTATCCTAGATGAAACGGACTTCAAAACCAACACTAGCCATGTCTTCATCTGTAAAGGGGTTATAGTTTTAATGTCTGCCTCACAGGATTTTATGAGTATTAAGTGGATGGATAGTGCCTGCTGCTGCTGCTAAGTCGCTTCAGTCGTGTCCGACTCTGTGTGACCCCGTAGACAGCAGCCCACCAGGCTCTGCCATCCCTGGGATGTGGTAAACACTCAGGAGGTATCAGTTATTACTGATTTCTAAGACCAAAGGTTATCTATATTCAATTAGTAACATTCTAACTATTAAATTTGATTTTTTGCTAGTACCTTAATAATACCAGAAGGGAGGTAACTTGGAAGTAAACTCAAGAATTCTAGTCATAATTGAGTCCCTAGATATCCTTGGTCGAAAACCAAATTATGGAACTGTGGTCATCAATGGTTCCGTACATCAGAGGTCAGTTTTGATTGTCACTATGACTGGGATGCTGCTGGAACTTAATGCCAGGGGCCAGGAATGCTGGTTGAATGACTGGGAGTTGCAAGGTGGTGCAACTCCCAGTCATTCAGTCCTACACAGTAGAAAAGCTGTCCTATTCAAAAAGGCCCATAGTGCCTGAACTGATAAACACTGCCCTAGACTACAATGAACCCATCATAGTATTGACACTTGCCTCCAAGGCCGAGGCAGCCAGTCGAGCCATCTCTGGACTTTACCTAAATGCAAGATTTCATAGTTTTCATATCTGTCTACAATTTCACATCTGATCATCATTCGGTCTGAGGCTTTCAGAGAGCTCCACCAATTAATACAGATGGTATGTGCCAGCAGAAAAGCCCCTACAGTTTCTGAAATTGGGTCACTGATTCCAAATAAAATTGGAATTGGCTCTCAGCATTCTACAGAGGGTCAGGGTTTGGTAAACTAGAAAGGTCGCTCAAGGAAGAGGTTGTTTGAACCTTATGCAACACCATAGGACTGAACTAGCATACTCACATTGGTGAGATCTTCAAAAGCTGATCTCTTTTTGAGTGGTCCCTGAGGTGAAGATGGAGATATCTTTGCTTGGTACTTCTCATCTTTCTAAAAAAGTAAAAAAGGTAAATGAGTATATCCAATTGTGAACAGTCTTTTCAGGGACTTCAGGTCATCTTTGGAGCTCAACAGCCTGAATCTCCAAGCAATTGGGAATGTCTATAATAAACCCTAATAAATTACAACAAAAGAAAGTTTTGGCACTCACTGCTGCTTAGAGAGTCCCTGAAGGAGGTAATAATCATTGATGATGGTGACAAGGCTGTGAGGAGACAGGACAACCTTCATTGTAACTCTTAAAATGAGCAAAATAGCTTGGTGAAGCTAATTTTCTCTCTTACTCCTCTCATATCTATGGCTATCCTAGCCAAGATTAATCATGACCATCACCACCACCTTGCAACTCCCAGTCATTCATTTAATATGGGCGTTCCCAGGTAAATTACTTTAATAATTTAACAAAATTTAAGTGTCTTTTATGTTAAGTAGTTGATTTAAGACATTCTCAATAAGGATAATCACACACATACCTAGATACTGATCCAGGATCAGTCCTTTACTAGCGATTGACCTTGGAAAAGTCACTTAATTTCTGAACCTCAATCTTCTCATCAGTAAAACTGGAAAGATGACCTACCTTATTTGAGGATCAAATAAGAGAATACATGTTTTTTAAAAGTCTATATAAGCTGTAAATGGGCAGAAATAGTATTTTAAAAATACATGGTCCAATGTGATTTTAAACCTCATAAGGAAAATTCTGTATTTTAAGAAAGGAGTTTGGTAATTCATATTTATCCCTTTTAGTGTATACAAGGGAGGAATGGGGAAAAGGAGGCAGGGTGAATATTTTGGAGCAAAGAGAGCTTTCTTTCTAGCTAGTATTTATCTGAAATGCCTTATCCCACTACCAAATGAGCAAGACTATCTCTATGGGGTTAAAGGTTAAGGTAAATCACACTGTAGGGTTTCTCTATTCCCTAACAGTTTTTGTTTGGTGAAAGTGTCCTATGTATCAGATTTCCTTTATGAATTGAGAACTCTGCCTTACCTATGTCAGAGAGTTGTTATAATGTGAAACAGAACACTGAGGTCAGACCATTTATTTTCTCTGTTTCTCTCTTTACATTATGTACAGTTAGTACATAACACAGTAAGTGATTAGAAACTTAGAGAATTGGATTCTTATTACAATACACCAATTCTAGTACAGTGGAGCAATTCTGAAAGAGCTGAGAAGAATTCTGTTTTTTTACTGTTTAAGCTAAGAAATGAGTAAACTGTTAGTCTTTCATCTAGTTCATGATAAACAATCCTAATGGAAATAATTAGCAAAGAATAAATTATTATTTTCTCACAAATTAGCTAAGAAATTAACTATGGTCTGCTATCCCACTCCTACTTAATATTACTGGCAGAAATAACCAGCCCCAAATAAAATTAATGGTGAAACTAAATCCTATAAAATTTATATTTGCAAAATACACCCTGAGAAAGTTGGATTTGGAAAAATAACTGCCACAAAAGAAAATGTACAGTGGCAGAACTCTAATCATCAAATTTGATATGAACAAAAATTTGATCAATATAGCAAATCTTTCTTGCCAAATTTACAGAGGAAAAATACACTTGTTTTCCCTAACCTCCGAGAAAACCATTTTAGTGAGACAAAAATGAAAATGATTAGAAAGTGTTTATCTGTGCTGAGAGAAAACCAATCAAGGAAATTAAATCGGCGTAATGATGTTTGCTCCAGGAAACACTTTCTTAGCAACAATTCATCAATATTAGTAAAATTCTGATTAAAATATGACTGATGGCAAACACAGAACATCACAAGCTCGGAATGTCAATGTCAAACTATTCACAAGGTCAAAACAACAGGCTCAAAATGGACCCATTCTTCAAATTTAATAGCTGTAAAAAGCATTATAATACATTTGTTGACCTAATCATCATACTCTCCCCAGGATGTACTAAGCAGCCACCTGGCAAGGTGCTTTGAGCCTCTCAGAGAAAATAAGAGTTTAAATGGGACACTAATGAGAACTGAGTATTGTTTGCTTTTGAAAGTTGTGGAGGACACCCTTCATCTTAGCCATGCACTTATGGGAAAGAAGAGTTTATGCTTTCTCCTCAAGTTATAATTTGCTGGTCTCCTCCAACTACAAGGTTTGCCATGCCTTCTCACTTTCTCAGATTAACCACACATATTCCAAAAGATATAGAGGGGAGGATAGGGACTAAGCCAACACAGAAAAGAGGCTAAATGAGACACTATTGGGAGGGACAGCTTGCTCTAACCTTTTCAGATGGTTCATGATCACTGGGCACAATGCTGGACTGAGATTTCCTAGTCTCACGTTTGGAGTGTTGGGGTGGTAGTGGCACCGGCATTTCTTACAGATTCAGCAGCATCTATCCAAGGCAGGGCTGCAATCAGAAAAAGACTCTTTAAAACATTCACCAGAAACAGCACCGATTCTCTGGAGATCCTTGAGAAAACCCAGTCTCTCTATAACATCCCTAGGAGAAAACAGACTTCAATGTTAGCAGATCTGGGATCAAATCTTGGTTGTACCACACTTAACCATGGGCAAGTGACTTAACCTCCCTGGACTTCAATTATCTCATCTGCAAGATGGAGGTTAAGTATATGCATCTTTGCAGGGCACTGTTCAAATTAAATGAGATATTCTGTGTAAAAAGCCAAGCACAGTGCCTGCCACCCGCTGTGGGTGCTGGGACTGTGGCCTAGCCCCTAGCTTAGGCCTAGGAACACTAGAGGAAAATTAACAGTTGAAAATAATCAAGATCATGACAAATCATATAGTATGGAAGCTCACTGGTAGGGTTAATGTTCTTTAAAAGGTATGGGGTCCTGGCCCCAGCAATAATGATGCTACAGAGAAGGCAAAAGAATGCACTGCACACACACACATGCAGAATAGGCCAGAGGGTATTCTAGGCTGTATTCAGTCAAGAAACTGCAGTCCAGTTTCAGACATCTGGTAAAAAAAAAAATCAAATCAAAAGATAATACTGGTGGGAAAAAAAAGAATAGCAGAAGGAACTTACTTGGTGAAATTCATTTGACATATAAAATTTAACAGTCATTACAGAACTTAGGAGAGTCCTACCTTCACCCCACCTCAATGTCTGACCCCATTCTATACTTTAGCTTGTGAGTTCTCAAACTAAACTAAGAACTCACTATCATAACTTATGATATACTTAAGTGTCTTATGTTATGATACACTTAAGTGTCTTACAAGCACATTAGGAGGAATCAGTTCTTGAATATAAGAGAGACCCTTCCCACTCAGATACAACTGCTCTTCTGAACCCACCCATATTCAGTATCCAAGTTCAATGACATTTGACAAAGAACAGGCTTCCATAAGAGAGACCCTCAAGGCAATGCAACAAATTTATGTACAAGATACATCAGGCAATGGAGACAAACACAAATAAATCATGGATCTTATCCTAGAAGTATTCACAGGCACAGCTCTACCAGCAACATATGAATGTGACAAATGATTTAATAACAGCCATCCAGAGAAGGCAATGGCACCCCACTCCAGTACTCTTGCCTAGAAAAATCCCATGGACGGAGGAGCGGCTGTGGTCCATGGGGTCGCTGAGAGTCGGACACGACTGAGCGACTTCCCTTTCCCTTTTCACTTTCATGCATTGGAGAAGGAAATGGCAGCCCACTCCAGTGTTCTTGCCTGGAGAATCCCGGGGACAGGGGAGCCTGGTGGGCTGCCGTCTATGGGGTCGCACAGAGTCAGCCACGACTGAAGCAACTTAGCAGCAGCAGACACAAAGTACTTTAGAAACATAACGCAAAGTCAGTAATCTTATGGGAGACAGTGGGTAGAGGAAGGCTTCACAGAGGAGACTATATTTGATCTGGACTTAATATGATAAAAAGGTTCCCAAGTAGACAGGTGAGCTTTCCAGGCAAAGAAAGCCAGAGCCCAGGCAGAGGCTTGAACGTGTAGAGCACAGCAGGTTTGGAAACATCCAAGTTGCCCAGAGTGTGAAGTATAATGTGTTGGGAGGAGTTAGAAACAGGCTGAGAGCTAGGCTGGGACCATGCTGTGAAGACTGCACAGAAGATTGCAGTTTGAGAGAAAGGTTGAAGAAAAGAGAAAGGCTAACTTGGGTTCTGCTTTGGATGGACAATGTTAAACATTCTGTTGGCGAGGAAAAGTCAGGACAAATAAGTGCCTTCACATTTATTATGTCAGTTAATCCTCCCCAAGCTGTGAGGGTAAGCAGGGCAAGCACAATTCTTTCCACTTCATAGTCTCAGATGAGTTAAAAGTTATTTACTACACAGAACAAACTATTAAGCAGCATAGATCACCCAGCTCTTTCCAGGGCTCTTTTCTAAAATACCATGAAGTCTCTCTGACTGTATGTGAAAAGATTCCAAAACAGTCCACAGAACAAAGTGAAAGGCCACAGAGTGGTAGTATGAGGAGTACTGAGTTAGAACAACCACAGATTTCTTTCTAAAGAAGCAATTGGGCTTCTAAATCAGCCAATTTAGCATCTTTGAGCCTCAGTTTCCTTATTTGCAAAAGAGCCATGTACCACCTCTTACTTGCAGAGGTATCGTATGGCTCAAATGTAAATTTGCACGTGCAAAGCTTAACCTGGTATGTCCTCAGAATACATGGTGCATTGTACTCTCCTTTTCTTCCTCCAAATCCAAACCCATTTTCCATCTCATCCCTCAAAAATCAGCCAAGCAGAAATAAAGCTAAATTGAGTGAACCCAGCCTTAACTGGACTGTATGAAAACCACTCACTCCATTATTATTGTTCACACCTCATACAATTCTTTATGGATGACCAAAGACTCGGGTTCTCAAATATTTATCTTTCAGCTGGAAAGAAAACAATTGAACTGGAGTCAGTGGGCCAGAAAACTTTTGGCTGATGACATCACAGCATGACTAAACCTCAGAGAAAATCAGTTTTCAGATGATGGTCATTTATCACTTTCATTATCCTGAACAATAATCTGGCTTAAGTAACTAATTTCCCTGCCACTAGGAGAGGGGAGGGGATTACACCACCAAAAGCATGTTTTCATAAAAGGACACTCTGCAGAACACTCTCAACTTCTACTACCTACAGAACCCTCAGCCTTACTTAGACAAGAAAATTAGAACCCTCTCCACTTTTCAGACTTTCCTTCTCCACTACATACACACTGATGAGTGTTAAAGGCTCTATCCCAGGGCTGGTGTTGAAACCCACACAGGGACAAGTTGGCTTGTTCAGAAGCCCAATTGTTCAGAGTCCAAAACTGTAGATAGGACAGTCTCAGGAAACAGTAGCAACTTCTTTTTATATACAAAGGCAGATTACAGACAGCAAGACACTGGGGAGAGAAAGCAGGATGATGTCAATGTAAGCAGCACTGAGCTGGGGAGGATGCCTTAACTGTAGTTCTGATCCTGTCCCTAGCTGGCTGAGTGACACTGGATGGTCCCTTTACCATCTCCAGCCTTCCTTCCTTCACCTAAGAAAATGAGATAGTGAGACCAGAGTCTCCTGGATATTTAATCATCGTCAATGGGCCAGCAATATTGGCATCACCTGGGAGCGTGTTAGCAATTTAAACTCACTCCCCAAGCTGTTGCTGCTGCTAAGTCGCTTCAGTCATGTCCGACTCTGTGCGACCCCACAGACAGCAGCCCACCAGGCTCCCCCGTCCCTGGGATTCTCCAGGCAAGAACACTGGAGTGGGCTGCCATTTCCTTCCCCAGTGCAGGAAAGTGAAAAGTGAAAGTGAAGTCGCTCAGTCGTGTCCGACTCTTCGTGACTCCATGGACTGCAGCCTACCAGGCTCCTCCGTCCATGGATTTTCCAGGCAAAAGTACTGGAGTGGGGTGCCATTGCCTTCTCCCACTTCCCAAGCTAGGCTTTACCAAATCTGAAAGTGAAAGTTAACTTCCCCTGGTGATTTGTATGCACTTTAAAGTTTAAGAAGCATTGTTCTTGGATCCCTTCAACTTCTGACATTCTAGGATTCCAGGAGGTCCACAGCAGAGAGCCATGGAAAGCCAGAGCTGGATGGGACTGAAGGTGAAAATCTTAAGTCTCACCAACTCTCTTCTATCACTAGCTAGTGGAGACAACGGTGCTTCCCAGCTGGCGCAGTGGTGAGGCACTCGCCTGCCAACGCAGGAGACACAAGAGACTTGAGTTCGATCCCTGGGTCGGTAAGATCCCCAAGAGGAGGAAATGGCAACCCACTCCAGTATTCTTGCGTGTAAAATTACACGGATAGAGGAGCCTAGCGGGCTATAGTCCATGAGGTCGCAAAGAGTCGGACACGACTAAGCACACAACTGACGGACTGACTGGAGACAAGGGAAAAAAGACACGTTTCCATCCCCCTTCATATCCTTCAACGTGTTTAAGATATCCCTCACGTTGCATTCGCTAACTTAAGTACGTTTTGTAGGTTAAATTGATCCTGTACAGCTTCACTTGGGAAAAGACTACAGAAATGTACTCTGATTCAGGAATGTTGCAGCGGTAGCTCCATTTAAAAGCCGGGAACCAGTTTGGGTTTTGTTTGTTTGTTTTGCCTTCTCACCCTCTAAAACACACTCCCTGCCCAACCTTGGTCAGGACTCTCTCCGCAGACTGCTGACAGGAGAAAGCAAAAGTTTCGTGGCAGGACTCATTCCGGCAAAAATTACAGGGACTGGAGTGAGCCTCAAGGACCCACCCGCGGGCGACAGAGCCGGACATTCGAGTCAGGACAAGTTCAAAGGCGCCTACCTCATATCGAGATTGAGGGCAGAACAGGAAAGATCACGGACGCACTCCTAGGCCAGGTGAGGCCAGGGAAATGACCGGAGCTCCGCGTTGCAGCAACCGGCGTCCGTCTCAATTTACCCACGAGAATTTTGAAAAGTACAGCCCAGGAAGAAGAGCAGTGGTGATTGGCCAGCAGGGGCCAATCAGCGTGCCGTTGAGTCGCGCCAGCCTAGCAAGGAGGGGCGGGCTGGATATTTTCAAAGCGAACTCTGAGGCTAATAGACTTCCCAATGGGGCGTGGCTTCGAGTACCATTGGTTAGACCGGACTGGACTGACAAAGGGAGTACTGGGTCCCTTTAAAGACGTGTTTTTATTTAAATAACCCTGCCGGAGGACGGAGAGAGTGGCGGCATTACGTGAGCAATTAAATAAGCTTTGGAGAATTGCCTGGCGATCCAGTGGGTTAAGACTCGCTGCTTTCTCTGCCCTAGCCCAAGTTCAATCCTTGGTGGGGGAACCAAGATCCCGAAAACCGCAGGGCGGCCAAATAATAACAACAACAACAATAATAAGCTTTTATAGAGTCAAACGTTAACTCTTGCTGGCTTCACAAATGGCCTCGTGATGGAAGCAGAGCAGAAATTATTGCCCCTATTTTATGGATAGCACCCATAGTGCAGATACCTAATAGTAGCTAAAACATTAATTGAGCGCTAACTCTTGCTGATTGCTATAACTTTTTAAATTGTTTTAAACATTGTCCCAAAAGGTAGGTACTTTTATTATTGCCATTTTACAGACAAGAAAACTGTAGCTTGCTAATTGCATGCATGCTAAGTCACTTCAGTCGTGTCCGACTCTTTGAGACCCTATGGAGCTTGCCAGGCTCCTCTGGTCCGTGGGATTCTCCAGGCAAGAATACTGGAGTGGATTGCCATGCCCTCCTCCTCTTTCCGACCCAGGGATCGAATTCGCGTCTCCTGCAGCTCCTGCATTGCAGCCAGATTCTTTACCTCTGAGGCACCGGTGAAGCCCCATGATTGCTAACTGCCCAATATAAAAATGCTGCATTGTGGCAAAGCAGGTACTACCATTGATATTCTCGTTTATTTCATTAGTACATTAATTAATTCATTCAACATTTATTGAGCACCTGCTTTTGTCCAGGAGCTAGAAAAAAATATATGAGTAACTGATAAAAGACTTGAAGAGTTTATCACCCTGCTCTATGTTCTAAGGAAGGAAAGAGAAAAGTGGAGATGCCAGGAATAAAATCTAAGAATTCCTGCATATACAGATACTCTACTACTAAACTACATTTTTACATTTATTATTAGTCCATTCTCCTTTTACTGATAGTATCTCATAGCTTTTACATTAAAGGGAAAATAGTCACATGATCCCAGGCCCTTGTCTCTTTTTAATCTCCCTAGGTTATCACATATAAATCCATGACTTTAAATATCACCTAAAAGCTGGCCCTGAACTCCAGACTCATAAATCCAACTAATTATTCCACATCTCCTCTTGGATGTCTAATAGATATCTCAAACTCAACATATTCACAACCTCACCAAATCTGATCCTTCGTCCAATGCTCCCCATTTCAGAAAGTGAAAGTGAAGTCGCTCAGTCGTGTCCAACTCTTTGCGACCCCATGGACTGTAGCCACCAGGCTCCTCCATCCATGGGATTCTCCAGGCAAGAATACTGGAGTGGGTTGCCATTTCCTTCTCCAGGGGATCTTCCTGACCCAGGGATCGAACCCAGGTCTCCCACATTACAGGCAGATGCTGTAACCTCTGAGCCACCAGGGAAGCCCTATTTCAGAAACTGGTACCATATCAAGCCTGTTAATCAAGCCAGAAACCTGGGTATCATCCTTGATTCTATTCTTTTCCACCACCTTAACCTCCCAAATCCAATCCTTCAGCAAGTCCTGTTGATTCTACCTCAAAAATATATTTTATATCCACCCACTTCTCTCCATCTCCACTACCACCATGATCTCTCAGTGGGACCACTGTCAAAAGCCTCCAAGCTGTTCTACCCCTTTCCAATCTGGTTAATCTCTAATGCAAATACAATACAATGATGTGATTAACCTTTTTAAAAAACAAAAAACAATATAACAGACTTTTGGACTCTGAGGGAGAGGGAGAGGGTGGGATGATTTGGGAGAATGGCATTGTAACATGTATACTATCATATAAGAATCGAATCGCCAGTCTATGTCCAACGCAGGATACAGCATGCTTGGGGCTGGTACATGGTGATGACCCAGAGAGATGTTATGGGGAGGGAGGTGGGAGAAGGGTTCATGTTTGGGAACGCATGTACACCCGTGCTGGATTCATGTCAATGTATGGCAAAACCTATACAGTATTGTAAAGAAAAATAAAGTAAAAATAAAAATTAAAAAATAAAAAGGTTAAAAAAAAAAGAAAAAAAATTATGTCCCTCTCCTGCTTTTGTAGTTACCCACAGAATTAAAATCCAAACTCCTTACCCTGGACTACAAGTCCTATCTATCTCACTAACTTCATTTCATACCACTCTCTTTCTCATTTACTCCATTCCAGCCATAATGATCTTCTTCCCAAACTTTGAATATACAGAAAATCACACTCCTCGGGATCTTCACACATGATGTTCCCATCGTTAGAAATATTCTTCCCTCTCTTCTTTAAATCACTTTTTTTTCCTCATGCTTTAAAGTCTCAGCTTAACTATCCTCTCTTCAGAGAGGCCTTGCTTGACCATGTTATCTAGAGTAGGATTCTTCTCCCACTCCCTTATACTTTATCTCAACCCTTACATTTCTTTTAGAGTAATTATTGCAATTTTTAATTTTTGAACCTATCTCATCACTCAAGAATGCAAGCTCCACAACTGTAAGGACCACAGGCATTGTGCTCTATCTTCAGTGATTAGCATTAAGAAGAGTTCACATTTATCAACTGCTTACTGTATGTGTAACACTGTTTTGACACTCACAACAATACAATGAATTGTTACTGTTCCTGTTTTGCAGAAGAGCTTCCCTGGTAGCTCTGCTGATAAAGAATCCACCTGCAATGCAGGAGACCTGGGTTCCATCCCTGGGTTGGGAAGATCCCCTGGAGGAGGGCATGGCAACCCCACTCTAGTATTCTTGCCTTGAGAATCCCCATGGACAGAGGAGCCTGGCAGGCTATAGCCCATGGAGTCACAAAGAGTCGAACACAACTGAGTGAATAAGCACACAACACATTTTGCAGAAGAGGAGCTTGTAGTAACTTGCCCAAGATCACACAGCTAGTAAGCTATCAGACTGGGATTTAAACCCACACAGTCTGATTCCAGAGACCAAAGACAAAGCACTACCCCATACCTGTCTCCTGGACAGATGACTGCAAAATATTTGTTAACCAAGTAAATGGGTTATCTTCCTTTAAGGGTCATTGCTGTGGACAAGCATCCTACTGGGATGCACTATAAAGGAAATACAGTATGAACACAAGTCACTATAAATCTTCTTTAGTCAAAAGAGGAAAAGGTACATCCACCAAAACAATAGCAACACAAAAAATCACAAAATGAGAAATGTATTTTTCCTATTTCCTTCCAGTTTTTCACAAAAAAGTTATTGAGTAAAAATTATAATTTTTCCAAAATTAAAAAAAAATTATCTCAACTTTCAAACCTCCAGTTGACTTAACCTTTCCTTTGGGCAGCACTCAGAGAGAATACTAAGAAAAAAGGAGATAGCTCTTTGACACTGCCATTTTCCAGTATTTCCCTCCAACCTAGGCATACAAAATTGTCATGAACTCTCCTTTCCCCTCCCCACTACATTCCTGTATTAAAACCTGGTAGGAAACATCTGCTCTTATCTACTTCACTTTAACATGAAAATATATTTCACATGGATCCAACATTTAATTGTGAAAATGCAACCATGGAAATATTAGATAAAATATAAAAAATATTTTTATAATCTTGAATAAAGAAAACCTTTCTAAACAGGACAAAAATTTAGAGATTTTTAAGCAAAAGTCTCAGTAACATTAAGTAGTATTTGGCAAAACAAGTAAATAAAAACAAGGTTAAAAAATCTAACAAACTGGCTAAAAACATTGTCAACACACGTGACAAAGGAATAATTTCCAAAATGTGCAAAGAGAACTGCATGATCAACAAGAAAAAGATGAACTATCCATCCAAAAAAATTGATAAGTAAATGAACAATTAGAGAAGAAATATAAATGGTCAATAAGCATAAAAATATGCTCAGTTTCACTAAAAATACATGTTGATTAAAACAGCAATGCATTGTTTTGTTTAGGATATTGGCAAAATTTTAATAGATTAATAATAACTTCTGTTGGTAAAGGGGTGAGTAAACAGGCACTTGCATTGTCGGCAGAAATAAAAACTGCTACCAATTTTAGGAGCGTTATTTGAAAATATATAGTGACTTTTAAAAGTGTGAACCATTTTACCCAGAGATTCTACTTCTGGTAATCGTTTCTACAAAAATATTTATTCCAAGAAATAAGGCTGAAAGTTTTCCAAAATTGAGAGAGACATAAACCTACATTTAAGAAGGTAAGTAAACCGCAAAGAGGATAAACCCAAAGAAATTCAAACAAAAACATCATAATCAAACTTCTGAAAACTAAAGACAAAAAAAAAAAACCTTGAAAGCAGCAAGAGAGAAATGATACTTTTCTAATAGAGCAAAATTTTGTCAAATGACAATAGAAACCACGCAGGCCAGAAGAAGGTGGCAATGTTTTTCCAGTACTAAGAGGAAAGAGCTGTCAGTTGGCAACTGAGAATTCTATATCCAAGGAAAACATCCTTCAGAAGTGAAGGGGAAATGAAGTCATTCTCAGATGCTCCTCTTAAAAGAATAGAAAGTTTACAAGGTAGAAAAAATAGTCATGGAAGGAATCTTGTGTTAATAACATAAGGGAGAAAGAACTGTGGAAAGAGTAAAAATACAGGTAGATACAATGGACCCTCCTTCTGATACTGCTTTCTCAATTATGTCTGAGAGTTACAGCAAAATGTATAACACTATCTGATGCAGTTCTCAATATACGTAGAGGACATGTTTAAAACAATAATATTGATGTAGGAGGATAAAAGAAGGAAAAGTTTTACACTCTCTCAAACTGATAAAATGCCAACTACAGTAGACTGTGATATGTTGTGTATATATAATGGAATAATTAGAACATGCACTAAAAAAAAAAAGCTATATAAAACACAACATCCGAAAAACTCTGATTTTAAAATGGACAGAAGTCCTGAATAGACATTTTTCCAAAGGGGAAATGCAGATGGGCAATGGGTACATGAAAAGATGCTCAACACTGCTAATCATCAAGGAAATGTAAATCAAAACCCCAATGAGATAGCACCTCACATCTGTCAAAATGGCCATCATCAAAAAGGCAATACATAACAAAGTGTTTGTAAGGATGTTGAGAAAAGGAAGCCTTAGTACACTGTTGGTGGGAATGTAAACTGGTACAGCCACTCTGCAAAACAGTATGGAAGGTTCTAAAAAAAAAAACTGAAAACAGAACTATCATATGACCCAGCAATTCCACTTCTGGGTATATAACTGAAAAACAAAACTAACACAAAAAGATAAGATACATGTACCTTGAGGTTGATAGGAGCATTATTTACAAATTGCCAAGGTATGGAAGCAACCTAAGTGTCTATCAAAAGGGAAAGGGATAAAGATGATGCGAGATACACACACACACATACACACACACACACAGTGGAATACTATTCAGCCATAAAAAGAATGAAATTTTGCTATCTGCAGCAACATAGTTGGACCTGGAGGGTATTATGTTAAGTAAAATAAGTCAGACAGAGAAGGACAAATACTGTATGTGATTCACTTATATGTGAAATCTAAAAAAAAAAAAGAAAGAAAGAAACAGTAAATATAACAAAAATGAAGCAGGCTCAGAGATATAGAAAACAAACTAGTGGTTACCAATGAAGATAGGGAAGGGAGAGGGGCAATATAGGGGTAGGGAATTGAGTCACAAAACTATCATATATGAAATAAGCTATAAGGATCTCTTCAAGAAAAATGGAGATATCAAAGGAACATTTCATATGAGGATGGGCAAGATAAAGGACAAAAACAGTAAGGACCTAACAGAGGCAGAAGAGATTAAGAGGAGGTGGTAAGAATGCACAGAAGAACTGCATAAAAAATATCTTAATGAGCCAGATAACCACAATAATGTGGTCAACTCACCTACAACCAGATATCCTAGACTATGAAGTCAAGTGGCCTTAGAAAGTATCACTACCAATAAAGCTACTGGAGATGATAGAATCCCAGCTAAGCTATTTCAAATTATAAAAGATGATGCTGTTAAAGTGCTGCACTCAATATGTCAGCAAATTTGGAAACCCCAGCAGTGGCCACAGGGCTGGAAAAGGTCAGTTTTCATTCCAATCCCAAAGAAGGCAGTGCTAAAGAATGTTCAAACTACTGGACAATTGTGCTCACTTCCCATGCTAGTAAGGTTATGCTCAAAATTCTTCAAGCTAGGCTTTAGCAGTACAAGAACTGAGAAATTCCAAATGTACAAGCTGGATTTATAAAAGGTAGAGGAATCAGAGATCAAATTGCCAACATTTGTTGGATTATAGAGAAAGCAAGGGAACTCCAGAAAAACATCTACTTCTGCTTCATTGACTACACTAAAGCCTTTGATTGGGTGGATCACAACAAATGTAGAAAATTCTTAAAGAGATGGGAATACCAGATCATCTTACCTGTCTCCCGAGAAACTTGTATGTGGGTCAAGAAGCAACAGTTAGAACCAAATATGGAACAATGGACTGGTTCAAAATTGGGAAAGGAGTAGGACAGGGCTGTATATTGTCACTCTGTTTATTTAACTTACAGGAAGAGTAGATCATGTGAAATGCCAGGCTGGATGAGTTACAAACTGGAATCAAGATTGTCAGGAGAAATAACAACCTCAGATAAGCAGATGATACCACTCTAATGACAGAAAGTGAAGAGGAACTAAAGAGCCTCTTGATGAGGGCAAAAAAGGAGAGTGAAAAAGCTGGCTTAAAACTCAACATTAAAAAAAAAAAACCAAGATCATGGCATCCAGTCCCATCACTTCATGGCAAATAGAAGGGGGAAAAGTGGAAGCAGTGACAGATTTTTCTCTTCTTGGGCTCCAAAAACACTGTGGACGGTGACTGCAGCCATGAAATGAGAAGGCACTTGCTCCTTGGAAGGAAAGCTATGACAAACCTAGACAGTGCATTAAAAAGCAGAAACATTACTTTGCCAACAAAGGTCCATATAGTCAAAGCTATGGTATTTCCAGTAGTCATGTATGGATGTGAGAACTGGACCATAAAGAAGGCTTGAGTGCTGAAAAATTGATGATTTCGAACTGTGGTGCTGAAGAAGACTCTTGAGAGTTCCTTGAATAGCCAGGAAATCAAACCAGTCAATCCTAAAGGAAATCAAGCCTGAATACTCACTGGAAGGACTGATGCTGAAAGTGAAAGTGAAAGTGAAGTCGCTCAGTCGTGTCCGACTCTTTGCGACCGCATGGACTGTAGCCCACCAGGCTCCTCCGTCCATGGGATTCTCCAGGCAAGAATACTGGAGTGGGTTGCCATTTCCTTCTCCAGAGGAATCTTCCCAACCCAGAGATCGAACCTGGGTCTCCCGCATTGCAGGCAGATGCTTTAACCTCTGTGAAGCTCCAATACTTTAGCCACCTGATGCAAAGAGCCCACTCATTGGAAAAGAGCCTGATGCTGGGAAAGATTGAAGGCAAAAGGAGAATAGGGCAGCAGAGGATGAGATGGCTGGATAGCATCACCAATTCAATGGACATGAACTTGGGCAAACTCTGGGAGATAGTGAAGGACAGAGAGGCCTGGTGTGCTGAAGTCCATGGGGTCAAAAAGAATCGGACACAACTTAGCAACTAAACAACACAACAAGCTATGAGGATATATTGTACAATAAAGGGAATATAGTCAATATTTTATAATAACTAGAAATGGAGTATAACCTTTAAAAATGGTGAATCACTATATTATGTATCTATATAATGTAATATTGTAGATCAACTATACTTCAATTTTTTAAAATCCATATAATCCACCATATTAACAAGCTAATAAATCCACACACACACAAAAAGAAAACTATTAAAGCTAACAAATGAGCTCTAGGTTGTAGGATACGAGATCAATACACAAAACTCAACTGTATTTCCATACACTTGCAAGGAACAATCTGAAAATGAATACAATGGTGTCAAAAAGAATAAAATAGTCCAAAATAAATTTATTAAAAGAATTACAAGACTTGCACACTGAAAACCACAAAACATCTTTGAGAGAAATTAAAGACTTAAATAAATGTAAAGACAAGCCATGTTCAGTGGTTGGTATACTTAATATTGTTAAGATGGCAATTCCCCTCAAAATGATCAATGCAATCCCTATCAAAATCTGTGTAGAAAAGAGTTAATATAACAGGCCTGAGAATGTTATCATTTGAAAATCCTGTTGGTAAGTTTGGCCCTTGGCTAGGATCTGGGAACTTGGATTTGGGGAGGGTTCCCACCACCTTAATTGACAAGAATAGCTCACTATACTTTCACTGTTTATGCAAACAACATGGTTTCTGATGAACACCATCTTTCCTCCTGGGACTCTGGAGTTTTGGTATGTGCTAGGCAGAGGGTGCCTGCATGACCAGCCCCCAATAAAAATCCTTGATACCAAGTCTCTAATGAGCTTCCCTCCTTCATGAACATTTCACACGTGTTGTCACAACTCGTTACTGGAAAAAAGTTATGCTAAGTGAAAGAAGTCAGTTACAAAAGACCACATACTGTATGATTCCACATATTAAATGTTCAAAACAGGCAAGTCTATAGAGACAGAAATTAGAATGGTTGCTGTCTAAAGCTGAGGCGGTACAGGGTTGGGGGAACTGAGGTGTGATAGCTAAAGGGTACAAGGTTTCTTTTTTGGTGATGAAAATGTTCTAAAATTTATTATGGTGATATCTGCACAACTCTATGAGTATCCTAAAAATCAATGAGTTGTACACGTACATGAAGTATGTGGTATCTAAATTACATTTCAATAAAGCTGTTATAAACAGCTAAAAAAATATATTTGTTCTTTAAAAAAATATTTTATTGAAGAGTGGAAGGAAACACTCAGTGGAACTAGTTAGGAAGGTATTGAAATAAACCAGGCATTTTGGACCAACATGATCCATGATTTTTGGCAGTGGCCAGGCACTTCTGTCTGGTTCTGGGCATAGCAATTCTTGAACAACCATTACCAATGGTTGTCTTTCTTTCCTTATTGAAAAAGAATTAATATATAACATTATATTAGTTTCAGGTGTACACACTAATGTTCAATTATGTAAATATCCTTAAGCACTCACTAATACAGACCAGCCTAGTGCTATCTCTTGCAGTGTAAATGAAAATGAGTAAAACACAGTCACTCTCCTGAAACATTTCTGTATTTGGAAAGATAAAGCGCCTAATAAAATAACTACAACACAAGGCAGAGTGTGATAAGCCCCAAAGCAAGCTGAATATAAAACTAAAATAGGCTTCAGAGGACACATGCTGAGTGATTATTGTAATACAATCACTACTGTCAAAATCACTGACATCACCAAGAGTAATTACAGAATGGCTAAGTACGTGAGGCCCTGTTAGGTTCTCTACGGAGTTGGACTGTCTCGCTGTTTCCTTGAACCTATACACATCTTTATGATGGGGCCATTAAGGAAACGTATAAATAAATACAACATATACAAACAGTTTTTAGGATGGGGAGTGAGTCTAGCAGGGAGGGACTCACCAATTTGGGAGACTCACCAATGCAGGAGACCTGGGTTCGATCCCAGGATTGGGAAGATCCCCTGGAGAAGGAAATGGCTACCCACTCCAGTATTGTGGTCTGGAGAATTCCATGGACTACAGTCCATGGGGTAGCAAAGAGTTGGACAAGACTGAGCGACTTTCACTTTGAGGGCTTCCCTGATAGCTCAGTTGGTAAAGAATCTACCTGCAATGAGGGAAACCTGGGTTTGATCCCTTCGTTGGGAAGATCTGCTGGAGAAGGGATAGGCTACCCACTCCAGTATTCTTGGGCTTCCCTGTGGCTCAGCTGGTAAGAATCCGCCAGCAATGAGGGAGACCTGGGTTCGATCCCTGGGTTGGGAAGATCCCCTGGAGAAGGAAAAGGCTACCCACTCCAGTATTCTGACCTGGAGAATTCCAAGGACTGTTCAGTCCCTGGGGTCGCAGAGTCGCAAAGATATGACTGAGCAACTTTCACGTCACTTGGCAAAGCAAGCTTGTGTATAAACACGTTTCCCAAGCAGCTGAGGCCCCCTAGTGGTCATATGAACTCATTACCCTCTTTGTCATCTTAAATAAAAAATTTAAAAAAAAAAAAAAAAGGTCTAAGCCTGATAGCCCCGCGGGGCCACACTACAAGCGCAAAGCAGAATACTAGGGTAGTCTTCATCCTATTTTAATGATCCTTAAGTGTGCGTGTTGGGGAAGGAGGGAACCCCCTACAGGGTCTGTGAGGGAACCGGAGAGGCTTCGTGCTCCAAGATCCCCTTCCTCTCCTCCAAGGTCTTTGTTTAAAACACTCACTCACTGCTAATGACACTATCTGGAGGGAAGGATAAAAACTCTGTCTCCAGTTAATACTACATTTTAAGTATTTTTGTCAGATGTCCGAGACAACTTTGTTTGACAGAGGGGAAAAAAATCCGATTAACAGCCGAATTCCCTCAGCCACATCTCCAGGTCTGACACAGGATATAATTATATATTTATATGTATATATATATATATATATGTGTATATATATATATATATATGGCAAAAGACTCAATAGCTAGAAAAATATGTTTACTTTTAACATGTCACCGGGGGGCTGGAATAAATGCTTTACATTGAATAGGAGCTCCCCATCAATCAGAAACGAAAACAGAAAACAAAACAAACAAACAGAACCCAGAAAAAGGGCAGAGAGTAGGGGATACTAACCACTTCGGAATAATCGCCTCCGAACAACCGCCTCAGCAGAACCTCTTCAGAAAAAAACCGCCTCACGAAGAGCGACATCCGGGGTCTTCTGACAGACCGCACCATTCTCACCAGCAGGGGGAGCAGTATTTGGTTCAGTCAAACCTGAAACCACCAGATGGGGCCAAAAGATCAGAATACCCTTCATACTTTTTTCTCAGGGAATTTCTCTTCTGCATCTTGGACCTGAGAAGAATTAAAAAAAAAAAAGCGTACGAATCTCTGTGCACACATAGACACCCACGTCCAAGATGATGGTAGTGACCAGTGTCAGACTACCACCAAAATGGCCATTTATTTATTCTCAGATCCAAGATCGGAGAAGGCAATGGCACCCCACTCCAGTACTCTTGCCTCGAAAATCCTATGGATGGAGGAGCCTGGTAGGATGCAGTCCATGGGGTCGCTACGAGTCAGACACAACTGAGCGACTTCCCTTTCATTTTCCCTTTCCTGCATTGGAGAAGGAAATGGCAACCCACTCCAGTGTTCTTGCCTGGAGAATCCCAGGGACGGGGGAGCCTGGTGGGCTGCC